>NC_072423.2:48135000-48757777 GCF_028878055.3 Symphalangus syndactylus
ATCAGTGACTCGAAATGTCTCAGTTCACGGGTGGTAGGTGTTAGTTGTGAGAAGTTGGGGAAGGTATACGTTTGGGGATGAACTTTTCCATTCTTCTGTGAGTTTTACAGGAGTCTTAGAAATATCGAGACCTTATTTTTCTAACCTTAACTATTTGCAGTATTAGATTTTATTTCTTCAGATATTATCATGAGAGTGATTGCAGCAACTGGCAATGGTAGATTTTAAGGTCTTTAATTTCAGATCCATAAACCTCAGTTGGCAATTTGGATGGTTGTGAACCTCTTAAAAATATATTCAAATTGTTTGCATTATTTCATCTTTTTAGGTAGAAGATTGCTAAGATTTTATCAGAATATCCATAAGATCCAATATCTTATCAGTTTTTTGTTTGTTTTTGAGACAGAATCTTTCTCTGTTGCCCAGGTACAATCTTGGCTCACTGCAACCTCCACTTCCTCGGTTCAGGTGATTCTCATGTCTCAGCCTCCTGAGTAGCTGGGATTACAAGCATGCACCACCATGTCTGGCTAATTTTTTTATATTTTTAGTAGAGATGGTGTTTCACCACGTTGGCTAAGCTGGTCTCGAACTTCTGACCGCAAGTGATTTGCCCACCTCAGCCTTCCAAAGTGCTGGGATTACAGGAGTGAGCCACCATGCCCAGTTTATCATCTCTTTAAGGAAGTCTATGGTTGCAAAATGTTTGAAATTCACTGGAGTAGACATAAAATGTCTCATGAGTTGCCAGAGGTCATACCCACTTTTACTTATGAGACACAACACAGTTAAAGTGAAAACAAAGATAAATGTGTTAGTATTAAATAGTCTGTGATCACATCTTTTATTTCCCTGGCCATTATGCTTTTCTTTAACATGTCAGAGCACTGTGGAAGCAGGGTAGACTCCAACACCACCTTTACTGTTTCTAGAGCACATGGCAAATTCTTATCAAGAGAATATTTGCTATATGTACTGCATTGATACTACACCTGATTGTTTCTCTCCAGATGTAAATTGACTTCAGGATTCACAGTTCAGCTAATTGGGAAGAGGGCTAAGGCAGGTGGTTATAACACAGGCCTAATGTCCCAAACTCAATACAAATCTCAAATATTTTATGCCCTGGGAACCAGAATGCCCTATCTGGAATTTTGTTCAGGGTGCTAGAGGACAAAGAAGCTTCCATTTGAAATTCTGTTTGGAATATCTGTGCTCATACTGTCCCCATTGTTCTTTCATATTAAAAAAAAAAAAAAAACCTTCCCCAAAATTACTTCAGCTAGATTCCAAAAATAACCCAGCTGGTTGTATAACTTCTAGAACAGGCAAAGAAAATATGCCTCTCCTTAGTGTCCTCCATACAGGGCAGGCCTCTAATTAAAGATGCTGTTCTCGGGAGTGTTATTTCTGGTACCTTTCCCATTTTCTATGACATTTCAGGGAATATTTGGAATTCTACTTTAAAAAAGGCTGTCTTTCCCTCATATAGTAGAGAGCTAGGCTTTTTTATAATCTATAATCAAGGCAAAAATTGGGAAAACCATATTCTTGTTCTCATGGGAGAAACTGTGTCTCCTTATTAACAGAATATTTTTGAGATTTCCTGGAATACCCAGTCTTGATCAGATTTCCCTTATCAGTTTCTAAGGCCATGAGCATCTCCAGGTAATAAGTGTTAAAACAGAGTTTGGAAACAAGGACTCCCATCTCTCGGGCTGTTACCGCGTATCTGGTCAGGTATGAGAAAAAGTGAAGCTTTTCTAATGATCCTGAATATGCCTCCTTGAGATTAATTCAAATGCAGTTAAAAGGTATTGCCTTGCTATTAGTAGGAAACATATTCACAAATGGCTTTATTATTATCATTTAAGGAGACATGGAAGGCCTCCATGGAATAGAAACTTTTAGTGCTAATCTCTATTTGGTATTCTCTTCTTCCAAAAAGACTAGAGGACTCATGTCTGAGACCACCCCACATATTATTTGGGTGGAACCATATGGCTAGCTCTGGCCAGTGGGTTGTAGGCAGAACTGATGTGTGTCACTTCCCAGCCAGATTGTATAGTTGCCCCAGTCAGACCCTTTTTGCCAAAGCAATTATGGAAGGACTTGTTGATATCACAGTGCCGGTAGGAGAAGGACACTGTCCTGCAGAGTGGCCCAGAACACAGCACACTTCTCATGGGTTGAAAAATAAACTTTTGTGGTATTTAGGCACTGAACTTTTTGTCTGCAGGATAAGCCTGCCCTGACTAAAACAAGGAAAGAGATGTTGTGAAGTATAGTTTATGAAAGGATTTTGACAGTTGATAGATGTAGGAACATTTTAAAAAGATAAATTGTATTAAAAAAACATAAAAGTGGAAAGTGTGGTTTTTATTAGGGACAAAGTGAATAATTAATGTTGACGAATATAATGAGGAGTAGATAAGACAAAAGAAAGTTAGAATGTTAATACTGGATTTTTACTGAATCCTGTAATCAACAGATAATCATCTAAGATTTAGGAAGAATAATTAAAGTTGGAAGATACTGGAAGAAAAATTGAGGAATTTTTGAAGAATAAATGTAAGAATAATAACACCTGTAGCATCTTAGCTATAGGGAAAAATAGAAAATATATTTGAAGAAAAAAACAATTTACAGGATTGTAGGGATAAGGGAGAATTTGTGTCTCAAGAAACAATGATGAAGGCCCAGGTTATAACACAGGCACTGTTATTTAAATAGGCTTTGTGTGCCAGTCTAAGCAGCTAACGTTGTGTCGATGGAAAATTGTCCTCTGAGTTCCAAGGAAATAACTTATTCTGGAGTACAACCTGTTTCTGAAATGGCACTGACCTCTCTAGAAAAGATGGATGTTATATATCCCTAAGCCCTCACTTTGCCTCAGCCAGTCCTTGTGCTATTGACCCATATTTTCATTGGGACAATCTCAGCATAGCCCAGATCAACTCAAGTGATTCAAGTCTGCTTTTCTGGAGAGCAGACGCCTGGCTTCCATATATAGTTAGCATGTGCATGGAGTAAACATACAGATCTTCTCTAATTTGCAAATACTAAGAAAACAAAAGAGAAGGAGATTGCTGTAAAATATAGAAAGAGTAAAAGCTCTTCTAGAGCCAGAATATAGCTATGGTTTAAAAGAATTTAGGAGGCAATAAGAATTTATGGTCAAGAATATCAAATCTGGAGATAAGTGTATCTGGTTTTGAGTTCCTGAACTGCCACTACAAGCTTTCGGCATAACTCAGTTTTTCTCTTAGAAAACATAATCCGCCTTGTAGGCTTGTTATGGTCATTTAATGGGAAGTTGTGGGCAAAGTCCTTAGCACAGTATATTCTCAAAGTATCTGCTGGAGTGATTTTGTTAAATGTATGTCATGTTGTTGCCTGCTCCAAATATTCCACTTGCCTAGCAATGACCTTTGGGTCCTGATATGACCTGGGCCCCCATTATCCGTTGGACCTCACTCTGATCACCCTTGCCCTCACTTACTGAGTCCCCACCACTCTGATTGCTTGCCGTCCCTTCACCACACCAAGCTGCTTTTTCACCCAGGCTTCCCCACCGGGTCTTATCTTAACCTGCATAATCCACTCTGTAAGCTCCTTTCAAGACTTTGTTCAAATGCCCCTCTACAGTGAGGTCCTGATTCCCTCCCCATCTCGGTTAAGCCAACCCTTCCCCATATACTCCACAATTCCTTCTTTACTTCCATCACAATTTCACCTTGTAACGCATGTCTAATTTACTTATTTATTTTGTTGTATGTCTTTCCTTAATAGACTATATGTACTATGAGGGCAGATTGTGGTCTCCATTATTCATCAATGTGGAAGAGTGTCTAGCACATTCTAAATACATAATAAATGTTTGCTGAATAAATGAATTTTTATAATTATAACAAAAATGAAACGTACTCCCCAAATCAGTACAGTCTTTTCTATCCAGTGCTTTGTTGTATTGACTAAGTCACTTAAGTATTTCTGGCTTCCCCCAGCCGTAGTCTCTGATTCATCACACATCTCCTGAGCATGTACATTAGGGTAGAGCAGCACTTGTCCTGGCGTATGTACACAGACAAAAATAAAATAAACATGCATTCCAGGATTCCAATCTAGTTGAAAAGGAATAACACTTGAAGAGCACAAAGCAGATAAATGCAAGAGTAGAGATAAAAATTATGAAGTTTTAGATATTTCCAGTTCCTTCTGCCTTTCCCATTTAGCCTTCTCAATGCAAAAGTCTTCATTGGATAGTAATCCTAATAAATTCTTATATAGCTCTTACCGTCTGCCAAACATTGCTTTAGCTCTTTTCATGGGTTAACTCACTTAATCCTGACAATAACCATGAAGTACTATTGTTATCCCCATTTTACAGAGGAAATAGGAAAGTTCAGCATTTTGCTCTACATACTTAGTAAACGATGAAACTGGTCTATAATCCCAGGCAGTGGACCTGCAGACTGTGCTCTTAATTGCATTGCACTAGGCATATAATAAAATAGTCTTTCCATATGTGAGTCGGGCGAGGCATAAGTGAATGTTTCTCAGTTCAGTCCTAAGTGGACATTTGCCCTTCCCTCTGCCATCACTATGGGAGAAAGTGACTGAGTTAAACTCAGTAATATGAAATAAGATGCCTAGAAAGAAAGAACAATCTATAAGACAGGACAAGACCTGGTCTAAGGGTCAGAGGACTTGCCTCCTTGGGGGTATCACTAAGTAGCTGTGCCACCTTGGTAGGATACTTCAGCATCTCTAGGCCTTTGTTTTCTCCTTATATAAAAGTGCTGCTCTTGGAAGCAGTGACTCTCATGGTCTCACACAGAATACAGTCTATGACTCTATAATACCACCAGACAAGGTCTGTGTTGTTTGGCAGCTAGCAGCATTAATTTGAGAGCAATAGGGAATATGGCTAAAGGATGGAGTTATCCATATTTCACTTCAAACTCAGATCAACCTCCCTGGGGGAATTTAAGAATTGGATATATATGGGAACAAACATGATCAGGCATAACAGCTTTGGAATTACATCCTATTGGAGAAGTATCAAGAGACTAGGAACAGCCAGAACAAAGACAATGAGAAAATTAACCCTGCACTGACTCCTTGTCAACAGAGATAACCAATTGTTCTTAGAAACAAGTTTCAAATGCATCACTATTTTAATGAGCTCTGACTGCACCCCCTCCTCCTTGCCATTAGTCAATTTTCATTGGCTTAGAACCACTCACCTTTAAGAATAATGAGGCATCAAGTCACTCATTTTTTAAAAAATGCAATTCTTGATGGATATTTTAAGAGTCAAGGTAAAGTCAAACGTAGTGAACAAAAGGGTCTTATCATTATAATGTTTGTCACCAGCTGGAGAGAAAGCAGGGCTGGAGCCTCTGTTAGCTGTGAAAGAAATGTTTGCAGGTGTGGCACCAGCTCAGTATGTGCTCACAGCGACTACTATGGAAAACTTGGAAACAGACCCTGGGAGGGGCAGGAAAGGGTTGGATCAGCTCCAGTGTCTAAGCTGCTTGTCAGTAAGCTTAAGAAGGAAGTCTGTTGCTGCTGTGAGTGGGGAGAAGGGGAAGGACTCAGCAGGATGCTACCAGGGGCAAACACTGGAAAAGAGGGCGGTGGGCTTAGCTAAGTGTAAAAAGGTACAATGGCAAACTAAAGCTTGTCAGTGGGAGCACATCAGGTATTCTCAAGGCTCGGAGGCATATGCCCTTTCAGAAAATTTTCTTTTGATTGAGACTGCAGGTCCAGTCACAAGAGAAAATATTGAGGGTAAAAGACTGTGCTTTTCTTATATCTTTAGAAAGGTGCATAGGACTGTGTATACATAAAGGTGTATGATTCTGTAATTTTTGTAATCAAGTAGAAGTTTTATAATAATCATTAATATTAAATTTCAATAAATAAAAATGACTTTTTAAGAAGATAGTGACTCTGTTTCCCTACTCCTCAAATGTGAGAAGGACTAGGCAGGCTAAACTGAAACAACATCAGTCGGGATGTGTGTGTGTGTCCCCAGAAGTCCCCAGGCCATGTCTTGGATTCAGAGAACTGCTGCTATGGCACCTGACTAGGTGCAGGGACCCTCTCTTCCAGGATGAATCCCAGTGACAGCTTAGCTCTTGTCCCACATCATCCTTCATGAGATGTGTAGGAGGACACAAAGTGGCTGAATAAATTAATCAGACAATGTTGTAGAATTACCTCCAGCACCCACCAGAATGGAGGTGTCCCTCTTAACACGTTAATAATAAACTCCACAAGAACATGCCAAATGCTGTTTACTTCTTTATGCCTAATGCCCCAAACAAGTGATTATTCAATAACTAATTATGTGTTGAATGAATGAGTCAGAGAATAATTACCTTATGTATCAGTCTTTGTTGAAAAAAATAATGCAAACATTGTCTTCTACCAATGTTACGTTCCTGTTCCATTAGACTTGAATATTGTTATTTTTGGCCTCCTTTTTAACTGCCCCACAATTTCTAATTCACTTTTCCCACTATCTCTCTCCCTTCTACCACCTTACTTCTATTGTCTGAAGAGGCATAGTGAGAAAAAAAGGAAAAAAGCTTCACCCCTGGAACATTCATATTTATTATTATACAAGGCAAGTTGATGTTGAATAAATTCAGAAAAATAAGAAAGTTATTATTCATACAATAAGAAGTTGTGTGATTTTTCTTCCTCTGTTTTTCACATGGCATTTCTATTTTTTAGTGGTTTTAAGATCATTGTGATGGAAACCTGGTGACAAAGATACAGATTTGCTTTCCATCATTACAACATGGACTTCACCACGTAAAGATGCAATTTGTACTTTAAAAATACATAGTAAATTCCATTCCAGTCTCAAAAGCTATGCTTCCCGGCTTTCCCCATCCTGCCACATACAGATCCTCCCTGCTTGAATCAAACCTGATGTATGTAAATCAGAATTCTCTTAAACTCCAAGGTGATTTTCTCTTTTACAAGAGTATTCACCAAAATGTTCCTAAGAAATAGCTAGTTCCTCCTCCGCATTTAAATAATATGACACACAAAATTTCAGTCCAGAAAGAAAGTTGAAAGAGTTCAACTATGCTTTTAAATGTCACAAAGATAATAACCCACATATGAATAGTGATTTTTATTTTTCAAAGTGTTGTAATCAATCACCACAATCCAATTACAGGAATAATTGCCTTCTAAAGATAACATAGGGTGCTAGGGCAAATGATTCAAAGATAATAAAAGACACAGGCTGTGCTTTCAAGAAGCTTATGTTCTAATTGCAGAGAGAGCTAGGTAAATATTTAGAACACAGTGTGATACGTCTCATCCTAAAGGCATAGAGCAATACATAGGGAGCACTATGAAGGTTATGTGTGGGCAGGGAGAGAAAGATGGATGGAAAGAAAGAGAGCCCTCTAGACAACACAAGCACATGTAGAAATCTACTCTCCTCAATGCTGATACTGGGAGCAATGGAAAGCTCACCCAGAATACTGGAAACTGCAGAGGAGAAAAAGTACTGTCTTCTCCCTCACTGCCAGGTTCATGGCTGACATATCTATAACAAGACATTAACAAGGAAAAAACATACAAATGTACTTTTTTTTGTTTTTCCCGAGATGGAGTCTCACTGTGTCACCCACACTGGAGTGCAGTGGCATGATCTTGGCTCACTGCAAGCTCCGCCTCCCAAGTTCAAGCCATTCTCCTGCTTCCACCTCCTGAGTAGCTGGGACTACAGGCACCTGCCACCATGCCTGGCTAATTTTTTGTATTTTTAGTAGAGACGGGGTTTCACCATGTTAGCTAGTATGGTCTCGATCTCCTGACCTCATGATCTGCCTGCCTCAGCCTACCAGAGTCCTGGGATTACAGGCATGAGCCGCCGTGACTGGCCAGTATATAAGTTTTATATGACATAGGAGTTTTCAGAAATTAAGACCCAAAGGAAAAGAGAAATTTGTGTATTTTTATGGACAGTCATGCAGAAGCAGGATTGAAGAATCATAAAGGGTATGATCTAAAGGTAATGAAGTGGGGCGAACTTAGCAAGGCTTATTCAGATTCTTTTTGGCATCCCTGTGTTACATTTCTTCCCTCTGAGTATAGGGCAGGACACCTGTCACATAAGGATCTACTGGGGAGAAGGGAGGAAAATGGTCAGACTGTGTTATATGGCCTGCTTCAGGGAAGAAGGATGGGGGGAAGGTGAAAGTACCCTTCATGCTTCTGCTGTTTTCTCTATTTTCTAAGTGTAATGTTTTTGGGTAGCATTTTCTACACCCCATCATTAGCTTCTTTCTCTTACCATAGTCTGAGTATGTTATTATACTGTCCTGTTTCGAAGCTATAGTAAGATGTAGGTTCTAATTAACTTGATATGCAACATAGGACTCTAACATACCAGGTGTATTCCCTTGATACACCCATGTCTCTACATAGTCTTAGATGGTAAAAAAAAATGTTGGGCTTTCTGGATTGATTGATTTTATGTGATCTTCTTAAGTTACATGCATTTCTTCCTTAGTCCTCTAGTGGAGTTTTTTTTTTGAGACGGAGTCTCGCTCTGTCGCCCAGACTGGAGCGCAGTGGCGCAATCTCGGCTCACTGCAAGCTCCGCCTCCCGGGTTCACGCCATTCTCCCGCCTCAGCCTCCCGAGTAGCTGGGACTACAGGCGCCCGACACTGAGCCCAGCTAATTTTTTTTTTTTTTTTTTTTTTGTATTTTTAGTAGAGAAGGGGTTTCACCATGGTCTCGATCTCCTGACCTCGTGATCCGCCTGCCTCGGCCTCCCAAAGTGCTGGGATTACAGGCTTGAGCCACGGCGCCGGACTCACTCAGTAGTTACCTGTAGTAGTCGGTAAGAACAAATCTAGTTGAATCCAGTTGCTCAAGGGTAATTTTAGGAAAACGTCACAGAAGATTCAAACCTAAACCAGCATAGTGGAGTAATTAACTCATAACTGGGGGGAAAATATGGCTTTGTAGTCAAACCAACCTGTCTCTCTCACTTCCTAGCTGTATGACTTCCTTTCTTGCCCTACCACTGTTAATCTCAGTTCCTTCAACTGTGAAGCAGAGATTACAATCTATCTCTCACAGATTTTGTGAGAATGAAATTAGATCATTCACATAAGTCTTCTAGCATGGTGCCTGGTACAAATAAAATCATCAGGAAATGACTACTCTTTAAATTATTTTATTCTAAAAAGTGATACTATCTAAGCTTGTCCCTTTGGAGAATACACTAGGCACTCAAGAATACTCCTTGAGAAAATCTTGGGTCAAAGGAAAATCAATTAAGATTCTTTAAATGCAGTATCAGTCCTGACCTGTTATTTCCAAAGCCCACATAACTAGAATTAGTTGACACTCTCTCCACCATCTCCACGTGACTTTTTTTTTTTTGTCTTTCTCTTGATGAATCTTCTTTCTTCTAGGATCTTATGCCTGCATGAAGTTTTTCCTCCATGAAAAATTGCTTTTGTATTCTCTGTGCTGCTATTCTCCATTTATATCCCCATTTATAACTCCCTGCTCTCTCCTCGAGAACGCTGAATGCTGATTTCTAAAGGCTGAATGCTAGGTACCCCCTTTGCTTTCTGGCTTCTAGCTGGGTTTGGCCAGTGGGATAAACCAGTAAAAGATGAAAGGAAAGAAGAAAGACTCCAGGCATGTCTTCCTCTGCCCTCTCCCTGCTTTGCTTTGTCATCACGGTCTGGCAGCAGTTATGCCTCTCTCTCTCTGTGCCTTCTAGATGGCTCTTCAGCTGGGGGCATGGCAATGGCTTCTTGCTGTGATTAGTCCCTAGAAGCCTCAATATCCTTTGTTGATTTCCTTAACCCTGTTCAGCAAGTAATTTTCTTTACAATCCCATCTCCCTTGGTTTCTGCTGGGAAACTGATTGTCTTTCATTCTCATTCATTCTTTTTAGCCATTCATCCATTTATTTAACCATGTATTCAAAACAAAACATACCAGTCACTATGGGACACTGACGTGCAAATGAGAAAGGTGAGTTGAAAAGATGTGATGAGGGCAAGCCTATACCTTACTCTGGGAACTGTGGAGTTTCCGTGGAGACTCCCACCCTTCCTGTTTGCAGGGGCTTCTTGTTCAGTTGTCTTGGTGGAGCTTCAGGCAACACACAGAAAGATTTCAGAGAATGTGACTAAAGCCCACACTTGGAAGCAGGTTCTGCATATTCTCCTCCCTTCCCCTGAGACACATACATATATATATATATATATATATATATATATATATATGTACACACACACTAACTCTAATGGGAGAACTTTTCCTGGAAAAGGCACAAAAGTTTTCCTGAGTTGGGCATGCTGGCTCAACAATCCAAACATTTTGTCACATTTTAGAAACAGAAGTTGTCAGATACCCAATATCAGCAATAAAACCAAATCAGAAATTTTAAAATAAGTGGTGGTAGCACATAAAGATGGTCTGGAGTCGGCAGTAGTGAGAGGCTGCACATACGCTACAAAAAGCCAAAGCCATCAGAATCACAGACACTGTACCAGACTACAGAATCCCAGTCCCAGAGAGAAGGGGCTTATTCAAGGTCACATGGTTAGTTCCTGGCATAGTTAGCACAAACCGACTTCTCATGAATCCCTGTGCCTGCCTTTTTAGGACAGATAATTGTGAAAGGAATTACATTTTTAAATAAGGATCAGAGCCATAAATAGGGCATGGTGGAATTTCAGGAAATAAATTACATCTGGAGGACCTACTTTGGGAACCTAGGGCTTCGATGGCCCCTCTAAGTCACAGGGAGTAGCAGTCACTTCCTCCACCCCCGCACATGGCCAGGCCTGCTTCTGGTCCTGCTGACAGGGAAGGGCTTGGCTACGATGTGTGTTTTCTTCGTACTTGAATGCCCTCAGGTAAGGGTGGATTAACTTTCCCGTGGCTTTCTTGGAATGAGGCATCATCCATCACGCCGTATGTCTTTTTACATTTTTCTTGGCTTGAACCTTTCCATTTTGTCATCACACGTAAGATTGCCGGCAGTTCCAACTGTGAGCTATTTGAGCTCTCAGGTGTGTTTTTGAGGAGACAAAGACCTGTGCCAGGAATGCAGGTAAATGTCAGTGCCAAACACAAATCCGCCTCTATCAGATTCCTGAGAAATTCTGGAAGTGACTATTAGAATAACACAGATCAGTCACATGGTATTCTTTTTCTGAGAAGAGATGCATTGGATCCATACTATTCTTAGGGAAAGGCGACTAGTCTGAACTGAATTTTGCATATGCGCAGGCGTTTGTGATTACAATCCCATCTTTAACCTGTTCAGCCCCATTTGTGCTGGGTGCTGTGGAAGTTGACCAGAAGCCCACCATCACTACTGAAGCATTCATTTCCCCAGGTGTTGGGAATGTTAGTGTAGGTAACTAATATTAGTGTAGGTAATATTAGGTAGGAATATTACTGTAGGTAACTTGTCCCTTTTCCAAAACCTGCCTTTGGCTGGCTAAAGAGAGCTGCTTTGTCCAAGATCACATCCTCTCCCTAGGGAATTCCTTCTTTTTTTTTTTTTTTTTAACTGTCTGCAGTAACAGCAAAATACTAAGGGATATAAAAGCCTGGCCCCTTTGCCCTAATTTGGGTTATTTCTGTAGGGCAGATCCCAGATCCCAGTAGAATCAGCTTGGGCCTCTGCTGCTATGGCATTTTGGTACAACTGCTCTTTCTGTCTGATCCTACATTCTTCAATAGGTACTATTCCAACAGATACTATTCCTAAGAGTATTCACCACTGAACCATATGTGTGTCAATCTCTGTCTCAGAGTGGGTTTCCAAAGGAACCTGACCAGTGACACCCATCATTCCAAAACACTCCTAAAATGCTAAGACATACTCGGCATAATATATGCAAAACACTTTCCTGTCCATTGTTTCATTGAAAACTGATCACCATCTTCAGAGGCTGAGAGGGCTGATTGTTTATAACTTCATAAGGGCTCCTTACCCAGCTCATTCACTATAAAAACAACAACACTCCTCACTTCTCTGAGTAAAAGCAACTCCCTTGTAACTCTACCATCCTGTCTTTCTGCACCATCAACTCCTTCATTTTTATGTGGCAGTTTGCTCCAAGGAGCTCATAAAGCATCGTTCTGGATTGTATCTTCTTTGTACTCCCACCAGTAGATATCATTAATAATGACAGTAAGAATGGCAAATATTTAACGATTATTTAGATGTGGTAAGTGTGGCCCTAGAAGACTGAACCTGATTCATCCTCATGTGGTACCTAGGAAATGAAACCTGTTGTGGGACAAGGATAATGTCATGGCCATTGATGTGTCATTCATATGGAGATTAAAGAGAGAACCTCTATTTCTTTGCTTGCCTGTGCCAGGACTTATGTGTATTGATTCCCCAGACCTCAGAGGGCTAGGGAAGGAGAGAGGTGGCTGGAATGGACAAATAGACTAGTAAGTGAATAAAGGGAGGGTGGAAGAAAGTGTTACAGAGACTTCTGGCCTATTAATCCTAATGAATGAAATCCTCTCTTAAAGAAAAAGAAAATGAAAAAGTGGTTGCCTTTCCTCAAATGGTGTAATATCTTTTTCTATTAAATTTTCCCATATGAAAGATTCTCATTAGGGATCCAAAGTAAAAAACTGGGACATGCCAATAGCTTGTTCAAGATCCCCAGCAAACTGAGAAATATTGAGAGACCAACTCCTAACCATGCCTAGCCTTCCTCTTCCCTAGCCTCTGCAATAGAAAATCTGGACATTTCCATGTCAGGGGACCTATGTTTCCCAGGAAATAAGCAAATGGAATCCTAGATTTAACTTAGACAACAATTTGATAAATATTTTTCCCACTAACTTTTAAGAAGTGTCTTATAACATGGATTTATGGTTCTCTTTTGCTCCCCATACCTCTCCCTGTGTTAAGTATTTTGTTCATTCATCAGAACAACCATTAGAAAAATGTGGCAGATGAAATTAGGGGAGAAAACATTTTCCCTCTTAATTTTCATATATCTGAATGTATGGACATTATGGGATTTTACATTTTCAATTTTAACTAAAAAAATATTAAAAATAACAATGACATATCTTTGTTGCTTATTTCTAACTTCCATTAAAATTTAGATTTTGTATATGCAAGAGATTAAAATAGCTCAAAACTCAAAAGATACAAAGAGAAGTATGGTGAATAGTCTCCACATGAACTCATATGCCAACCAGTTCCTGTCTCCACAAAAACCTGTAGTCTCAGGTTCTTGGGCATCCCTCCAAATATATACCAAGTAAATTCACGCAAGTTCTATAAAAATATATAAAAATATTTTTTTCCTACTATGTTACACAGAAGCTACTGACTATATTTTACACAGGTTTTTGTAACTTCCTTTAATTAATAAGATGTTTTAGAGATCATTTCCGTCAATATAGAAATATTATATCATTCGTTTTTTATTGCTGCATTGTACTTCTTTGTATAAATCTACCATAATCTTTTTAACTGTTTCCTATTGATACACATTAAGATTGTCACAGACTTCTGCTATTAGAAGTAACATGCCATTAATCACATTTGACAAACATCTGTAGGATATTATCCTGGCAATGGAATTGCTGCATCAGTGAGGAAATATATTTTTAATTTTGATAGCCATTGTCGAATCTCCCTCCATATAAATTACAACAATCAACACTCCAACAAAAATATATGTTTGTAGTGTTTAATTAAATATTTATTATATCATTGCTAATCTAATAGATTGTACATGGTAGCTCAAAGCTGTTTTAGTTTGCATTTTTCTATTTTGAATCCTGCTTATTAGATACATTAGAAGCACCTTATATTTATTTTTGGATAATATATATGTTGTCCATTTTCCTATTGCTCTGTTATTTATTGATTGAGGATTTTTTTTTTTTTTTTTTTTTTTTTTTTTTTTTTTTTTGAGATGGAGTCTTGCTCTGTCACCCAGGCTGGAGTGCAGTGGCGCAATCTCGGCTCACTGCAAGCTCCGCCTCCCAGGTTCACGCCATTCTTCTGCCTCAGCCTCTCCGAGTAGCTGGGACTACAGGCGCCCGCCACCACGCCCCGCTAATTTTTTGTATTTTTAGTAGAGACGGGGTTTCACTGTGGTCTCGATCTCCTGACCTCGTGATCCGCCCGCCTCGGCCTCCCAAAGTGCTGGGATTGAGGATTTTTTTAATATTAGTGGAATTTGCCTTTTCTGGTTTTAGTAGTGGGAGTTACAAATATATTTTTAGTCTATGGTTTTCCTTCAGGTGCCTTTTGTCATGGCATCTGTTTTCCCCCTAGTTTTCATATATTCAAATTTATTGGCATTATGGGAGTTTGGATTTTATGTCAACTTAAAAAAATTCTCACTCTGTAACTTAAAAGAATTCATTCATGCTTTCTTCTCATGTCCTTTACTTAAAATAGTTGTTAGTGCCTTTCCGAAAGAACCATCACATTCATAAGTATTCTCATCCATTTGCTAATTGTTTCAAAGAATCTGCATGTACTGGATTTAGACCAAACACCTCCTCAAAGATATTTTTTAAGCTGAATGAAAACACATTTACAGAGATAAAAGGTTAAGTGATTTTAAGATGAAAAGTTATATGACTGGCAAGGCATAGAACAAAAGTTTATAAGATCCTTAAACAAAAAAGAAAACCCCTGGTTGGGTGGCCAATTCCCAAAACATCCCAAGTGGAGAAAGCACTGTTAAACCTGAAGCAGAAAGAAAAACACAAGGCTGTCTGATTTTACTATGGTTGGTAGGAATTTGGAGTTAGTCTCTGTGAAGAGGTGGCATAAACTGAAAATTAAGAGATTCAAAGTGTTTCAAAAATGAAAAATTCATGTATAGCTGATCTGTCTTTGAGTTTTCTCATTCAGCAAATCTCATGTCTGAGAAAACAAAACAAAACAAAACAGACCTTTTCTAATGCCCTTCACTGACATAATGCACCCAGGGTGAAGTAACTATGGGATCAAACAAGGAAGATACTATTATCTCCTTACCTACTTAAAAGAGGTAAAAGAACCAGAACTTATCAGCCCCCTAATTCCTCAAAAGTGAAGGTTTTCTTTCTTTTTAATGGCAGTAGGAAAAACATTAGAACTTAGTTGATGTGGGTTTTATTAACTGTGTAGTTAATAACTAATACCCAATGTTTATTGAGGGCTTATGATATGTCAAGCTCTATGCAAAATATTCCCCATACTTCATACCCCATCACAGTGTCTTTGCAGCAAATCAATAAATTGATTGTATCCCATTTCAAAGATAAGAGATTGACACAACAAAAGGTTAGGCAAACTTGACCTGAAATCATACAACAGAGATAAACTCAAGCCTTTCAGAAAACAAATCGTGGGATTTTCATCCTTGTATGGTCCAAATTTGCAATTAACAACCCATGTGACTTTAGACAAGTAAGATAACACCACAGAGCATTGTTCCATTCTATTCTTACTACATTGTACTGACTTTTTAGAGTGATTGTGAAAATCTAACAAAGTGTGTATTAAATGTGAGAACATAATAAGAACTAAAAAGAAAAATAAATCAGCACAAATAATAAGAGGTTATTCAAATAAGCTCAATGCAATGAGAATGGTGGCTTATGTTTGCAAATTCAAGCCCATGGGATCTAACAGAAAAAAATGCACCAAAGTGAATCCTCCAACTAACTAACATTTTCCTGGTCTTATCTGTAACTTCTTGGTAAAGCTGTAAAGTAGGCCAAGGTTGCCTTAAAACCACTCCTATTGCCTGATCCAAAAATGAGCCTGGGATCAGCAGATTTAGGGATCTGTTTCCTTTTCTCTCAATTTTTTCAACTTAACATATAATGAAGAATTTCACCTTTGTTGCTTGATTCCTGGGAGGGAGACTTTAAATCCTCAGAATTTCTAGAGTAGTAGAAATGTCTGTTAATGAGCCTCTTTGATCACCCCTAAGTTCGTGCTAATAGATAAGATGATTCAAGACAGGGGCTGGTCGTCACAGAGATCAACGACATAACTAGAAAATTAGGACTTTGAGCTGTTCCTAATTCTGGGAAAAGAAGGTGGGCTGAAGATTGAGTTCTTCATGTGGCCAATGATACCTCTCCAATCATGCCTCTACAATGAAATCACAAAGAACATTCCTAGAGCTCTTCTGGTTGGTGAACACATCAAAATATCATTATTTACCTGGTCCTCATTTGTATTCTTTAGAACAATACTATACTCATAAGTGTGGCAATCTCCTGAGTTTTGTGTCATGCTAGTGAATTCTCAGGGTTGTGGGAATCCCTGAATTTGTAGCCAGTTCATCAGAAATGTGGGAAGTCTGGTCTGGAAATCCTGCTTGTAGCTGGTGTCTGAAGGGAGGATAGTGTTTCTTAGGGACTGTGTCCTTAAACCTGTGGAGTGTGGTGATAACTGTGTGGTTAGTGTCAGAGTTGTATTGTAGCACAACAGTTGGTATCAGAACACAATTTGTCTCTCATGCCCTTTGCTTCTGGCCAGCTGTCCTGAATCCTATGCAACAGTGCTTCCCCAGAACAAACAATCCCAGGATGATGGCGTTTCCCTGACTCCCACCAATTCCAAATTACGTTAGCTACTTTTAAGTCTGCCTTCTGTTCTGTCCTAGGTCGGCCTAATTTAACTAAGATGATATTTGACACTGATGATAACAATGCATTGCATCTCTCAGACTTCAAAAATGCATTATGATATAGGAGGAAAAGCCCTGAGCCAGGAGCCTGAGCACCTGGGTTCAAATCCCTGCACTAACGAACTTCCACGCTGAGTGATCAAGTTGCCTTGTCACTCTGGAACTGTTTTTAAAATTATTTTATTTGTTCTAACTACCACAAGGAAATATTTCCTAGGAACAATTATATGTGGATGTGAGAGTGCTATGAGGATTCTAAACTTCAGTTACCAAGGTCGGACACTTATACATTATTTTAAGAAGTATCTGAGTTTCAAGATTCTCTAGATAGTGGTTTACATATGGCATCTATTTTAGTCCTTATGAAAGCATGAGGTAGGAATTTATTTCCAATTTACAGATTATTAACTGAGATGAAGATTTATTTTTGTAAATCAAATAGCTAGTAAATGCTGACACAGATTTAAATTGTTTCTAATCTGTCACATCATCTAATCCCAGTAACCAATGGTCTTTCTATCATAGCTCACTACTTCTTAGTCCAAATAGTGGCTCAAATAACATATCTAGGCCGGGCGCAGTGGCCCACGCCTGTAATCCCAGCACTTTAGGAGGCCAAGGCAGGCAGATTACCTGAGGTCGGGAGTTCAAGACCTGCCTGACCAATATGGAGAAACCCTGTCTTCTACTAAAAATACAAAATTAGCCGGGCGTGGTGGTGCATGCCTGTAATCCCAGTTACTCAGGAGGCTGAGGCAGGGGAATGACTTTGAGGCAGGGGAATGACTTTGAGCCCAGGAATCGGAGGTTGCGGTGAGCTGAGATCACGCCATTGCACTCTGGCCTGGGCAATAAGAGTGAAATTCTGTCTCAAAAAAAAAAAATTTAAGAAATAAGAACAACATATCTAGGAGTCCTTCCCAGAACTTATCAAATTGACCACCTTATTCAGCTAGCCCTGGGTATCAGATACGTTTATATCTGGTAACATTTAATGAAAAACCTAACAAAATACAACACAAATGGCTCTTCTTTCATGGAAATCATGCAAGAAGTTAGGCCATTCAGAGGATGTGTGGTGGCCCCAGGCATCATAATGGACCCAGAGCTTAAATTGTTGGTTTGTTTTGGTGCTATATCATCAGTGCTTCAATCCATGGTCCTGTGCAGCAGCTAAAACTCTGGTCACCAAGGTCACATTTCACGCAGCAAGAAAAAGAAAGGAGAACATGGCCAGTTTCCCAATTCTCTCAGCTCGTTTTAAGCAGTCTCCTTGGAAGTCCCACACACACAAAACTTCCTCTTACGTTATGTACCTAGGCCTTTGCCTCAAGGCATGATCTGGAAGTGAGGGAGAAAAAGAACAGCATCAATGCATCTCAGTAGCTCCCCCTAATGGAAGAGAGAAACTGGGTGTCAAGGAACAGCCAGTTCTCCACTCTTAGGAATATGTTCTTTTGGAAGAGAAAAGATATTGCATCAGTCAGTACCATATACTCTCTAAGGATAGCATTTACTCCACTATGACCATGACTTATCTGAAATCTAAATAATCTCTGACATGATGACCTCTCAGACAAAGTGGAGTGAAACTCCTTTTTTATCTGCATCATTCAAGCCAATAATTCCTCCTACTTTACTTTTATACTTCAGCATGTATTGATTGGTAAAATTTTGGTATTTACCTCAAATTTCCAGTTAATTTTATGTATTCATCCATTGATAATCCATATTAAGTTAACCTCCTAAGGGACAGAGGAGTGAAGTGCTATTCAATGGTCCACAGTGGGTCACAAATGACTATTACCACATCACCAGATTATGCTGATTCACAAATAATGTTTAAAGGAAATGCTTTGGGCCAGGCATGGTAGATCACATCTGTAATCCCAGCGCTTTGGGAGGCCAAGACGGGTGGATCACTTGAGGTCAGGATTTCAGACCAGGCTGGCCAACATGGTGAAACCTTGTCTCTACTAAAAATAGAAATATTAGCCAGGCATGGTGGTATGCATCTACAGTTCCAGCTACTTGGGAGGCTGAGGCAGGAGAATAACTTGAACCCAGGAGGCAGAGGTTGCAGCGAGCCAATGTCATGCTCTCATGCCATTGCACTCCAACCTGGGCAACAGAGTGAGACTCTTTCTAAAAAAAAAAAAAAAAAAAAAAAAAAAAAAAAGAAGAAAAAAACCTTCCATTTAAGAAAGGGAAGAAGAAAAGGAAGAAAAGGAAAGAGTGGGAAGGGGAAAGGAGATGAGAGAGAGAAAGAGAAAGAGGAGAGAGAAAGGGAGGAAGGCCTAACATTAAATGACTTACCACTTGGGTAAATGAAATGTCTACTCTCCTCCATGTTTTTAAAAATGGATTCATCATATCTGACAGCACATTGCCAAGCATATTGTTATGAGCTAAGTATTTGTGTAGCCCTAAAATTCATATATTGAAGCCTTAACACCCGATGTGGCTATATTTGGATATGTAGCCTCTAAGGAAGTAATGAAGGTTACATGGGGTCATAAGAGTGGGGCCTTGATCCAATAGGATTAGTGTTCTTATAAGAAAAGACACCAGAGAACTCACAATGTCCCTCCCTCTCTCTCTCCTCAACGCACCAAGTAAAGGCAACGTGAGGACAAAGTAAAAAGGTGGCCATCAGCAAGTCAGTGAGAGAGCCCTCATCAGAAATAGAATCAGCTATGCTAGGTGCAGTGGCTCATACCTGTAATCCCAGCACTTTTGGGAGGCTAAAGTGGGAGGATTGCTTGAGCCCAGGAGTTTGAGATCAGCCTGGGCAATATAGAGAGACCTTGCTTCTATTTAAAAAAAAAAAAAAATTAATTTGCTGGCCATAGTGGCTTATGCCTGTAGTCCCAGCTGATGTAGAAGGATCTCTTGAGCCTGGAAGGTGGAGGTTGCAGGGAGCCAAGATTGTACAACGGCACTCCAGCCTGGGCAACAGAGTGAGACCTTGTCTCAAACTAACTAAATAAATAAATAAATAAACAAATAAATAAATGTTGTAAAAAAGTATCAGCTAAAACCTTTATCTTGGACTTTCCGGCCTCCAGAACTGTAAGAAAATAGAATTTGTTGTTTAAGCCACCCAGTCTTTGGTATTTAGTTATGGCAAGCTGAATGGGTTAATACACAAATTATTTTTTATAGATAATAATGGTTTCCTTATTTTGAGGACCCTGTATATAATAGTCTCTTGGGCTCTGACCCTTGACTCTTCCCATGGTATGAGTTTGGGCTTACTTATTGGCTCTATATGCCCCCGGCTGTGAGAAAGTGATGCTTATGTCACTTTGAACTGACATCAAGGCACAAGTAGCAGCCACCAGCCAGGTCTTTCTGACCCCGATGCCATGGAAGAGGAATCTGATATTGAAGCCAGAGATCTTTGTTAACTAGGATCTCTGCCCATCACCTATGTGGGCATAATGGATTGGCATTATATTTCAGATATGCTTCAGAGGGTGTGCACTAAGGTTAGCACAGCCAGCCACATGACCCAACCCCATGGTCTAAAGCCGCACCATAGCACCTCTACTACCACCCAAGAGACTGATAGAGACCACTAGAGATCACCCAGCTTTGTTCTATTTGTTGCTGTGATATGCTTTCATTTCTGGATATACTCAAGTTTCTTTTTTTTTTTTTTTTTTTGACTTTCAGGGAGAGGAAATTGCAGCCACTAAATTTCTTTTTGATTCCAGAAACCCACTGTGGGGATATTGTGGGTTGTTTCTTACATCAGAAAACATGTCAGCTTGCCAGGCCCATGTAAGATAGCTATTATGTTAATCTGGCAGAGCCAGGGTGGCTGTGAAAGAAAAGGATGCCTGATGGCTAAAACACCATTTGACCTACATCTGAGCACATGAAGCAGAATGAGGGAGGTCTGTGGGAGCTATTCTAAGGAGTCTCCAGGGAAAAGGCATTTGATATAACTAGAAAGGATGGAGACTTAAGTCCTCCAAACTCATGATGGCTGTGTGCATGTTAATGAGAGGGTCTGTGGTCACATGAGCTGGTTTTCCTGGGCGTTTGATAGGGAATGGAAGGCAGAAACATGGTGGATATAATCTACATAGCAGGCTATTTCCCCCTCATTCCTATTGATGGCTCAAGGCTGGATAGACCATTTTGCCACAGAATATTTTTTGACGGTAAAAAACTGTAGGCTATCCTATAGAACTGTAGGCTATCCTATAGAAACATGAACCAAAGCACCTCTAATTTTCCCTCTTCATTTGAGACCAAAGCAAGTTGGAATAAGGAAAACTGAGGGGGACCTGATTCATTGCAGGGGCAAAAGGCCTTGGCATAGGGATCAAACCCTTACTGAGCAGATATAGCAAGTCTGCCTGATATAGCAGTCTGCCTGACTGAAGGCTCCCCCTGTGCAGAGAGCGCCACTGAAAGGTGTCTTATGGCTCTGCAGGCAATGATTCCTGTTGATTCACAGAAATCCATGGTAGAGGAGATGCTGTCATGACTTTCATCCTACTAAACATGGCTTCTCTTGACTTTTGACATTTACTGACATTATCCCAGATTTTGTTCACACCAGTGCCAAGCTCATGTCTTGTATGCCCCCAACCTAACCTTATACACTTTATATTCCTCTACTCTCTTTTTAGGAACCTGAATATTTTATGAAAGTCCTACTGGATGAAGAGAAAGACTAGCTATTTTAAGACTTGGTGCTGGCTAAGTGTCTTCCTTGGAAGTAATTATTTCATTCCTGCCAACTCTGGCAACCTCTCAGAATGCATTATGTCTGATTGAAGGGTTGGAGAAATGCAGGGGTGAGAGGAGAAAGGGTACAAAATCTGTCTCCTGCATTGTACAGTATTAGTGTATCTAAAACATCATGGCAACTCACCATAGAAAGAACAATTGTCCAGAATTGGCTTCACTACTCTTTTCTGGGCCATCACTTTTGAACCACTCGATCTCTGGGCTCTACTCTTTGGCTCTCAGTGCCTGCCATAGGCACCAGGATGTGATAAGTAGATGGGAAGGACCAGCTGCCCAGATTCTGGCAGCCTCTCAGGTACCATGTTGCTACACTATCATAGTAGCACTTACAAGATGCGTGGGTCTTGTGAGGCTCAGGTTGGACTAATCCTTCCTGTCCAGCCTCCATGGTGGAGAGGAAGATGGAGGAGGAATATGGGCCTTATCCTCATATCACTTTCCAGTTCCTAACAGATTTTCTGATAACATTTGAAGAAGTATGTCTCTTTCTATGTAAAAACTGCCATTTTTTAAACCTTAATATTTTATTGAGATGGAAGAGCTCCTTCAAACAGTTAGAGAAATGGCATTTAAGATTTTATCTGTTTACTTCCTGTTCTATACTAGGAAGATGGAAAGTGATGCTTAAAACCTTCAGCAGCTGTACATCAATTGGTTAGGCCAATTACAGAGGAGTTTTCACATTGTTGTTTCACCTCCTTCCCCATAAACTCAAGTGGCTCAGGTAGTTCGAAGACAGCACCCCATTGAAAGGCTGGGAGGTAAGTCTATCTATGCTGCTGTGATTTGGGAATCCATCTATGGTTTCTACCTGTGGCAGAGTCTGAGGTTAGAAGGATGATTAGGAGCTTAGGAGCATTTATCCGATACTCTGTCAAGGAAATAAGACTTTAAGGAGAAGGGAGTTTTTTTAAAACTAACGTTACGTTTACTGATAATTTCTTCACCGTAAAAACCAAATTTGCCCATTTTCATTGAATCAAGCGATATCTATACTTGTTTTTAAGTTTCTAGAGCCTGTCAGTCGCATATGTGGCTCCCAACCTCGGCTGTCATTCTGAATTTTCTGTTCAGGAGTCATTTAAATACATAATTAGCTATTTTTAAACACAAAAATTTGTAATGTTCCTATCAGACATGACAGTCACAAACTCCAAATTGGAAATTCTCATAAACAAGGTTTTACTCCTACATTATCTTCTATTCTGATACCCCTTCAAATATTCATTTGCAGTTATTATTTTTAGATAGTTAAAAGATCATATAACTGAAAAATGCTACCCTCCATATCCTTAATATCCTGGCATTTTTTTTGATTCCTCAAACAAATTAAACTGCTATCTATTTCATGGATTTCTATTTGCTACTTTCTCTACCTTGAACTCTACTTTCCTCATCTTATAGGAATGGCCTTGGATCTCAGCTCAAGCGTGACCTCCTTAGATGGACATCCCAGACTAAGCAATCTAATTTTCTGTCTCGCTGTGTTATTCTTAACTACATTACACAGTTATATTTTATTTATAGAATTACTTGATATTTAGTTACTAAAATTCTGCTATATAAAATGATATCAGAACTCTGGGGATTTTCACTAGACATATTGTCCTTTTGTTATGTGAAACACAAATATCTTAGGATCTGGGGATCTTACACCACCCACCCCCTCAAAATAACTCAATCCACTGTGGCAGTCTCTTCTGAGATCCAGTCACTCAGTTTTCAGGCTATGCCTTCCATCTGCATGTGTTACTGTCACTGCATTGCTGCACGCCTGAGAAATTCTCCTGTGGGGAAATTTTCCAGTACTGGCAAGCATCAAAAGAGAGCCATGTTTGTGGGATAGTATGCTCAGTGTCAGAATTCCCTCTCCAGGCTGGCTCTAATAAACTCATTATAGTAAGATCAAAATGACTGACCAGCTGTTCCCCTTCCCTGAAGTATTTGTATTTTAAAAGGTGAGAAAAAGCCTAAAACAGAGACAAAGTTTCTATTTGTTGAAATCCAGACATGGGGAAATAGGCAGTGAAATAAGACAAAAATGCAAGGAAATAGAAAAGGATTGTATTATTACTACTGGAATCATTTCACATAAGGAACTGGCAAGATGGGCCACTAGATCTGCTTTCCAACATTCTCAAATTATTTGCAAAGCTCTCTGAGGAATCAATTGGTTCCTAAGTTCTGCCTTGGTTCCTATATTTGGCAGGGCCTTAGGTTCATTCAAATCTCAGGAGTCACTCCAGGGACTCAAGTGGAGTGGCCTCATTTGGGACCAATTCTGTCAACATGTTGGGCACAGGCTGACTTCCAGTAGGGGTCACAGCTGGCCTAGAAGAGTTAATTATCCTCAGGATGTTACCACAAAGCCATGAGCCTGTCAGTCAGGCCTTTGCTCTTGCTTGCCAGTAACTTTGGATTATCAAGAGAGGCAAAGAGGAGCCCCAGTCATCAACAGAATGAGATACATTTCTTCTTCAGCATAATGAGGGATTAACCACAAAAATGTAAGGTGAAAACCAATTGTATTATTCATTCAAATTCAACAAATCTTTATTGAATACTTACTCTGTGCCAAAGACTATTCTAAAAATATGAAAAAGCAGAAGTTATAGAGATGAACCAGGTTTTTGCTTCCATAAATGTTATATTCTAGTGACAGGAAATAAATACCAAAATAGAAAAATAAACCTAAAAAGAATATATCTGGTTTATCACTATGAATAAAATTAAAGAGTGCAATGCAGTAGAGAATGACATTGTAAAAGAGAAATTAGATTCTTGATCTGGGACAGTCATCCAAGAAGGCAGCATTTAAACTGAGATCCAAGGCCATCCCCATCATGATGTACAAAAGGAAATTTCAGACAGAAGGCATATCATAGAGAAATCCATGAGATGAAAACAAGTTTGGTTTGAGGAATTTTTAAAAATCAGAAGAATTTCCACTTCTGGGAGAAGAGACTAGACATACTTTTCAATTTTATTCATGTGAGGTAACTAAAAACTCTGGAATGTTTTTTTCTACAGTAAACATAAGATGACTCTGAAATATGGAGATAATAAGGCAGATGGATAAATATCTCAGGACTTGAATAACAACATTAACAAAAAAAAAAAAAAACAGTCGGTTCCCTGGGTTTTCATTTTGTTTTATTGATTTAATTATTTAAATTTTTGCCTCATGTATCCCAGACTTGGAGCTGAAGACACTGATAACTCAGAAACACCAACAAGTGCAGACCAAAAAATGTCCCAAGAAAAGCCTATCCTCGCTACGTAGAAGTGTAGCAAAAGGGAATCCTAAAAAGAGAGAACATTTTGGGATAGTAACTTCTATACTTTAGCCAAATACCACAGGAAAAAAAAATAAAATGTTGCTGAACCTCTTCCCTGATCAGCTAGGTCTGAATGAGAAGCCTACATGTCCTCCAAACTCATGGGACTGTAATGAGATGCTACAACATTTCTACTGGATCATGTCAGAGAAGGCCGATGGTGGAGCCTGGACTTTTATCCTCACTGGATAGTAATGAGCACCTCTGCCATTACTATCCACAAAATCAGTGGATACTACATGAGAAGTCTGGATTTTACCTCCACTCAACATTAATAATATGCCCCTTTCCCTCCATGATAAGATGTGTCAGAATGAGGGCTAGCAGAGTCAGGTCATCCACCATCACTGAGCTATGATAGGTCCACCCCCATCTCCACATGCATTATTAATAGAGACCACATGGGGCTGGAATTCCCACTCCTGCCCAGCAGTCAGTAATGAGGGCCGCTACCTCAAATGTCAATGCAGGCTGAGTGGGGAATTTAGCCTTTACCTCCACCTGGGATTAACAAGGTAGCACTAGCATTCCCCTTCTGGAGTGGTATTGCGGGGGAAAAAAGAACAAACCAGAAGTAGAATGGTGAAATAAAAAAGTTAAATTGTCTCATAACATATCACAAAAAAATTATAGGTTTTAATAAAATAAACCTACTCATTCCAAAACCAGGAAAGTTTCACACACACACACACACACAGAGAGAGAGAAAAAAAAAAAAAAAAACCCACCCTGAGATAAAAGTACTATGATGATTGGACAATTTTAAAGCAGCCGTTACCAATGGTCTGAACAAGCAATTTACAAACATCTTTGAAACAAATGAAAAATAGTGTCTCGATAGAAAAATTAGAAATTGTCAGTACAGAAACAAGAGATATAAAGAACCAAGTAGAAAATTTAGAGCTGAAAAATACAAAAATAAATAAGCTCAGTGGGTTGACTAACAGCAGAATACAGAAGATGGGCAGAATGATCAGTTAAATGAAAAATAAAGCAATAGAAATTAGAAAAATAGGAAATAGATTGGGGAAAAAATGAACAAGCACTCCAAGACCTGTAGGATTACAACAAAAGATTTAACTTTTATAACATTGGAGTTCTAAACAAAGAAGAGAAATATAACAGGGCTGGAAAATTATAAGAATATTTTATGTCTGCAGTTTTTACAAATTTGGCAAGAAACAAAGAAGCTGAGTGAACCCCAAGCAGCATAATTTCAAAGAAATCCATGCCAGTACATAAGACACATCACAAGTTTTGAAAATTAAAGAAAAAAGTATAATGCCAGCCAGAAAAACATGGTCCCTTATCTATAGAGGAATAGTAGGTCACATGACAGTGAATTTCTCATGAGAAATGAGAAGACCAAAAAGAAGTAGGACATTTTTCAGGTTCCAAAGAAAAGAACTGTTACTCCAGAATTCTACACTAGTTGAAATCGCCTTCAGGAATTAAGAAAAAGTCAAGACATTCTTACATGAAAAAAAAAAAAAATTAAGAGAATTGGTCACAAATTGACCTACCCTGAAGGATTTGCTGAAGAATATTCTCAGAAAGAAAGGAAATAATAAAAATAAATGAAACTAGGAGCATTAGGAATGAAGAAAGAATTATAAGCACAACTATGGATAAATACAATAGGCTTTCTCCTCTTGGGTTTTCTAAATTTTTCCTAAGTGGTTAAATTAGAAATAAAACACTATCCAACATGGCTATAAATTTATGTAGAGAAACTATTTAAAACAATTATAAATGAGAGAGTATAAAGAGGCATAAAGAGAGTTAAGATGTGTATACTTCACTCAAATTGGTAAAATAATGACACAAGAAAACTAGGTTGTGTATATATGGCATAATATTTGGAACCATCATTAAAAAGCTATAGGCTTCTGGTTTCTGCACAAACATTCTAAAATGTTGCAATGACTTTTTAGATCTTGCAGAGAATTGAGATCACAGGATAAACAGTCACCCTGAGAAGTAGAGAAGTAGGTGAATACAGAAGATACAGATCAGCCCACCTGAAGCAGAAAATGCCAATAGCCACTAATAGTTAAATGGCAACTTTGACAAATTCCTAGAGGATGAAAGTGGAATAGCTTGAGAGTTAAAAACTTCAATGGACCTGATCCAAGGGAGAAGTCCCCACACACTTTCATGAGTTTTACCTCCAGGAGTCCCACCAGGTTCTCAGAGTAAAGATTAGAGAAAAGTCCTCTCATGTTTGGTTGGTGGAAGGGAATAAGTAATCATTTTGAAATACATCCAAGAAAAATAAATATTTTGAAATAAATTCAGAAAACTCGACATAGCCAATAACTTCAACAAACTGAGCAAAGAAAAGTAGTTCCCTGAAAACTTATCTAGGATGAAGAATGGGAAATTGGAAAACCCCAGCCATTCCTAGCCTTCCTTTCTTAAGGGGGAGCAAAAAGTTGAGAAGCGCTTGTGAAGGTCACAGACCAAGGGTACAGGCCCACTAAAACACTAAGAACTATAGCATTATAGAATGTTTCCTCTCCCCTCACATGTTATTACTGCATCAATAGGACATCTGTTTAACAGTGGATCAAAGTAAAAGAACTGATGTGACAGACTGCCATGGTTACTACTTGAGACTGTCATTACAGCAGTTACTACTGTTACTTCTTGAGACCATCATTATAGCAGTTACTACTGTTACTACTTGAGACCATCATTATGAGACTGAAAGAAGGGAGGAAAGTAGAAATGATAACTTAAGACAAAAACTGTTTTAAAGGAAGGGGAACCGGGGAAAAAGAGAGCTCCCTGCTTCTAGTGAGCGAAGGCAGCCACTGACCTTCCACAGCCCTTCATATTTATTGGGTAACAAGAGCAGGGAGGAGGAGGTGACTGGTCTGAGGAAATGATTGGTCAGTTGCTTAATTGATCACAGGTTCATATTGTTATTAACAGGCTTCAGATGTACCTAATCACAAGAAACACTTGTGCCTGGGTCGTGACTGCCCTCAGCATTTCATCTGGGTGGCATATGCAATTCGTCAGTTTGCCAACATTCTGCATTTATGAAAAACAGTTTTGCTGCTTACTCCTATAGCTTCCAGTGGTATACTGAGTTGATCATGACCCTCACTCTTTCTGGCCTCCAACAGACTGACAGTCTCAGATTTTAAGAAGAAATTTCTAGGGAAACTCAAAAACTACAGGGAAGACAAAAACATGGACACCAGAGGAAATTGAAGCCTCTGACACATATAGCTACATTAAACAAGATAAACTTTTATCATTATATAAAGTCCTTCTTTGTCTTTTTTCTTACTATTGTTGCTTTAAAGTCTGTTTTGTCTGATATAAAAAAAGCTACTCCTGCTCACTTTTGGTTTCCATTATGTGGAATATCTTTTTCTACACCTTTGCATTAAGTTTATGTGAGTCCTATGTGTTAGGTGAGTTTGTTGAAGACAGCAGATATTTGGTTTGTGATTTTTTAATCCATTCTGTCATCCTGTACCTTTTAAGTGAAGCATTTAGGTCATTTACATTCAATATTAATATTGAGATATGAGGTACTGTTTTATTCATCATTTAGTTGTTACACATATACTTTGTTTTTTTTTCATTGTGTTATTGTTTTATATGCTCTGTGAGATTTATGCTTTAAGGAGGTTTTATTTTGGTGTATATTGACCTTTTGTAATAGTAGGCTTTGATTCATTTTTCTTTGTCTTTTGTACAATTACACAGGTATTTTTTTCTTTGTGATACTTAAGCTTACATAAAACCTTTTATAGTTATAGCTGTCTATTATAAAATAATAACTTGGATTGCATACACAAATTCTACATTTATTTCTCCTCTTATTCCACATTGTATGTTATTCATGTCATAATTTACTTTTTAAAATGTTGTGTGTCCATTATGAATTTATGGTAGCTATAATTATTTTAATATTTTTGTCTTTAAATTTTATACTAGAGTTAAAGGTGATTAGACATTATCATTACAGTACTAGAGCATTCTGATTGACCATATGGTGAGATTTATACTTTCATATATTTTTATATTGCTAATTAGGGTTCTTTCCTTTCAATTTGAAGAATTCCATGTAGCATTTCTACTGGTAATGAATTCTCTCAGCTTTTGTTTGTTTGGGAAAGTTTTTAATCTCTCCTTCATTTCTGAAGGATAAATATTTCTGGCACAGTGTTCTTGATTGGCAATTGTTGCTTTTTATTTGTTTTCTTTCAATACTTTAAATATATCATTCCACTTTCCTGGCCGGTAAAGAAAACCCATTTATAGTCTTTTGGGAGTTGCTTCCTATATAATAAGTCATTTTTCTTTTTTGGTGATGGTTTCAAAATTGTCTTTGCTTTTATTTTTAATATTTTGATTAAAATGTGTCTCAGTAAATATCTCTTTGTGTTTAGTCTACTTAAAATTATTTGAGCATCATGAATCTGATTGTTCATTTTCCTCCTCATACTTAAAAAGTTTTCTGTCATATATTTAAACAAGCTTTCTGCCTTGTTCTCTTTCTGTGCTCCTTCTGGGACATCCAAAATACATATATTGGTTCCTTTGATGGTGCCCCATAAGTCTCATAGGTTTTCTTCAGTCTTTTTCACTCTTTTCTTCCTTTGAAATTACCCTCTGACTGGGTAATTTCAAATGACCTGTCTTTGAGCTTACTTATTCTTTCTTCTGTTTGACTCTTTGTTGAATTTTTCAGTTTAGCCATTCTGTTTTTCAGCTCCAGACTTACTACTTAGTTATTTTTTATGGTTTCTATATATTTGTAAAATTTATCATTTTTATGTAGTATTTTTCCAATTCAGTTTAGTTGTCTATGTTCTACTATAGCTCATTGAGATTTTTTAAGGTGATTATTTTATTTGTCATACTGTTTCTAGATATTCATTTATTTAGGTTCAGTTATACATGCTTTATTTTGATCTAAACACAATTTGGTTTTCTTGTCTTTGATTCTTTAAGCCCTGTGCTGTGTCCACACATTTGTAGGAATAGACACCTTTCTTGTCTTTACAGACTGGTGTTAGCAGAGAAAGACGTTTATCATCATCCTAGCCAGAAATTCTGGGTGGGAAATGTGGCAACATCATTGAGTGCACTTTCTACCTAAGATTGTGGGAAAACTGTCCTGATGCCTGGGTACGCGAGAAGAGGCAGAGAGCCTGAATGTGTGACAGCTTCTGTGGAATCTATGACCATGGGGGCCTTTCTGACATTGGAGTGGGTCTGGAGCTTGCATCCACTTGAGTCAACTTGGAATCTGTATTTCTGGGTGCTGGTCTGGCACCAGGCTTTCTGAAGTGGTTTTGTAGTCTGGGTCTATGAGGGCCTGTCGGGAATCAGGGTACATGAGTACCGGCCTGGTTCCAGGGATCACTGGGGTGGGCCTGCAACCGAGTACCCAGGGGCCAATCTGGAGCCTGGGTTAGTAGGTGACAGCTTGCAGCCTGAATCCATAAGGGCCATGTGGGCAGCAGAGTCTACAGGAGCAGGCCTGGAGCCTGGGTCTGATCAGGCCGGTCAAATCCTGGGGTTCAATGTGGGTAGGCCTGGTACTGGGGTCTGTGACAAATTTGGAGGCTCACTTTACTTTGCTTTCTCCACACAGAGGGTATTTCCCTTGGTGCTGTGCTAGGTGGCTTTAGGAAAAGGTAATGTAGGCAATGTGAAATGTTCTTTCTACCCACTTCAATGCATTTTTTTTTTCCATTTCTGTGCTTCATCACTTACCTGGATCTAAACCTCTCATTAAGATATTTTAATGTATGAATGGTTGTTAACATCAGTGTTTCTGTGAGGAGATGAGCACTGGAAACTCTCCTTGCTGGCATCATTCTCTGCCTCTAAGACGTTTTTTAATATACCTATTATATTACATGTAATTGTCTATGTAGAGAATCCCAAAGATTGACCAAAAGAAATGTCTGGAACTAATAAACAATTATAGCAAGGTCCTAGTATATATAGCAAGGTCATAATATAAAAAAAAAGTCAGTTGTCTCATATACTAGCAGAGAAGAATTAGAATTTGAAATTAAGAAACAAAAATATTTACATTAGCATCCCCTAAAATAAATAGGCAAAAATGGAAAATAGGTACAGGACCTATATGAAGGAAAACTACACAATTCTGATTTAAAAAATCAAAGTAGCTCTAAATAAATGGAGTGATATTTTATATTCACAGATAGGAATACTCAATATTTTTTAAATGCCAATTCCCTCCAACTTGATATAAATTCAGTACAATCTCAATCAAAACTCCACAAGGTATTTTTTATATATAGACAAAAAAATTCTAAAATTTATATGGAAAAGAAATAAGACCCAGTAAAAGCAATACAAAACTAAAGAAGAAAAATAGATTTGAAAGACTGGCCCCATACTATTTTAAGACTTATTAGCTACAGTAATCCAGAAAGCATTAATATAGTCAGCATGTATTTCACAAAGTAACATAGACAATTCAATGGAAAAAAACTGGAATGCAAATACACTTCTGGTGAGTATGCAAAATCATACTACTTTTTTAGGAAGATGGTTTTGAAGGTGGTTTCTTACAAACCAAAATTTAATCTTAACATATAGATCAACAATCACACTCCAAGTCATGTACTCAATTTAGTTGAAAACATATTCACACAAAAATCTTCACATGAATGCTCACAGAAGTTTTGTACATGATCATCAAAAACTGGAAGCAACCAAGATATTCTTCAGTGGGTAAATGGATAAACAACTTTGGTACATTGATAGCATGAAATATCATTTAGAAATTAAAAAGAAATTATGTATTGAGCCTCAAAGATACACAGAGAAACCTTAAGTACATATTGTTGGTCAAAAGCAGCCAATCTAAAAAGGCCACATACTCTACAATTACAACTTTGTGGCATTTTGGAGAAGACAATTTAAAAAGTAGTTGCCAAGGGTCACAAGGAGAGAAGGAAGGAATAAGTAGACGAAATTCAAGGGATTTTTGGGTGATAAAGCTATTCTTTATGAAATTGTAATGGCAGATATATGTCGTTATGCATTTGTGAAAATTCATACAACTATATAGAACAAAGAGTGAATCTTAATGTGAACTCCAGAGTATAGTTAATAATAATACGTCAACATTTGTTTCACTAATAATAATCAATGTATCACACTAAACTAAGATGGTGATAATAGAGGAAAGTATTTGTGGGAGGTGAGAGAGGTATGTAAAACCCTATATACACTCTGTTAAATTATTCTGTTAATGTAAAACTGTATTCAATATAAAGTCTATTAATAATTTTTAAAATCTATGAAACTATACATTCAAAAATGCCATAGATAAATCAAAATAAAATCCTAAAATATATTCGAATAACCTATAGAAGAAAAAACATAGAAACGAAAAACAGAAAGAACAAACAGAAAACAAAAATAAATGATAGACTTAAGCCCACATGTTGGTGATTATGTTAAATGTTAGTAGTGAAATACGTTAATTAAAAATAGATGTTGCAAAGTAAAATAGGATTAAAAAATGGCCAACTTGCATGCTGTCTAAAAGAAACTCACTTCAAATATAAAGATATAGGCAGGTTGAAACTAAAATAATGAAAATGATAGTTTGTGCAAACACTAATCAAATAATGTATAAATGACTATATTAATGTCATATAAAATAGACTTCAGAGCTAAAAAACAGCAGGATTGCCATGGGTATTCACAAGTATTAGAAAGAATCTAAATAATCTTGGAGGTAGGCAGGGTGCAGATCAGACTCACATTTTGTATAAAACAAATTCAGAATTGTATTGTAAGTGTAATAGGAAATGTTTAGAAAGTTGTAAAAAATATAAAGGACTTAGTATAGTGAAAATACACCCATACATTATATATGCAAAATTAGATTTGTGTACTTTCTCATCTGTTTCTTATCAATAATGAAATTAGCTCTAAAATAACAGAGGCCAGTTCCTCTGGCTTACATGTGTAATCCCAACGTTCTGGGAGGCTGAGGTGGGAAGAATGCTTCAAGTCAGGAGTTTGAACCAGCCTGGAAAATATAGTAAGACCCCATCTCTACAAAAAAATATGTTTTTTACAAATAGCCAGGCATGGTGGTACAGGCCTGTAGTCCTAGCCACTCAGGAGGCTGAGGCAGCAAGATAAATTTTGCTCAGGAGTTTGGGGTTACGGTGAGCTATGATTGCACCACTGCACTATGGCCTGGGTGATGGAGTGAGACTCTGTCTCCCACTGCACCTCCCCGATCAGAAAAAAAAAAAAAGAAAGAAAAAACCTCAGCAGGATGATGAGGATGGTTCTGTAGCAATCAATAAATTCAATGGCTTAACACAATGGCTTAACACATTAGCATATATTTTTTTACTTGTAAACTATTAAATGGGGTATCTTTGGTGGCTCATTCTCTTGCAAAGCTTTCCACCATGACCTTCCATTTTGTATCTCTACCACCTCCCAAACAAACACTGTTCAACAGAAATATAATACAACCCATGTGTGTAATTTAAAATTTTCTAATAGCTACATTAAAAAAGTAAAAAGCAGGTAAATCAGTTTTAATAATTTCTTAATTAGCCCAATATATGTGTAGTATTATATTAGCATGTCATCAGTATGAAAATATTTAGTATTTTGTGTTATTTGGTTATATGTCTTCAATATCTATTGTATATTTTACTCGTGATACCATGTTTCAACTCAGATTAGCACAGTTCAGTGCCCAATAGCTGGATGTAATTAGTGACTACCATATATAATTGTATAGTTTTAAAGCACTGACATATTTCCAGCCACGTACATATGGGCTGGGGAAAATAGCACCAAGGGAGCATGGGAGGTTTCAGAGGATTGCTTGAAAAAGCCTTATATCACATTTACTCATATTCCAGTAGCCAGAACTCAAATTATCTGGAGCCAGTTAATGGCAAGAGAGTCTTAAAAATGTAATATTTAGGACAGAGGAAAAAGAAACATTGATTAATTCATGAGCTTGTTTCAGCCATACCTGGTTTCTGAATCATATCAGTATTTTCTTCTTCCTTCAACTCTCAGAATTGACTATTCCTTTTGCAGGGATGAGGAATGGTGATAAAATGTGCAGACTTGGCTGTCTCTGCTGAAGCATCAGTGAGCAGGGAAGACAAGTTGGAGATAAGCGTACATAGAAAGAAAAACTTCCAAACTATAATGGACATTTTCATGTTTTAAAATTTTACTTTGCTTCTTTTTCTCAAAGTGTAACATACATAGAGAAGTTTACAATATCATATAGAAAAATATGACGAACACAATTATACCTTTCAATAGATTATCACAAGGAAAAAAAACAGACATGTAACCACCAGATACATGAGAGACAAGCTATTTGTGTATTTAAATTTAGAATGTCACTTGTTTATAGCACATAATTGGTTCTGTGTGTATGAATACGTATATGTGTGTATATGCATATATATAATGAAAATCTCTGTATTATTACAGTGTATAATCCATTTACTTTTATTGTAATCATATATGTGACTGAATATACATCTGCCATTTAGCTATGTGTTTTCTATATGTTTTATATCATTTAATTTCTCTGCTCCAATGTTATTGTCTTTTTATGCTAAAAGACATTTTCTATTGTATAATTTTCTTTTCTTTTCTTTTGAGATAGGGTTTCACTCTGTTTTCCAGGCTGAAATGGAGTGGCATAACCACAGCTCACTGCAGCCTTGATCTCCTGAGCTCAAGTGAGTCTCTCACCTCAGCCTGCTGAGTAGCTGGGACCACAGGTGCCTGACTACTCTGGCTGATATTTTTTATTTTTTGTAGACACAGATTCTCCTTCCCTTTGCCCAGGCTGGTCTTGAACTCCTGGGGTCAAGCGACCCTCCTGCTTCAGCATCCCAAAGTGCTGGTGTTACAGGCATGAGCTACCATGCCCAGCCTTCTTTGGGTTTTTTAAAACTACTTTTTGAGTAATTTTTATATTGCTTGCTCTAAAGATTAAATATGCATTTTTTTTACCATAATCTATCACAAATGAATACTTTCTTAATACCAGAAAAATGTAGAAACTTTTTAAATATAACTGTCTATGTGTATCATTATTATATATATTTCATCTTTATAGGTGATAAAATTCAAATTTATACTTATTGTTTTTTGCATTTCTTTTAAATTTTAAGTGTAAAAAAGTGAAAAATATATTTTTACAGTTTTCTACATTTGCCTACATAGTTACCTTTACTAGGTCTTTATTTCATTGTGTGGATTTTCATTACCATCTAGTTTCATTTTACGTTTTTCTCCGGTACACCATTTAGTATTTCTATAAGCAAGTTTACCAATGATAAATTCTTCCCATGCTTGTTTGTATGATAATTTCTTCACTTTCAGTTTTGAAGAATATTTTTGCTAAATGTAAAAATCATGGTTGAGAGTTTTTGTGTTTTTCTTTTTCTTTCAACACTTTGTGCCATCATACAGCCTTCTGTCCACTATTGTTTCGATGAGAAGTCAGCTGTCAATATAATTGTGGTTATACTTTTATGATTAATTATATTATTTGGCTATTTTCAGAGTTTTATTTCTGTTTGTCTTTAGTTTTCAGCAGTTTATCATATATCTAGCTAGGTGTGAATATCTTTGTATTTTTCATACTAAGAATATGTTGAGCTTCTTGGCTATGTAGATTAATGTTTTCATCAAGTCTGGGAAGTTTTCAGCTATTATTTCTCCAAATATTTATTCTAGTTATTTGCCTCTATCTTCTTTTTGTTCTGGAACTCCCATTATGCTTATGTTAGTACATTTGATGATACCACACAGGTACTCAAGTCTCTATTTTTCTTTAATAATTTTTCTCTATGTTCTTCAGAGTAGATAAATTATATTGATTTATCTTCAACTACATTGAGTATTTTTTTGCATATTGAATCTGATGTTATCCTGTAGTGATTTTTAATTTTAGTAATTATATTTTTCAATTAGAGATTTCATATTCAGTTATTTTTGGGCTTCTATTCTTTTATTAGTGTTTTCTATTTGGCAAGTCATTGTCATCACACTTCTCTTTATTTAAATGTGGTTCCCAATAATTCTTTGGTCATATTTATAATAGTTGCTTTGAGATCTTTGTCTTTAAGTTCAATATCTGAGTCCTTCAGAATCATTTTCTATTGACTTTTTCTTGTATGCATCACCCTTTTCAGTTTCTTTGCATATCTTAGAATATTTTCAATGAAAAGTGGAGATTTTATATAACAGTTTCAGATTCTGTTTCATCTCTTCAGGATAATTATTATTTCTGCTTTTTTGTTTAATGGCTTGCCTGGATTAATTCTGTGAAGTCTACTTATCCCAGAGCCTACAGCCAATGGTGTATCTATTTTTTTTTTTTTTTCATTTTCTCTTTTAAGTCTGGATTGCTAGGTGTAATGCATGAGTCAGCACAGATTAGTGGCCAGCCAATTATTGACGTGAGGCTGTGTTCAAACACATTGAGCTATTAAGACTTCTATTCTTTGTCTGTAAATCAGTGTGGTGTTTGACAAGTTGAATGTCATTTCTATTTTTGCTCCTCTATAGGTAAGTTTTTGTTTCTTTCTCCTCTAGCTTCTTTCAATATATTTTTTCTGTACATTTAATTTTCTAATCTTGAAAATAATATACCTAGGTGTAGTCTTTCTGAAAATCATCCTGCTCGATGTTCTCCAAACTTCTTGGATCTGTGGTTTGGTATCTCACATGAATTTGGAGGAAATTCTCTGGCATTATTGCTTCCAATATTGCTTCTGTTCCTTTCTTCTCCTATTACTGTTCTCTGGCATTCCCAGTATGTGTGTCCCTTTTTTCTTTTTGCTTTTCAATTTTGGAAGTATCCTTTTTCATAGTTTCAAGTGCAGAGATTCTTTCCTCAATTGTTTCCAGGCTACTAATAAGCCCACCAGAAATATTCTTCATTTTTGTTTCAGTGTGTCTTGATTCATTCCAGCTTCTATAACAAAGACTGGAGAATTATAAACCATAGGTTGGAAAGTTTGTAAACAACAGTAATTTATTACTCACAGTTCTGGGGGCTTAGAAACTCAAGGTCAAAGCACTAGCATATTCATTGTATGGTGAGGGCTCACTCTGTTTCATAGATGGAGGCTTCTCGTTGTGTTTGCACATGATGAGAGGGGCAAACAAGTTCTCTTGGGCTTCTTTTAAAATGGCACTAATCCACTCATGCCCTATCATCTTCTAAAGATCCACCTCTTAATACTATTACATTGGGTATTAGATTTGAACCTGTGAATATTGGAAAGACACAAACATTCAGACCATTCCACAGTGTTTTTTATCTTTGGCATTTCTTTTTTATTCTTTCTCTCCATTTCTGTGTTTACATAATTAATATGTTCTTTCATGTCTTTTTTTTCCATTGAAGACCTTAGCACATTAATCAGTTTTTAAAAAGTGGTATAATTCCAGCCTTCCTGCCATATCTGTTATTCTGCTTCTCATTCAGTCCCTTCAAACTGTGTTTTGCCTTTTAGTGTATTTTATATATTTTTTTCCTGATGGCCAGACATTATGTACTGGGTAATAGGAACAGCTGTAAATAAGCCTACAGTGATGTGATGGTGAAATGTTGGGGGGAAGAGGGGAGAATCATTTTATAGCCTTAAGATCAGGTCTCTGTCTTTTGATGAGCCTGTGGCCCCTGCACTGTGAAATTCACCAGGGCTTCTCAGTCCCTCCCAACCCCTCCTCCTTAGGGAGGACAAGATGGTTAAGAGTTCCTCAAATGGAAGGCTAGAGGGAACTGGGGTTGAGTAAATTTCCTTTCTCCATATGAAAAGCTGGAGCTGATTAGAGTTGGGTCTTTTCCTTCACCCAGGAAGGTTAGGTTCTGATAAAGCCCCAGCAGATTCGGCTTTGGTAAAATAAGTTCTCCTGAGGACAGAACTTGTTAGGAAGAACAGAATGTTCTGCTGTATTTTAAAATTGTTACTTTTTCCCCTGCCTTGCTGGAAGCCTGCGGAGATTTTCCTCTGATATTCACTGAGAACCTGGTAAGGCTCCTGGAGGGAAATCTCACAAAAGTATGCAGGATCTAGGACTGGATCCTACCCCCCAGAATTCGATCCCTCTAGGACTGGATCCTCGTGAAGTTTTTACCTCTCAGGCTTGTCCACACTGAGCCTCTAGCAAGTCATTAATTATAATTCAGGTTTTCCTACTTCAGCACTGATTCCCACAGAGGTTTCCGCTTGTGGGTTTCTGCTCAGGTAAGCTGTGGTTCTCTGGATCCACCTGTCTCTCTCTCCAATTTGGTGTCAGTGGTTTCACCTGTGACCTCACTTATCCGAAGGGTTTAAGAACAGTCTGCTTATTCAGTTAAGATTTCTACTTGCTGTTAGGATGGAGTACTGATTTCTAAGCTCCTTAAAACTGAAAGTCTCTCAGATTTTTAGTAATGCTTTTGAAAAATTCTCTACAATACTCTAGTTACAACTGTTCTCTTTTTAAATATTTGCACACTATAGTTTTTCTACTTTTAATATTAATATTTTGTGTTTATATTTTAAACATGTCTTTTGTAAAATAGCAAAGTTTGATGAGGTTTAAGTCTGAAAATCTTTATCTCACATGGGGCATTTGTTCTACTTAAACAATTCTTTAGGGGTGCTTTGGTTGGCTGAATAACTCTTAACAATTATTTTTCTTTGAACGCTTTGAAGATGATTCCATTTTTCTTTCTGGTTTCCATTATTCTGTAGATAAGACGTCTTTTGGTCTTGTTTATTTGGTCTTATTGCTGTTCTTCTGAAGGGAATCTGGCCTCTCTTCCCATCTTTACTGCTTTTAATATTCTTTTTTGTGTTTGGCTCTCAGCCATTTTAGTATGATATATCTAAGTAGGAGTTTATTCTATTAATCCAGCTTGATGTTTGTTGCCCTTCTAAAATAAGTAGACTGATATTTTTCCTCAATCTGGAAAATTTCCTATCTTTATTGCTTCAAAATTCTCCTCCTCTATGGGTCTCAAATTACACTTTTGTTAGAATTTTTTGCTGTATTTTATATGCCTCTAATGTCTTTCATTCTCTTATAGAAATATTTTAAATTTTTTATCTCTAAGTATTTTCTTATGTATCCTTGGAATACTTAATTTCAGTTGTATTTTCATTAGAAAGTCTATTTCTTTTTATGGTTTCTTACTGTCTGGTTAAATTCTTCAACTGTCTTTTTATCTCTTTGAACCTACTACACCTAACCCTCTGAGGTATATGCCTAATAACTCCATTGTATGGAATACTTATGGTTCTTTTTCTACTGTATATTGTTTCTCTTATTTTTCAATCACATTTTTGCATTTTTATACCTAGTTATTTTCTATTGACTGCTAGATGCCGTGCATATAAAATTCAGAAACAACTTAAACCATATATTATGTTTTCTTCCATAAAGTATTATGTTTGCTTTGAGCGGGCAGTAGTAAAACTTTCGAAGCACCTTAGTCCAATCAGACGTTAAGATTATTTGAAGCTGGGCTCTAATAACCACAACTGCTAATTTATTTTATTTCTAGTCCTAGGTTGTAGTCCTAGGGATCCCAGCTGAATATCTTCAGGAGTATAAGTTACCAGGCCTTCCATTGGCTGACCTTGAATTCCAATGTTCCTTAGTTCAGTGAGGTCGTTGTAAACAATTTTCAACTTCTTGGCCTCTCAGAATACCGGCTCTTTTTCTAGAACTAAGAGATGCCCTAAGGGGAAAATTAGCCTTAAAGCTCAGTCTCACATCTCTGGGTTCCTTTCTCCTTTTAGATTTTGTCTCATAATTCTTTACTTTCCTGTAAGTTGCTATATGATTTCAAACAATTTATTACGAAGATTTTTGTCCAGCCTTACTTGTTTTGGTTTGCATTACCTAAACACTAACTCCCAGAATATTTTGTTTTCACAGTCTTGAACACGGCTTTCGTGTTAACAGATAATTTTCATTATAAATGTACAACTTTCTCTACTCTTCCTCTCCCTCATGTCAGGAAAAGAAGTGGTTTCATATGAAATTTCAATCCACTTTCCTGTTGCGGGTTCTACCATTCCCCCCAAGAGATATGTTGAAATCTTTACCCTTAGTACCTGTGAACATGACTTTTTTTGGAAATAGTGTCTTATCAGATGCAATCAAATTAAGATAAAATCATTCAGGTGGGCTCCCATTCAGTATAATTAGTGTTCTTATTAAAAGAGAAAAAAAGACAGACACAGGGATACACAAGGAGAATGCCATTTGACAATGAAAGCAGTTTGGGTTGATGCGTGTGCAAGCCAGCGAATGCTAAGGAACTCCAAGGGCTGCCAGGAACACCAGAAGCTAAGAGAAAGGCATGCAACTGATTTTCTCTAGCGCCTTCAGTGAGAGCCTGGTCCTGCTAACACCTTGATTTCAGACTTCTGGCTTCTAGAACAGTGACAGAATAAATTTGTTTCGAGCCACCCAGTTTGTTGAACTTTGTTATGTCACACTTAAGAAATTAGTACTCTCCAGTTCTTGCCCCAAATAATCTCTCAAAATACTAGGTTGATAAATTGAATATGGCTTCTCTCTTTCCACCTATTCTATCCTTACATCCCCTTCATAGACACAAATAGATTCCCTGTCACCAGCTGGTAAAATTTGTGGTGATTTTTTTTCTGCTACCTTGCTTTTCTTGTCTATCTTCCATGTTAACACTCTTCACTCATTTTTTAAAAATGTACATTTTTTATTTTGTATATACCAGGGAGTGTTTATCTTTTTGCTATGGTACCAAGTTCCCTTGTGTTCCGCTAGAGAGACCTCTCAGGACAAAAGCATCTGATAAACTTACATTTATCTGTCAGGAATAGACTTCCTCTCTGATGTATTTGCATGCACCAAAAGTGGTGAAAGGTAGAATTTGAAGCACAGGGAATAGATAAGGTATATTTGGGTGTGTTTACATTTTTAGTGTTTTGAAAATTTGACTGCTGACCCACAGCAGGAAATGCATTTTATGTCATAACTGAATTCACATATGAATACATATATGCACAAATATAATTGAAAATATACTTTGATGCAATAATGCTTACATTATAAGGTACAAATCTACTTTCTATAATTTTTCAGTTAACAAAATGCAATTTGAGAGCAATTACATTGAGTTCACAGTAATAAATTAGAATCAAGAATTTGAAAATCACTGTTGATGTTTTCTCTATGTACTTTGTGATGACCATTGTGTGAGATCCCATGTTAGTGAATCCTCCATGTTAGTGAAGCCCCCAGTTAGCGAAACACTATGGTAGCTAAGCAATAGAAAGATCAGAGTACAGGTGTGATAGCTCACTTCTGTAATCTCAGCTTTGGGGGCAGATTGCTTGAGCCCATGAATTCAAGATCAGTCTGGACCAACATGGCAAAACCTCGTCTCTACAAAAAAATAAAAATACAAAAAATTAGCCAGGCATGGTGGCGTGCGCCTGTGCTCCCAACTACTCCGGAGGCTAAGGTAGCAGCATCAGCTGACCCCAGGAAGTCAAGGCTTCAGTGAGCAGTGATCACAGCACTGCACTCCAGCCTAGGTGACAGAGGGAGACCCTATCTCTAAAACAAAATACAAAAAAAACCCAAAAAAACAGGAAGAGTACATCACTCTCTCATTTGATCTTCTGATTCTCTTCAGGTAAATCTTTGATATTTATAGTATCTATTTCCTTCTGATTTCTGATATACAGGAAAAAGATATATTTGCAAGGGTTTTAGAAGAGATTTCTGCCTGAAGGCAGGGTGGTACTTCAGTCACTCTAAAGATGATATTCTAGCAGAGTAATCTATGACTTCAACATCTGCTTTATTTGAAACCCAATCGTTTTGTTTCCTGTCTCTTTGTTGAGTCAGAATTAAATTCCATGAAGGGACACAAAGACCTACCTAACCAGGTAGGTCTTTGGTGCTGTATTTTTCCTTTGTGTTTGATAAAGCCAGTCACAAACTTATTTCTAATTTAAACCATTGAATCTGATAGATGGGCAAATTCTAATTCAATTATAAGCTACATTCTCATAGAACTGTTGGAGATCAAGTATGAAACCCAACAATAGCATGTTCTGCTAAAGAGGGCAGCGTGCTTGCTGCACTATTGCTTGTTGCTTTTCTGAATGGCTAATATCACAGGTTCATTTTCACATCGGTTCTTCTCTCCACAATTTGGGGCATGACAGGGAGCAATTAGATAAATTGTTTTTGAAAAGAATTAATGGCAGGTGCCATGCTTGTTTATTGCTTTCTGCAGCCTTCCGGAGTTGATGCTTTTTGCCTTTAAGTATTTTCACATGTAGTTTTCTATTTGCCTTGAATTACTAAAATATACTAAGCATATTTCTCCAAGGACCTGGAGCCATGGCGTAATAAGCTCCTGCTAATAGCTTGAAACTGTACAGCAATCTAGTTTTAAAATACAACACAAATCTTTATCTAAAAGCAGTAACACCTCACTCTTATGTTCACAAAGTATGTTTTCACATTTCCTCTTGCGATGCATAGGAAGGGGGGAAAAGCTACAAGAGAAATGATGCATTCTGGGCAAAGAGCCAATTTAAAAAGTCTGTTCTTTCCAGTTTGCTGTCACTTGTCGTGCTTAAACAAAACACGGAGGAGAAAAAGAGAAATTGGCTTCAGTGTAAATGTCAACATTCTGATTAAAGCAAACACAAAGCATTCAGAACTCTTGACAAAAAAAATTAAATTGAATTATGAAGGGTATGCAAATGAAGGCCTTCCTCTGTATCATTACCAGGACTTAGGCATCTTGTATTTTCTGTCTATGCTGGAGAAATCTGTGCTGCAGGACAAGGTGTTGAGTAACAGGGAAAGGAAGGTGAACAACACACTTCCCGGCTCATGACAGCTGGAACCTACCAAAATATGGTTCAGAAATAAGCCTAACACTTTGCAAACACTGGGGAAGGTTAGAAAGCTGACAGTAAGGCCTGGTGCTTTTAGTCTATTGTCTTGCCAGCTAAACAGGTCGTCCCCCAGGACACAAACCCCAAAAGTATTTATTTAAAAATTTCAAAAGCTGTCATTTGTCAAGCGGGAGGGCATTAAGGAAACTCATATTAAAAATGCAGATATGTAAACGATAGTGTCAGTTCCTTCCTATCTCCTTTAACACAGACCTTAGAAATTGAATTGTTTGAAATTCAGTTTGAAAGGGCTCTAGCATGCATCCATGATATGAAATTTTCAAGGTTGCATAATACATTCCATTTCTGTAATTAAAATTAATGGGAAATGAAAAATAAGTGGTGTGCATTGGTCCCCTTTCCTGAGGGGAGAATATATTTGCTGTCTTGGATGAACATACATGGTCCTGTGTTAGGAAGCTGTAGTGTGTGTGCATGTTTGTATCTGTATATAAATAAGGTTTTATGCTAACTGTGAGAAAAATTTTATTGCCTTTCATTCTTCATTCTCCATGATCCCCAGCACCATTGTGTTCCTGAACTATACCTTTGCCTGCAATTTTACAATTGCATTCTGACTTATCACTGTTCCTGTCTCTCCCCTCTCTGGTTATTCTGAAATTGCTTCCAAAGTTATGGTGTGTTCTAAGCATGTTATTTCCAACTCAAAAATCTGAAATGGCTACCCAGTGCCTATCAGGAAAGCCCACACCCTAGCCTGTCACTCAAGACTTTCTCAAGTGGCCTCAAACTCACTTCGTATTCATTCCATAAATATTTCCTGGGTAGTTACTCAATGTCAGTCATTTTACTTTTTCTTCACCTTCTTGCCCATAAAATTCCTACTTTTGCCTCGTTTATTTCTCTCCTAACATGCTCTGTGCTTTTCCATTTCTGCAAACTTATTCTAGCTCTGCCCTTTCCTTGAAAGGACCTCTCAACATCTCTACCTATCAGACCACATATTTCTCAAGGCTATATTTAAAAGGTGCCCCTTTCTTGAAATCTTCCCTTATTACCATGCTTATGAATGGCCTTTTTCTCCCTATTACTTTTATAGCATTCTATTTGTAGCCCTTGGAACCCATTAATACTGCTTTGTATTAGTTATATATGTATATGCTGTATCTGACCTAAAATCTTTAAAGGTTTGTTTTATACATCTTCATGCCCTACACAAAATTAGCACATTAGGAGGACTGAGATACCAATCCAGGTAACATATATCACCTACCAATCATCCACTTCCCTTATCCATAAATAAAGACGATTATATATCTCTCTTGGGGCATCATGAAAAGTAAAGAAGATAATGTTTGTAAAACAGTGTATAGTTTGAAGTATTAACTATAATTTGTATTCCAATTTTTATTGATAAAATATCCAGATAAATAAGTGAATGAACGCATAAGTAGACATGAAAGCAGGAGCTCCAAGTATTTGCCAGACACTTTTCATAGACTTATAGAATTCTCACTATCACCTTCTAAGACAGGTATTAGAATCTTGACTGTGTAGACAAGGCTCAATAGGCTATATACAAGTAACCAGTCTGACTCCAAAGCCTGTGCTTTTTCTCAAACACTCAGGAATTTATTCTTTGGGCTGTCCCAAATACTAAGGGAACTTTGTCAAACTGGACACAGGGACAACACTCCCGGGCTCACTATGGGCCCTTCCCCCACCCTTTGTGTTAAAATAAGTTAACTGCACCTTAGAGGACCATGCATGTTTAGTTTAAACCCAATCCACTGCCCCTTCTCATTCTGCCATTGCTTTTTCAGACTCAGTGCTGTCTAGCCTTTCCCTAGATTGTGTTCTACTATAATACATTAATTAATCTTTTTAACAATCCTCTAGGCTGCCTGTTACAAATGCAGAGTCCTGGCACCATTGTAACAAATGTCCCAGGTGATGTGAATGAAACCTATCCACAGGCTACACTTTGCAAAATAACGCTATTTTTCAGTCAGTTTCAAATGTCTTTAGAGTATACTCTACCCCAATCACAGGGGAACCACAGAAGTTTCCACACTATGTGGAATGAGGCTCCTAATATTCTGTAGTATAGAGAGACTAGAGATTGTCAAATGTTACTCTCCATTTTCAGAAAAATGAGACCAGAAGAGAATTTAATTGGATTTAGCATAACAAATGAAGGCCAAAAATAATTCTTAAGGTGGTTTTTAAAAGAATTCTCATTCATTCCTTCACTGATTCAATACTATTTCCTTGAGCCTAGACATTGGAGAAGGTGAGGGTTTGTCCTCATCACACCACACCATCTTCCTGAGGGGAACTGCACAGTTAGTGAAGGCTTTTTCTGATCTGTGTGTTCAGATTTGGGAATGATGACTTTTCGTTGTTGTTGTTGTTTTCACGTGGAGAAAAATACATGTTCCTTGCTTCAAAGTAAACATTCTGGAAGCCTTTGCGATTGTTCAGATTTCTTTAGAGGCCTTGATGCCACTTACCATTGCTTTTTAGGCTGCAGGGAACATAATGAAACTGAAGTCTCTTGTGGAGCTTTTATTCCTCTTCTTTCACACTTAACAGAAAGCAATAGGGGACACTTGGGCCACCGATGTCAGTGTCATTTAAGGGTCTGCTTTGGTGTTATTCTTAAGAAAAATAGCATTGGATTAATATTTTTTTTTTTTTTGTAAACAGATGTTTTGCTCAGAAGAGTCTGACATTTTCCATTTATCTCCTCCTCTCCCCTCTCCTCCCCTACTCTCCTTGTCTGCCTTTTCTTCCTCTGGGCAGAACAAAGGCCTGAGATTGAATGGGGTCTTCTCCTGATAAAGCTTTTGGCAATGGCTTTAGAACTTTGTTTGATCATGGCCCACAGTATGAAATATACTTTACATTGTTTACATTCTAGGTGTCAATGTAAACACAGGGAAACACATACACACTCATTTTTGTACACCTATCAGACAGTTAATGTGTGTGTGGGTGTGTGTGTATATATATAAAATTTTCTTTAGACATCTCCCACTTCCAAATATAACTTTGAAATTATCTTATGTTATTTTGTCTTTAGCAGTTGGACCTAATTTTTGTGTGGAAACACACTGTACATATAATTTATTAAAGAATTCACTTTTCTTGACTTTTTTTAACTCTTTGTTCTCAGCCCAAAACACAGCATTTTTACCTCAAATTTCTCAAAATCCTAAGCAGCCAGCACCAAGACAAACAAAAACAACAACAAAACCAAACAAATCTTGGCCTTATTAGATCCCTATTAGCCTGTTTCTTGTCCCTAAAAACAGGCAAACTAAAACTTTATTTTGTGGTATACAAGTAGAGGTTGTTAGTGGCTTCCAACAATAAGTTCTGAGAAAGATTCCAAGGCTATCCTCAGGCTCCAGTGAAAAGAATATGGGAGTTGACAGATCTGCTAAGGAAGTAACTGTTGGACTTTCCAGAAGGAATGGCATCTGATATGGTTTGGCTGTGTCCCCACACAAATCTCATCTTGAATTCTCACATGTTGTGGAAGGGACCCAGTGGGAGGTAACTGAATCATGGGGTCAAGTCTTTCCCATGCTGTTCTCCTGATAGCGAGTAAGTCTCATGAGATCTGATGGTTTTATAAAGAGGAGTTCCCCTGCACAAATTCCCTCTTTGCCTGCTTCAGTCCATGTAAGAAGTGACTTGCTCCTCCTTGCCTTCCACCACAATCGTAAGGCTTCCCCAGTCATGTGGAACTGTAGGTCTGTTAAACCTCTTTTTTTTTTTTTTTTTTTTTTGTAAATTGCTCAGTATAGGGTATGTCTTTATCAGCAGTGTGAAAACAGACTAATACAGCATCCTTTGTCACACAGCTTTGAAGCCCTCTGGAAGCTCAGCATTGGACTCAGATTATGAGCCATCAGGACTGTATTATGACTTTAAGGACTCAAAACACTCTTCCTGCTTAAGTGTCCTCCCTCAATTAAAATATTTTAGTTTTTTTCATAACAGTGTTGGTATAAAGACAGATATAACTCAGGCTGATATATAATTGAATATTATTAATGTTATTATATTTGATTTTTCCTTTTGATTTTAAAATAAACATTGACACATTTTTAGGAACTCTGAATGTATGGCAGTGCCTAGCCACTGCTCCTGTTGTCTGGATGGATTGTTGGCCTAGAGTCTCTTATAGTGCAAACTGTACTTTGTGATTCAAAGCTGAAGCAAATGACCTATTTATCCTATGAGTAGAAACCATGTTCTAATTTCTAGAATAATGAAGATGAGCTTGTGTGGGTACATCCACTTCTTTTAGTTAATAGTACAAATTTGTAGTAGGTTATTTTTAGTGGCTGTGGTAACATAACTGTCTGGGACTTGGGTTGCAGATCCCTGTGCCTAGGGTCAGGGCTAAACCTTTGAAACCTCAAAAAAAGACTGGAGAAGTGTATTAGTCAGAGTTCTCTAAAGGGACAGGACTAATAGGATAGATATATATTTGAAAGGGAGTTTATTAAGGAGTATTGACTTACACAGTCACAATGTGAAGTCCCACAGTAGGCTGTCTGCAAGCTGAGGAGCAAGGAAGCCAATCCGAGCCCCAAATCCATAGGGAAGCCAACAGTATAGCCTTCAGTCTGTGGCCAAAGGCCCAGGAGCCCCTGGCAAACCACTGGTGTAAGCCCAAAAGTCCAAAAGCTGAAAAACTTGGAGTCCAATATTCCAGGGCAGGAAGCATCCAGCACTGGAGAAAGATGGAGGCCAGAAGACTGAGCAAGTCTGGTCGTTCCCCATTCCTCTGTCTGCTTTTATTCTAGCTGCACTGGCAGCTGATTAAGATAGTCCCCACCCAGATTGAAGGTAGGTCTACCTCTCCCAGTCCACTGACTCAAATGTTCATCTCCTTTGGTAACTCCCGCACAAAAACATCTAGGAACAATACTTTGCATCCTTCAATCCCATCAAGTTGACACTCAATATTAATCATTGCAAGGAGGAAAGAGGTGGTTTGGAGAAGGGTTTTATAAAGTTTGACAAAGATAATGTGTTTTGTTTTAAAAATTTTGTCCAGAATCACTTTTCTGAAGAAAAAAGAAAATACATACATACATACATACACACATATATTCTACAAGTAATGTTTTTAACAACAATATAAAGTAAATAAAAAGACATTCATAATTCCAATAATTTCACAGAGGTCTAGTTGTTTGTATGTTAACTATAATCTTTAAGAAACGTATGCATATATGAATATATAAATATAGAAAAATTCTAACAAAAAATAATGGCCTGTTATTTATACAAGTTGTTCTGCTACTTGCAATTTTATTGAAGAATATATCGTAGACAATTTTCATATCACTAATTCTTTAGTTAAGATACCATTCTTAATTCATGGTAAGACAAACATTTGTTGAATGAACCCTTTGCCTATACACATTCAGCTTTTCCTTAACTGTTTGCTAATACAACCAGCTCTGTCCTAAACTTTTATAGCCTGTGAGCACAGCTTTTGCATGTCTGCATTTCCTAAGAACAAATTCATAGAAGACAAGTTCTGAATTAAAATTGTTATATACTTCAAATAAGTGACTCTTTATATCTTTAATGAATTATCTATTCTAGTCTAGATCTCATTTTTATTACATTTTCTTGATTAGAAAACATATTTATATAAAAAGTTAATCCTATGATTGTACATACTGTAAATACTTGTGCTAGTTTCTTTTTGAAGTTTTTTTTTTCACAATTGTTTTAATTTGTATTTGGAAAAACCTATCCATATTTACTGATTTCCTTCTTTGGTGATAGTAACATATAAAAAGCACTTTCACATCTTAATATTCAATTATTTTAAAGTTTAAAAATTGTTTGTGATTCATTTTGGTGTAATACATAAAAAAAGTAAAATGTTAGGATCATACTTTATCTGTTTATTAAAAATTATATTCCTATTTTTGTTTCTGTTACTAAATTCTGCTGTGAAATATGACTGGTTTCCAGACTTATTTTTCATTTATCTATTTGTCTGTATCTGTACCAACATCATACATTTTTAATCTTTAAAGCTATAAAAAACATTTTGTCATCTAATAAGACAACCTCTGATTAGGCCTTTGTTATTTTCAAAAAGTAGTTACTCTATAATTATTTTTTGAAAGAAATATACTTTACTTAAAACTAAATATTTGGAATATCTATCAAAATTGTACTGAAGTTGAAGCTTAATTCAAAATAATATTTTTACAGTATTGTATCTTTCCTTCCAGAATCATAGAGCATTATTCTTTTTATTTACATAAACAATAGACATGTATACATGTGCCATGTATACATATGTAACAAACATGCACGTTGTGCACATGTACCCTAAAACTTAAAGTGTAATAATAATAAAATTAAAAAAAAACAATAGACATGTAGACCTATAAATATATTTATCTAAACTTTTGTAAAGATCTGTAAAAATACATATCTGCAAATACATGTATGTACAAGTTTTATAGACTTCTTTGACTAATACATTGCTTTGACTAACACATTTTCTTATTTCATAATGTTTTAAATTATGATTGCTATAGCAAATAGAATTTTTCTTTTTGCATTCTAAGTGGTTTTTGCTAATCTATGGAAAGCTTTAGAGTTCTATACTAACTTTGTAACTGTAAATATTACTGTATTTCATTGTAAACTCTAAATAATTTTTTTCAATTCACTAGATTTTTGGAGTAGACAGTGTTATAATTTGTAAGTAATGATATTTTGTCACTTTCTTTGTAATATTTATATCTGTTTTTATTACCCTGTTTCATCAGTTAGAAGTTTAGAAACTTCTTGAATAATAGCAGTGATGGTGGGTATCTGTTTTGTTCCAGAGTTTATTGAGAATGCCTCTAGAGTGGTGTAATCAAACATGGTGTACATAGTTAGTTCGGAAAAGATTTATCTTTTATTCATAATTTATTCTGAAATTCTTTTCACTTTAATCTGTTGGTTTTAATAAGAGAAATGGATTTCAACTTGATGAAGTACATTCACATCTATTAAGTCATACTATTTCTCTCCTTTGACCTACGGATGCGATAAATTATGTTTATTATTTTTCTAATGGTAAGTCCATCTTGTCCACCTGGAGAAAACTTCCCTTGGCCATTATTGTATTAGTCCATTTTCACACTACTGATAAGACATACACCAGACTGGGCAATTTACAAAAGAAGGAGGTTTAGTTGGACTTACAGTTTCATGTGGCTGGGGAAGCCTCACAATCATGGTGGAAGGCAAGGAGGAGCAAGTCACATCTTACGTGGATGACAACAGGCAAAGAGAGAATGAGGAAGATGAAAAAGCAAAAACCCTGGATAAAACCATCAGCTCTCATGAGACATATTCACTACTGTGAGAACAGTATGGGGAAAACTGCTCCCATAATTCAATTATCTTTTATTCCACTGGGTCCCTCCCCACAACACATGGGAATTATGGAGATACAATTCAAGATGAGATCTGGGTGAGACCTCAGAGCCAAACCATATCAACGATGTATCAATCTTTTGATATGGTATAAGATTTTATTTGCTAGTATTTTGCTTAGCGTTTTTGCCTCTGTTTATAGATGTATGTGTGCATGCATGTGTGTATAAACACATGTGCTTTGTTTATCAAGTTTGGTATCAGCTTTTTATGCCAGCTATAAAAATTGAGCCAAAAAGCTTTGTATTTTTCTATGATCTGGAACAATGTAGGCTGCAGAGAAATGTGGCTGTCCTCTGAAGATTTGATAGAGCAACCCATAATACTCGCACACTGCTTTGTATTTCTAGTCAGTTTCTCCAGCATTAATACAAACTACTTTCTCTCTATTCTTTAAGTTTTTATCAAGCCCCTACCATGCTGAAGCCAGCAGAGAGACACAGAAAATGGTCACAGTTTGTCCACATAAAGATGGTGCCACAATACAAAGCAACGCATTCCAAGTGGGTGGAGCACACAAGGCATTTCGTTGGAATTCAGAAGAATGAGCAAATAGTCTTGGCCTCCTTGGCTTGGAAAGTTGATTGTTGCTGCTGTTGTGTGTTTTCTTTTGTTTAATTTTGTTCTTCTCTGAGTGAGGAGGGATTTGAATTGAATCTCAGGATAGCCTCAGTTGAAGTGCTGAGAGCACTTTAGTTTGTAAATATGTACTACTATTTGGGATATCGACATGTGTACTGGGGGCACTAAAGGGCATTCTGGCAGGAACAGAGAAGGCACATTAGGGATGTAATTTTAGAAAGAAAGATTGGTGTCAGATGCCTGGGGAACCTGTAATACAGTGCAACTCTTCCATCTCCAACAACTTAAATATTTCTGTCCATAGTTGCTCTAATGAAAAACTCCAGCTCACTGACATCTGATGTCAAAGATTCAAACAGATAACCTGCAAACTCCCTTCCAATTTTTTTGACCCTATGAACTTCTGAGTTTCTGTAGCTCTATTGTGTCCCCTGTCCTCTGGAGTTGGGCACAATTTGACCCAGGACTTGGAAAATAAAGTGATTTTTAGTTTATTCTGTCTAGTCCACTTCTCTCCTCAGTTATGAATTTCCAACTCTTTGTTAGCCAACAACAACAACAATAGTGGTTTGTATAAGTCACATAAGAGAAAGGCACATCTATATCTTATGAGTCTATTTACAAAGGGAATTATAGAAGATGTCTGCTTGCTAGGAAAAAATCACCTAAGTCAAGACGGTGAATGTGCCATTAAGTCATTTTTTCATCCCTCGGAACCTGGCAGGGAATTGTTCCCCATGGTGCATTTTCCTGCTTCTCTTGCAGCCAGGTTTTAAACATCTTAAGCTATAGCAGTCCCCTCCCCTCCTCTGAGCAGTGACTATACTGCCTCATAAATCTCTTTGGTTGGAATTCTTTCCAACATACCTCTAGGTCCCTTGTGATGGATTTTTTTTTTTTTCTGCCCCTGGGAGGGCCTGTAGTTTTCTCATGTGCTAAAGGAAAGAAATCAGGAATTGGATTTGTACAAACATCAGAAACAGAGTGTGTTGCTATTCTTTGTTTACTTTCTTAACTCTAATTTGACAACATTAAATCTTATGGGATGCACCTCTGACATTATTACAGCAATTTCTATGTCAATTAGTTGGGAATTTTGGTTACATTCCATGAGAGCAGGAAACTTGTACATTTTGTTCAACCCTAAAAACCCAGAGTCTAAAAAAATGCCTGCCAAATAGTAAGTGCCTAATAAATGCATGTTAAATGTCTGGATGAATGAATGGATGGCCACTGATCAGGCACAATATTATGCCTAGTGGAATGCTAATAAAGGAAACATATGACTGCTGCCCACAGAAAACTATGTCTAACTGGGGAGGGAAGATTCCTGTTAGAAACTAAGCAATCTGTGTGTGATCAGGGCTTAAAAGCTCTATCGCAGACTCAGGCTGTGGACATAAAGTGTGATGTTAATGGAGGTGAGTACTAAGTTGCTCCTGGGTTGATGAACAGGTTTTCAATTGCCAGAGGAGGAGGGGAAATCCACAGAAAATATCACTTATCTTCCTGCTTGTCTCCGTAACTACTTCTATAAACAAATCTTCATCATCTGCAGGTTCACCTCCCTTGGTTAATCCATAATTCCTGGGGATCTCTGTTTACTACCACAAGAACAGTATGGGGAAACCACCCGCATGATTCAATTATCTCCAATTGCACCCTCCGACCTTGACACGTGGGGATTATTACAATTCAAAGTAAGATTTGGGTGGGGACACAGCCAAACCATATCAGGATCCTCCTCTGTCTCAGTCACAGTGGCTTGTTTCCATGGATTAACCAGCTGGATTTCTGGCTATGATTTCATTTGAATAAAGACTAACACATTCTCAATCCTCAGGTTCTAAACAGAGATCCTCAGGAATTGTGTCTGTTCTCATGCTGCTAATAAAGACATACCCAATTACCTTGAGGTTTCTAGGTGGGTGGGATGGTGATACAAATTGTGGGAGGCTAAGAGGAAGAAGTATATGAACTAAAGATTGGCTTGTTATACAGATTAAAAAGTCAGCAGCCCTCAGTAGAATAGATGATAGCATGGGCATGATGTCAGTTAATCTTTGCTATTAAGATTCTTGGGGAGAAGACTCATAAAAATTGAGTTCCTTTTGGAGGATCCATTGTTAGGCAGACAAAGGAAGTTGCTGCTCCCCACGAACCCTCAGTTTAAAGTAAGCAGCATACCAAAATGGCATATTTGGGGGTGGTGTTTCTTGAACTCCTTCAGAAGTGATTGCTCACATGGCAGGTATGATTTGGGGTACCATCCATTGCCCTAATCTATCTCCTGCCTCAGTTTATCCTAAAACTGAGAACTCTCACGTTAGATATCAGTTTCCAAAGAACCTCATTATTTAGAAAATATTGCCAGGAGAAGTTAGGCAATACATTTTCGTTACTCATTAACACTTTTGCCTGAATTAGTTCATCAACTTAGCTGTCCAGTTACTTAGCTAGACTTTAAAGAAATGGAATATAAAAAGTGCAAATAATTCTGATTGCTTTTGTTATGAAGTGACTTGTGTTACTGAAAGCACTTTTGCAAAAATTATGACAGTGAAAATATCTGGCATAGGAAAATTATGACAGTGGAAAAAAATCCCACCCAACTGATTCCATCGTGCTTCTAACCTCCAAGCTGTCCTTGCTTATTCTTGGAGTAAGCCAAGCTAACTTGCAGAGGAATTTATAGTTTAATTTTGAAACAAAGATGATAGCTCCTCCCAAAAACAAACCCACTTCTTGCTTGGAAACCCAAAGCACCTTTGTAAAACTAACAAATTAGCCACAAGTTTCAAAATTATGGCCCAGGAATTATGTACCCAGAGGCCAAAAGATTCCTAACCTCCTCAATTGCTCTTATAGGTAACATTACTATTCTAAAACCTAACATCGGTGTTTGAGATACTTTTCAGACCCTGCATTCTAATGGCCCAGCTAGACCAGTAAACTGGTTTAACTAGTTTTGTGATCCCACCCAGGAAATGAAAACAGCAAGAAGAGAGCTTCAACCACTTGTGCTTTCACCTTTGACCCAACCAATCAGCATTCCCCATTCCCTAGTCCCCTTTCTACCAAATAATCCTTAAAAAAAAAATAGTCTCTCAATCTTGGCTGATATGAGTAGTAATAACCACCCCCACCCCCCATCCTCCTGCTTGGTCAGCCCTGCAATTAGTAAACTCTTTATTGCAAAAACCTGCTGTTTTCAGTGCATTGGGTTTTCCGTGTAGTAGGCAAGATGAACCTGTTAGGCAATTATGTTCTCTAAAAACTCATATATATTGAACCTGTAACCCCCAGTGTGACTGTATTTGGAAACAATTCCTTTAAAGAGGTAATTAAGATTAAATGAGGTCATATGAATGGGTCCCTAATCCTATAGGACTTGATGCCCTTAAGAGATGTCAGCAGTGTGCAAACCCAGGGGAAAAGCTGCATGAAGACACAGTGAGAAGGTGTATGATGACTATGGGACAACTAAGAAAAGAGTGATAGAAACCACCTAAGAAATTAGGGAGGAGCCATTTCATGACTAGCTGTGTATGAGCAAGACAGAGTTCACAAGAAGGTTAAAATAAATAAAAAAAAAGAAATATTTTTTATGTGTGAGCCTATTGGGAAAAGTAATATGGGGAAGTTAATTTTTTATATAAAGTGGTTAAGGTCAACATTTATCTGTTCTAACAGAGCAAGTCTTTCCACTGAGAAGTAAAATAAGAGACCCCAAGAAGTAGCAATCTAGGGGTCAAAGTGACTGAAAGAAAACATGCAATGAAAATCACTTTTCAAAGGCTCTGAGGAGTTCTTCAGAAAAGAAATTCATTCATCTTTAACCAGCATTTTACAAACTTATTTAAACTTGGAACATTGTTATTTTTCAGCAAAGCAATCTACACAGCTGGGTTTAGGGAATTCTACCTGCCAAGGCTCCCCTGATATGTACTTTAACCAGATCCTATGTGTCTGTGAGTGTGAGGAATAGGATCCATGCTAGGACCAGAGAAGATCTCTGAATGCCTTGGACATTTCCTTCTTGAAAGGGTTGACAAGGAATAAGGAGTTCTTACTCAAGCCCTACTCTTTCAAGCTGAGTGAGACCATCCTCATATGCTATTAGCTCTTATGCTGAAATTTGAAGGCAAAGAAAAAAGACAAAGAGGATTCAACATCAGAGAAAAGAGAGAAAGAAGAATGGAATATAAAGATGAAGAAATGCCTTAAAAACTAGATACCAACAACAAAACATAAAAAAAAAAAACTCTGCCAGATTTAGCCAGCTAAAGTCAAACTGAAGTTTCACTCGCAGGCATTTCATCTGTCATATCAAAACATTTTCAATACCATCTACCAATACAGCACTAAATCCTGGACTGCCATTAATGTTAACCCATTTATAATTTTGGCCTGCAGCACTACACAAAGGCAGATGACAGCCTACTATTTCACACCTGCTGTTGAAATGAATAAAAATGACTGAAACCCATACAGGCAGAAGAAAGAGAAAGGGAAAAAATAAAGTCAATAAGGTTGGAGAGAATTCCCTGCCTGCCTTGAGTTTTGAATACTAGGATTCGAAGAATGTGTCCTTTACAAATCTAAAAGCAATAAGTACAGCATATCCCAGGTGGGGAAACTGACATGCCTGGGAATAATTTCCTCTTTTTGGTTGGCATTATTTTACCCACCCATTGGATTTAAATGACTTATCTCTTTCGACATTCTATCTTCTTGACCTAAATAAGGATGATACATACTTTCTGTAACATATCTTCATGAACTTTGTCATATATGGTATTGGGAAATTTTTGATGGACCTATGTTCTCTGAAAGGTTGGAACTATTTTTGTACTCTTTTAGGGGTTGTTTACTGTTTTTCCCTAAAAGTGTGCAGTACAACACGTGGACCATTGACTATTCGACATTGATGTAACTTCTGATCTTGTTTTCTCTAATTACCTAACCATAAGTGAAATGCTAAATACAACCCTAAATAATTAGATGCTCTTGTTGTTAATCCTTAAGTTTGTTTGATCTGGCCAAGTGTAATTATAATAATGTATAAAGTACCTGTCTTAAGTGTAGATAATAGATCCCTACTTTTATTATGATACTAAGATAATATTTACCTGTTTTGTTGTCTTGATATTTTCACAAACAGTAGCAAAGCAATGGTGGGTAAAACTGCTTATACTTAAAGCAAATAAACATTTTTGTATTTCTATTATCTAATATCAGTTGAAATTTCAAATTATTCATTAATCTATTTGGCCAGTTCAAGAACAAAGTAGTTTTCAGTACAGTAAGACTATTAATATAGCACAAATCCAGATTAGATAGAATGATATTGTATGGAAATAACTCAGATTAAAACCAAAACCACAACAATGAAAACAAGTCCCATGTACACACCATTCTAAAAGAAGTCAAGTGTCATGCATGTCATCATCCTTCAGCTTCTCTATAGAGAAGATGAGGAATTTAGAGAAAATTTTCTTAACTGTGTGATTTCAATCATGGGAGACAGTGTTACAACATTTTATTTTCTCCCTCTTTTAGGAAGGTATGTTTCAACGTCCAACTCTGTAGAGACTGATGGTGCCTACCAAAAAAAACTGCATCTTATTCCCCAGTTAAACATTTGCTGAGGCATAGTTCTAGCTGATCTGATTATTGGCTAGTTTGAGCAGGAAAAAAGGAATTGGAGAGAATCTGTAGGACAAAGAGAAAATACACATACACTCATATTAGTGACGTAACAAAGGTGTACATCGTGAATTTCCCTTGGACCAACTTAATACAGCAAGCTTAAGTAGGCTTAATATGACTCGTATATATCCCTTGCAATGGAAGATGCAAAAGACATCTCTTGCACTGGAAGATGCCCCAATGGCAAAGGGTCTTCGTATATAGAAAGGGTCTTTGAAAATATAATGGAAAATGTGTATTCTGAAAAAAATGCATAGATTTTAAATTTTCTGCTCCAAAATAAACTTGTACTAGTTTGAGTCACTAAGAAGGATAAGACATCACTTTGAAAAGAGCTCCTATCAGAAACATGAATTCTACTAAAATGGAAGCAAGAACAAACATCAAATTCATGGGGAAACTTGGGTGGAAAAATGGTGAAATCACTGATACTTTATGAAAAGTTTATGGGAACGATGCCCCAAAGAAATCAGCAGTTTCTATGTGAATAATTCATTTTAAGAAAAGACAATGTTGAAAAATGAAGCCCACAGCCACAGAAAGTGCACGTCAATTTGCAATGAGAAAATTAATCTTATTAGTACCTTACTTGAAGAAAACCAACCATCAACAGCAGACACAATACCCAACACCATAGACATCTCAGTTTGTTCAGCTTATGCAATCCTGACTGAAAAATTAAAGTTGAGCAAACTTTCCACCCAATAGGTGCCAAGACCATTGAACCCAGGTCAACTTCAGAAAAGAGCAGAGCGCTCACCGGAAATTTTAAATAAGTGAATCAAGCTTGAAACATTTATTCAAAGAATTATAACAGGAGATGAAACATGGCTTGATCTTGAAGACACAACACAAAACAATGTCTATGAAGAGGTGGAAGTGGTCTAATCAAAGTAAAAGCAGACCATTCAAGAGCAAAGGTCATGGCAATGGTTTTTTGGGATGTTCAAGGAATTTTGCTTATCGACTTCCTAGGAGGTGAAAGAATAACATCTGCTTAGTAGGAGAGTGTTCTGAAAAAGTTAGCCACAGCTTGGCCGAAAAATGCCTGGGAAAACTTCACCAGACAGTTCTCCTCCACCATGGCAATGCTCCTGTTCATTTCTCTCATCAAACAAGGGCAATTTTGCAAGAATTTCAATGGGAATTTATTAGGCATCTACTTTATATTCCTAATTTGGCATCTTCTGACTTTTTCACCCCCAGTATTAAAAATATCTTTAAAGGGCACCCATTTTTCTTCACTTAGTAAGGTAAATAAAACTTCACTGACATGGTTAAATTCTCAGGACTCTGTTCTTTGAGTATGGACTAAATGGTTGATATGATCACTTACAACTGTGTCTTAAACTGGATGGAGCTTATATTGAGAAATAAAGTTTATACATTTATTTTTTAATTCTTATCTTTTAATTCCAGTTTTTCACAAACTTTTTGAAGTCTCTTTGTATTACCCAGGATTAGAAGTGAGTGTGATGAGAAGCTAAGCCATAGAGGACATCCTGTACATCAGGAAATTTATCTCTTTTAGGACTTAACATGTGCCCCTCTGAACCGCAATTGAATGCCCACCACATAGAGATTCTCTACAGGGTCATGATTATGTAAGGGATACTTGATCTTCTCCACCGATTTCCCAGGAATCCACCCACCAGAGGAGAAAGAAGAAACAAAAGTAGAGGGGAGGTAGAAGGGCAGATCCTATTCTCTAAAAATGCTCCCTAAGTGAGCGGATTGTGTTTTAACTACCAAAAAGAGACTTTGTTAATCCTCGGAGCTACTTCTGTATCATTAGGAGATAGAAAAATTTGACAGAGCACAGTTGAAGACAATGATCAGAAAAAAATAAATACCTGTTTCAAATTTGTTGCCCCACCCTCTTCAGACTCCAATCTATATTTAGTAAACTTAGTTTGACTCTTAACTATTAAAATAGACAATATATCTCAGAAGATGAGATCACTCGCCTTTTTTTCTAATACATAAAAATGTCTTCTTGCATACAATGCTAGGTGAGAAATGTCTACAAAGCAGCATTTTGATATTTATTGTCTTCCATATGACCAATAATGTCTTTTCTGAATCTCACTAATTCCAGTTGTACTAATGTTTTTGTTTTCATGTCAATGATGTTACAATGAATGTTTGTACCTGCAAATAACCAATACACTATATTGGACTATGTGCTGTCAGACTTCTCTAATTAAAATGAATTGGTCTCTGAAACACTCATCCTTGGCACAGATAGGAAAATCTGTCAACAAAGCATACGATTTGTAGGATACAGGAAAATTAAAAAAAGAGTAATGTTATCATCATCCATCATTACCTAGGGAACATCTAGAGGCAGTGTACAATATTTGTCCACTGAGTGAACAGTAGGATGCCTTGACTTTCCTGAATTAGTTAACTATTTTAGGTACCCTGTTTCTGAAAAATATATAGATTACCCTGCAAGCTTCTGGCAGATTGAAGCCTGGTACGTGAAAACCATGAAATTAAGGGAATGCTAACAGTGAGCTTCAAAGCTATTTAGTGTAAACTTCATAATTCATTGGTGAATGAATTCAGGTACAGATAAGTAGAATGATTTGTCCCAGGTTTAGAGGATCATAATTTAGGTCTTCTATTTGCAGTCTAGTCTTTTTCCACTAAGATTCCAGTTCCTAAAAACATCTGTTTACCCAAGGCACATTTTCAAGTCTCAGTGTAAGGAACTTAGTTGAAAATGGGGACCAGGAAGATTTTCTTTCATTGTGAAAGAGAACAAGGACAGTGACTAAATTAGTAATCCTGCTCTCCTTCTGGGAAGAAACTAGAGGACTGTTGGGCATGACAGATAAAATTAGCAAGTGTCAAAGAATGGGCATCTAGGACACAGTTAAAATATCAGTCCACAAATCCTCCTAATTATATATAATGTCACTTGCTCGGAACAACTGAAAGTTTCTAAGAACCATGGTCTCCACTCAGGCTATGATCCACAGGTATGGGATAATCTCAATATGAAAGAACAAAGATGACCAGTTGGAATGGATGATTATTTCTTCTGGGAACTCTTAGGATCTGATAGCTCAAAACATACGTGAAAACTATAGGCTCATATTTGTAATACCCTGCATAACTGGATAGTTTGTAACATGCCAATGGGAAGGGGATCAGGAAAGGTTGGTGAGCAAAATATTGTTAGGGAGTAGATTGGTTGTTATTGTCAGAAGATATCTGATTGGCAAAGTTGAAAAACTGGACTGTTGCTGAAAGAGTAAATTTAAGACTGAATTCTGAGTGAAACCTGGGGTAGACCAGTTGATATTGGGGTAAAAGAGAGAAGTGGATGCAGAATGAACCAATGCATAAAAGCAGCCATGTTGTTGGGTAACAGTGGGCTTATCAAATATTGACAAACATGAAATGATTGTAATCAGTCACTGTCAAAAGAGAACAGGTTCCTCCTCTCTTTTACAAATGATCCAATTAAAGGAAACATGTTGGCTATAAAAGTCAAAATCAACAATGCACTATACACTGACAACCCATCCAACATATAAAATCAATAGTGCATTCTGCTACCATCCAGCACAAAGCGACAGTAGCAACTTCCCCACCTCTTTAGTCAAATATGACACTGTATCAATCGATCAAAACTCAGTACTTATTGAGCAAGGCTTCTGAAGAGTACAAACTGCATTATACTTCTATACTTCCCATTTTATTTTGATAAATTTTAACTTAAAGGCATAATACTTGAGAATTTTCTGTTGACACATAGAATGTTTCTTTGTATAATCACCATATAATTTGACATTGACTATATTTACAGCAAGATTATAAAAATACTGTAGGGCTAGAGATGCAAATGTCATTGAATGAGGAACTGTAATTTTAGTTCTGTCTCCATACCATGGCTTTGTGCAATTCCTCCATTCAGTATGACAAACAAGACATATATGGCTCTAATTAGTCATCAGACTTGCTCTAGAACTAAAAATAATCTGAAAGGAGGGAACTGAGCAAGGACTGGAGATGGAACAAATCGTGAGTTTGACAGAAGCAAAACCAATTCACAGCTTCATATTTGGTGAACTGTGCAGAAGGCAATAAAATGGAATCTGGCTCCGACTCCATGTGTCTTATAACCTTGAGTAAGTCACTTTTCTTCTCCAGATCTCAAAGTCTTTAAGGAATAGTCTCAATGAACGGCAGTAACCATGCAAGCACTAAGCTTTAGATTCAGTTGTCTAAGTATTTTTAAACTTTTTCCCCTCAAGATCTACAGTCAAATTTTCTATCATGACACTGTGTAATCAAACTAAAATTCATAAATATACCAGTATGTTCAATGATCTCTAGTCTTTTCTGTTCTATTCATTTTTATTTCTTATTATTTATTTATTTTATTTTATTTTATTGTATTTTATTTGAGACAGAGTCTCACTCTGTCGCCAGGCTGGAGCGCAGTGGCACTATCTAGGCTCACTGCAACTTCTGCCTCCCTGGTTCAAATGATTCTCCTGCCTCAGCCTCCTGAGTAGCTGGGATTACAGGCACGAGTCACCATGCCCAGCTAATTTTTATATTTTTAGTAAAGAGAGGGTTTCACCATGTTGGCCAGGATGGTCTAGATCTCCTGACCTCACGATCCACCCAACTTGGCTTCCCAAAGTGCTGGGATTACAGGCATGAGTCACTGCACCCGGTCTCATTTTTATTTTTATTTTTTTTTTTTTGAGACGGAGTCTTGCTCTGTCTCCCAGGCGGGAGTGCAATGGCGCGATCTCGGCTCACTGCAAGCTCCGCCTCCCGGGTTCACGCCATTCTCCTGCCTCAGCCTCCCGAGTAGCTGGGACTACAGGCGCCTGCCAACACGTCCGGCTAATTTTTTGTATTTTTAGTAGAGATGGGGTTTCACTGTATTAGCCAGGATGGTCTCGATCTCCTGACCTCGTGATCCGCCCACCTCGGCCTCCCAAAGTGCTGGGATTACAGGCTTGAGCCACCGCGCCCGGCCTCATTTTTATTTTTTAATAAATGCTGAACATGTCTGTTTATGGGTCAGAACCTACAGCTTGATGAACAGTTTCAGGGTTCTTGGATTCTCTTCCTCCCATCCTTCCTCTCATCCCTTGCATGTACCTTCCTCCTTTTTCACTTCCTTTAAGCATCTCTGCTTTCAATCCCAAATGTTGATTTCCTGTATTTAGCTGAATTTGTATTTTTCTTCAAATCTATATTTCTCCATCCCATAGGACTAGTGCAATGCAAAGACCCTCATTAGCTGCTCAATAAATACTTATTCAGTTAACTCACTAATTCCTTATCCTCTTTGAGAATAGGACATGTGGGAAAAAGGCCATCTATTACCTAGATTTTTGAAAATGTTGGATAATATAAAATAACATACTTTAAAAGTTCACAAATTAGAATATGTTCATAATACAATTAAGTAAAATTAGAGATACTACATTTTATAGAGAGAATTAAGTTACAATTATCTCTCAGTATACATGGGGTTTGGATCTTCCCTGACGCCCAAATCTATGCACACTCAAGTCCCATGGTCAGCCGTGTGGAACCCAGATACACACAAGGTCAGCCCTCTTTATATGCAGGTTTCCAGTCCTGAGAATCTGACTATGGCTGAAAAAAAAATCTGTGCATAAGTGGACCCACACACCTCAAATCCGTGTTGTTCAAGAGTCAACTGTAAATGCAAGTATAAAAAAGACTGGAAGGGAATGTTCAAATATAATAACTGCGTTTTACCTCTTGGTAGGGAGTTCCCAGGCAGTGTTTTCTTTTTCTTTTCTTTTTTTTTTTTTTTTTGACAGAGTTTCACTCTTGTTGCCCTGGCTGGAGTGCAGTGGCGCGATCTTGGCTCACTGCAACCTCCACCCAGGCAGTTTTTAAACTTATATTTTATACTTTATTCTGCTTTTCAAATTATGTTTCTTAAAATGTGCTACTCTGATAATTAGAGAATGGAATTATTGAAATCCTGAGAAAAAAAGACAAAATTTGCCAAAAAGTTTTGTAAAATGATTTGGAGTAGTATGTCATTGTACATTGTGTTTTTTTACGTATATGTTACTTTCTTAAAAACAATTGATGAGATTCTTTTTTAAAGCTAGTTTCCTTTGTATTTCTTAAGGGATCCAGTACTAAGATTGTATTGTTGCCGGTATAGTATTTGTTTCCTACCACCTAAGAATCCAAAATGAATCAAAGCCTGACTGCTACTTCTTTCTATGTATTTTTCATACATGTTAATATTATAAGTTATCGATATAACTGTTATATATAGAAGACTGACCATGTGTCAGGCGTTGTTTCTTCTGTATGTATGTGATCTTATTACTCCCCATGACTATCTATTTTTATGGACAAGGAAACTGGGTGTTGAAGATTAAATAAGTAATCATTTCAATGGTGGAACCCTAACTTGAATCTGAGCAATCACAAAAAAAAACTCTCACTTTAGAGGTTGCTGTATTTAATCTTCATGAATCTGTGATGTTAGTACAATCAGCTTCACAAGTTTGTACATGAGAAAAGGAGGCAAAGACACAGCAAGAGAATAGGTTGTAGAGGGTGAAGTTGTAATGTATATTTAGAAGTTCTTGGCCAGGCACAGTGGCTCACACCTAGCACTTTGGGAGGCTGAGACGGGAGGATCACTTGAGACCAGGAGTTCAAGACAAGCCTGGGTAATATACTGGGATCTCATCTCTACAAAAATTTTAAAAAATTAGTCAGGCATGGTGGCATGTACCTGTAGTCCCAGCTACTGGGGAGGCTGAGGTGGGAGGATTGTTTGAGCCCAGGAGGTTAAGGCTGTAGTGAGTCGTGATTGTGTCACTCCACTCCAGCCTGGGCAACAGAGACCCTATCTCAAAAATTAAAAAATAAAAAAGTTCTCTATTAAAAATCATGTTTATAAAAATTATAACCAAATTCTTTAATTATATTCTACAAAATTTGATTCCCATAGGAGCTTTGCGAATTTCGACCCTAAAATTTCCATGAAGTAAAAGCAGGTGTGGGTATACTAATGACTCTTTCTTTTCGCAGATATCTGAGAGACATATTTATATTTTAAAAACATAATGAAGAAATACAATTATGCTTTCTCAGTATTTTTGAGTTTTGACTACAAATTTACGAATATTCAAAAAACATGATGTAATTCATTTGTTGAAACAATGAAAAGGTGAAATGCAACAGATTATTCCATCATCTCTTCACAAATCTGACCAACTCTCCTCCCTACCATGAGGAGTTCACTGGTTAGTGACAAAATATCTGCACTCCATTACTGTGTTTCCTTGTGGATTTCTTTTTTATTCCATTTGATACTTTTACAAGCAGTATTTTCCTGTTCAAAAGCCTTCAGAAATTCTATTCACAACAAGACATAGACAAAATGGTCTAATGAGCATACAGGGTTTTCTACAAGGGATCCCCAATTAGCTTTTTCAATCTGATTACTGTTTTAGGTTACTCTGTATATAATTCTGCATACTTCACAAAAAGATTGATAGAATTTTAGAGACAGAAAAGACCTTAAGGTTCATCTCATTAAACCAGGTCATTTTAAGTAAACTACTGGTAGTAGGAGTATTTTAGATCATATAGAAGCTTAAAGGTTAACAAACTTTTCGTTTAACTTCTAATGATGTACTGTAATTTTCTAAAAAAAGTTTGTTGAATTCCCTGCATTATTTGCCTTGTGTTTTCGACACATTGTGTGACCTGGTAGAAATTGCATGTTTGATACAATGTTTGAATGTAAATGAATAGAATGAGCCAATATAGGAAACATGTATAGATGTTGAGCAGTTTAATACCAATAAAACACAATGATAGATTTTTCTGAAGACTCCTATCATTAGAAAGACCTAGTATGGAGGGAATGAGGAAGAAAAGTACCTGAATCACAATTTCCATATAATATGCCCATCAGCAAACTTCTAATGTGATAACCCTTTTATAAGAAAGCCCATCACTAAAAATTTGCTCATCACTTTACTTTCTGGTTGGGGTCATCAAAGCAACCTGGGATCACAAATCATTAGAACTGGAAGAGATGTTAGAGATAAGCCATGTACCCCAGCCTCTTCATTTTGAATGAGGAAACTCCAAGTCCAAGAGTTTAGGATCCGGTATATAAATAGATCACCATTAAAATAATTAAGAAAATCAGCAATGTTTTAAAATTATACCCCATAAAGCCTTCCAGTTCCCTTGAGTACTGTCTTTGGTCTGCCTCTCACAACTAGAAGGAGACTAATGGGTCAATCTGGGTTCTCCCATTACACATCAACACATGTAGCAATAGATTTTTCTGGTTTTAACATGGGGGGCTCTGGATTATATTATTTAGGACAAAAAATCTCTTCTTATTAAAACCATTGCTCCCAAATAAATTACTTAGAAAAGTAGTATAAAAGATGAGACGGATACTACGTGTTCATTTTTCATTCTACTCTTACGTATCCATCCGCCAATTTGGAGCTTCCACACTTTCCAGTTACAGGATGTCGTTAGGAGTGGGAGTAGAGAGGAAATTAATGAGGCACTGAAGCTTAATTTTTAAAATCCTTGTCAGTGTTTAAACCTTAAAAATCATTTCATAGTCAAAGCAGTCAACTTAAGAACCCATATACTTATTTCAGAGATGTGAGCCATTTCTAGAACATCTTTTTTATAATTGTTTTCAAAACCCAAAGCACATTATTTCAACTATTCTCAATCATGGCAAAGATTTGTATTTTGAATGTGGTTTCTCCTTTTCACAATAAAAATGATAATTGGAATCAAGCCTGGTTAATAAGTGTGGAATCATTTGGGCTGTGAACAGTGTGGTGGTTGAAAAGGAATAAGGGTGATATCTTTATGTGCTCTAGAAAATATAGTCTTGAGGAATTTCAAAAAGGATTTAGGTTCTGACTGTAAGAACCGAATAGGTGTCCTCTCTTGTTGGTATCAAGTTAAAAGGGTAACATTAGTTTGGATCCAAGAAATGTTTTGGCTTAGGGAAGACTACCAAGAAAGTCAAAGAAACCTGGGTTGAAATTCCATTTCCACCATTTCCAAGTTGTGGGACCTTAAAATATGAACTTAACCTATCTGAAACTCATTTTCTTCACTCTAAAATAGGCTCATTAAAGAGGAAATTGCTGTGTATAAAGTACTAGCTTAGTTTTGGTCATGATGTGCACTCGTAAGTGATAGATCTTTAATATCAGAGTACATTTAAAAATATTTATAGTTTCTAGTCACACTGTTACTAGGCTGTGTTCTCCATGAATAAATATATATCAAAATTCCTGAGCTAAAGGCCTGACTTGGCAAAATTTTCGGTAGATGCTGAAAGATACCTTCTTCTTGCCAGTAACCCTTTTCTTTTTTGTGTCACCTCCCCCACTGCACAGCTTTGTGTTGCATGCATGTGCCTGCCTGATGATATTCATCTGTTCTTTTTAGAATGAATCATCTCATTTTCCAGCCAAGAGGCTGGCACAGAAAGCCTCCCCTGTTTTATCTAAGACCACACCCAAGTTAGCTACTGCATGTAACATCAAGGTCTTCTGACATTAAATCAAGTGATCTTGCCACTCTACCAGCTGTTTTTTATCCTACGAAGATATTAAAAGGATCTACATTCACTAAGTGCCTTCTTGATATACTTATCTAATACTATTTCATTTTCATACCCACAGCCCCCAAGTTATTAAAATCCACTCTTCCCATGTGGAAATATTTAAGCTCAGAAAGGATGAACAACTGGTCCCAAATTGTACAGCATGGAAGCAGCAAAACTTGGTTAATTTCAGATTTCCCTAAAAGAAAGCTCTAATTCCAAGCTTATTCACCATAGAAATAATAATGCATATATGGCCACACTATAAGATGCTCTAGGGGACACTTGGCAGACTATGAATCATTTGAGTCAAAATATAGTGGGATAGAATCTATTCACATCCGTTCTCACTGCTGCCTTTTATGTCCCAGTTCCAGGTGTAGGGGGTGTTCAATCATGTGTAACCAAGTCCTTTTCTCATAAAAATCCTTTCTCCTAATTATTCCTCAACTGGATCTCCAGTCATGACCTAGAAGATAGAGATAAAGGAGCCACTTAGTCTTCTGGTGACCCTGAATTTAATGAGCTCTACATTCATGCCATTGTATAAATGAGTAGTGTATATTCCTTTCCTTTTTCCTTTCTTGCCTAGCCATGTGTAATTTCACTCTTCTCATTTTCTGAATTACTTACCTGTATGCTCTTGCTCTTCAAGGACACTGAGATTTTCTCTTTGTTTCTACTCATACACACTATTTAGTCACAACTTCACGGAACACTAGCTTATTCCCTTAGTCAAACTCATCACTAAGCAAGAAAGTCTGAGTCATTTAGGATAGTGCTCCACCAATGCTCAAAACTGGCTTTGAGTGTGAAGACTTAGACTCTGATTTTGATATGTGGAAGCCCACTAAGTTTGGTAAACAGGTGTATCATCCATTCACATTAAATATTTTCTGCAAGTCATGCTGTAAAGGCGGTAGTACAAGCATCCTAACTCTCAACAATGACCATTTCCCCTCATTTACTGAGGAGGAGAGACATTATAACAAGATGTTAGTGCTGTGCTTTCAGTGTCGCACAGTAAAATATTGAAAAGATTTCCTTCATTTCAGTAAGCACTTTTCCACCAGGGTTGTCTCTCTCTTGATGTTCTCATAAACCTGGAGTAGTCAAATTCTGAAGCTGTCACCTCCATGGTCATTGTGCTTTGCCAACTGTGCTTTAGTTCTAGTTCTCACAGTGGTTCTTGTGTCCATCCTTCTTTGTCTTCCTCTATACCAGAAGTTTCTAACATGGAGGAGCCAAGAAGAGAATGAGCTGAAAAAATCAGGATGGTCTGTTGTCACAGAACCTTAGAGAAGTAAACAGGGCTTACATTTGCCCAACATCTGTGCTCAGTGTCTCATATTCTGAAATCCATACTGGCATCAGATGGCCATTGAAAGATTCAGGGGTTTGGGAATCTGGCCCAACATCTTTGTCTCAGCACAGCTCACATTGTTTAAAATGTATTCAGGCCTCCTCAATAAATAATGTCTGAGGGAGACATGTTCCATAAAAGGTCCTCCATGAATGTCTTTTTGTTTGACCAACAGTTTTTAAAAGTCAGGTTATAAACCACGTAGCAAAGTACTTGTATCTCAAAACACTTTTTACATCCTAGCACTATGTTAAGTGCTCTCAATGCAATAGAAGCATACAAATAGTCCCATCCACAAAGAACTTACAATTAGCCCAAAGAAATGACATTTAGTTTACTTTCCACTAGAAAAAAAATTCTTGACTTCAGCCATTAAATAAAAAGAGAATTCATTTCAGCTTCATTTTCTCTCAGCCTGTATATTAATATCTTGATTTCCCTGATAGTATCCAGGCATAAAAGTTATGCTTTCAATTTTTCATTTAGATGAAAGATATTTCACATTGCCTGCTATACCACTGAGGACTAAGTAAATGCTCTTCAGCTTTCCTTTTTAAAAAAATAATAACCCATGCTTATTTGGATGATTTGCTCTATCGTGGCTTGAGAGAAAGCAGTATTGGGTCTGTGGCAATATTGTTAACCACGCAAATGACATTCTAATTGCAAAGACCTCCTGGCTCAACTGGGATATCACTTCTAAAATCATATCTCAGTAATTTATTCTCTCAATTCCCTGAAGTGCTGGCTTGAGGTCAGCGTCATCCTGTGAGAGAAAGCATCTCTCTTGCTAAAGCTACAACTGCTGCTTTTTTCCTTTCCTCTTCCTCCCCTTCTACTAATCTGTTCTAAAAGAAATTTCACATCAGACATGGTCAAATGCTGATGATTTCATCCCATTCAAATTGTCCTTTCCTGCAGACAGTTAACTCAAAATTATAAGATGAGGTCCCACAAGGTCACAGAAATGGCCTCCTTGTTCAGCACCAACTACCCCAAACCTAGGCTATGGGACACCAGAACTGCTAGAGTAATAGTTGCCAAGAAATTGCATAAAAGCAAATGATTGCATGTTAGCTTAATTCTTTTCTCTGAACCATCAACTTTTTATAATTCAAAGTGAGAGTTTAGAGTTGAAATCATAAGTCCTACACCTTTAGTAGGAAGAGAATCCATGGCCATTAATCGGCTGTCAGGGCAGCATGGTGGTTTTGGGGTCAAACCCTTCAAGTTGGAAGTGTCCACCTTACTGGCCTGTCACCTTGGATAACTTTAGGAAGTTCTTAAGTTTCTAAGCATCATCTTTTCTCATTTGAAAGAAAAAAATTATATGAGCTAATATCAGTTCATTGCAAGTACTGAATTAGTATTAACTAATATTATTTTAAAAATGAAAAGATAAAAGGCAACCAGGGATTGCCTCTTATCTATAGCCTGAATAGTGTCTTCCTCTAGGCCAGGGTAGCAGAGCTTTCCCTTTTTGCCTGACCTCCTTTTCTCCTCAATCGTCCACAGTGCTTTGGTGCTGCATCTTGGAGGCCCAAAACAGATGTGAAACTTACCTGGAAAAGACTTTCTAATCTGTAGCAATTACCATTTTGAGTCATGAGAGTGGCATCTAGCTGCATATTCTACTTCCTGTCTCAGTCAGATTAAACTTCTTTAAACATTGCTTTCTACATGTTATGTACCCCAAATTTTTCCACCAATTTCTATTTCTTGCCTGAACAGTTGGTAATTTTCTGCCTGGCTCAGGGCTCTCTGTGGTTTGGCTTCATGCCACCTAGTTACCCCTTACCTCTCCTGTCCATGAGAAATCTGCTTCCTTTCATCCAGAAATCTCGATTTCATAGCTGTTTTTCAATGCATGGCTTCATTCCCATTGCTTCCTTCTACAAGCATGCTCTCTTTCTCCTTTTTAACTCCAGAAGCTGCCAATCTGTAAATATCTGTCGGTTTTCACTTTTTCTCTAAGGCATTTCAAACCTTTACTAAACTTACTTTCTAAATCAGAGTTGGCGTTTTTTTTTTTTCCCATAGAAGGCCGCATAGTAAATATTTTAGGCTTTGGGAGCTATAGCATCTTTGTGAAAACTACTCAACTCTCTGGTTATAGCATAAAGGCAACCATAAACAACATATAAACAAATGGGTGGGACTGGGTTCCAATAAAACTTTATTTACAAAATGATGTTATAATACTTGACATCAATTCTATGGTGTTATAACATTTACTAGGAATATCATGATATTCTGTTATTTATTGAGTTACATGGAGTAGCAGTTACTTTCAAACTCAGATTTTAAGCTGTATAGTGGTAAGACAAACCTATGATAGCCCATATATCAACTAGCCTAGCACTAAGCATATAGGTTACGGTTAATACAGATATCATTAGTTGAGTAGTTGGTTGTTTTTCTCTCACTGGCCTCAGTGATCTCATCTATAAAATGACATATTCGAATTAAGTTTTCTTCTGCCTCTGGCATTTGATGTAGCTATATTATAAAGCTTTAAGCTTTTTCAAAATTTTACTTTATTAAAAGTTTTAATGGCTTTCCTTCACTTTAATTTTTTAAATTGTCATAAAATATGTATAACATTGTATTTGCCATCTTAAGCATCTTTAAGTGTATAATTCAGTGGCATTAAGTACATTTATATTCCTGTAAAACCATCACCAACATCCATCTCCAGAACCCTTTTAGTCTTGCAAAATTGAAACTTAAGTCCATTAAACAATATCTCCTAGCACCTCCTCCTAGCTCCTGAAAACCAGCATTCTATTATCTGTCTCTGATTTTGACTATTCTAGGGACTTCGTATAAGTGAAATCATATAGAATTTGTCTTTTTTATGATTGGCTTATTTTACTCACCATGACATCCTCAAGGTTCATTCATGTTATAACATATGTCCAACTTTCCTTTTAGGGCTGAAAATTATTCTATTTGTATATACTGCATTTTGTTTATTTATGTCAATGCACACTTGGATTGCTTATATATTTTAGCTATTGTCAATAATGCTGCTATGAACATGGGTGTGCAGATAAATATGTTTGAGAACCTGCATTCAATTCTTTCGGGTATATACCTAGACGTGAAATTGCTGGATCATATGGTAATTCTATTTTTAGTTTTCTGAGAAATCAGTATATTTATTTCACAGTGGCTATATGATTTACATTCCCACCAACCGTGCACAAGGTTTCCATCCTCCCACATCCTCACCAACAATATTTTCCTTTTTTGAGAGTAGTTACACTAATGAGTGTGAGCTGGTATATCACTGTAGTTTTGACGTGCATTCCCTTATTATTAGTGATTGTGAGCATCTTTACATGTGCTTATTGTACACTCATATATCCTCCTTAGAGATATGTCTAAGTCCTTCACCAATTTTTTTAATCAGTTTCCTTGTTTTTTTTGTGTGTGTGTTAGAGTTTTAAGAGTTCAGTTTACTGCCCTTTGGCCTCCACAGTTTCAGGAATTCTCTGTATATTCTGGATATTAAATACGAGTTGCAAACATTTTCTTTCATTCCATAGGTTGTATTTTCTTTTTTTTATTATTATACTTTAAGTTCTAGGGTACATGTGCACATAGGTTGTATTTTCACTTTGTTGTTAGGATCCTTAAAGCACAAAAGTTTTTATTTTTCATGAAGTCCAATTTATTTTTTTATTTTGTTGCCTGTGACTTTATTGTCATTTCCACAAAATCGTTACCAAACCGAATGTTGTGAAGCCTTTTCTCTGTTTTAAGAGTCTCATAGATTTGCTCTTACATTTAGATCTTTAATCTATTTCGAGCTGATTTTTATATATGCTGTTAGTTATGGTTATACCTTCATTCTTTTGCATGTGGCTATCCAGTTTTCCAACGCCATTTGTTAAAAAGACTGTCTTCTCCCTCTTGAATGAATTTGAAAACCTTGTTTAAAATCATTTTACTGTATTTTTAAGGGTTTATTTCTGGATTTTCTATTCTGTTGGCCTATATGTCTGTCTTTATGTCAGTAACATACTATTTCGATTACAGTCACTTTGTAGTAACTTTTGAAATCAGGAAGTGTGAGGCCTCCAAATTTATTTTTCTTTTTCAAGGTTATTTTGTCTATTCAGAGTCCCTTGAAATTCCATATAAATTTTAGGATAGATTTTTCTATTTCTGCAAAAACGTCATGGGGTTTTCATAGGAATTGCCTGGAATTTGTGGTTTGCTTTGGGTAGTGTTGCTCTTTTAACCAAATTAAGTTTTCCAATCAATGAAAATTGGATATCTTTCTATTTATTGATTCTTTAATTTATTCAGCAATGTTTTGTGGTTTTCATTGTACAAGGTATTTGCCTTTTTAATTTCTGTTTTACTTTTATGATGCTATTGTAAATTTAATTGTTTAATATCATTTTGGATTGCTTTTTGTGTTTTTCTTAATTTTGTGATATGGTTTTGTTATTGCCTAGTGTCCTTTCACTTTAACAAATTTTTAGTGCTCTTACGAATTTTCACCTTCACAAATTTCTCATGCTTACTACTCTGCCATCTTTCCTAAATCTTCTAAAAACTTGAATATCTTTAAGACAGTTGTTTTAAAGTTTTTGGTAAGTTCACCAGCTGGTCTTTCATATGGGTAGATTCTGTTGATTTATTTTTTTTTTATTTGAATAAGCCATACTTTCTAACTTCTTCTTGTTCCTTCAAATCCCCAATGGAGAACAGGGTTCTTATTGCCCACTGTGGCTTCTTCCAGCTGCATGCAAGCTTTTCCAGTAACATGCACAGCTACCTGCCACAGAGATGGGAAATGAACAACTGCTACTGTGCTAAAACTCAGAATTGGCCATAGTTAGCCACAATTTACAATCCAAGTCTTCCTCTGGACGTCTCACTCTGTCCTCTGGCTGTTAGAAGCTTCAATAGACTCCAGAGTCCCAAATTACTTTTATCAGACAGATTATGCTGGTACAAATTTTGTCTAGGTGATGAGACAGATTTTTAATGCTTACTACTCTGCCATCTTCCCTAAATCCTCTGAAAACATTAAGCTTTTATTAAAGGAAATGTTAAACTTTAGACATTGGAATGAATTGGAGCAACCGAATGTCTGCATGAGCTCCTGTCCTTTCCGGAAACTCCATACAACTAAAGGCTGTTGCCTCTCCACTCATTAAATACAAGATTGAGGATAAGAAAAAGTACATAACTCAGTTGAGGAGGCAAACTCAAACTCCAACAGAATCCAACATAAACATTACAACTTTAATGTTACTAATATGGTATCATTGTGTATTACATATTAAGTAATGCAATAATGAATACTTAATTTACATTCACATGTGAGAATGGCTATGTGCCCATATCTTTACAAAATGAGAAATGTGATGTTTCTTTGGGATCTTTAAGCAGGGGAATTAAAATCTCTCCCCAAAATCAGATATTTTGTTTTTATAAAAGAGGTACCTTTCTAGTGCAATGTTCCCAAACCCCTGGAGTTGGGCAAGTTAAGATCTGTTGACAGATAACGGGGAAAAAAGGTGATTGGGGATGGTGATTTGGGATGATCCAACTGGGACAAAAGGACACTGAAAAAGGAGGTAAGGGAAAAAAAGGATAGTAACTTTGCTTTTTTTTCTTTTTTCCTTAAATGTATCCACAAAAAGGGCCTTAGGATATGCTGTCTTCAATATCAAAGACAAATATTTCCATTGGACACCTTCTTTTCCAGGTCTCTGATCTCTCTAAGGACTCAGTGGTACTTTGTGTTACTCTAGTTACAGCAATTACAAAAAGTTCAGCGATTTCAAAAAATAAAATGAGCATTTCCTAGAAAATTGACATTTACCCCTTGAATTGTTCTCATTCTTTGAGTGGGCAGGGGGAAGGAAATAATCTACTTTTCTATCTTCTTAAATATAACCCAGATATAACAGTTTAACTGTTGGTGATACATGCTTGACATTATGAGTTTTTGTCTAAAGATAAAATACCCTCAGAATCTATTGCCGAGGAAAGGACTGTCTATCTCCACATACCTCATGAGATGAGCAATCGTGTTTTGGAGTGATTTGGTCCTTTTCGGGCTCCTTTGCCATTTCCAAGTGTCAGCCTGCCCACTTCAAACTGCCGTTCATCTTCTTAACAGCTTATACCATCCTGCACTTCCTCAGGCTTCTAGCTAAACACAGACATCTAATAGGCTTTGATAGACAGTTGGATACCCAAAACAGCTACCTTATTGTCCTAATAAATTTAAATAGGTTATATGTTAAAGTTTGATTTTTGATATAGAAAGATATGATTATTGATTTTTTTTCTAGGTATCTGAATGTGTTTTATGGTTAAAACTCAAAATAAGTACTTCACTGAAAATTGATACGCTTTTTTGAAAAGAGGAAAAAATGTGATTGACCTCATTTTTATTGTGGATGCCCTATCACTCCCCTACTTGTCCTTTCTCTGTCCCAGTTGGCTTGTGCAATACATTCTCTCTCCAGTGCTACCTGAGACCCTCATATTATGTAGTGAAGTGGGTATATAGATTGTATACATAATTAATTATGAAACAAAAGAAAGTACAACATAATGTAGGTAAAAGGTAGATGACCAATGGCTATCTAGACCTTGAGTCTTAGCTTGAAACTGATTAAAATAGCCTGTGTTATTTCAAAGAAGGCACTTCACATCTCTGAGATTCAATTTGTCTGTCTCTAGGGTGAAAGTTTGAATCATCTGTAAGGTGCCTTCCACCACTAATATTCTAGCATTCTACTTTTTGGAATATCATCTTCCCTTTTACGTGAAATCCTCCAAAACCATCAAATAATAATTAAGATCATAGAATGATGGACATTTCTGCTTTATCAGTCACAGCAGATAATTTTTGAGGTTTATCCCCCAGCTTTGCCAGGCTGGAAAGCTTTATGGATGAGAAACAGTGTCAGCATGGGGTTGGCTGCACACATTTTTTTTTTTTTTTGCCTGCACTAAGCTACTATGCTCACTGGGAAACCGAGTCTTGTCAAAGTAAATATCAGCCGCCAACCTGCTGGTGCACATCCACAGACAAGGTGAGCTGACACGGATCAGATGAGCACCAGAATGAAAACTTGCCCAAGCCACAGACCTTTGAAAATGCAGGAAGAAATTCTGCTAACCTCTTTTTCCCTTTGTAGAAATCTTGCCCTGCTCCATCATTCTGTGTGTAAGCTGAGGCCAGACAAAGAAATATAGAGATACCACAGAAAAATCTTCCCATCCCACATGTCCAACTTGATTAAAAGAAAGGCACATCTGTGAGGTTCTCCCTCTGTGAGCCAGACCTCCAGATAACTTGGATAAGAAAGAATCAGCTGATTCCTGCAGCTCAGAATATTTGTTGTCCAAGAGGTTAGCAGGTGGGCTTTTCTCCAAGGCACGGAGTCCAGAAAAACCAAGGCCTAGGCTTCCAAGATGTCACCACCGAGAACTCTATTTTCATAAAAATTCGAGGTAATGATGGAGGCAATTTGGAGACAAACTAGGTTCATTGTAACTCTTCTGTTTTAGGAGCTGTGCATTTTGCAAGCTACTAAACTCTGTACTTCACTTTCCTCATCTATAAAATGCTGATAATATTTTTTCATTGCCATTGGACTATGGAGAAAATTTAAAATAATGCCTGCCAAACTCTGGAGTAGAATGCTCGGGACTTGGTTGTTCTGGATATTGATGGATGTAGGCATGGATTTTGTTGTGCTTCACTATCTTTCCAAAAGGAAGATAAAAATCAAACATATTTCTTAGAGTTTAGGGGAAGACTAAATTAGAGCTTCGATTAATACCTGACACATCAAAAAATCTCTATAATGTCAGCTAGTATCATCATTATTGATACCATCATGGAGATCATCATCTTTGTAAGAGGTGGTAGAGTCCAGAAGTTCAGATTAAGATTATGAGTTTTAAGTCAGACACAGGTGGGTTTATAACTGGTCAGTAGTCTTGTACCTCTACTTTCACATCTCTGGGAGGGAATTACATATATACCTCCCAAGGCAACAGAACAAGGGAATAAAAGTGTGTCTTTCTGGATTCACACATTCCTGGTTGAAACTCTGTGATGTTTATAGCCGTATGCATTTAGAAAAGTTTTTAAATTCCTTTATGCCTCAATTTTGTATCTGTAAAATGGGGAATTATGTTAATGTATGTCATGGGGTTACTATGAGAATTAAATTATGCATTAGAATGCTTGTAGCTGACTCAGGTTTCAGGAATCTTACTCTGATGGTCCTAAATTATGAATAACATGGTTTGGTCCTGGCAGTCAAATATATGGTGCACTCCTGCTTTAATGAGGGCTCAGCTCCTTTTCTCCTTGTTATTTTGCATCTCTCCAATGTGTGTAGGGTTTGATCTTCTACTGGCTTCCGTTCTCGACTCAAGATGTTATTAGCATCACCTGGGAAGCATGTGTTCTCATTCATGTCCTCTAGGAAAGAGAGGCAAATTTCCCTTGCTCTCCCCTAACAGCAAAATATTTTGTGGCTGGAAGCTTCCAAATGAGCTCTCCTTCTTCTTCTTGGTCCAAATTAGCCTAGGCCTTTTGCATCCACAAATTGTCAGCTAGAGTGTAAAGGGAGTATTATCATTGATTTAGGCTAATCATCTAGGACAGGAATGTACATGCCCACTACAAATGAAGACCTACTTAAGACTGGGCCTGGAGGGTCTAAAGGTGTGATGCGTGCTAGACATTATTACGTTTTATAAATATATTTATTGTGAATATTGACCATATATTAAAAGCATATGTCATATGGCTTGGTACATAGTAAGTGCTTAGAACGTGAAAGCTCCTGCAATGTAGTTATTTCCCATCCCTAATTAATATACCCATTCACTCTACCAAGGGCAGAATTCTCACTTCCCATCTGCACAGCTTCTCCTTGAACCTGGTGCACCTGCTGTCTGTAGTTCCACCCTTCCTAAGCTTGTCTCATCACACAGTATTTATCAACCATATGCCAAATCATTTATTTGTATAATGATTTTTTTCTGACCTCCCTAAATGGAAAGGATCTCTTTTTTTTCCCTCTGAACTCTATTAGTGCATCTACCTCATGCACACACTTTTCAAATAGTATTACAAAAATAATTATCTAAATTCATGGTCTCAGTTTCTCAAGAAATAGTTAAGATGCCTGAGAGCAGACAGTTTTTGTACATCTTCATATGTGTCTGACCCAATGCTGGGCAGCTAATGAGTGAGAGTTACCTGATTGCTATGGATGGCCAAGTAGACTCTGGAAAGGGAAGCATTTTACCTTTCACTATGTATTAAAAGATAAAAGAGAAACAGCACAATAACAAATCCACAGCAGGAAGGATTTTCACTGAGTGGATTCTGGGCATCGCCAACTCTTATAATTTTTGCCCCTAAGAAAGTCTCTAAACAGAGAAAAACTTAAGTTTAGGGAGCACATAGGTAGACACTGGAAATGAACGATCATGTTCCTCAGATTCTCCATCCACATATCTGCAATATACAGAAAAGTAGTGATCTCTCTGTAATGAGCAAACAATAATGTTGGGTGGCAGGGAGGGTAGGTATGGAGAGTTACATAATCTGTACTTGAATAGTCCGTCCTTTCTGCAGCCTTTTAAGAGGACCAAGGTCATACATTCCAGTGGCTCTGAAGAGATCCCAGCACCTAATAAGAAAAATATTATGCATTTCAGCAGTTGTGCCCTGGGTCTGCCAAAGTGCGATCACAAAAACATTCGGGGGACTATATAAAATGGACCTTGCTTATATACTTTTATATTTTATAATATTTGTTCATTGGTCTTCATAATTTAACTTATAGTACAAGTAAACATGTAACAGATAACATCAGTTGGTGTTCTTATAGTTGCTTTTGTGAGAATCCAGAAAGTCTTGGTTTATATGTAGCCATTAAAAACATTCAGAAGAAATTAACACATTATGAAGACATCAGTGAGCTTCTGTGAAACACCATCTAACTTTCCTTGTCCTCTTTATAATACAACTAAACAAAGCTAGTAGTTCACTCTGGGTCAGTGGCAAGGATGGTGCTGGTGGAACAGGGGCAGGAGGAAGGGCGGTGGTTGTCCATCCTGTTACTGTTTTTTTTCCTCCAACAAAATAAGCAAGAATAAACCTGCTTCTTCTCTATACAGTGATGTCATTGTTACTTCTCCTGGGAGATGCTATGGTTCAACTTAGACAAATTCTTAACCTTCTATTTAGACAACTATCCATGTATTTGTTTTTCTTTCTTTATTCAAACAGCCTGATTTTATACATTAAACTGCACAATGAGACAGTCGAAGCCATGCACCCTTCCCCTACCCTTGTGGTAACCTCACATTGCCAGTGTTCCTCACCTTGTCCAACAACATTACATCATCACTACAACACAAAAGTCACTTTTGAAAACTTGAGCTTGTTACAAAATAAACTGCAAAAATGTAGTTATCCAAACAGGGGTAGTGTCACTTTCTTGTGTTACCTAGAAGGAAAATATTGATAGTGTGTCTTAGACTGTTATGATATATAGACCCAGCAATCCATTCTGTATACCCCTTTTCTGTTAAGATTTATTTATAACAAATATATTCATCTCATCTAAATTCTCATTAGTGGGCTCCAGAAAATGACTGCCATTGTGAAGAGTACATAGTATCATAATGAACTGATACTATGGTATCATTATGAACTGATCCTACTGGTGCAGCTACCAGCATCTGTGAAGAGAAAGGTTGCAAGTGTAACTAAAATTTCTCCAAGAGAAAAATATAAAGATGTATTTAATAATCATGTTGAAGACTAAGGAAGAAAATACTAATGACAGGAACATGGAAAGCTAACAAAATGAAAAAGAAAAATGAGGAGTGAATGGCACCATAACAAACAACAGTATGTCACCTGCGTCCGTGTGAAGAGACCACGAAACAGGCTTTATGTGAGCAATAAAGCTTTTTAATTACCTGGGTAAAGGCGGGCTGAGTCCGAAAAGTGAGTCAGCGAAGGGAGATAGGGGTAGGGCCGTTTTATAGGATTTGGGTAGGTAGTGGAAAATTAGTCAAAGGGCAGGCAGGGGTTAGGGTCACAAGGTGCTCAGTGGGGGAGCTCCTGAGCCAGCAGAAGGAATTTCACAAGATAATGTCATCAGTTAAGGTAGAACTGGCCATTTTCACTTCTTTTGTGCTTCTTCAGTTACTTCAGGCCATCTGGATGTATACGTGCAGGCTTGGGCTCAGAGGACTGACACAGTACAAAAACAAAACAGAATACTGATGTGCAACTTGGTGCAACCCTATTTAATAATAATTGATTAAATGACAAAAACAAAGTCAACTAAAATTTTTGATATATATCTTTTGAGAAGGATAGGAAAAGGTGAATAGGGACATTGAGTAAGAGGGTGAAATACTTATTTTCCATGGAAAAAAATACTATATAAAATTGGTAAATCAAAAAGTTTTAAAGTGAGTGTTAACAAAATATGGAAGAAATTACCAGAATAAACTGTTAGGAGTTGAAACTAGTTGCCTCTAGCAAAGTAGGGAGTTGAAGAGGCAAGAGAGAAGAAATGTTAGTTTTAGTTACATTTTATAGCACGACCTGAGGGATTTTTTAAAAACTAGCTTCATGCATTATTAGAAAAAAAATTTTCAAAACAGAACTTGGCCTGGGATTGATTCCTGAAGCACTCCAACATTTACAGGTCAGGCAATACAGGAAGAACCAGTGAATGAGATCAGCAGTGGTTGCCAGTGAGGTAGGAAAATGTCCAGGAGACTATGATATTACTAAGGTCAAGAGAAAGAAAATATTTCAAGAAGGAAGGCGTGCTTAACCATGTAAAAGTACACTAATGTTTGAATAATGACAGAAATATGGTTATTGAATTTGGCAAAATAGAGTATGTTGTTGACATTGACTAGTTGACAGAATAAAGTAAAAGACTTGAGTACAATTGGAATAGATTAAAGATAGACTGAGAAATGAGGAATCTGGTACAATCAATATAGACAAAGCTGAATAGTTTTACTTGAAGGGGAGCACAAAAGTGAGGCAATATGTAGATTTAGGCCGTGGACTTGAGGGATCACCTCTCAGTGTGGGTTCAATTGCACCTAGGTGGGAGCTTTGGCCTTTGGTAGCTGAAGAAGTTCTTCTCCGTCATTTTTCTAATTTCTTTATGAAATAAGAGGCAAAATTATAAGATAAAGATAGATGGTGAATTGGAGGCATAAGGATGAGAAAATGAAATGTTATGTCCCTAAGTGGTAGAATTAGGAAGAATAGAAAAAAATTTATGAGAGTAATTTGGGTTCAGTGTTAGAACAAACCTTACAGTCAAAAGGGTCCAAGAAAGATGATCTTCTTTAGGGCCTGTGTGATCTTGGACAAGTCAGTGAAGTTCTCAGGTCTCTTCTCAGTTTTCTCACCTTGTACATGGCATATGAATATGGTGGTTCTACAACTTAAACATGGTTGTATCCAAGCGCATAGCATAGTGTGGGTTCACATTGAGTTCCCTCAACATCTATCTCTCCCTCTGTGGGAGTGGTGGGTACTGTCTGAGCAGAGGCTGCACTGCCTACCCTCAGGGGTGCTGATAAAAGATCTCCAAAGAGGGAGTAAGTAGCTCAAATGAGTGGTCATCAATTCTGACACCCTGCAGTTTTGAGGCTTCAACTCATCATTTCTACAAGAAAATGACCCCAGCTAGTGTTTCAAAGTAGATACTAGAATTGCTTTTTACAGAGAAAGGGCAACCTGCTGCCTGTACGTGTTATAGAAATTTGTGGATAAAATAAAGGTTTGAGTCAGACATGACAGACTAACACTGAATAATTTTAAATAGACATTCAGACGATGTCATTTAAATAACAAGTTATATGAACAAAAGTTGCTTTCTCAAGAGTTAAATTTTGCAAAAAGCCAAAGTTGTCAATTAAAAAAATAGTAACCTGTTGCTAATATATTTCTCAACTGAACTATAATTTTCTAAACCAAATTATATGTGTAGACGTAGCCTGTGTCTTTAAGTGCAGGAAGAACTATTACAAAAAGAGCATTAACTGGACTTTTCCATCTCCACAAACAAAAACAAACAAAAAAACAGTACAAATGGGCCACCAATTAGAAGCTATTTGAGATAAATACAAAATATCCTGGAGGGTGGAATCTTACTTGTCCTGGTGTGATGTAGAAGGGGACATGCACTCTGGCGGGCTTCCTGCCTGCAAGTGCATGGCTGAATGGTGAGTTCTCCAGTTCCTGTCCTATGCTTGGGATAGTGGAGCCCATGACATCTCCCCACGCCTGTCAGGGAGCCCACTTTAGAGAAAAGTTTAAAAGAGAAAGGACTTGCCAATTTGTTAGGGAAATTTAGGTGATAGCTCACTCATGCTGGTTTCTTACAGCCAACATATCAAGCTACTTGACAGGAATGTGGATTCTTTGCTTTAAGTTGTTTTTGTTATGTAGATAGTACTTTTATTTGGAAGAATGTGTATGATATGCACAGAGTCAAAATGTTTCCAGAGCTTTTTTTTGGCCCCTTCTATTCTCTCCCAATTTTCCAGTTTTTTTTTTTAATCACAAGAATACTAAATGTTTGTTATATACCATTGGTAATTCTTATCCCATTTTATCCATAACCAGAAAAAATAAATATGGTAGTATTTTGGTTTGGCTTCTGATTAAAATTCCCTCAACAATTTTATATCTGAGCTCAGGCTCTCCAAACCCTTGCTAATTTTACTTAGAAAACAAATAAATTTGACAATATCTCTGAAATGATTACTAGCCTAACGAGATTTAAATATTCCAATGCTGGTAGGCTCACTACCAAAACCAACCACACATTCCACTGGAGACCAATCTAATTTTTAGAAAGCATTCTCTGAAATTAAGTTCAGCTCTTTCTCCCTACTAATTTCATCCTTTGTTTCATTAATTTAAAAACCTTCGGTTATTTTAAAACATCAGTATTAGTTCTAACTAGTTTAATTGAATATCTTTACACGCAAAAATTCTTAGAATTCCAACATTTTTCATAAGGGGTTAGTTCTCATTGATTTGAAATACATTCACAAGAAAATAGTACACCCAGACACTTCTTTTGCCTTTAACATCAGTTATTTGTCAGCAAGGCCAGTTGAGAATGTGCCAGGTTGATCTGCTTTTAGGAAAATTATACTTTTAGCCAATGTGCTATTAAGCAGAAGAAAAGTATCCTCTGTACTGTCTGTCAGTCTGAGCTATTTGCAGGATCCCTTCACAGAGATATCAGTGTGTGTAGTTCTACAATTTTATTTAAATGCTTCCTACTGTGACTATATTCTTATGCTTATCTTTCGTATTACCTATCTCAGTTGGATATTATGTTGTTGTACCCAAATGAATTGTGCCTCACACCCTTTTGGTTCTGCCTACTTGAATCTGGGCTGAGTTTTTAACTTGGTTTAATCAAAGGAGTGTGGTCGAAGTTGTATTCTGCCGGTTTTAGGCTTAAGCCTAAGAAAGAATAGGAGCTTTCTCTTTAATGCTCTTGATAACCCACTGCCATGCTGTGAGATGCCAAAACTCCATGGAAAGTTTACATGGAGGAGAGGCACGGTTTTCTGTTTGACCAGACCACGAGCACCATTTGCTGATAGCTGACAGCAAAGTCCAGTCATTCATCATGCATAATCTAGTGAACCGTCTTGGAACACCAAGTACAGTTGAGCCCCCAGATGACTGCAAATCTAGTGATACTGTGGGAAGCAGAGGAGCTGTTTAGGCAACCAACAACGTAATAAGAAATAAAGAAATGGTGGTGGTTTTAGGCTGCTAAATTTTAGTTCCTTACACAGCAATAAGTAACCTACAAGATACCTATCAAAGGACATATATCAAGTGACATCTATACTAAAGCCATTGGGCTTGGTTCTGGAACCTAACCTACTTTAGTATATGTAAAATAAAGATTCCTCTCAAACAAAAATTGAATCAAATTTTGCAACAACTATGAGATTGAACAACCACATGCAAGACTGGAAAATTGAATGGCACTGCTGCATTCAGGTTCTGCATCCACCATACATACTTGCAGTCATTGTCATCACACAATTCATCCGACTGTGTCTTTGTGACATACTTGATCTCCTTTTCCTGTTTCTACCCATTGGTCATTCTTTCCCATCTCCTTATAGCACTCTAGCCTAGGACACAAGTCTCAATCTGCAGCTGGTCATTTTCTACGAAATAATGTGGCTCTCGCTCAGGACTAACCTTGGTAACAGTATCATGGTCTTAGATATTAGCTATTATAAGTTGGCAGTCACTATTATGTGACTTTTTGGCAGCTCTGCGATAGGATGCTAGCCCTTAGCATACTGGAGCACTACCAGAGATAGCGTGTGTCACTGGAGGGCTCTGAGAAGTGCCCACCATCTGAATTGGTTAAAAGAAATAATTAGAGGTGCTTAAACAGTGCTCAGTAAGGTTACTGCCAGACCAATGAGAAAAAAAATAAGGATTGAAAAAAAAAGATTAAACTAAATGAATATATGGAAGTGAAAAAGAGAGGAAGGAAGGAATAGGGGATTAAGGAAAAGAGAAATATATATTCTCACTTTCTATTGATTTTTGATATGCTTCTCAGTGACTTCCCAGCCCAGATTTTCCTCTTTGAATTTTACTGACATTATTTCTATTTTTTAATATAAGTTTTTCCAAATTATTTGTTGCAGTAGGATGACATTGAATAACATCAAACAAGCACAATGCTACATATGTATCTTACATGTATGCTAAAGAGCCTAAAATTTTATTGAGGAGGCAGTACCTACATATGAAATATTGTGAAAAATAGGAACATTTCCACTGAATCAATGATATCATTCAGGATGTCAATAGGAATAAGCCAATAAAATGTTAACAAACAGCCTGAAAGACTTGGCCTCAATAACTTGATAAAACTGGAAGCAAAGAGCCAGGGCTGTGAGCTGAGCCTGTGATTCCATTGCTGATTGCTCTGGGCCCTCGGGTGGGTCATTTAACCTTGCCTGTCTTCAGATTTTCTATCACCAAAAAGGAAATTAAAACTGGAATTCATTCTCCTGGGTGGTGGCCTAAGAGCCAGAGAGCATCTTATCATGCTATTTATAATTGTAGAATTTTAGAGTTGGATGGATCTTTAGCCACCACCAAATTAATCCCCTCATTTTCCAGATGTTGGCACTGGGACTCGGCAAGGTGAAGAACCTTGCTCAAGGTCAAGCTAGTGGGCACCTGACTTCTAGCTGGAGAATCTACCATGACATCACACAGACCTGAGTCCCTAAAGTATCCTTTTCTTTTTTCCTCTTTATGCCCATCAACACATCTGTGGTCAGTTAAAACACATATTTAAAAACACAGGATCACCTTGAGACACTCGCCAATTATGTCCAAATGATCAATTTAAAAATACCATTGTCTTTAATGTCAGATTTGATATTTGCCTGAAGATAGAAGGTCAGTGTTATAACTGCATTCCTATTAGCCTGACTTGGGGAGGAACAGGAAAGGTTTTTGCTTAGCAAATTATATTTGAGGTTGGGAACATGAGTATACCTTGGCTTCAGATAAATTATCCTAGGATTATTCTATTACCTCTAGAGAATGTTTCTCTTAAGATGGCAGAAGAGGTTATGATAGTCCAAGCTTAAAATTATCCCATACATAAACAAAATGTCCATGTGCCACTTTTATAAGCTCATGAAATCCACACGAATCATAGTATGAAAAATTAGAAGAAATTTTCATTGAATCCCTTTTGGTCACATCCTGAATTCCATTCAGCCCCACTTGATTTTTTCTCTGAGGATTTGAATTTGAGAAGGTGCATATGGATGTGCTTCTACAGTTGAGATTTTTTTTTTTTTTACATTTTGGAGAGACAGCAAAAATTATTTGGCCTGAAGTCCCAAGGATGCCTCCCTTTTACTTCCTGTAGAAGAAAGACATCGCCAACTCCATTTCAGCACTGCTTTAAGGCAGATGGAAATCAGAGCTCTGGCTTTGTGTATGGTGGCTCGCAAAGGCGTTTTCTGTAATGTATGGAATGAACTGTTTCAAGTTTTTTTTTTTCCTTGCTGCTATAATTTTTATATCTCATTTTACCTCTGTAATTAAGACAGGTCTGGTAGGTATTTAAATTAGCCCAGCTTTCATCTCTATCACACATTCATTTCAAAACTTTTATGAATATTTAATAGAGGTTTTATAATTCATGGTGATATGATGAACAGCCTTTTGGCCGTTAAGTCAATTGACAGAAAAAAAAATCTCTCTCTTCAGGCAGAAATAATAACGATTCTATTTCTGTTCCTAGATTGGTGATTACACAGTCACCTGTTTTCACATTAAACTTTGATGATAAATTACTCAGCCACCATGATAATATCAGAAGTTTTACTGGCCAGAACAAATTGCCAGTAATTGCTTGCAAGATAAAGAGAAAGCACTGCCTCTCTTTCTCCAGTCCTTCCCTCAGGGGGTTGTGGCTGAGACCCCGAAATCCAACTGGCTCCTATTTCTTTCATTTATTCTACCCTTTATATTGTATTTTATTTTTGTTTCCTTTTAAACCTCAATCTGTCCTCCTAGTAAGAATATATTAATATTCCATTAGCATGGCTGCAGATTTGGCATGCACACACAGAACATAGGCTGTATAAAAACAGTTAACTTTGCGATGAATTGCAGTTCAATGAGGTTCATTTTCTCCCTGTTTCCCTACAGTACATGCATGCACATTTTAAAAAATATTTGGGGAAATGTCTCCAGATAAAAGCGTGCGCCAAAGATGCTGTTTTCAAAGCAACCTAGGGGTTTTATTTCATTTAAATATATCAAAGATTTGGGGAAAGAGAGTCCGATGATAATCCTTAAGTATATATCCAAGAATTATAAAATCTAACTTTGGCATCAGATCCAGGTAGCTGGGGAATCATGCCTTCAGCATTCATCTCAGCACCAAACTGGAATCATACATGGTAAGATGTGAAAGAGTCTCACTTCACCCTCCATCCATTCCAGGTCTCCAAGGAGCCCAGAAGGCCCTCCTTATAGTATACTGGGGAGTTGGATCACCTGGCCAGCCTTTATGTCCTCTGTAATGGGGTCACAGACATTGCTGTCTCCCTGGGGATGTAATTCTGCTGCCTAATAGCTTCCACTCCAACAAACTTTTTTCCCTGATAGGCAGACAACTCCTCTGTGCTCATTTTCTTCTCTGTAATGCCCCTTTTACTTCCCTGCAAATTCCTCTTTGGGGGTTTACAGCCCTGAGGCATAGGCAGCGATACCATATCTCCTTAGCAGCACCTTCAAGAAGCTCCACACACTACATTCTTTTAATCTCACCTCGTATGTTAAGGCCTCCATCTCCTCAATCATTTTTGTAACTCTTCTCTGTATTTTGTCCAATTTGGACAAATATATTACTCATATGAATGATGAATTTTACTCTATAAACTTCAGTGCATCAATGACTACTTGATAGTAAATACTCGAACATTCACTGTATCCGTACTGTGGACACACACATGCACACTGGACCTTGATGTATCTCATACCCAAGGTTATAAATTCTAATGGCATTTGAGTATGCCTGGTTTTACCCAAGGAGAAATTCAGAGAAACCTCGATTACACATTCCTCCCCTAACTCCTTACAAACACCTTTATTTTTCTCAGTGAGATTTTGAAAATCTGTCCTTGGTTGAGGGAAAGTTAGCAAACCACATAACAGAACTATATTCTGTTATTACCCAATGCAAATTTGCTTCCATAAAAAGGTATTAAACATAAGCATGCTCAGGCTGAGTAGTACTCAGAGTCCTTTCCAAGAAATAAAGCGGAGGGCTTTGTGAATATTCTCCTATCTCTGAACAGAGGTCTCATTGCTAAACTGCTCCAAAAAGAGTAGGAAGAGTCAAACATTATCTAAATTTCAGATGGGCTCATTTTGGAAATCATACCCTTTAGCTCTCCTGAGAAGGAAGGATGAAATTCACTTCAACATTTCCATGCATTTGATTCCCTCTTCCTTCAAAGGAAACCTCAAAGATGAACCACCAAAGTGGCATCATGCAAACAGGAACCCGTTAAATATCAACTGTCTCTATTGTGTGGCTTTTGATGTGTGAACAGTGTGTCACTGTGATGCTGGCAGAAGCCCAGCTCCCTCCTTCTTTATTGTGGGCTGCAGGGCCTAATAGGCATAAAATAACCACCAACTGGGCCCACGTGCGTTATAGTGCTTTTAGATGCTGAATAATTTAAATAATTATATTCCAGTGAGGTGGGGTAGACTTAGAAAAGCAAATGTTTACGGGATGGTGGTTGCGAAAAGCTGAACCACTGTGGGTTCCCAAAGCACATGCTTGTGCATGCAGCATACACACACACACACACACACACACACACACTGAGCCCCGTGGACAGAGAACTAATGGGTGAGAAGGAGTTTTTGTTATTTTTCACCTTTGAAACATGTGCACTTTGCATTTGATAATTCAGGCATTTTATTAACTTGTAAATCCTTTTTATCTGTGAATCCTGGACCAAAAATATCCCCACATGTATATGACAGAAATGAAAGCCTCATGATGGCTTTCTTCTTTCCATTTCATTTTATAGTTATAATGCACGGAACAGAGGTTAGTGTTGATGTTATTTTATCATAAGCCATCTCAATGAGTCTTCTGGCCTAAAAAGAAAGTCCTTATCTGTTACTTAGCATTATGATAACTGGTGGTTCTTATTTCTGAGTGAGTGCAATTACTAGACCCCCCATTTTGATTTTGTGCTAGCCTTTCTGGGGTGATATTTGTAGAGCCATGTTTATATTATATATACCTGTGCGTGAAAAGGTAGACAGATTCATAGATGGTATACATCACAGTTCATCACTCCATCATGTGCAATCTAGACCGAAGATTGGTCTGTGCACGTGCTGCTCTGGCTAGAGCCATGCCGGTAGACAAGATGAAATTAAAGGTCATAGATTTGGAAAGACACAGATGTGAATAGGAAATACATATGCAGGATACTTCAAAAATAAAGGTATCTGTATCTGAATCAGTGTGTTTCCTTTGGGCAAGCCAGGAGCAGGTCACAGCTGTATAAATTACAGATAACTAGAAAGGCTATAACATATTGTAGTCATTATAAATTGCAGTTGCCCATGAAAGCTTGTTTTGTTTTTATTTTTTTGTTTTATTTGTCTCTTCATATCTATCTTCAGAAAAAAGTATATAATATTCTTTATTGACACATGATTACAGATGTAGCTAAATACAGGATATTCTTTATGCCTGTTGCCAGAAGCTAAAAATACAAAACTATATTGCTTTTTAAAATTAACATCCTATCATGAACATTTTGAGTAAGTAAAATATTTTTCTTGCTGACATTTAAAAAAAAAATAAAGAACCTATTGACTAATAGGGATCAAATATTGACCTAGGGAGGTGAGTAATCTATTTCCCAGAGATATTCTGAAGCATATACATGTCTGCTCACTTTCCTAATTACACCAACAGAATCATTCTTTTTCTCAGAGGCATATAAGAAAAAATTGCCTTTAAATACATTAACCATTTTGCTTTAACTGTTTAACATATAATTAGTATTGTTTCTCATTCTGTACTATTCATTTTACAGTAATATTTACTAGTATTTTTAGATCATCTCTCAGTGCCATGTATTTTCTATACATTAGTGGTCATAATATGGAAAATAACTATTGCCAGCCACATGGCTAATAAGTGACATTGCACAATATTTAGCAAATTACAAAGTTCAGCTACTTCTACAATATTAAATTGCTTAAAAATACTAAGGCGTACATTTCCAACTTGTATTTTTTTGAACAGAATATAAAGTACTAGAGGGTGGGTGGTACATCTTTCTCATACTTGAGCTCCTGTCCTATCTCATCATTCATCCAACCACTTTGATTCTTCTTCCTCCTTAATATACTGTATACTGAGGTATACTAAGTTCAACATCTTCTTCCTACCTTCATCTTCTCTACCTCCATACAGGCCACATTGCTACTGTCTTTGATTTGACACACTAAGAAAAGTGAACTATTTTAGTCTTTTTTCCTTTGAGGTTGCTCTCCTTTAATAAATTCCTCACTGATGCCAGACAGCATTCTAAAATGCAAGTCGGATCAGGTCACACTCTTCCCTACCACTCTCTAGTGGTTTAAATTGTCCCCAGAATGTTATCTGACCACAGCACACCTCTCTGGTCCTCCTCGTGCTATCTCCTCTGCCCAGCATGGCAAAGCACATCATCTTCTACAGGCCAGCTCCCACTCATGATACGTAGGATCCAGCTAGATGACCCCCTTGAGAGGCCCTTCCTTTGTTTCCAAGGCCGCCTCCTATGAGAATGTGCTTTTCTTTTCTTTTAGAGCACTTAAAACATCATGCCATAGGTTAACTATTTACTCATATTTTGCCTGTCAAGACTATGAGCTTTTCAAAAGCAATGACTTGGGGTTACTCGTAAATACATCCTCACCAGTTTAAATTCTCAATAAATACATGATGAAGAATGAATTCATGATAAGGCTCTGGGCTCCATATTGGAGCTTAATAAATACTTACTAGCTAAATTCATCTATTTATTAAACTTTGTAGGACCTAGTCTATGTTAATCAGACTTAGACAAAAGCATTTCTTGCTCTCAAGGTACTAAACTTCATGTCAAACATCAAAGCAGGAGCACTAATTCAGTAACCGGAGTAGAGAATGAGGACTCTTATTTTCTGAACAAGAGACAGGGATGTTCAGTGTCCACCAGTGAATTCTCCTCTGTTGTTTTTCTCAAGGGTGTACACATAAAGCTGCTTTTCTTGTGACAATACAGATTTTTGGCTAGGCACCATTAACAAATGTGTTAAGTCCCTGTGACAACTGATTAATTTTAGTTTAAGGTTATGAATACAAAACAATGAGTGTTGGTATGTAACGTGCATTTTAATGATGTCACAGCAAAAGTAAAGGATGAGAAAGATAATTTAATTTGCTTTCTCTGAAAGGTCAGTTCTCCTGAGATAAAAATTGTCCCTTAGGGCACCAATGCCTTTCTCGGCACACGTTCCTTTCCACTGCTTTTCTCTGGCTCTCTGTTCCTTAGGGATGAGAGCATTTATATTTAAAGACAATCCGACTATTTTGTTTGGAATGAAAGTGGGTTGATAGAGGAGAGCAGAGGACACCCGGTGCTTTTAAAATGAAAAAAAAAATTATATGTTTTTGCCCTTGATTTCATCATTATTTCAGCACACTTTAAGATACTTTTAAAGTATACATTTAAGAAAAGAAAAGAAATAGAAATGGATATGGCCATTTAAATACTACATTTGCCAGTCTTTGTATATACAAAGACTCCATGTGGAGGTGGAAATTTCTGTGAGAAAAATTGTACATCATTTGGGCAAAGCTTGTCCCAAGTATTTATAAGTGAGTTTTTATCTTTGGTCAGGATTGAATCTTTCATAACAGCAGGGCCCAGCACAGGGGTCTTGACAAACTTGGAGCTCCACATGAATCTGTGGAATCAATGGATTAATATCTGACTCTAGACATGTTGGCAAACAAATCAGTGTGCACAGTCCTTATGACCCACCCAGTGGGACTCAGTAGGCTTTACAAACAAGAAAACACATATTCAGAACATAGTTGTTTATAGGTTGAACAGAAATTTCTTTAAAAACAAATATTCAGCGTTAGGCTCCACAGAATTACACAAAAGGGGAATTTATGTGAGATATAATCAAAGTATCAAAAAAACTTGAATGCAAATTGTAATTATATAAATATAGAAGTAATATACATAATCCCTGATATTAAAGATGGCACAATCTGCATGTTAAATAAATAGTGAAAATGAATGCTTAAAAGATAAATGGAAGTCTGAGAAAGGAACAGAGATATGTCACATTTCTGAGAAGTAATTTCTCAGAGGAGGGATTTTAGTTAATGAGGGTTATGAGTATTTGAGTAAACCAGAAGAATTCCAGAAGATGGATGTATGTATATCACATATATATACACACCCACATATTTATTCATATTCTAAGAATATGTATGTGTGTGTATATACACACATATATATTCATTCATATTTCATTCTATGTAAAGGATATCCAGAGAGAAAGCTAGATTTGAAGTAATTGACCAAGAGCTAAGTGAAAATGCAGGTAAGTCTATGGAGACACTTGTTTTCATACATCTATCGTGCAGAGACACCCACATTCACAGTCCTTCTGCCCTTCCTTGGACCTCGTGGTATCATTTTATATTCAGATTGCACTAGAAGTGGGAAGGTAACAGCTACTCTAAGGTTCTCCAAATATGGGAGTCCTCTTGCGAGAGGAAAAAACACATCACTGCCCTCAAGTCCCTCAGATTAGGTCAGGTTAAGGGGAGGGCCTTGAGAAGTGATGTGATACGGTAGAAAGGGCATGGAGTTTGCAGCTCAGGGATTGGTTTTCTAACTTTGGGTAACTAACCAGCTGTGTGTAGAGGAATAAGCTACTTAGCCTTTTGGAGCCTGACTTTCTTTTTGTATTTGAAAAGTAGAGATAATAAATTGACAATGAGCACTTATGATAACATGTGAAAAATTCTCCTTCTAGCCAGGAGATGCTGCCCAAATAAAAACCATCTCATCCTCTTTGAAAAATTGCTTAAAAGGTTTGGTCAGTATATTAGTCTGTTTTCACACTGCTGATAAAGACATACCTAAGACTGGGCAATTTACAAAAGAAAGAGGTTTAATGGACTTACAGTTCCACATGGCTGGGGAGGCCTCACAATCATGGCAGAAGGCAAGGAGGAGTGAATCACATCTTACATGGATGGCAGCAGGCAAAAGAGAGAGCTTGTGCAGGGAAACTCCCCTTTTTATAACCATCAGATTTCATGAGACTTATTCATTATCACGAGAACAGCACAGAAAAGACTTGCCTCTGTGATTCAATTACCTCCCACAACATGTGAGAATTCAAAACAAGATTTTGATGGGAACACAGCCAAACCATGTCATTCAGGAAAGGCTTATTGGTAGAGGTGAGATTTAAGCTAGACTGAGAACACTGTGGTTCTAAGTTAAAACTGATGAATATTTGAAAGTAATATTATTTCTATCACTGTATCAACAGCTATTTTCAGAGAATCCTAGCTGTTAGGAATACACTGTAAAAGCAGAAAAGCAAAGCTGGTAACTCCTCCCCTGGTAGTTGAACCCCGATCTTGGCAAATAGTAGATCTTCTAACAACATTTGTTAGGAAGATAAACATACATACTTTTAACAATTTAAACTATAATTCATTACAGTAAAACTGACTCTTTTTGATGCCACAATTCTATCAAACTTACTTGTAGAAGTAAGATATATATACTGACACATCTGTCCTTGGTTGGCTCATACCCACAGGGACCACAGTCACATGATTTGTGAGTACACTGGGCAGGAAAGAACAGTCCATGATATTCACACGGAGTCAAATAACTATTACCCCTGCCACATTGGCTCCCACTGAGGAATGACTGCTTCCTTGATTACAAAAATGGACACTGAAGAAGATTTATAAGTTCCAGCTGCAATGTCCTCAAATAAGCCTGATTGTAAGTGTACAGTCAATAAACAAAGAACAAAATATAAGGGAAATCACCTCAAAGATGAAAGCAGAAAGGAAATATAGGTGACATATTGATCTTTCTAGACAGAATTATCAGTTTTCTAAAAATTGTTTGCAAAGTACATTTGTTTACTACTATGTTGTATTCCGTGTTATGACTAAGCTGCTGCTTCCATATTTCTTAAGTTTGACCTTCTCTTTCACCAAGCTATTACAGTCACAGAAAAAAGTACAAATCTGTTCAAAATGGCAGCTGATGGAAAGTAATCTTTTTATAAGCTATTATTACCAATAATCAATCAAAGTCTCAAAAGATTCATTTAAGCTAGTTGTTTTTCCCATTTGACACAATAATGTCTGTAGAGAATAAAATAAAAATAACTCAAGTTAACAGAACACTCTTTAAAATCCCATGGCTTCTAGAATTTCCAATTCTCAGTAGCCCACAGAGAAAGAGAATATACTCTTAATGTTTCCTTATAGGCCACTTCATAGTTCTGTGTGGAAATGAAGATATTTTACAAATTAGCAGGGTAATTTGAGAGTTGAGAAACAGATGAGATCTGAAAATTAGGGAGGAAATAATGATTTCAAACACAGGGAAAGGAACAGGTAAGGAAATATAACAATAATTAAATAATACAAGTAACATGCAAAATAAATGAAATGCTTGGGGACTAAACTTATTTGGTAAAATACGTGACCAAGGAATTCTGAATATGTTGTTCATACTTCAAGTAACACTAATCAAACACACTCATGTATTTTGGAAGCTATCTGGGGAATGCTAGTCTCTGGAGATGCCACTTTGTAGAGAAAAATAAAATCTTACATCATGGTTTCTCAAAGCTACAATTCAGCTTAAAAAACAACATGGCTAAGCCTTCTCCCTGCAAATAAATGACTGGCAATGATCAGAGACATGTAGTTTGGGTAGCACAGACAGAAACTATCAGATAGCATTTAGCCATCTCCTTTCTAACTGAAGGACAGAAGACACCGAGAGTAGGCGGGGGTCACAGGGATGCTGGAAAACTCCAGCCTAAGAAACAATTTCCAATGAAGACTCAATTAAGTATATATACTGAAAGGTAAAAAGTACATTTAGGCTAGGCGTGGTGGCTCACGCCTGTAATCCCAGCACTTTGGAAGGCTGAGGTGGGTGGATCACAAGGTCAGGAGATAGAGAGCATCCTGGCTAACACGGTGAAACCCCGCCTCTACTAAAAATACAAAAAATTAGCCGGGCGTAGTGGCAGGCACCTGTAGTCCCAGCTACTCGAGAGGCTGAGGTAGGAGAATGGCGTGAACCTGGGAGGCGGAGTTTGCAGTGAGCCGAGATGGAGCCACTGCACTCCAGCCTGGGTGACAAGGTGACAGAGTGAGACTTGGTCTCAAAAAAAAAAAAAAAAGTATATTTTATAATGTATTTTTGGGAAGTACCTAATTCATTAAGAATAATTTATGTAATGCCAAAATGCACATCATCAGTCTCCAATTTGACATCATCATAGTAAAAGTGTCATCAGTTCTTAGCAACTGTTAGTTGCTAAGAGAAATCAGGCAAATCAAGGAAAATGAAATACTCCCATTTCCTTGAAAGCTTTTCTTTTGGCTAGAAATTTAAAATGGAATTTTAAAACTCTAGAAAGGAGAATTAGGTGACTTTGTATAGATGTGAGCCACCCCCTCAAAGTCACTACTTGCCTGTTTGCCACATGCTTGAATTTCTACACATCAGAGTTACTTTTTTCAACCCTATGTCAGAGACACAAGCACAGAAGGAAAGTACTTCAACGGGAAGATAATAGCAGCTCTCTTCCAAAACACCCTAAAAATATTTATAGATTTGTTTTGCACATTGGTTGCATGTAGAGGAAACCAAACATGGTGACCTGTAAGAAGCTAATTTTAACATAACCTGGCTTCAATACAGGCTAAAAAATAATTCTAAAATGCAGGCTAAAAAATTCTTTAAAAAATTTCTTCTAGCATTATTCCCAAAATTAGGGTATCTTATTAAACATATCTAGAAGTCTATCTGAATACCTCAGCAGAATTATATAATGCACAATATCTGCAGCTGTTTATGGCAGCCTCATTCAGAGCTCCCCGGGCATGACAAATGGTCACCTACACAACTTGCTAGTTTTAAAGGAGAAAATTTTAACCATGGAGATGGTTAGATAAGTAGGTTTGGTAAATAACCAGTGAATATGGACCATATCAACAAGCTCTTTCCAAAGTTTCAGGATTTTAATCACATTGTTAATAGCTACTGAAGTTTTAAAATCAGCCTTTCAAGAACAGAGTTGGCATGATGTGTATGAAGACAGCGTACTTATTATCACTGACACTCCTCCCCAACAATGTTCTTGATTAATTTCTTCCCTTGAACACTTATTAGCAAAGCAATGGATAAAATGCTTTAATCACAGTGTCTTATTTGTATATAATATTTGCCATGCTTCAAATCAATTTCAACATCGATTTCATTTGATCTTCCCCATAAAGGTGAGTGTTGCTTATAGGACAGATGATGGGACTGAGAATCCAGAGGATTAGGAGACTTGGCTCTGTTCCATAGCGAATAATCCCAGAGCTACAGTGATGCCCCACATTGTCTCTGTCCTAATCTGATTTTCCTCTCATCAGCACTATCTCTTAGTCCTGCCAAGCCTTGAACTCCATTCATCATCTAGATAGAAACCGGTGGATATTCATCTGTTGTTTTGTTAATTTGTTCTTTTTTGTTTTTTTGGTAAAATATTAAACCAAATGCTAAACAAATTTACTTTGCCAGTAAGGAAGGAGGATAAGATCTCCTATATTTTGCTCGTATTTTAGGTTTCTTGAAACTTGAACAGTATCTTCATGGTACAATTTGGATATCAACCTCACCCTCATCAGTTCAAACACAAGAACCCAGGTTTATGCTGCAAAGCCATGCATGGGCAGCTCTTCCTCCTCACCGTGCCTCTGGTGACCACGGCTTTCTGTCCCGTGCACAAACTCTCTGCAGCCTTCCAACAGGTATCTCCCTCCAGCCAGTTTATCAGCACCCTGTCCCCCTGCTGCAGCCTGGCTAGACTAAGTAGACAGTGTCATTATTAAGCCACTGAGAGTCAGTTACCCTGTCACACATGCAGTTTCGGAAGAGTGGTTATAAGAGGGACAGCAGACTCCCTGCCTGGTGACACTGATGGCTAGCCCTGTGGACAAGCAGCCTGGAATCTCATTAGCCTCTTTGTGGTTGCAATTTTGCATGTTAAGTATCTGTCTCCTTTGATTGCAGTCCTCATCCTGGGGTGTTTGGGGAGTATGCCTCTAATCTAAGGGCCTTGTCACCACCTTAGTTTTTAATGTGACTGCAGAGGAGAAATTTTCAAACCCCTTTTGCCTCCCTGACTAGCTCTATATCACCAATCAGTATTTCTTCACTTACATCCAAGTTTTATCATTGTTTGGTAAAATTCTTCGTGTTTGCATTCTCTTAACAGGTCACTCAAAATATTATATTTATCCTGGCTGAGACTAGATGCTGGTTGACTTTATGATGCTCAACCAGTCCATTTTCTGTGCCAGGGGACTCATTTAATCTAAGCTTCCAGGACACCTCTAACCTTGCTTCCCATTGACTGTATTCTCTCAGGGTCAGGTTATCCAAATGGTCAGTTTGCTACTTAAACCAAGTGTTTTGGGCATATCAACGGTCTATATTTGGGTTAGCTGGTATAATTACACGCTGCCTCTGAACCTACTGGTAGCTGGTTAATAATCCTTAGGAGAATCTGATAAATGTATACATCTTCTCAACCTCTACACTCTATCACCAGCATGAACATTAAAACAAAGGTGTAGAATAGAACCATCCCTACTCTTCTCTATTCAGGCTATTTCTGTAGATCTTCATAGAGTTTATAAGATGCTTTTGTGGAGCATTCAAATACACTCTTGATTGTTTGAGCTGATTCTATTCCTCTTTTCCTCAAAATTAATTCCATTCCATTAATAATATATGAAGCACTTACTGGATTTTGGTCATTGGCTGGAGTTTTAAATGGTCCAGTTCCCACCCTGAAGACACTGGTCTATGAAGAAAAGGCTCTGCTTTTTCTTGGCACTCTGAGCAGCCTTGTTTAAATGAAAATCACAGACATCAATGGTTCATAAAAGACAATTAGTGAGCACTATTTCTTAAGGCTGCTTTATGTCCCAGGGATGTGGAGTGGGACTTACAGGCATAGAAAATATGGAATAACAAAAAGGTGGGCCCTTGGTCTGGAAGAGTTTAGGAGGCAATTGTGGTGACATGGCAACACCACAAGTTCACTTTTGGCAGGAGTGACCAGGGCTAAACCAGAAATGGTTTAGAATGTCAGAATCTTGTTGGCAGGTAATGCATAGTCAATGTGTCAAGTACAGTAGCTCACCTATAATAATTAATTAAAATATATACATTTTTGGTTGATTCATTCATGAATGATTTCATTCAAAAGCAATGCTAACAGAAAGAATCTATTCTTCAATATCTATTTTACAAATAGACCTTATGGCCTATTTTTAAGCTTCCAATCAAATACATTTCTTTTTAAGACAAAACATTAGACTAATAATGGTGGCATTTTAAAAAATCATTGACTGTGCCTGGCACTATACCAGGTGTTCTCCTTCCATTATTTCTGGGTCACAGTAGTCTTATCAAGCAGCCATTTTCATAGCCCTTTTACCAAGACAGGCTCTGAGTCTCAGAGAAGTTAAGCAGCTTGTGCCTTATGAAATACATGGTAAAAGATGCAGCTGGGATTCAAATCCCAGCATTCATGGTTACATGCCAGGTTCTCCCTGCTCTGCACCGTGAACCCACCTAGACTTGTCTTTCCCCTTGGCCTTTGCTCAAATATAGAGAAGAATAGATTCTGGGCCCAGGGGAGATTTTTTTTTTAACTTAAAACTTCCCAAAATGTCTTTTAAAGGGACTTCTAGGGTCCTGTGGCTCTGCTCCTCCTTTGCACACCCATGCAGGTGGCTCACACAGCGTTACTGTCTGGTTTATGTGCTACTCTCACATTATGCAGGACAGAGCCCATGATAGTAGGACCATGCTTATTCATCTTACTGTGCTCAGCTCCTGGTGTCATATCTGGTGCATTGCAGGGGCCCAGTGATGATTGTTGAATTTTATTGAATCACACCAGGCATGAGCTGGGAGCAAGAATAATACAATGGTTAGCTCATGGACTTGGAATCAGGTTCCATGCTCCAGATTGCCAGCTATTGATTGTGTGATCCTTACTCTTTTTCAGCCTCAATTTCCTCTTCTGTCACTCCCAACCTCATACTGTTGTTTGTGAGTATCAACTGAAGTAAGAAGATGAATGAAGTGCCCAGCGTAATGTCCAGCAGACACTGGACACAAGACCAAATCTGGATTACTTTTTCTCTCCTCTTCTCTTTTGATGCTAATTTTGAAGGTGACATTGGGAGATGAACATCCTTTGAAATCCTGACATTCTAGGAATCCAGAGCTTCCTTGAGTTTCAACTATTCTTGGATGTATGCAAAGTAGCCGGAAGCCATTAATGATTTACTCATTGGTCTTAACAAGCTAATATGCCCCCAAAGGTCCTCTTGTAACACAAGCAAAAGGAAGCCAAGGGTTGAACCATTTATTCTGTGAATTTGATTGATGTTGACAGGCAATCTGGACAGCTGAGGCCCAAATGCACATTTTTTTTTCTACTCTTTCATGGCAGGATTGATTTTGGCCTGAATCATCTAAATAATTGCCTTCCCTCCCCTAAGACGTGTCTTTCAATTTGTGGGTATAGACAGCTATAGAAAACAAGTATTATTTTAGCCTCTTCAAAACATAGAAACTCTCAAACACAGAGAGGTTAATTGATTTGACAAATGTCACACAGCTTCTCAGTTATAAAACTGAGAGACAGCTTCCAGGTCTCCAAGCTACCCCTCTTCTCAACACATTAAAGAAAACTGTTATAGCTGCTTAAACACATCCACACTTTAAATAGAAATAGTAACCTTTACAATCACATATTTTTTCCCTTTTGGGTGTAGAAAATTTTAGTTTGAAGCTGGTATAATAATGAGGTAGTCACATGTGAAAATTTTTATTATGTCCATTACCTAAATGTCACATTTTCTCCTATATTAAACTTACACTTTGTACTTAGGTAAAACAGAAAATAAGTGGTTGGAAAATAAACAAAAGGCATTAAAGTCCTTATCAAGTGATAAATAACACAATTGGGAGTAGAAAATTCATTCAATCAAGTGTTCGTGATGGTCCTCCTGTGAGCAAGGCTCTGTGTGGTGGAAAGACAAAGGCTCCCATTGGTGTGCCCATCCCATAAGAATGAGGTGCTGCCCTGGGAAGAGATCAATACCTAAGATGTGAAGGTCTAGGGCTCCTGTCCTGAATCTTTACCAACTAACTGGGCAGATCCAGGAAGGGAATTGGACAGACCTGTACCAATTGACAGCCAGGTCACCACTGACTTTAAGGGATGGAAATTAAAGTAGCCATCTGGACGAACATTCATAAGTATTATTTTAGTACATAGTGAGATAATCTAGAAGAAACAACTTTGAAAACAGTGAATGACTACATGAATTACCATAAAAGAGGAAAATAGGAAAATGTACAAAATATACCAGGCTACCCATAAGAGCTACCTCAATGTAGTCAACATTATGTATTCTGAGTCTAGAGAAGGAAAAAATCCATGTCTGCATTAGTAATTGGAAAATACTCCTTGTTGGGGCTGAGTCTTAGGGTATCACTTTCATTTTAACTTTGTGATAACAAATATTACATTGGAAATTCTCATTATAACCGCATTATTTCATGAGCCCATTAGGGAAAGGGTTATTAGCCACATTTTACCTTTAGGTAATTTGAAGTCACAGTTAAGGTTACTTTCTTCCTCAAGATGATGTAGCAAACTTCTCCATAAGGATAGGATCTGTAACTATAAGCAGTAGGAATGGAATTGACCTCTAGAGATACAAATGTATGAACTGAGAGAGAAGAAAGGAGTGTGTCATAATAAGCCATTGCCTCCATTTGGTGGGGGAGGATGCTGAACTCAATGGGAGTCTTAGCATGACCTGCAGATTTTATTTGCAGTTGTATGTCTCCTACTCCCTCACAAGTAATTGAAAGTTCTTACATGGCATGTTCTTTGCTACCTAAAGTATTGACTGCACTTCCTTGAGAGTTGTTTCATAACACTGGAGCTCCGTGAAAAGTGGAAGGACTAAACACAAGATAGGACCCAAGAGATCTCAAATCTACTCTTAGTTTGGGGACTAATTTGCTCTGTGATTTTGAGCAAGTCACTGAATTTTCTTCAGCTCTCTTGTACGTAAAATTGGAATAGTACCCCTTTTCCTACTTACTTCTTAAATGAAGAGATTATCCTGAGAATGTACTATGATAATATATGTTAATACAAAGGTTAAAATGCCACACAAATGCAAGATATCTCCTTAAGATATCTCTCTCTCTCTTTCTCTCTCTTTGTGTGAGTGTGTGTGTTTCCCATACTGTGTGAATGTGAGAATATGGACGGTGGCTCTTTCTTGCCTGTGTGGGCTAGTCTGAGCCAGGTTGTAAATGCTCGAGCAACTTTGAGAATATAAATACATCTGAATCCAACAAATAATATACCCAAATGATACAGTTTTTTCCCCCAACACATGAAAGCACAATGCTTATTACTTCATAAAGATATTTTCTTCTGCTATGTGGATAAATATCTTTGGTATTCAAATACATCTTCAAATGCCTTTGAGATGTTGTCTGTACTGAATTCAGTTTCAATAAGCCCTTCTTAAGGATGTCCCAAAATAGTCAATGCTATTAAGATGACAATCTTAGGAAATATCTTCATACCTGCTTTTCTATCTAGGCAGAATTATAAGGCTCCTAGCTTGAACACTTGAATTGGGTGTCCCTTCCCTACAACCAGAAGTTCTAAAAATAAAATATTCAGTATGATTTTTTCAGGTAAGAAGACATACTTGCCATTAAAATTAAAGGAAGCAGTGGGAATATAGTTTGGCAATGTCCTCTGAGAACTTTAGGTGGCAGTCCCCCCAGTGGGGAAGGAATGAAAGGCCATTAAGCATGGTGAGAACATGGTCACAAACACTGCTGTCTATAAAAGTTAACCCAGAAATAAAGGCTGAAAACTGGTTCTGAAATGTAATCAGTTTTAATTCTAGCAATTACAAAAATGCCTTTAGATAAATACCTCTCAGCAGGATGCAAGCAGCAATATTAGAGATTTCTGATGAACTTTTCACTCCTCTGAGAAATGGAGCTTATCCTGTCCCCAATAATTTTACCAGCCAAGTTTTCTAACAGGTGTCCCAATGAGTGGAACTCCACACAGGCCTTCTCTTCACACCCATAAACTTAGGTCTTTCCAACATTGTAGCTGTGGTCAACATGTTTTGCTGCAGGAATGAAACTCTCTATAGCAACACAATCGAATCAATGGTACAAATAACAGTGGCAGAAATATCCACAAAAGAAAGCGTGAAATTTCTGACATTTTGTACTTATTAGTTAAGGCAGCAATGGCACAGGGAAGGTTGTACTTTGGATGAAGTAAGTTAAGGATCTCAATATCTTTGTGCATTATCTGAGGATCTTGAGAAATAAAAGACTGGAATCTGGAAGAGCAAAATAACCATGTAGTGGCTGAGACTTCTGGGGAGGCCAGGAGTATAGCTTTGGGCCTCAGCTGTGAATAGGTGGGCAGGGCATTTTGATCTTGGTTTGAAAGGGCTTATGATAGGCCAGGTGGGATTTTGAATTGTGAAATTGGCTTTTAACTACTTTGGTCATAATGTAAGGCTTTTTGTGGGCCAGGAGGTATTTTGATCTTGGCAGGAGACTACAACGTACGCATCTTTGACCATGGATGAATGGCTGTTACTCTAGGGGCAGGGCTGTACAGGACAGCAACTTGACCTGAACTTCTCTCGGGCTGCTCTGTCCTTAAACAAAAGCATCTAGTCCTGGACGAAGGCAGGGGAGGACCTCAGCACACACCATTGGGTCAGAGACTCCCACATGACACCCATAGCTAAAGGAAGAATTTTATTACAAGTAAGAAATAACCTGTATAAATAAAGGTATTTTAGGCATCTTATTAATTTGCATATGTTGCTTCACTAGGGTGCTGGTAGCTTCACTAAGAGTAGTGAAGCCAACTCAATGCTTGGCTAATTATTCAAATATTAATTATTTGCTGTGTAAATTATTATGCGCTAGGTTAGGCTGGGGGAGATCTATACTGGACTATTTTATCTTGGTTTGATTTTTTTATCTTGGACCACCCTGTGCCTCCTCCTGAGTATATTTCCAAATGGCCTTATGATTACTCAGAAGAAACATCCACCCCATAAGTTGCCATTAAAAGCCAAAGCTGCTTTAGAGACAGTGCCATGATAGTGTGTATAGTTGATGTTATTTGCCCTTCTTTAAGTGCAAACAACCATAAATGCCAATAATGCATAGACAGAGACACAAGGCTGAGTATTCTCAGAAGTGATAAGATCTTAAATGCAATAACAGCTTTAAAGAGTTAGGAACTATACCATCTTTTGGCCATTTGCAGACCTTCAATTTCCTTCTGTGTATGATAAAGACATATTAATCTAGGAATAAAAACACGTAAAGGAAAGACAATAATCATTACAATTTTATATTATGCTTTCTTGGGGATATAGTGCTTTATCATACTGAGAACATCCTAAGATGTTGAAGTCAGCAGGACTCAAACTATCCCTGTTTTAGGATCTGTACTCATCTCCGTATCTCTCTCCCTACCCTGTGACCCTCTGAATGCTGACTTCTGCCCTTTGGGACCTCTTTCCTAGTGTTCTGATTGTTCTTCTCTAACATTGGCCTCTTATTGATTGGTCTCATATTATTTAGTCTAATTAGTCACTAACTTTTACATTCTTCTAGAATACATCTGTTAAACTCTGGTCCCCTATCGTACTTGAAATATCATGGAATTCTTATAATTAAACTGTCTTCATCTCTGACTCTCTGTCAAAGTTCTGGCAATAAACAAGATTCTAGGCTCAAAGGGTTTCACTGAATAGAGTTTAATAAAAAGATCATTCTCAGAGGTGAGTGGAGGGCTAAGAAAATAAAAAATGAATTATGATGGAGCCAAACTAGCAACTTCAGGAAGCCAGTACCAGCCCTAAAGGATTCTGGTGATAGCAGGTGCTGGAGAAAGTGCGATAGATGCTATGACCACAGAGGAACAATCATTGATAATGTGTGGGCAAGCATGGAGAGACTAAGGGCTAAATTCACCAACTATTCCTTCATCTGAATAACTCAACCTCTTATCAATGCCTTCCATTGTCAAGACCCAGCCAGAGGTGACGATGGCAAGAGGCCTGAAAAGTACAGACTGCAGGTGTTCCCTGGCAGAGGACAGTGTATGTGTGTGACAGCAGAGCCAGAATGATTCATCCAACATGCAACGCTTGACCCAGTCACTCCAGTAATTTAAAATTTTCCCTGGATTCCCCATAATCTACACAAGAAAGCCCAAGCCTGACATACAAAGTTTTCCATGTCTTTGTCCTACTGATGCTTCTGGCATTATCCCCAGACACTCTGCCTCAAGTAATTATTTTAAAGAATTATATTGGAGTTTTAGTAATTTCCTTCATATACCACATCACTCCTTTCTTTTAGGCATTTGTTTAAGGAATTTCCTCTGGCATATCCTTCCCTCCTTTTTTTTAACCAATGGAACTCAAATACCACCTCCTGTAGGAAGCCTTGGCTGAAAGTTACATAATCCTATAAATATTAAAAAAAAAACTTGCCCCTAAATTAGATTGAATTGTATAAGATGTATCATGTTCTGATGCTTTTGACCAACGAAAATGGAATTTCTTATGTAGAATCCTGTCTGTCTTTCCCACAGGGAAGTCTCCTGAAGGCGGGAAAGTGTCCTCTTTGGGTTTATTTCTTAGCAGGCAGAACAATACCTGCAAATGGTAGGTGATTTATACCTGCTTATGGAACTGAATTGAATAAAAGTCCATATTTTATTTTTCTAGACCATGAGGAGAAGAGAACATATTAATCTTGATTTCTCAGTAAATATTTGTTGCTTGGAACATAAAACATATCTTAACCTCTTGTTTGTCAGTTCTCACAAGCAAGGGAAAGGGGGGTAAATTTTTTCTGTGCTTGTTTTGGATTTGAAGTATCTTAGTTTTCAGAAGACTCAGTTTGCAAAAGCATAAAAAACAAAAACAATAAGTAAAACAGTTGTAGCAATTCTGAAAGTTAACTTAATAAAATGAGCTAGTCAATGCAATTCATCAAATGCCCTCATTAGCAAAACAAAAGGAGTGAGACAGTAAGTATTATACAGAGCACTTTAATATATATGAATAAACCAGGTACAGGCAAGATACATTGTAGTTTTCTAAAAATCCCTTCTGGCCGCAAACCGTATCTGATTATGTTTGATGTCATACAAGAGCCTCCGAAGCCAAGGCCTAAATGGGGCTGACAACCAGACATGGCATTTGAGCCTTCTAGATTTATAGCCTATTTCCAAGTTGCTTTTCCTACTCTATTCACAAAAAAGTGAAGAGAAATGCCACCTGACCAAACTTGACCAATGAGTGTTCATAAATCTCTCTCAAGTCCTATCAAAACTAAGGTTTCCGTGGTAATTTTCCTATAAAAAGAAATGTAAAATTTATTCCAAACGGGGGTGGGGAGGGAGATGTTTGCCTGAATTCTGGAAGCCGGGGCTTTTGAGTAAAATTAGCTCATGCTTCTTCTGGCAGAAGTCACATTTTGGCCCCTCATTTCATGAGAAAACCATTTGTTGTGAAATAGAAGAATTCAGCCTGTGTGTGCGTGTTTGTAAATCCCCCATTCCACACCCTCGACTGAACAGTGACGTGGGTCCCCATCCCTTCACGCCTCGTTAGGGGCAGGCTGGGCCAGCTGGCCAGGCTGTCCGTGTCCTCAGGCCTGGGCATCATTGTCCCTGAGCTCACCCAGCCCGCATCCCTTTGAAGCCGCTCCAAAGAAACTTTATCCCTCTGTTCCAGCTGGTGTTTCATTAAGCCCTGGCTTCACAGGATTTTCCACTCCCATTGACACATCAGAGCAAAGATGTAGCCATTAAAATAATGAAGAAAAAGGGAGCAGGCAGAGGAAAAACGGTTTGAGGGGAAAATGAAAAGGAGTACAAGGTTATTTAAAAAATAAAGGCCAACTGCAGAAAAATAAAATGTACCCCACTTTCTCATCACTCTCTTTTTTCTCTCCCCTATATGTATGTGTGTGTCCTAAGCTGTCAAGATTTTTCACAAAGCCTCATAAGCAGCGACTTCAGAGAGGCACTGGCTCTGTGAAAAAGCCAACAGTCACAGGTCTAAATTAGAAGCAGCTGATAAGAATCCCAAAGTCATTCTGAGTACACATGAAGGCAAAGGAACTCTGTGCATTAAAGATGTAGTGAATCTTAAATCTAACCTTCTCTCTTTTTCTGAAGAAAAAAAAAATCATTGTATCTCCTGCTGGTTAGACATCAAGTCCACCCAAGTTATTAAGACCCTGTGTGTGACCTCCTTACTTCCACTCCATGGTGTAGCCCCTCCATTTCCCAACCTTGAGTGCCTCTTCCAGACTGTTTTTTTCACCTCTTCAAAGGAACATTGGCTCCACACTTATCTAGTCATAAAGTGCTTTGATACTTACCTTCTTCATGGGTAATGTATCTATGATATGGTGTTTTCTCCAAAATTGGATTATGATTTTAGGAATCCAAGAATTGTTCCTTTGTTTTGCTATCTCAAAACAAAGACCTTGTTCAAGACTCTGCACAATATATATTTTTCATAGCATCTGTCCAAGGTATCTGCAGACTTCAGTCACCACAACCTCAATATAGACAAGGAAGATGTCACAGAAGGCCTTTAAGTTCCTAAAACAGCTGTGACAAAGCCCATGCACTAAACCTACACTCTTTACTCTCCTGGGCTCTAATTCAGGCATTGTGATTTTATTAACTATTGTCTTCCCACAGGAATTAAAAGCAGTGACCTAGAAGTGGATTCTTAGATATATGCCTGATGACAGCAGGGTGACAGCTGACACGTAATTAGTGGAAAAAACAAAAATGTAAACAATGAACAACCATATTGCTTCTTGGTACAAAATTTGATGTCTACAAAAACAGATTTTGAAGCGCATTCAATAACTGCTGTTAAAATACAAAATGCACATTCTTAAAAGATGTGCTACAAAAATGGCTAAAATTTTTTTAAGAAGGAGAGAATATCAGGTGTTTAAAACATTTTTATATATGCTTCCTATTTTAAGTATTTCAGGTAAAATTGTGTATCATCCACATAAATGTTTACTTTATATGATCATGAATCAGTTCTTGTTTATGCCCATATTTGAAGACCATGAAAATGCTTGTTTAACTATACAATCCTAGTGATATTAAGAAACGTTCGCTAGTCACAAGAAAAACCTACTAGTGTAGTGACCAGTGAAAATATAAACTAAGAGGAAACAGGGCTGTTCAGGAGGAGATCTTGGCTCCAGAAAAGGATGAATCCATGTTCAAATCTTAGCCCTTTTCTCTCTGCATTGGCATTAGGTGATTCTGGTCATATTCCCCAATATCTCTGAATTCTACTTGGCAACACCTATTGAGAACTAAGTGAGACTGTGTATGTTTCAGGGTCTATAGCAGGCTCATATGTTGAAAACCTGCATTGAAGGACTTGATTGTTGAAGGAGCCATTCAATAAGGCATTTCACAAGCATATGAGGTGGGGCTGAGTATCATCTTTAGGAAAAAAGAATCAATAAATCATCATAGGTGGCTTAAGTTCTTAAGAACTTAACTCTTCCATGAGGAAAATACAAAAGAAGGGCTGAAAAAATATTTGTTCCCTTAAAGAAATGTAAGTTTATTTAAGAAGATGCCTTAGTCCATTTGGGCTATTATAACAAAATATCATGGACTGTGTGACTTATACTTGAAAGGTATTTCTTATAGTTCTGGAGGCTGGAGAGTCCAAGGTCAAGACACCAACAGATTTGTTGTCTGGTGAGAGCCCATTTCCTGGCTTGTAGATAGACGTCTTTTACTTGTGTCCTCATGTGGCAGAGGGGCAAGTGAGATCTCTGGGTTCTCTTTTGTGTGGACACTAATTCCGTTCATAAGATCATGAGGTCAGGAGATCGAGACCACGGTGAAACCCCATCTCTACTAAAAATACAAAAAATTAGCCGGGCGCGGTGGCAGGCGCCTGTAGTCCCAGCTACTCGGAGAGGCTGAGGCAGGAGAATGGCGTGAGCCCGGGAGGTGGAGCTTGCAGTGAGCCGAGATCGCGCCACTGCACTCCAGCCTGGAAGACAGAGCGAGACTCCGTCTCAAAAAAAAAAAAATAAAAATAAATAAATAAATAAATAAATAAATAAAAAAGAACTCTGCCTTCATAACCTAATTACCTTCCAAAGGTCTTAGCTCTTAAAACTATTGCACTGAGGATTCGATTTCAGGATATGAATTTTGGAAGAATACAAATATTGAGCCCATAGAAGATAAAGATACACAGATGAACCAACACTTCCAGAGTAATCCAAGGAGATGACTGAGTATTGCCTGGAAGATTAATTGCTATAGTTAACAAAATTGAGTCGATGTGGATTGGACATGTCATGAGAAGTTTTGTGGTGATACTGGGGCTGGACAGTTGGAGAACGGGCAAAGGCGGGGGGGTTGTGGGCATGGCAGGGGTGATGAATGAAGAAGGCACGAGTGTGGTAAGGAGCAGGGTCAGCAGTGGATGGGCTGACTGGACAATCAGAAGCCTCCAGCTCAGTGCCTATTTCTGTAGCAACCCCACACTAGAGTCACACAGAGGGTTTAGAATCTCACTGCTGCCACTTCCAAGCTCTGGGGCAAGGGACAAATGAAATAACACCACAGGTCCTAGGTTTCCTCAGCTGTAAACTGAAGTTAATACCTACCTTGAAGAGTTGTAATGAGAATGACATGTGAAAATGCATGACGACCACCTGGCACAGTGCCAAGACTGAGCATCCCATCTCTAGCCATTTTTATTAGTTGCATTATTATCTATTGTTGACATCACCCTTCTATTGTCTACTCTGTCACATTGCCGCCTACATACATGTTCCTTGTCTCTCACGTATTCTTTGAATTACCTCGCCTCTAATGTTTATCTAATTGCAGCATAGAAATTGTTCTCTACCCTTAACTTCTATTCTTTCCGTTCTCCAGATTATATCTAACAAGTTGCTATCTTCTATCTCATCCCTCAAGATCTATATCAAATCACACCACTTTTGCAATCCATTCCAAGATTCCTAGGCCCATTTTTATTGCACTTTTTAACCTTGTTGTAGCCCTTGCCATAAGCTGAATTATATTATAATTTTTAAAGCAGGTGACAAGATCTCATTGACTTGTGAGCCCTTATAAGGCAAAAATAATTGTTAAATTTAATTTTCTCTAGGGTTACTTTACCTGCACTTGATGAGGTAGGCCCAAAGCATCTGATTCTCGTGTGTGTGTGTGTGTGTGTGTATGTGTTTCCTGAGGATGGAACCCAAGTTACTCCTTCTACTTTTAGAATTCAATTAATATTTTTTGTTGCATGAGAATGCTTAAAAGGAAATGATTTAGGAATTAAAATAAATAATCTGATAATTAGTCCTGAGTTCAGAGAGCATCTTTAACAATGGATTTATTTTTTGTTATTACCTAACCCTTACTTAGAGAGTTTCCTAATCATAGCAATTTATGCTTCTTGGATTGTAGACATTGTGGGGTGTGTGTATGTGTGTGTGTGTGTGTGTGTGTGTATCCAAATGCTATGAGATTCTGTATTGTCTGGCTTCATGCGTGTTTTTCAAGGTTTCAAAATCCATTAACTAGAGCTTATTTAACTTCAGCTGATATGATAGCTTTTGTTGTGTGAGTATGTGTGGGGAATTTTTTTTTTTTTAACAGAAGCCAAGTGTGCCTTTTGGATGAATTGATTTCCTCAATCTCTTGGTGAAATATTGCATTTCAGTTGTCACTTTTGATTTATTGTTTCTTTAAACATTAAATCTTCCTTTGCATTTTTATTGGTTTCATTAAAAATGTTCTGCTCATCTTTTTCATGGCCACCTCCGTAAAGGCAAGGAAAGCCTCAGTCAGGGAGCCTTGAGGGACCTGCAGAGTCCCCTCCTCTCTGCTGAGTCCTCCTGAATGCTGCCCTTCCATTGGCTGCAAGTTCTGAAGAATCTGCAGACAAACCAACAAAAACCCTGCCTGCTTTTGTTACGGAGTTTATAAAAACATGTATTAAATCTAATAACTTTGGTGTGTAATGAGGCACAGAGCATATGTCAGAAGTATGGTGTCCAAACAGCAGTGGGCTCGAATGGTTTATCTTGCTGGCAAATGTGTTACATGAGATTTGACCCTTAAATTGAGCACTGGGAGAGATAAATAGGGTAATCAAAAGGACTCCCGTACAGTCACAGGAACCTGGAGCCATCTGGTCAAGACAAAAATAAATCAGTAATGCAACTGGAAATGGTCTCCAGAGACCTTTGGGGATTGGTTTAGGATCACTGTCTCTCAAATTGTGGAGCAGAGGAAACTGACAGCAAAGATCATGAAACCAACTCTAATTAACACACACAGAGCAAAGGACTCAGAAGTCCTTTCAGACTGAAATGCCTCACACCTGAGGGACTAAAAGTCAGACAATAATTTGAAAGTCCCTCAGCTTGGTAAAGACAAAAATAAAAGCATGTATTGTTTGTAGGCCTTGTACAGAAAAACAAAACAAAAACAAATTCCATTTAATCAGAATTTAACAAACCAGAGCTTTTAGCTATGCAGCATTGTTTTGTTGCTTTGAGTAAAGAAATCCAATATCTGATCTATCTCTTTAAGAAAATCTCTTTTCTTAACGTTTTATATGTGTGACAAAGTGGGAAATTAACAAAATTACATAAAATGTTTGACTAAAACCATTTTTTAATTTAATATTTTATTTCTCTCTTTTTTGAAACTCAGCCAAAGCCATTTTATTTGTTGTACCTGTTATGAAAAACTCTCCAGAGTTACACTTCAAAACCTGAAAAGATAAACCATCAGTAACACAAATTAGCACAAAAAGCTATAAATACTGTTGTGATCTGATTGTTTTAAAAAGTTTTTAAATTATACAAAATAGTTTTTTACCTACATCACATAAAATGTTTTTGAATAGCACTTACATTTTTGAAGTTATTTAGGATCATTTAATGGTTGATGGTATATTGGCACCACATCTATCCAATCTTTCATGACTCCATCAGTCTGTGTTGTGTTCGCAATTGCACAGCAGGATTCCTCATCCATCACAGCTTCCTTGTTTGTTCAGCTCACACATTAAGTGCTGAGTGCTCACTGCATGTGAGGTACTCTACTTATAATTGCAAGAGTTAAAGAGATGTGTGAGATAATGTGCCTCTATTCAGGTATAGATTCTGGAGGGGGATCAGACATGCAAATGAAGAACATTCTGGACGGAGTCCCCAGTGAAGTTCCAGACACATGGTCTCATAGAGAAAGAGGAGCAGACATCCTGTCTCGTTGTCTCTGTCATGTTGAATCTCATTGCAACTCAGTTTTCTTACCTGGCAAATGAAAATCATAATTGTACTCAATTTGTGGTTTTCTTTTGCTGTTTTAATGAGTTAAGGCACATAAAGCCCTTAGAACAGCACCGGGCACATTTTTAGCACCAAGTTAGTTGGAAACAACAGGTTATCCTGCTTCACATGATCATTGCAAGTATCTGGTTTGTTAGGATTGTAATTTGGACCCCTTATATGCGGACTCGCCTTGGGCCATGTGTTTCGTTTTGTTTCCCCTCAGACCTAGGCTTAGTTATGTAAAAGGTTTCCTCACAGCTTTGCTTTCCTACTGGGACTTTGGCCACTGTTGTGGGGGATATAGAAAAGCAAAATATGCTTCTTCTTTCCCAAGGACCTCCAGTTTTAGGTGGAAAGACAAGATACACACACACGCACACACACACACACACACAGATACACACACACAAATTGTAATGACAGAACACAATATACACACGATGGGTAGAGTGGTTTCAATCCCATATGGCACAATGATAGAAACCCTAATAGCCCTACTATCTGCTACTAATATTTAGAGAAAATGAGGGTCTTTGGGACTAGGCAGTTGCAGTGGTTATCAGCAACTTGAAAGTGATAATGAGGGAACATCATTGGCATGCATACCAAGAGTGACCTTCCTTGAATCCCATTCCAAATCTCCAGTGTGCATCTGAAATGCTTGACCAGGTTAAAGCTATTGGGGAAGAGTACTAGACAGGGAAATAAAAGAAGCAAACACAAAAGTGTGCTCCTTATTTCTGCTCTGCCACTTCCATAAGCAAACCAGCTAACCTTACAGGGTTTTCAATTTCTATTAAAGAAGGCAATTATACCAGAGGGCATGCAACTTCTCTTTCCTCTCTAAAAATACTGTCATTCTACATAGGGTCACTTTTCATTGCATTTGTTGCTAATATACAATGATACGCACACACACATACACACACACACACACGCAATTTTTTTCTATAATGCTGTTCACACATTTCCCTTCCTATCATTCTGTCAATTTTGGAGTTAAATTGACATTTGCTATGAACATTATAATGGACTATGTAAATATTGTTCACAGTTGAGCCATGTAATGAACTACAATTAAAATATAATTCTTGCTCAACTTTTTCTTTACTTTGAAGTTAATAATTGTCATTCTCTCTCGCTCTTCCTCTCTTTGGTTTAGTTTTCAAATCCACCCCAAAATTTTCTGATAGTACAGATAATCTCTAAATATAGTACAAAGTCACATAGTAATCATCATTGCACATTTTCCTTTTTTTTTTTTTTTGGAGGCATCTCTGCTAAAGCCCTGTTTCATTCTGCTTCAGTCTAGGATGGTTACACTCCAGACACATTTATAATGCTGGGATTTCGCTTCACCATCATCACAACTTATTTTAATTTATTTTATTTTATTTTTTATTTTTTGAGAGGGATTCTAGCTCTGTCACCTATGCTGTCAGTGGTGCTATCTCGGCTCACTGCAACTTTCATCTCACAGGCTCAAGCAATTCTCCTGCCTCAGACTCTGGAGTAGCTGGGATTATAGCTGCAGGCCACCATGCCCAGCTAATTTTTGTATTTTATTAGAGATGCGGTTTCAACAGGTTGCCCAGGCTGGTCTCGAACTCCTGACCTAAGGTGATCCACCTGCCTTGGCCTCCCAAAGTGCTGGGATTACAGGCGTGAGCCACCACACCCGGCCTAGAACTTTTCAATTGCTTCTCTTGCTGTTAAAGTCCTACATCCTTGATGACATGTCTCCATCTTTCTTGTTTCAGTAGAAAATCTTTTATAGTAGCTTTCTCAGAAAGAATGCAAAAGGAATACATTTTTTGAAACTCAGTGTGTCTGAACATGACTTTATTTTCCCATCACAGTTGATTGAGTTTGGGCTAGGTATTACATTCTAAGTCAAAGAGTGTCTTCTCAATAAATTTGAAGGCTTTTCTCCATTCTTTCTTTGCTTCAAGTATCTCCTTTTTAGAAATAAAATGTGATTCTCATTCAAGCCACTCTCCTCATCATCTCTTGTTTGTTTTTGTTTTGTTTCGTTGGTCTATGGATATTTTGGATTACCTCTTTAGCCCCACAATTCTGGAATTCTATGATGTTATCCTTTGCAGATAGTCTGTTTTCACTCATTGTACATGGTATTAGGTGAACTCTTTTTTTTTCTTTTTTTTTTTTTTAAAAAAAAACCTGGAAACATACCCCTTAAATCTGGGAAGTTTTCTTACATTAGTTCTTTGAAAATAGCATCATTTCAGTTTTATATGCTCTCCTTTTCTCAAACTCCTATCACTCTTGTACTGTAATCCTGAACAGATATTCTAGTTTTCCTGTCTTTGTTCTTTTATTTTCTATTTGTTTTCCTGTTCTGCTTTTAGATTTCTTTATCTTCTATCATTGAGTTGAACTTTTAACTTTCTACTCTAAATTTTCAAATTTCTAAAATCCTTCTCTATTTACTAAATGTTTCTTTTGTGAAACAACCAATTCTCACTTTACAGATGTATTATCTTTATTTTTCTCTTTTGGAAAAGCCATTTTAGACTTTTTGAAATTCTGTTTCTTCTGGCCTCTTATGATCCATTTGCTTTGATTTCTCATTCTTATTTTGCAAGCCTTCTACAAACATCAGGTGATTACTTGTGATCCATTTATAATTAAGAGTGAGGCATCAAAAACTTATCTGGATTTCTGTATTCATGAGCAAAGCTGTCAGTGGGTGGCTGTTACTCTAAGGTTAATCAGGGAGTAACAGCTTTTTCATTTAAGCCACGGTATTTCTTGAGTCATTCAGACACAGACTTGAGAGGTGAAAGCCTGACTTCCAGCATTCTGGAAGATGATAAGGAGGAACAGGCCAGGACCTGGTAATTTTGTTATGTAAACGTTCATTAATAATCTGTTTTAGATGCAGCACTTTCACCTCCACCGCAAGCTATAGTTGTTGTTTATAAAACCAAGCTTTTGTAGTCCCACTGCTGCAGTACACAAACCTCCAGTCTTCTGAAACCATTGGCAGGTTAAGTCCCCTGGCTACACAAAGTAAGGAATGGCACCTGGGTGTTTAATTACTCCTAAATAGACTTTCAATCTATCCTACAGTTTTAAGTCCTAATTGACACTTCCATCCTCCAAGGTTCTGGTGTCTCTCAAGCTTAAAAACTCTCCATCTCTGTCTTCAATCATCTTAGCAATATTTGGCTATCTTCTTGTAAGCACTTTGATTTCAGCTTTCTTTGACATGCTCTGCTGGTGACCCTCTATTTGTCTCATTATAGTTCCTCAAGTTTTCTTGACCTCTTCCATTAGTTCTTGTATCTCTTTGTAACTATTTTGTTAACTCTTTTGATGCCCCATTATAGTTGGGTTTCAAGAGGGATTGAGAGACCCTTCCTAAAAACCAAGATAGAATTTTAATAGTTGCATTCCAGGCCTTAAGACAATGCATTGTCTCAACTATTTAGTGGTAAAACATGATATGTATAATTTTTCAAGTAAAAATATATGAGATTGCGCCCAAGGTTTTAAAATAAATACCCATTGTTACAACTACTTGTCTGGGGACTGTGAAACCCAGTACAGTATTTATTAACATATTTTTGAGAGTCATTGGAAAGACAATAGCAGCTATGATGTTTGCTTCCTTGCCTCTGGAGTGGAATCTTGACAGCAAAGGGATTTATTTCTTAGCATCTTCTGATATTTCATTGTTTTGAGTAAAATTACAACCTTAGGATTAATTATACCAGGTACAACTAGAAATTATGATGAGCAGCATTGTCACTAGAGAAATCTTCAATATTTACTCTGACAGATCTAGATCACCATAAATACCCACAACATTAACATCAGCTGTTTTTGAAGGATCAGTATAAATGTGCTTGGAAACGTGCATGTCCAGGAAAGACATGAATTTTCCTGGAGGCTGCAGAGCTAGTTATGTGTGCAAGAGCTTTTCATCAGGGTATGTTCTTAATATGGCATGATAGAAGGTTAGAATGATGGAGTTAGAAGTCCAAGAAATTCATAGTTCTTGAATCCAACTGAAGATATTGAAGACAATTTCTTTTTATAGCATTCCTGATGTCACCACTGTTTGTAGAGAGATCAGACTTTTATCCATATAAGAGGTAAACCTTCCTCTATTAAACAGCTGAAATGGTTAGAGAGGTCTTCCTTGTGTTTAACATCTATCTTATTGATTACTTTTGGATTCCTTTTATTTCTTCTTTCTTTTCCTTCTTCTCCCTCTTAGTGGTAACATTAAATAAAGCCTCTAATCTGGCCATGAACAAAAACAAACATCACAGGTAAAGCCACAATGGCATTTTCAGTGAAATCTGACAGATTTATCAAGAAATGCCTATGGATCTAACATCTAAATTCTAGGATTCTTGTTTTACTGATGCTTCCTTCAACATTCAATCGTTTCACTAAAGACCACAAGTTTGGTGTATGTATACATGTGTATGTGTGAATATGTGTGTGTGTGTGTGTGTGTGCATGAATATGTGTGTGAGAGAGAGTACATAGCACAAATTAGGGAAAGTCAAAGTATAAATAGAACTCCTGGAGAAGGATGTTAGCAAACTACGTTCAAAAGCAGCTCTAACATTGTTTCTGGACTTGTAAATGAAAAGCGTTATTTGGAACTAACTCCAACATCATCTTACAGCAAGCAAGCCTCTTTCCTTATTTAGCTTTTCTTGACCCCCTCAAAATGTTATTGTTCTAAAATTCTCCCAGCCTCTCCGAGTAGTAGCCTTTTACATGTCTTCACAGTGAAATCCTGAATACAACGTATCATTTCTGTCAGAGGAGTTCATATTTAGGAGAGAAGCCTTATGAGGACGATTCTGTCCTGGAACACTTATTAAAGGACACCTTCATACTTCTGTGCTTGGTGGGCTTTATTTTTCTGCATGTAAGATTGGCCCTATTTAGCCACTTAGTTGAACCTCTTTCTTTTTTAGACAATAATGATGATGATGAGAATGATAACAATGGATAGAGATGAGGATGATCTTGTGGCAATCTTTCCCAACTTTTAGATGTTTGGAGCTAACTACCAAGATGTCAAAGCCTTTATTACTTGGAGAGAATGTGAAGTGGTTAGAAATTTCAGGGCACAAACTCAGATGTGCAAGGCACATCAGTTCCTGCTTCTATAATTAAACTTAATTTCAATTTAAAGTTCTCAGTCTTCAGAATTATGATCTTAGTTTAATCAGTTTTCCTTACACTTTTCTCCAAAGGGTTTGGTCTCAGTTCAAAAGTGTTTAGGCGGTGCCGAGTTGTTAGGAGTAAGAGTATATCTAGAACTTGGTCAGTGGTGAATATAGGTTACCACTGAGATGACCTTTCCCTCCATTGGCCTTTCTCTCCCTTTAGTGCATGATTCTGTTATATACACACTACACATTGGCAACATCCATTCCACAGTTCTGGATCATGAAAAATTTTCCTTGGTTTCTTTGTCACAGCGAGGCTAACTATAGCTATTCCTCTCCAGGCTTTTCTTATTTAAACACAGCCTGAGTGTCTACCAGGGAAATGAAGCATGGATTCCTTATATTCCACAAACTTATCTGGCATTTTTCTGACTTTCCAGCTATCCACCTAGGGTGCAGCTTCCATGTTCCCATCCCTGTAACTACAATGTCTGTTATCACCATTTTCCTTTGTCCCTTGAAGACTAATATTATTGTTCTATTTTGTGGTATTTCCCCCAAAATTCCTTCTATTCTTTGTGTCTCCTCATTTTCCCTAAAAAAGTCAATTTTTAAAATACTCTAACTCCCCCATATCCAAATAAATATGGCAGAAAGGTGTGGAGGTGGCAAGGATCAAAGGTGACAGTAGATCAGCTTCCAAAAACTTGTATAAGAATAAAAAACTTTTACTCAGTTCCCATGATGTAAATGTATGTGAAGCTTTGGAATTTCCTCATGTCAAATCTTTTCAACTACTCATACTATTATAGTGTCTTATTCTTTTTTAAAGTACACACTGTTCCCTGTCTGTGATGCCATTATGTATTCATTTGTTCAACACACAACTATTAAATTTCTATAGTCTAAAAAGACTTACAAAATTTGGGTTACCTCTCTGCACTCAAGATGTGCTTCTATATAGTTATAAGTTCATATAGAGGGTTGAAAACCACCAAGACCATATTAATTTTTGACCAAGGGAAGTGGAATCATGAGAAAAATGCCTTTGTTTATACTATTTTTTCTCCTTTGAGTTCTTGTCAGGCAAGGCATTGCTGGAGAGGAGGAAGGAGAGCCCAGGGTTGAATATTGGAAGCACCGTTTGGGTAGCATCTTTCAAGTGAGGACTTGAGGGGTGGTTTCAGCTTTGAATTAAACATTTTTTGAACTCCAAATCATACTATACAATATTTCTTTTTTTTTCAACTTTTAAGTTCCAGGGTACATGTGCAGGATGTGCAGTTTCATTACATAGGTAAAGGCCTACACAATATTTCAAACAAAGAAAAGAATAAGGAAACAATCCAAAGAAGAGAAAACATAAAGGGAGTGGAAGGGAAAGCCACCTATCTTTAAATATGAGCAACAGGTAATATAGGTAAAACAGGTGGAAATAGTTGTTTCCATCCATTTGCAGTCAGTTAAGAATTGCATTCAGTTGCTAGTAATCAACAATGGACACAACAGTGGCTTAAACAAGATTAAGGTTTATTTTTCATATTGGAAAGAAGTTAAGAGGTGGAGAAATCAAGGTCAGCATGGTAGCTAAGTAGGATTTTCAGCATCTTAGACCTTCTCAATATTTTCACTTCCTGTAATTATGCCAATAAGCTTGAGCCAATACAAATTAGAATGGAGTAGTGGGAACAAAGGATGGTGCCCAGTTTAATGAGCTCAGGCTGTCCATTGCTGAATAATGGTAAGCAATGGGGATGGATGCACTGAGGGAAGGTGACATGAAGCCGTGCTATAACCCACGGGTGTCAGGAAGGCTTTTCAGCATTCTAACAGCAGAAAGACAAGGTAGTGATGCAACTAGTGTCTTAAAATGATCTGTCTGACACTGACGTGAAGAATGGCTTTTTTAAAAAAAAGATGAAATTGCAGTAAAAATAATTTAAGGAAAATGGAAATAGCCACAAGGGAGTAGTGGCATTTGGAATAGACAAAGATAAGTGCAGCTTAAAGACATTTGTGATTTCATTTCATTTTAAATATAATCATTATCCATGAGCTCCATGAAGGGATAAGTTGGGAAACTAGGAAAGTAAGCAAAATGATTTAATTATTTTCCTTATCATTTTAGCCACCAGATTTGTTGCATCTCTTCCCCTATCTTGTTACGTGCTTATGAACTACACTCAGGCAGGAAGAATGAATTAGCCACCCCATGATGCAATGAAAGGAGACCCAGAACTAGTCTGCGAGCCCCATCAGAAAACAAAAATCTTGATTCTTTCAGTTATCTGAAGCCTGAATTTTATCTTATAATAATTTTTGTTTTGGTCTCCTAGAGGCTTTTTGATCTTTAAGAGTCTGCTCTTAAATGCGAATACACCTGTGAGGGAAAAATATGTTAAGCAATAGTTTTCCCACTTTATCCTGATAATTTTCAGGTGAATTTCAACGCATGGCAGGTCTGAGACCCAGGCCAGTAATATGGGTGTTTTGAAGGATGAGTAAGCTGGAAGGGGAAGATGTATCAAATGCCAACTTTTTCAAAGGTATAGAGGGAATTTAATGTGTTCATTCATTCGACGTGGGCAGTCCCATCTCTGTATCTCCTCCATAGCCAAGTGGAAGGGCAGAATCAGACTGCAGTTCAGCAAGTTTCTCTATTCCTGGGCTTGTCTGATACCTGTTATGTGACTCCTGGAAACCACAGAATTTTGTATACCTACCTTTCTCTCATGAAGAACAAGAGTCATAGGTTGGACGGGCTATGGAAGAATAAAGAGAGCGAGTGATCAGAGCAGTTTCAGATTTCTATGATTCAGGATTTTGGCTACTGACAGAATGGCAGCAGAATTGAGATTAGCAATAATCTGGAATACTCTCCTAAGCTGAGCTATCCATATTCCCTCCACACTTCACAGGATGTTTCTGTCAGTTTGGATTCAGTGTCTAAAGAATGAGGGTGTAGGAGTCACTGGGGGGCTGTTTCATGCAACAGATGACACTGAACAGACATGTGAGCAAGCACGTCATTTCTCTGTAGGGTGCAAAGAAAATACACAGCCTTAGGGAGGGTTTGCTCCCTCCAAGGGAGAAATACTCTGTTTATCACTGTAGCTTGCCATTCGTTTGCAGAGAGAGAGCATTGTTACAACTGAATGCTGAAGTTAGGGAAAATGTCAGCCTAATTGTTGACACACTCAGCCATCTCATGCGCTAGAGACTAAAAACAAAAGCCTCTGGAGCAGGCACATCCGTGTGGGTGGGAAGCCTGAGTGAAGGGAATGCTAGGAGGAAGAGGTGCACATTATGAATAGGAAGGACATTCTGGGGAGCGATATTTCTTACAGTCTAATTGCTCTGTGTTTTATAGAACCTGATCATTAGGGGATCCTGGGCATGATTCCGCAGAGATGTTCTTGTGAAATAAAGCAAGAGGCTATTAAACAGAAAGTTTAAATATAGCTACAGGGAGACATACTTCCTGACAACTTGACAGATGTCTTGGAGTGACGACTCCTTCCTTCATCGCTAATTACAAAATCATTTGTCTTAAGGAAAGGACAAAAGAGAAGTAATTATGAAAAACATGATTCTTAAGGGATAAAAAGATAACATCAGTTTAAAACACGGAAGCAATCATAACCACTTAGAATCATTATTAGTTTGGTGGAACCAACGACAGGTTGCTTTTTAGAAACCAGAGGGAATGGGGTTCCTGAAGCAGAGGGGAAGAAAACATTCAGTTTCTTGTTATGCTAAACTTATCCCCAGACTCCCGAGACTTCTTTGATGAACAGTTCATTAAAATTTCCGACCGCAGATGAATTTGAGCTAAAATACACAAATGTTTTAATTATACATTCCTTTTTAATTACACTAATGACTTGTAATGTGTTTATGTTGGTTTAGAGTTTAATTTCTTCCCTTAGATTAGGTGGTTGACTTAAGGACTGTGCTTTTCAGTAAAATAGCATGATTCATCAATGTTTGATTATGAATTAATGCCCAAATGTAGAAGAGCTGCTGCCCTTGGAGGGATCGCTCTGCTCATGAACAATTGCCTATCCTTTGGGCCCTAGGGAAAGTGTAGATCTGGCCATGTTTCAGGCTTAAGGGATAGGAGTTTTGAGGAAAAAGTCATGAAGAGTTCCTAGGATGGGAAGGTGCTGGGAAAGGGAAAGGGAAGTAGCTGAATGGGGAATGGAAGAACCTCATTTTTGAGACATGTCCATTCACTGAGGGCCCACTGATATGATGGCATGAGAAGAGTCAGAGCCAGCCCAGGATCAGGCTGTGAAGGGAGGAGGTGCACTCCTGTTGGTGACCATCCCTTTATGCCCTCTTTGGGACCTATCATTTGAAGGTCCTCTTGCTTTCTCCCCCAAAGCAACCTATTGCTGCAGCCAGTCCCAGATAAAGAATAAGATCTTGATAAACACTTTCACACTGATATAAAACTGAACATGAATCTTCAATACTTATATTTCAGAAAAAGATTCTTAAGTGAGCAATGCTTAACTCATGGTGTTCTTTTTACAAGAGTTAAAAGCTAGCTAGACAAATATGCCCATTTATCTGCTTCTCTCATGCAATGGATATTGGTGGTTGTTTTTCTTTAATAGCATTCCTTTGCCCCACTCTGGTAAGAAACTCCCCTTTTTACTCCCAAGAAAACTATTCCATGTGATACAATTGAAGCTAAAATTGTCATCCCTTGCCCTCTCACCACAGGCCCTGACCTCATGTGACTCCGGCCAGCCAGTCAGGGTACACAGCCTTCCTAGGCACAGAGACTGGTTGAGGCAAGCACCTTGCAGAAACCAGACCACTCAAGGTCCTCCCTAGGACATTTTTGCCAAGCCTGTCATGGTAAACAGAATAGTGTCCCCACCTGCTCCTGAAATATGTCTATATCCTAATCCCTAGAACCTGTGGATATGTTACCTTACGAAGCAAAAGTACTTTGCAGATGTGATTCAGATGAAAGTCTTGAAATGGGAGATTATCTTGGATTATATTCACTTATAAGGTCTCTTATCTGATCATAAGAGACCTTATAAGTGAATGAGAGAATCAAGAGAGTTAGAGAAAGAGATATGACAGTAAAAGCATGGTCAGAGTGATGCAATTGCTTTGAAGATAGAGGAAGAGGCAACAAGTCAACAAATGCAGGTGGCCTCTGCAAGTAGGAAAAGGCAAGGAAATAAACTTTGTTCCCCTAGAGTCTGCAGAAATGAAGGCAGCCCTGCTGACATTTGATTTCAGCCCATAAGATCCTTTTCAGACTTCTGACCACCAGAATTATAAGATAATGAATGTGTGCTGCTTTAAGTCACTATATTCACTGTAATTTGTACAGCACCAATAGGAAACTTACATATTTGTGGGGGAAGATGTTATTGCTCAGCTGACAGCTTGATGATCTGAAAACCATCACGTCTGTTGCATGGAAAGAAGCTATTAAAGAACTGCAGAAAGAGGCAGGGATCCTTGATGATGCTATTTGAATCTCTTGGTCAGCTTGGCCTAAAACCATACCTGACTGTTCTTCTCAGTTGTATGAGGCAGTACATCCTTTATAAAATCTTTGGTTTATGCTAGTTTTAATTATACATCTGTCACTGGAAAGTATTCTGGTTAGTATACTCCCTTAATATTATAATAGTAGCAAAATATGCAAGATAAACAGGGATTTTTTCAGTAGATTAGTTTATAATGTTATGGTAAAATTTTGTTGTCATATACAGTTTGATACTGTTGTATTAACTTGCCAAGTGGTATTTGCATTTTTTGCAGTTTTTGCGTTCTTGCATTCTTCTTTCCAGAATGGCTCTGTTTCAGAATGTAGGATGGAGACTGTATACCATGCTCAAATGAATGTAATCATGACAATTTAACATCAATGGAGAAATATATATTGGAGTATAAACATTTCAGATGCCTGAAATTGCACCATTATAGCATCTGCCTCCTCTTAGTAGCTATGTGGCCACCTTCTTCAATGACATCCATCTGTCCTAGCTGCATGTAGTAGTCTTGTAATTGGGGAAGACAAGTTGAAAACCATGAACACAGCAACTCTACTAAGTGTTGAAACAAGGAGATTTAACACACATACAGTCTAATATGGCAGAGTGAAGGTGTTCAACTGTAGGAGGACTTCCATATGAAAGGGTAAGTGACTGTGGCTTTATTTTATTTTAGACAGGGAGGCAAGGCAATCAGTACTCTGGATGCAGATCCTGGTAACATGCACAGGAGGTTGATATGTCAGAAACCAGGAGAATTTGGGGTTATCTACAAGGTCTGATTCAGGGGCTTTCCATAATCCCTGTTCTTGTCATATGCCATGGTAAAACAGAATGAGCTCAGTTAAGGGGAGTACTCGATAAAGCTAATCCCTACAGGCTTAGCCTTCAGATGTGAGTCAAGGGGTCCCAGAGGCAGAAAAGAGGGAGAAAGTCAATTGGGAACCTACCTGCACGGACCACTGTTACTCTTCTAAATACTCTCCCTCTCCTATGTACACTACCGTTAAATTTGTACTTATTTGCCAATGGACTATCCCATATCCATTACTTATAGGAAAATTCCCATTGGCAAATGGATAACCATTTATTCTTTACCATGCGTTTAGTTACAAATTTTTCTCTAGAGCATAAACATTGATGGAGTTCAAGAGATCATTCATTCAAACAACTTTTACTGAGTGGTTGTTATAAGCTAGGCTCTCTGCTATGTATTAGAAAATAAAAACAGGATTCAAAGCAAATACGCTTCTTTCCAGAAGGATTTTATGGTATAATGTGAGAGTGTCGGGGAGCTTTGATGTGCGATATTAGGTTGAAAAAGTTAAAGACACATATTTTCTTACTTCTCAACTTTACCAAACACAAATCCATTGCATCTCATTTATTCATGGAAATTCTACAGCCAAATCTTTCTTGCCCATTTTTCAAAACCTTTTCCTTACTTTGCATATAGCATTTATCACATTAGATCAGCATTTCAGTCTCTCTCTCTCTCTCTCTCTGTATATATATATATACATTTAGAAATATAAATGCTAAATGATAATTTTATTCATCTTCTTTTGTTATATTGGTAATTCAGAAAGATGAAGCAGAGGTTTAACAGAAATTTTAATCTATGAATTCCCTAACTGTCATCAAATAGTTCTTTCATTACATCATGTCTGTGTGAATCCAAATGCCAAAAAAAAAACAAAAAACAAAAAAAAACAAACAAAAAAACAAAACAAAACAAAAAAAACACAAAACACTGGCTTTTCTACAAAGTCTACTGGATAAAGTTCAAACACCTTGGCCTAACCTTTCAGGCCTTCCACAAACTTAAAATGAAGCACATTCAAGTTTATTCTCTCACCCACCTGGTAAAACTATATGGCCATCATTTCCAGAATAATCTCTGTGCTTTTCTCCTTCCATGCCCCTGCCCATGCCTTGCTCTCAAACACAGCAACTGACCAGTACCTTCCTCATGTAGTGACTTTCTTCTAATCCTTTAATGTTTTTTCAAGTCTTTCTCAATCTCACCAGAAATGTTCTCTAGCTACTTTATTGAACTTTCGTTTGCACTATTCAAATGGCTCTTGTCACATCCCACCTTCTATCACAGGTATTTTGTCACTGTCTTATCTCTTCTAACAGAAAGCAGAGATTCTAATGTACATCTGGGATCCTGCAGTTTCCAGCATATTGAATGCTGAGCATTATAAATATCTGATCAATGACTAAATGAATTGAATTGAATTCAAGTCATTGAGAGAAGAGGGAGACCAATCGAAGCAATGTAATTACAAAACTTAGCCTATCTGAGGTAGGCTGGCAGGGGCAGAATGTGGAGAGTCTAAAACAAGCCTGCAGGGGAACCAGTTAAGGGACTTGCACAGTTATCCTGGTATTAGGAGATAAAAGCACACTCTGTCTGGTAGAACTGAGACAGGAAGGGAGCAAGCAAATTGGAAGGACATTTCTATCCAAGACATGGTGCATGCAGGAGATAAAAATGATGGTTTTTGCTTGGGAGACTGAACATGTTGGCACCATAGACCAAATATGTGGACAGAAACTATCAACCTGTTAGGTGCCTCCTTGTTGATATAAGGTCTGAGATTTTTTTTTTTTTTTAATAATTGCACATTTTTGTTACTTTGCTGAAAGTTTTTGCATTCTCCGAGGCCCAGATATTCAGATAGGTAAGCTGTGTTCATATGAGTTCTCATGCTCAGTGCAGTTGCCCCAGGGCTACCTGGGACTGCAGAAAGAAAGAATAGGCAGGGTTGTGGGACCTCCAGCAACTGCCCAGCCACCCCACTTAGAGTGATCTTGATAAATGCAGTTTAGCGTAAGATCGCTCCTGAATGGAAGCTTTCTACTGCTTTCAAATGCCTTGAAACATTTGCTCTAGAGATGGGGTAAGCAATCCATGGCCAATAACCAAGGACATTTACCTTTTTAAAGAGTTGTTTAAAAACAAAAAGAAATTAGAGTTATACAACAAAGGCCAGACCTGGCTCAGGAAGCCTGCACTATTTATAATCTGGTCTTTTAAGAATGTTTTCCCAGTGTAAATACTTTTATAATAAAGACTTTTTCCCTAATATCCTAGACAGAGATTGTTGTTGCTATTTGATGGCATTGCTCCTTCATGCCACCTAGAATGGTACATGTCTCTTACCACTAGCCTTCTTTGCCTGCACGAGCCAACTAGAAACCTTGAACTCAGTGTTTATAGCAGCGACCAGCTCCTCCTCTCTCACAATGTTTATAAACCTCTTCAGGATTTCAGCCAGAGCTCTTGAAAATATTTATGCAATAAACAACTAATTTTTCAAGATAGTTATGGTTATACATATTGGGCAGGGGATATCCTAAAAATTCTAAATAAAGTACCTTATTTTAGTTATATGGTATGACTTTCCAATCACAGCAGTCACCTTTTCATAGAGGTACATCAAGATAAATAGAGCAATATCCATATTTTACAGTCTATAAAACTCAAATCTTTGCTTAAAAAAAGAGACTTTACATGCAATGCATACACCAGCTAGCAAGTTTATTTATCAACATATATTTATGCAATATGTGCATTTTAAAGTTAGGACATCAGTTTAGGGTCTGGGCAAATATTTATAGCCAAGATCCAAACAGGGGTGAGTGCCTATCAAAATATTTTGTGACAGGCAGTTGTAGTTCATGGAGAAAAGAGCTACCTAAGGGCTAGCTCTCCTCAATATTGGGAAGTGTCGAGTTTCATCTTCAGGAACTAAGGCTTCATTGCCTTTTCAGGGGAGTGTTTTTCTACCTCAACTGTTGCCTGGAGTTTAGAATCATTGCTATTTTGCCCTACCCCTATGTTTCTATCATACATTTAAAGTTATGTAAAACTCATATTTATATACAGGTGTGCATGTTTGATAATGTACGTAATTCACCTTTCTCCAGAGATGTGTGTATTTTAAAAGCAACCGGAATCTTCAGTCAAAGCCATGGGCACATAAAAGCAGAAACGTAAGAAAATGGTTGGTCAGAAGAATTTGCTATTTTGAGATGGAGTTATGCAGTTACCTTACATTATATAAACACCATGGCTTGGGAGCTGGTCCAGGTTGAGATTCTGGTAGGATGGCTGGATGTTGGGCCTCTGTCCAGAGAGCGTGGTACTGAGAACAATCCATGCGATGGCAGGCAGGGGTGACAATGACTGCTAAAGCCTATCAAGGAGTCTAGAAGGAATGTCAATTCAAAAGGTGACAAAAAGAGGCAGAATCAAGGTATGAAAAACATGAATGGAGATTGGGGTTGTCATATGAGAGCAAGAGAATTTGGAACTCTGAGAAACGAAAGAGGGCTTGAGCACAAAGAATGTAGCCTCAAGCACTTGTCTCGGACACCTCTGATCTTGCCAATGGGGAAGGCATCATTAGAGGCAAGAACATCCTGAACACTGCCCTGTGGGATCTATGCATGGAGTAGAGAGGCCAGGGTTCCCCACATTTGCGAAAGCATCTGAGCACATTCTCAACAGGGATGTAGGTTTGGACACATTACTGCCAGATACTCTCACTCTTGCTTGTATACTTGCAAGCCTCAAAAACAGTCTAAATGAGGAACGAAATAGTAGGCTTTCATTGGGACCAATTTTGAAAAGTCTCTGCAGTTGGTCTTTTTCCAGACATATCTCCCAGAATAGTAACTGAGGCCTCAGTTTTGACACACAGGGCTAAGATTATACCTAAGAATATGGTTTGGGCAACACTACATAGGTCTCTGAGGTGCAAACAAATGCACTCCAATTTTTATTTATTGTTGTTGTTGTTGTGTTGTACTGTTCAGAAGACATGTTATTAGGAAAGTAAGAGTGAAATTGTGATTTGATAATGCCCAGAGTAAGTAGGAATCAACCCCCAAATTATAGAATAATTTGATACATAAGGGGTTTCCCACTATAGGACAACTGACATTGCATTCAACATGATGTGGACCCCATTGTTGGAAAACACGTGAGTCAGAAACTTCACCCCAGTCCTCTTAAACATGTGTTTTCCATAATTGCTGAGGAGATGCTAATATGGTAGCAAGTAAATAGTTTAAAATATTCTGGCTCAAGAGATTTTGGGAAGTCAGGTCATGGAATAACCTGGAGATGCCAAGCCCAGATCAGATCACCAGTCAAAGAAGTGCTAAATGATTGTATCGCTGGCTATTTATAATGCCTGAGGATGCCTGGGAGGCTGCTTATCACTCTTTGCCACCACAGAGAGAGATGGGATTCTTGGTGTTTTATGATCTAATTTCATGGATGTCCCACAGATTTAGTTCATTAAGTTGGGGACGGTAGAAATAGCCAGAAACAGGTAGGTCTCTAATAGTGACAGTACTGAACATGCTGAAGCTTTAGCATGTAAGGGTCTGTACCCTGCTACAAAGTGACATGGGGAAGGGAGAGGTTCTGAAGGCTCCCTCCCACTGGTGGGGTTTGCCTGTTTGTGGAAGGCTTATCCAGAAATTCCAGGCGGGGTTAATTGAGATCCAGGCACTGGTCTATTTAGCAGTCTCACACAGATGGCTTTGGGGGTCACAGCTATTCATTCATCCAGTCTATGGACAACACAGCCCATGAGGCATATTTTCTTGGAACAACTAGCCTGATGACAGAACCACGCTGAGATGAACCATCCAAGATGTGAGGCATGACGTAAAAATTCTGTAAAACTCCAAGGTCTCAGCCACTTCAACCTATAGAATTCTCACAGACTGTTCTACAGTGATTTCCGAAGAGCTGTGTTTTTTCAACCTTGGTTATCAAAGGGCTAGAACCCTATAAGGTTATAAGGTAGCAGTTCCTGACAGAACCCAGGGGATAGTTTGGTGAGTGTCTCCTTCCAGGCCAGGTGGGAAGGCAAGATGCTCATGCTGTGAGCTCCTGGCCTGAGCCACAGCTAGAAGCCTCTTAGCTTTACTAATTAAGCGCCCAGGGAGCAGCTGTAGCCTAGCAGTTGGATTTGTAATATTCCTGGCACCTGGGTATACAAAACAGCTGGACCCACAGAGAATGCCTTTATTTTTAATGAATACCTTGTAATTTAGATCAATGTAATCTCATTACATCCATTAATTTTTATTTTATTTAACCTTCAAAATCATCCCTGAGATAGAGTATTAATACCACTTTTAAATAAGGGAAATTGAGGTTCAGAGTTTTAAAATATTTTTGTTATTGATCACACAGTCAAAAATAAAGCACAAATCATTAAGGAGACACACACAGATACCTCTGCAGTGATAGTGGCCCAAACTGCAGGTGCTTTACTTGGTCCGCATTTAGTAAAATGACAATAGTTCTGTTCACTGAGTGCTGATTATCTGTCAGATATGAGCTATGGCTTTTCTTCTGATTGAGAAAACCATGATTATTTCATCCACCATCAAGACTAGATATTGAAAATAACTTAATGAAGCCTTGCTCTAAGAACCTTTTTCACTTTAAGAGACATGGGGAAAGAAATGAGTAACCTAAAAGAGAAAAATTACTAATTATTAAATGTTAGGCTTTGTAACAGGCAGTGCAAGGAAACTTTATGGGTCAAAGATGCTCTTAAAAATTGTTCATTTTTCCACCTTCTACCAAATCATGCTATAGTTGGTTTACTGACCCCAATTTTAGCTAAAGTGACACTAAAGCAAAGGCAGATCTGATGAAGAGGTTTGGTCAATAAAAATTCTTGTAAAGGCACAAAATGCACAGAGTCAAACTATCCCAATTCCGTTATCATAGTGTCTCAAATTCCATTATTAGAAATTAATTTCTTGGACTTTCCTATTAATTTTATCTCAAAATCCAAATATTTTGGAAGGTCACATACTCTTTAGATATTATCAGTTCCACTGTGGTGTGAATAAGCGTATTGTTGATTAGTTCTGAAAATTAGTTAAAAAGACTTCTCCACTGAGGAGTAGAAAACAAATAAAAGTCGTTGATCAGGATCTTTAAATAGAGCCACAGAGGACCAGCTTATAGGACTGCAGTGGCTTAAAGGCCGAATTCTGGAAGTGGTGGCAAGGTGAGAAGTGATAGGAATGAAGAAAGTTCTGGGAAGTCAGGCCTATGTCAGGGGCAGCTGCAGGTGTAAGGAAGGACAGACACGGAGCCAACTGCTGAAGCCTCGGTTTAAGTCCCAGCTCTTCTATATCCTCTGTCTGAGCCACTTTCTGAATCTCTGAATCTGTTTTCTCACATCTAAAGTGGGGAAGAAAAGTAATAACTTTCACGGGGAAATAATTGTGTGATTAAAATCAGATACTGTGTTTGGGAATTTTAAGAGTGTGAAATACTAAACAGTTGTTGGTAAGAGTTGTTGCATAGTGAGGACAAGCAAAAGGTCCCAGATTCTGGCAAAGTTGAGAGACTTTACAAAGTCTTAGTGTTAATGAGGCAAGTAGCAGCTTCCTAAAGTGGTAACACTGAGAAATCTGATGCTGGATAGCCTGTAGATTAACTTTTCCATACTACTGTAAACTAACACAAATCACAGGTCGGTGGCATGCAGAAAATCTGCACAGGTTCATGGAAGCATGAGCTTCAACATCTGAAGGCCCTGCAGCCTCCATGGCCCGCGTGCTTGGTGATTTTTTTAGAAAAACAACCTTAGTCACTGATGTGACTGCATTGAACCTCAGCTTAAAAGAACTGCTCTTTGGAATAAACGACATGGAGAAAATGGTCAGAGAAGCGTGGGTCACCTGAGAAGACTCTTCCGCTAAAACTAAAGGTTTAATTTGACTCGATTAGGTGAAAAGGTAGAGAGATCTAGCATATCTATTTTATATGCTGATTTTAAGTGAAGACCTGTGACCATACTGGAGTCGGTGTCCACAGAAGAAAGGGATTGGGCTGAAAAGCAGCTCTTTATGATCCTAGCTTACAGTATTATCTTGTCCACAAAATGGACTTGCAACCAATCTTTTGTATAATTGCATGATGGACAATATTAATTCATGCTTTTTTAACTCATTTTTAGAATTAAAGCTAGCACCACTTTATATCTTTTTGTTTAGATTTTCCTCCATTTCCTTGTGACAGGATCTGCTGCAATGGGTTGGCAGGGAAACTTGCATGGTCAGAGGATGCACTGACCTGTTTATTGATTTCCCTATCTCACTAGCATCACCAGGATGGAGGACAGGCCATCCATACTAGGTGGATATTTGGCCTCTGTTGCTCTCCAATAAAGCACCCAGGACTTACAAATCTCAGATTTGCATCCTCCATCCAAATTCTCATGCTATTTACTGCAAGTACAGCCTTGGGACGTGGGGGATTTTAGGTTTAACTATGCCCAGAAGGATATGCTGAGTGGCATATTTTAGTACATAAAGAATGATATCCAAGTGTCTGTGTTGCTCAAAAATGCAATTTAAATTAAATTACATTCCTCCCCATTCCCACCCCATCTCTGCACTCACATCTGTAGGCTAGCAAGCAGTCACACTTGAAATAGCAGCAAATAAAATGAGAGACATAATGAAAACTTCAGGCATGGAAAAGTCAGGCTTATGGGACCATGGTCTGAAAAGTGATCTAGTTGGCTAGCTAGATAGAACACCAGGGACATAGCTTTAACCCCATCTGCATCAAAGCCTCCAGTCCCCAGCATACTGATGTCTGAAACATACGTTTGAAAAGGAACAATGTTTGTTTATTTATTTTGCTTTTTTATTCTGCTACTAAAGATGAGGCATAATAAAAAACCGGATGAAAGCAGTGGTTAAAAACATCACTCTGGGAATTAAACAGAACTGGGTTCAAATCTTGGCTTGGCACCCCCACAAACTTTTACAGTGCCTAAATGTTGACTTCCTCACCTGTGGAATAGAGTTGAAAACATTGACCTCATAGTGTAATTTAAGATGTTATCTGAGCCAGAGTAGGGAAAGCACTTTGTATATGCAGCACACTTAATTTATATGTTGAACAAATGGAAGCTACAACAGCAGCACATACCTGAAGATATGATGACCCAGGAGGTGAAGTGCCGTGTCGTAACCTCTCAACTTACTGTTTACAAAGTGACTTCTTCTTCAAAGCAGATCTCCTGACCAGGCCAGGGCATGAGGAGGAGAGGTGGTTGCAGCAGATAAACCCTACGCAGAGGGAGGTCAGGGATTTGTCTTCCCACTTAAGTGGAAGTGGTCGATCCTGGCCAACGTCGTTGACTTTTATAGCCCTCATGTTTTGCACAATGCTAGTTTCTCTCTATGTCTCTGTACCCACTGCAGATATGGGGGTGTGGCTGCATGGAGGCTGATGTTTTCCCATTAGCCTCTGGAACAGCTGCACCCTACTGGGCTGTGATTCCTGAGAACAAGCTCAGGCCAGGGAAAATGATGTAGAGGCCAAGGAGAATTTTTGTTGGTCTTCATCTATCCCCCATCTGGAGTTCTCTCTCCTCTTTGAGCAGATTCCCTTTTCCTCCTCAGTGCCCAGGTGGCTGCCTGCAGAGAGCCTACGTGGCCATCTTCATGTTTGCCCCTTCAGGCGCCTCCTTTCTCCTCACCCATCCTAACTAATCCATCCTCTGGCCCATTTCTTCAAGGACAATCATTCAAGCTAACTACAACTCTGGGTTTTATCCCTGATACAGGTCTGTCTTCTCACCATCAACTCATTTCTTTCATTCTCTCCTTTAGAAAGATCTGAATTCAAAGACTAGAATTTTGCCACCTTAACTGGGTTCTGTAAAGAAGTTTTTTGAATGCATGGGACCTTTTTCAGCATTCTGATCATTCTCTGTGTGGTTCTGGCCATAAGTGAAAATAGCTAGTCAGATAAGTGAAAAACAATCAGGGTTTAAATGTCCACATCATGTTTTCACCTTAAAACTACAGCATGGGGTAGAATGGACAGTAGATGTGTGGAGAACATTTTGTGGTATATGATATTTGAGAGGCATTAGAGTGGAGGGCTTAGGGGCCTGGCTGTGGAATCCACTACCAGGGTGGTAATCTCAGCCCTGCTACTTGCTAGCTGTGTGACCTTGGGCAACTTGCTTGATCTCTCTTTGCTACTGTTTCTTTATATATAAAATGGAAATAGCTGTGCTCTCCTGACAGTGTCATTGTAACTATTTAATAAGCTGTACTTACACAGTGCTCAATCACCTGGCTCATTATAAATATTCAGTCAGATGTAGCTTTTATTATTAATGAAATTTGGGTTCATTGGTTTTGGCATCACATAGACTAAGGTTTAGGCCTTGACTCCTTCACCTATGGGACCCTAAGCAAGATATTAACCTTCTTATACTTCAGTTTCCTTATCTGTAAAAAAGCAGTAATAACGCTATAGGGAAAGTGGAAAAATTAAATAATTACTCTACATTGTTTAGTACAGTGCCTCTACTAATTATTAAATAATTAGACTGATGCTCCATGGTGAACCCAGTGTCTAGGAGAATCAGCATTATTCCATCTATGTGGTTTCTGTCCATAAAGACCTGTGACAATGGCACATTTAAAAGTCTGGTTCAATTGCATCCTTCTCTGTAGCCTGCTTGACCAAACAACCCCAGCCTGGGTTGCAAATGTTTCACGTTGACTTATGGTGCACTTGTTTGCATATAGTTTATCTTCTCTGGAATGAAGGTACCATCACGTATACATCCTTTCTACTCCACAATTTGGCAGAATGCCCTATCAACGAAGTAGATAGATACTGGCCCTTTAAATTCTCTCCTAGATGCCATCAATTTTCTTCCTCCAGAGCTGTTTATTCTGCTACTGTTTCAGTGGCATGCTCTAAACATGATAAACCGTCCTTTTCTTTTAGTTACAAGCAGAGTAACTTGGTGGTACATGGAAAAGGCACATGGGCTCCTTCAGCCCAGAACTTAATAAAAACAAAAATGCTTGAAATATCAGATACTTCAAGTATATTATTTTTTATCAAATAGCCTGAATTCAAAGTTCCAAAGCTGGCATTAGTCTCAGGACAGAGCTTCGTCCCCAAGGTCTGTGCTTGCACCAACAAGCTCCTCATGGATCTGATCAGTCTTGACAGCGGTCTCTCCTCCCTTCTCTCAAATGACAAATTTCTTGAAAAAATTGATGTCTGCAGAAGTTAGAACAAAATATCTAATATCCAGATTAAATACTGCTGAGGGAACTTTTTTACTTCCTCAGGTGGTCGAAATCACTTAAGTCTGATTCTTTTTATTCCTCTACCATGTTTTATTTTTCCCCAAACTTGAAATTCTGTCATCATTACAGTCAGAATTTTTTTGCAAGGTGTCCTAGTTATTGCAGTTCAACAACAATGATGGCTTTTGTTGGATCAACTCAAACATCTTGATGATACAGGCGCAATGGACCCAGGCACTCATGGTAAAAATGCACTCTAGGTGTTAGTCTAGGGAAAGGATCCTACCTAAGGAAAGTTTGGAGTTTGCACCTTGAAAAGTCTACATATGGAGGTCACCAAACAAAGTCAAACTATAACCTGTGGTCCCACAAGTTCCAGCCTTAGCATGTGTTGGATTCAGTGAAACACAATTCAGCAAACAAGAGTAATTAACACGCAATTCCTGTGTTTAGATATATTTATCAAAGACTGTAATAGGGTTTTCCACTAATAACTCATAGGGTCATTAAAAAAAAATTTTCTTCACTTTCACTATACACTAGACTGGCATAGATGGATGACTCAGTTAGAAGGTAGAAAAATAGAAAACCTATAAAGGCAACAATAAATTTGCTCTAGCAGGTGGAGACACAGGAATGGTAGAGGTTAGCCTGGTAATATTCCCCAATTACCATAGTTTTATTTTTATCTTACATTATTTATAGTAACATAGAGTACTCTTCCAATATACCCTCGCTCACGCTCTTTCTGTCTCTGTCTCTCTCTCTCTCTCTCTCACACACACACACACACACAGAGTGGGGGACACATTTTTAAAACTAAGTATTTACTGATTGATTGAATGATTGATTTAGTGAGTAAGTGGAAGACATGTATGTCCTCTATTACTGTTTTATTATATGAATGTGATCACACAGCTTCATGATCAATATATCTTAGAGGAAGTGGAGTAGATATTCATTTATCAATTCACTCATCCTTTCAAGAAATTATTTTGGACACTTCTCAGAAATTAGACACTTTTCTGGGTGCTAGGGATATAGTGTTGAACACAATAGCACAGACCCTGTTCCCATGGAGCTTACATTTGTTGAGAAGGCGGTGACATAAACAAAGATAATATAATGCAGTGCTATGAGGAGCAGGGCAAATGGACATGGAGGAAACGGGGTGCTGTTTTGCATGGAATGTCAGGGAATTCCTCTGTAAAGAGTAACATCAGAGCAAAGACCAGGATGAAGAGAGAAATGAGATTGGAGGCAAGATAAACAGGTTCTGGGGAGGCACCAACAAGCTAGCACTGTTTTTTAATACCTTCATCCCATTTATGAATGGAATGCTTTTTTGCTCTTTTTCTTTCCTTCTTTTATTATTTTTTTTCTTAAGAAATCCTGTGCTTCTTAAAATGTGAAATAGGTGAAGGAAAATACAGTTCGGGACCATTAATTGTGCTTTCTTATTGAGTATATAAATTTGATGTCAAACGGGCCTGGCTGAATGGTATATATTTATTTCAAAAATATCATTTCTGTGAGGCATTGCTGCATCATCCTATTGATTTGGGGATTGGTGTGATTGTGCCTGATGCTTTTATGAAAGGCAGGCTATTAACAAACTAAATTGAAAAACTAGTGAGTCTGCCTTTCCGGGCCCAATCCAGCATGCTGTCCATGTGAGGCTTAAATGGGAAAATACTGTAAAAAGACTTATTTTAATGCGACAGACTCCTCATTGCAATCCATAAACCTTATTTGCTGTAGGGAAAAAAAAAAAAAAACCCTACAAGATAGAATTCTCATGCTCCAGCAACAATCTCCCTCTGGTTTCTCTCCCATCCATGGAAACATTAATCTTTTCATTTCAGAAGCTAACTCTTTTTGACCTTGCTGGACATTAGGATTAAAATCTTGTGTAAGACAAGGTATCTTTAAGAAAGTCAGAGGAACCATGGGTGCTAATGCAGAAAGCCCATAGAAGTATTCAGGGTTTGAAGTTTCTGCTGAATTTTTGGTGTGGAGCTAGTAGATTAAGCAGGGAGTTGAAGGCTGGAAGTTACTAGATTTCACCTAGTTCAACTCCTTGCTTCACAGATAGAAACCAAGGCACAGATAAGGGGTGACAGTCTGATATTTGTCCACTATCATATAGCCAAACTGATGGCAGAATTTAGGCCCCAGAGCTGTTCTCAATCAGCCTCACTAACTCCTTTAAATACTGCCTTCCTGTAACCATGCCCCACGGAGGATGGTCCCGGTGAGTGCTTAAAAAAAATTGAATCTTTAATACAGCAAATGACAACGTAAAGTCAAAGAATGTGCTTGAGTTTTTGATCAAGAGAGAAGGGGTCCTGATGATAGCTCCTCCTGCCTGCTGTGCTGTGCCAGGCCATCTTTTGGCTCTGTTCCTGATACCAAATTAAAATAAGTCTTTTTACAGTATTTTTCCTCCTAAGCCTCACATGGACAGCATGCTGGATTGGGCCCGAAAAGGCAGACTCACTAGTTTTTCAATTTAGTTTGTTAATACCAAATGGCTTCAATATATCACCGAGGGGAGTGTCAGCATGGAAAAAGACCCAATGGTGCTGTATACTTTTCTATCACAACAAAGAGGATGCCATGGGACACTTTTTGATATGTCTAAAACTTACATATTCCATGGAATAATTTTATTTGTTAAAAAAATCTGTATTATCAAAGGAAATGACTAATCCAGACGTGTATTGAAAACCTGATATGTGCTCAAGTCTACATCATGTCGCATATGAAATATGCAAAAGCAGGAGGTCATGCAGCCTTGCTTTCTGTTTTAATGGTCCCATACTCAGCTGAAAGAGGAAAAGGATCCTAATGATTGGGGTGCGGGTGCACCCGGCTGTGCACCTCACAGACTGGAAGCTTGGGGAAGACCAGAGAGAAAGAAATGATGAACTGAGGCTGTAGAGCTTCTTCCCTGGGTGAGTTTATGTAACTCTCTCCATAGGCCCCTGCTTGGGAACACTCTGAGCATGAGGTAGAAGTCTAAGTAAAATTGCCACAAGTAAAATGGGCACCACATCTAGCATGTGGTTCACGGTTAGTTAGGCTGAATGCTTTCCTCCTCCCTTTTGAGGACTAAGCTCTGATATATATATATATATATTTTTTTTTTTCTAAATCTTGCCGAAATTCCTATGTAAGGGGTCTTTGGAGTCACGCCCTACAAACCATAAATTCTCATCAGATGGGTTTTGTTTAACCCTATATATCATCACTTGCTTTCCAGTCTGACTCTGGCGTAACATTACGTGATAAAGAAGAAAGTCAAATTATTTTACCCCAAAAGCATGTTTCTTTGCCATATTTTGAAATGGTCCTGCAAAGCTGTCCTTTGTTGGGGGGGCATGTACATCTGTAAAGAATCTCTTAACGTAGCTAGTTTTATCTTCCAGGCCCTCCCAATCCTGAAGAGATTAAGTAAGAGTCTGGCACCTTTTCAAAAGAACCTTGGTCTCCACAGTCTTTTATCTTAGCCTGAACTTTTCCTTTCTCTCCATCCCAGGTCTTTAGACAAACTCGACCAATTGTCAATCAGAAAATGTTTAAATTTACCTATAGCCTGGAAGCTCCCCCTACCTCCTTTGAGTTGTCCCACCTTTCTGAAAAAAACCAATGTTATTTATTAAATGTATTTAGGAGGCATGTCTCATGCCTCCGTAAAATGTATAAAACCAAGCTGTACCCTGACCATCTTGGGCACATGTTCTCAGGGCCTCCTGAGTGCTGTGTCACGGGCCATGGTCACTCATATTTGGCTTAGAATAACACTCTTCAAATATTTTAGAGTTTGACTCTTTTCGTGGACACTTTCTTCCTCACTTTTTTCCCTTCTTCTCTTCCCTTTTTTCTAACCTTCTTTCCTTCTTCCTTCTCCTTTTCCCTCTCTTCCTATTTCCTTTCTTTCCACCTACTTGATAATAGTGTCTGCAAAGTCACTCCAGGAAATAGATGCCTGTGTGAGAGAAAGGCATTTCAAAGGCAGCATGGAAACCTTTTGCATTACATTAGGAGAATTATGTCATTTCTGTAAAGAACGAAAAGAGCACAGTAAGTGGCAACTCTTCCCCAAGGAAACACACTCAGGAGATGTGCCGGTGCTGGATTTCTCATTCTTTAGAAGCTGGATGACCTTGGGCTTCCCTGCTGTGTGCAACCTTGGCCTCGTGGCTATTTTTTGGTGTTCTGCAATGAGAAGTATACGCTGGTCCGTTACCCCGCATTTTTGTTTAAGTTACACTTCATTAAAGCAGAAAGCTCTCTGAATTTCTCTCATTTTCTCTCATAAAATCTTTGATTTTACCCATTTTCATTCATCTTCCCTTTCTACTTTATGTCTTCCTCCTTCCTTCCCTCCTGTAACACTCACACTCATTTCTGCTTGCTAGAATTTCAAATGACTGTTCCAACTAGACAAAAAGAAATCCTGTTTCTATGCACAGACAGCCTTCAGACTGATGGCCCATTACATTAGCATACAATAAAAGCCAGCAGGGGGTGATTAGCACACTGTGAACCTGGGTCTCTATGCCCCAGGGGGCCAAAGAGGTTCCCAGTGTGCAGCTCCTCTCTCTGGTAATGAGGCAATTGTACACTTTGGTGACAGCTTCGTGGCCTCAATGGAAGCTGCAGTCTTAGTGGGAGAAGAGAGGAGAAAATGTCTGCATGGTGCATCCTGAGATCTGATGTGGGCTTCCTGGTTTCACTAGCTTCTTCAATCTCTTCCACCGGCCTAAGGACTGCCTGAAGTTCATGTTTTGTGTCCATAATGAGTTAGACAGTTTTTGTTGTGGGGTGCATTGTTTCTAGACCTTCTCCTTTAAAGTAAACAGGGCAGTTAATTAGACATTTACAGTGCTCCACCTACCTACCAATCCTATATGAGAAGATGTGAGGACAGGGGTTACAGGAAATGAAAAGTACGGTTCTTCCTTGTGGCCATGAGACACTTTTCAATACAGTACTATAATGCATTGCTTGCTGGCATTGTTTGAAGACCCCAAGCCTTCAACAACCAGATCGGATTTCAGGTTCCTTTCAAACCCCTGCAGTGACAGAAACGTGAACTCTGCCTTCACCATGGAATCAGGTGGGACCCTTCCATCAACACCAAGGCCCTTCACTGCCACCACGTCTAAATGCTGTCTTTTGATTCTTCATTCAAGAATTCCTTATCCTGGGGTAGCCATAGCTACCATCTTGGCAAATGGTGGTCAACTGCTTCTTTGTTTAAACTTGTGACAGAGGAGTGTGTAGATAGGGGTGAACTGAGCCCAGCACATATGCAGCCTAGGCATTTCACTTCTTGTTGCTTCTCTAATGTAAGAACCTAGAGAAAATAGAGCAGAGGTGTGGGCAACGTCCAGTTCCTTTCCTTAAGGTATTACCCTCGTTTTCTGTTCAGAGAGGGAATGGAGAGAAATAAGCAGATTAGCAGCTCATGAAAAGGGAGCGAGCTGTAAATTCCAGATAAAATTAGTATAATTGATCTGCAGGCCTCCTTTTGATAAAATGGCAAATAGCCATGTCCTACCCCATGTTCCGTTCACAATCTGCCTTCACTCCGACAGTCAGTTCAGACCTGAATCCATCTTCCCCTAACACATGCAGATTCCTTGAGGCCAGGTAGTCTTAGAGCCTCTTTCTGAGTAGTCGCTGACTGCTGGATGACAAATCACTATTTAATATGATGTTAGGCTGGATGCGGTGGCTCACGCCTGTAATCCTAACACTTTGGGAGGCCGAGGTGTGTAGACCACAAGGATAGGAGATCGAGACCATCCTGGCTAACACAGGGTGAAACCCTGTCTCTACTAAAAATACAAAAAAACCATAGCCAGTCATGTGGCGGGCACCTGTAGTCCCAGCTACTTGGGAGGCTGGGGCAGGAGAATGGCATGAACCTGGGAGGCGGAGCTTGCAGTGAGCCAAGATCACGACACTGCACTCCAGCCTGGGCAACAGAGTGAGACTCCGTATCAAAAAAAAAAAGTTAAAGCTCCCCAACTGACCAACATTTAACTAGAGGGAAAAAATGCAAAATAAAAGTAGGTAAAGCTTATGGTTGGAAAAGGCCAGATATCCCTGACCAGAAGTGGGGATTGGGTCAGGGGAGGACAACTGAGGAAGGCATGGGGTCTAACTTCTCAGATATCCTCAAGAGGAAAACCCAGCATCACGCGTTCGAGCTGGTTTGTGCAAAGTGAGCAAGGTTGTACATTCTATAAGGTGGTATATTTCAGCCATCCCTGCCCCTCCCAGAAACTTATGTTTCCAGCTGTGGATTGGGTACTTTCTAAACAGAGATGTCTGACCACTAGACTGATGAAGCAAAAGGATTTACATGGAACACAGAAGTGTGGATTTACAAACTCATGGTGGCTTTGTGAGTCTGGGTTATGTCAGAAGTGGCCTTGTAGTAGGCAGACAAGTAGACAACCTTGAGAGTTTGATGAGAGCCAGGAAACTCACAGCTCTCGCCTGCCCCTGACATTCACTTTTCTGTGACCTTGGGGAAGTCACTTATCCTTGTGAGGATTAATGAGTTAATCTCAGGGAAAGTACTTTGAGATCATTGGCTGACAGGTGCTGTATAAGTACAAAGTATTATTATTAAAACGTCACTGTGCTGGCTGCCTTTGCTCTTGAGGGCACAGAGGCAGGAATGACAGCCCCGGGTGAGTGAATCAGGATTACGTAAGACATGGAAATAGAGAGTTCTGTCATGAAAAGTTCTGTCCTGCAACACTACTTCTTTCCATCATTATCCCCATCCAGCATCTTCTCACTTGTCTCTGGACAGAGGCAAGTTTATTTTCCTAAAAAGAACTGCATGAAACAGTCAGAGGCTCTATATCCATAGATCTTACTGTTCCTTAGCATACCCTTGGAAGTAAAGGCTGGAGAAACTTATTTTAACATCTCCAAAACTCCTCCTTTTCTCTCCCAACAAACTAGAAATGTTCCTCTAGCTTTTTCCACATGTGAACAGAGATAAAAATCCTGGGGTCTCAGATTACAGTGGTAAAAATTCAAACTCCCATTGTTAGCGAAATATTCCATCTTATTTATATGTTTAGTTTTTAGTTTAATTTATCTTTATTCCTGAATCAATGACTTTTCAGGAAATTATGTATTGTTTATGAAAATGTTTAACACATAGATACTTAATTTATAATTGATTAATGGGCGGGGTGCAGTGGCTCACGCCTGTAATCCCAGCACTTTGGAGGCCGAGGTAGGCAGATCACAAGGTCAAAGAGATTGAGACCATCCTGGCTAACATGGTGAAACCTCATCTCTACTAAAAATACAAAAAATTAGCTGGGTGTGGTGGTGGGTGCCTATGGTCCCAGCTACTCAGAAGGCTGAGGCAGGAGAATGGTATGAACCTGGGAGGTGGAACTTGTAGCCTGGGCGACAGAGCGAGATTCCATCTCAAAAAAAAAAAAAAAAAAAAAAAGAAAAGAAAAAGTAAATAAATTTAAAAAATTGAGTGATCAGTATAAAGCTTGCATATCAAAATTCTAAGGCGTATCAAAATATTAAAAAATCAACAAATAGCTATTGATTGTGGGGCCCTTTGAAAGAAACTCAACATGTGAACGACCCAGTTGCTCTCTTCAGAGAAGAATGTGTTTGGGGGAAGACAGGATTTAAGAAAGAAATGGAGGAGGGTAGAATCTGGAAGCATAAGTGAGCATTCACGCCAAGTGAGAGCTGTGTTTGTTTTGTTTTGTTTTCTAGGAGAGAGTTGGATGGTAAAAATATATCAGTGACAGGGACAGAAGGAAATAGATAAGAAGTCATGAAAAAAAATAGGAGACAAAACTACAGCAAGTAAAGATGTAGGAAGGGCCTCTCTGTGTACAAGCGACTGGGTAAAATTTGTAAGGGGAGCAAAGATGGACCAGGCTACACCTAAGTGTCTACAGATTACCAGAGGTTTGCTGCCAACTGAAGAGAGAGACAGAAGAGTCCATGACAGGCTTTTGTAGCCCCAATCGTGGCCCTTAGAGTTAGAGAAGAGTTTTTTGTTCATTTGTAGGTTTGTTTTTCTTATTGTATTTTATTGTTGTTTCTTAAAATAAGTACACTCTGTGCTCCATAATGGGGGGCGGAGACCCCCAGAGGGGTCGATATGCTGCATCGCATATTCCTCTCTTCAAGACTTCTAGATTAGGTGTGGTGGCTCATGCCTATATTTCTAGCACTTTGGGAAGCCAAGATGGAAGATTGGCTTAAGGCTATGAGTTTAAGACCAACCTGGGGAACATAGTGAGACCTTGTCCAAAAAATCAGCTGGGCATGGTGGTACATGCCTATAATCCCACCTACTCAGTAGGCTGAGCTGGGGGGATTGCTTGAGCCCAGGAGTTCAAGGCTGCAGTGATTCATGATCACACCACTGCACTTCAGCAGCCTGGGTGACAGAGCAAGAATGTCTCTCTTTTAAACAAACAAACAAACAAACAAACACAAACTTTTAGAAAGTAATTTCTTCCCGGAAAGAAAGTTCCAAGGAAGAGGATGAAATCCTGTCCTTGTTATATGCTATATTTTCAGCAGACTCATTTTGTGGAAGACCAAACCTAAACACAACAGAGGGATAGGGAAGGCTGTTCAGCTCAGAAGAGCACCGAGGCTGGCCTCTGAGATTTTACATGTCACCAGTGTCAGCCGAGGGAGGACAGAGAAATAGTTCTCTATTAAGAGCTGTGTGTGGTCAATTGCTCTGATTATTTTTTAATTATTATTTTAGCAGCGTTGTTACTCTCTATATAAATTTCATTGGGAGTATTTTGAGGCTTTCTCACAAAGAGAGGTAGCTACATAAGTGAATGGAAAGACACAGAAAAAACCTCATTCTGTGAAATGGGTTTCCTCATCTCCTTTTGCTTCTCCCTCCGTACCCTTCTCCTTCTATTCTATCAAGCAGGTGAAGCCCTACTGTTAAGCTGGGTTCCCCACAAACCCCCAACACTTGCCCCTTCAAATAATCTTCTCTAAGAGTAACTTATTTTTTCATTCCTACCCGTAGGTGCCTCAACACTGGACTGTACAACTAACTTGATCAACTACTCTGTACTAGGGCATTAACAGCCATTTATATCTCATCTTCCTCATAGCAATTTTATTTTAACAATCACATTCAATGTGTTTCCTTACAGGGGAATACAGTATGGGATCTTAGAAGCCCACAGAAGGCCAGTTTGGCAGATATTTGAGGTAGAGACAACCACTAATCATGGTTTCTGAGTGGCCACTATTAATACAGAAAAACAATAGTGGTGAGTATACACTCCAATAACTTTTCTGGTCAACATCCTTAATTTATAGATGGTAGACATCCCCAGATTAAATGACACTTACAGGCAACACAGCTGATTTATAGCAGAGCCAGAACTCAAGCCTAGGTTCTGAATTTCAGACTGGAGGAGTAGCTACAGCACCAAAATGTTCTGCAGATCCAATTCTGCACCTGCTTTGCTGTGTGGCCCTGCACAGAAAACTCTCAATCTCTGGGTTTCTGTTTCATGCCCTGTAAAACAGCAGTGAGATTAATGAGTCTCTGAAAGGAAGGATTCTTTCTGCTGTTCAAATATTCTGATTCTGTGTATGTGGAATCACACATGCATTTTACATTCATCTACATATAGAGAGCCTCGGGAATTTGACTTTATCATTTCTTCAAGTTTCCCTATGCCATGATGCTTCACTCCTAGGATAATGGTCTTTAGCATGTCAATGATTCAAATACAAGGCCATTTTCTTGGGCCTTCATTGTTTCAGAGTGAAATTGAAAGAGGGAATCCAGCTGTTTATATGCAATATGCAGCAATTATGAAGTTCATTTCCAGAAGCCACTGTAACCATGGCAACCTGTAATTCTGGAAGAATAGAGACAGGCTGTAGACTGACTTCCAATGGGGCCAACTTCTAAACAGGATAGCTCAGGAAATGCTGATGAGAAGCCTTACTGTTTACTTTAAGTTAGAAGCAGTTTTTGAAACTCAGACTCCCTTAATCCATAACTTCGTTTCTTCTTTAAAGTTCAGTAATCGGTGATGCTCAGATTTTTAGATTTGCTAGAGTCTGCCCTAGGGGGCTAAATAGTTCAAATGAAACAAGAGCCAGAATTGTATTGATGTTTATTGTATAGTGCCTTAAACGACAAACTCAAAGTATTAACATCCAACTGGGTGAACCTTAAGTTACGGTTGCAGGGACCTCGGGAAGTTCAAATGAGGACCACACAATCTACTTTCCTGATATGTTGACTTCTTTAATATATCAAGAAAAAAATAAATAAGACTCAAGTTAGAATCATTGATTTTGTGATATTTTGACCCCATCAGGCCAGAATGGAAGCAGGAATTGCTAAAGGGATTGGGGAAGATGGGGAAGAGCAAAAGGGCAAAGATAAGGAAATTTTGAGTCAGAAATTATTTAAAACAATTTGGCCAGGTTAGAGAGTTGATCGTCTTCCTTCCTTTTACCTCATGTGTCCCCTTTGGCTAATAGTGTGAATTTCTGAATACTCCAAAAAGGAATGAGACGATGGGCAGCTAAGGGTCAAAACTTAAAAGCACACAACTCCTGAATGCACTATGGGAAATTCATGGAGATGAAATGCTAAATGTCTGCAAGCTGCAAAGGCATCGGAACAGGATTTTTGCTATTTCTGCCTCTGTTGACTCTGTCTTTGATCCCTGCTGGCAACACACTGGGCATGTGTGAATATCACAGCTCAGAGAGACTGTACCTACCGGGAAAGTGAAACAAAACCTGGGCCAATCAGCTGCAGGTTTTTCTCTCCGAAATTCCCAGGAAAGTGAACATCAGGCATGCATTCCAAATAGGTTAAAATGTACCCCTTTTGAATGGGGGCCTTATTTTATGCGTATTTGCCTGAGAAATGAGCAGGCAGTATGCATATGCTGGAAGCACCAGACAGACATGAACTGATAAATAGTCTCCAGGATGCGTTTGCTCTAACTCTGAGCAGCAACTACACTTGGGGAGCGACCGGATAAGGAACATCCAGAAAGGCACTGGAGATTTGATTGTGTCAAGACTTGGGCATAAAGGCAGGTTAGAGACAGGAGGTAAATACATACAAGTTAAATACACACAAGGATTTTCAAAAGAGGCTTGAGCTGATTGCAGGAGACACTACCTGTAGGTCAAAAGGAAGAACTCTTATAATAATTCTCTGGCTCCTGGTTCTCATCCTTGCCCTTGCATGGACTCCTGCCAACCTTGACTATGTTTGCCAAGAGTCCTGTGCTCCTTCTGCTTGGATTTGGCTCTTCCTTACATGGTAGCCTGCTGTGGTACCCTATTCCAGACCCTAACTTTAAGGCTGAAGCTAGCTTTGCCCTGCAGAGGGTCATAAAAAGAAATGGAGGTTTTGGAAGCTGAGAATCCTGGCTTTGCCACTGTCTTAGTTGGTTTGGGCTTCTTTTATAAACAACAGAAATGTATTTCTCACAGTGCTGGAGGCTGGAAGTTCATGAGCAGGAACAGTCTGCAACTAGCATGACTGAGTTCTGGCGAGAGTCCTCTTCTGGATTGCAGACTACCAACTACTTGCATCCTTACATGTGATGCATAAGGAAAGCTAGCTAGCTTTATGGCCTATTCTTAGAAGGGCACTAAACTATTCATGGGGGCTCCACCCTCACAACCCTCATAATTACCTCCCACCAGTCACACTTCTAAATACCATCACACTTGGATGAGGTTTCAACATACGAATTTTGGGGAATACAAGTGTCACTCCATTGCAGCCACTAACCTCCTCCTGACCCAGAGAAATTTGCCTAACTTATCAATACCATCTGTAAAGAGATAATCGTAAAACACTGCTTGCATGGTTGTTGTGTATAATATGCTGAGTATGGTGCCTAGCAGGCAGCGGGCTGTCACTTATGATAATGTCATACAGTCATACACTGCAAATTGGCCCCATAAGATTATAATACCATTTTTACCATACCTTCTCTATGTTGAAAATGTTTAGATACACAACTATTTACCACTGTATGCAGTATTCAATACAGTGACATACTGTGTAGATTTGTAGCCTTGGAGCAATATCATATAGCCTAGGTATATAATAAGCTATACCATCTAGGTTTGTGTCAGTACACTCTATGATGTTCACACAACTATGAAGTCACCTATTGATGCATTTCTCAAAGTATATCTTGGTTGTTAAGTTATACATTAATGCATCTCTAACCCCTTCTATATCATAATTCATAGGAGCTATAGTAACACCGCCAATTACACAGATGAGGAAAAGAAAGGCTAGGAGTCCAGGAAACCAGACTGGAAGTGAGGTCTTGAGAAAAGGTAATACTAGTCTCAGACAGGCAGCATAGGGCATTCTTTCAGGTATTTCACATACAAAAGAATAAGATACAGCAAGCATTGTTTAATGAAAATAACACAGAATTAGAGCTCAGAAAACTGGATTTAAATCTGAGTAGGAACAACACAGCAAACTATTTCACCCGCCACACTCTAATGTATCTGAGGACAGTCCATTAGTCTCAATGGTCAGAGGAATACTCTGCACAGGTGAGCTGGTGGAATGATCAGGCAGACATTGAATGAATGGTCACTGTGAAAACTGATCTACCACTATTACAGAGAAAATATAAAAAGGAAGGCCAGATTGAATAGGAAACTCATCATAAGGCAAACGAAATGGGAGAGAATTCCTTAAAGGAATAGCTAAAAAGAGAGGGATCAATGATCTGAGTGAGTGTGAGGGTTAGGTACAGGGGGTAAGCAGGAGGGAATCCAAGACAGAGATTGGTAGAAAGATCATTTTTATTGGGATGGAAAGTTGTAATAGGCAACAGTGCTATACAAGCCCAGGAAAACAGACCAAGGCCAGCAAGTGGGAGTTAAATATGTATTATTATTTTATAGGCAGAGGGTGACTGTTAAAAGTCACAGCAGAAGATATAACTACTGTTTTGCCACTGCTCTTGCCCACATTAGTTCATACAGGACCTCTCATCACTTACCCCCAAGGAGATTCATGTTAACCACTTTGTAAGATGCACCCTTCTGTGTTTTTCATTTTCATGAAAGTGTGTGTGTGTGTGTCACATAGATATTTATACATCGTATGGCAACAAACCTCATTTCTAATAAATGAGTTGGGTCACTATTATAAAATGGAATCATGTATACAAATATTTCTGCATCTTTTCTCACTCATAGAAATCCTTCTCTTAATCAACTCCTATGCTGCTAAAGCACTAATGTATTCTTTCAACGACTCTGTAATATTCTATGGTGATTATTCAATCATTTTCGTATTTCTTAGAACTCATTCTTTCCTCAAGGATTTTTTTTTTTTTTTTGGTTTTCTATTTAAAAGCCCTCTGCAGCAAATGACTGTGTATGTATTTGTTGAAGTGTTAGTGGATTTCTTTTTATGACATAGATGCCTAGGAGTGGTATTGTTCCTATGTGTCAAAATGTGTGCATTTTTAATTTTGATAGCTTATGCTACATTGTTTTCAAAGACTATCAATTCACATTTCTGTGTGATATAGAAATGTGACAGTACTCTTTTTCCTCCATCCTTCTCAGCATTAGCTATTATTGTTCATTTCTTTTTCAGTGTTCTGATTATAAAGTGATATTTCGTTATTAATTTGCATTTCCCTGAGCCATTAGTGAATTTGAGCAGTTTTCATGTGTTTTTCAGTCATTTGTAATTTCTCTACTGCCAATTACTTGTTCATAAATGCTTTCGTTTTCTGTTGGGCTATTTGTCTTTATCTTGTTAGAAAATGTTGTATTTTATAGACATTAACCTGGGCATGTTCTTGACGGAATTGCCTGGAGAAGGGAGAGTTGGAACCAACAGGAAACAATCACATTGGTCTGCAAATGAGGTGATGTGAGCCTCCTCAAGACTTGGATCCTTGGCCATTTAAAGGAAGGCCTTGGAAATGTTCTGAAAAACAAACCACCACCACCAAGCAATTGATTGGATGTGGCTGTAGTGAGAAGGGGTGGGGAAAGATTGCAGTCATTTTGTGGTTTGGTGAGTCTGATGTTTGGGAAATAGGTTATTGCATTTTAAAAATAGGGAATTCAGAGCAGGAAGGTACAAGAGTTGTAGGAAAGATGAATTTGGTTTACAAATGAGATGAATTTGAGGTGACAGTGAGTCATTCTGATGACAATTAAACTTGTAGGACTAGAAATTGAGAGAAGGATCAAAGAATTTTAAGAAAATTGAAGAGTTGTGTAAGAAAGAGTGAGACAAGAGAAGAGTACGGCAAAGATTGTATTTTGCCCAGTCATGGGGAATGAAGGACGCGTGGAATACCAGAGAATTATCTGTTCATTTTACCTGAAAACATCTTAGACCATATTGGGTCACTGAGGGAGGCTGAACAGACATGGTGTGTGGGAGGGCAAATGGGCTTTGCAGTAAAGTCTCTGGATTTGACAAGTAAAAATACAAGATGTACAATTAAATTTGATTTTAAAATAAACAATATTTTAGGATAAGTGTGTCCCATTCAATATGCGGAACACACTTATATTACAAAGACTCATAGGCCGAGTGCAGTGGCTCACACCTGTAATTCCAGCACTTTTGAAGGCTGAGGTGGACAGATCACCTGAGGTCAGGAGTTCAAGACTAGCCTGGCCAACATGGCGAAAACCTGTCTCTATTAAAATACAAAAATTATCCCAGCATGGTGGCAGGCGCCTGTAGTCTCAGCTACTTGGGAGGCTGAGGAAGGAGACTCTCTCGAACCCGGGAGGCAGAGGTTGCAGTGAGAGGAGATTGCACCAATGCACTCCAGGCTGGGTGACAGTGTGAGACTCCATCTTAAGAAATTTTTTTTAAATAAAAAATAAAAATACTCATTATTTTGCACATACTTATTCTAAAAATATTTAATATTTGATACATGTCCTAAGAAATACTCACTTTCGTCTGAAATCTAAATTTAACTGGGCATCTGTATTTTATCTGATAGCCCTACTTTGCAGCTTCACATGTTAGGTGCATATCCTTGCCCTGCTATGCTTTAGCTGTGTGATGCCAACCAAACCACTTCACCATCTCTAAAGAAAAGATGTTCTTTGAAATCAAAGAGCTTTTCATGATAATATTCCAGGCAGTGAAATATCTGACATTCTCTTTACTAGCACTTTATCCATCTAAAATAATACAATGATTATTGATGTCCATTCACATCTATCCATTCTACCAACAAACACTTATTGAGCATATGTCATGTAAAAAGGTGTGTGGTAAGAATGTTCATAATAATGACCCTGAAGTAACTTGGGCATCATATAGTGACTGCAGAGCCATCAGAGATTTAAATCATGTTCAGGATATTTTAATTGTTTAAATTTATTTTATTATATTTCATTTAAAAAACTGTTCTCCCATGAACTTCCAGAGCTTCTCTTTTAATCAGAATGTTAATTCCAATCTCAGTAAATAGTAGATGAGCAGGTGCAGTTTGGGGACCTTTCTGTCCAGCAAATAGTATACCATTTATTATCCTTTAACCAGCTCACGTTCCTCAAGGATCAGGCATACATTCCTTCTACTATAAGCATCGAGCAAGGTGGCCCTTCTTTTTGAACTAGTTTATTAATAACATTTATAAACGACCTACATGTGCCTTATATTTTTATTTTACCCTCATAACACACTTATGAGAGAGGTACTATGAGCACACCATTTTACAAATGAAGAAACTAAGGCACAGAGACCCTGAGTAACTCACCAAATCCCTCAGGAGAAAACAGCTAAGCAGGGTTCAGTCCCTGTGGATGTGGCTTCCAGGCCCTGACTCATACTACAGCACCTGACTCCAGAACCCACTTGAAGGAAGAAGTGCTGGATGGCACAGGGAGACATTCTGAAGAATCCAGTCTTCAGCTATGATTCAGAAGAGAACTCTAGTATCACAGGAAGCCTGGGACATTAGGTAGAGAAACAACAGAGCTGAAATTCCACCAGAATCCAGTCCTGATGAACCCCACTGCTCCTAAGACCCACCAGCAGAGCCTGGTGGCCAGCACATTTGGCTTGGGGTAGGAGTCGCAGGAGGTCCTGGAGCTGCCTGCCCGTAAAGAGCTCTCTGCATAGATGGAAATCATGTAGGAGCCCCACATACCTGGGTGCACCCCAAGCTGATGGGGCTGTGGAGATTGTCTGACTTTTCATATCCAAAAGCCGATCAGAAATTTCTATCCTCTTTCCTATCCCTCTAAGATAGACATAGCCCATCAGCATTACCCAAGTAGACAAAACAGAGGGAGGCATACACTATAAGGGCTGGCACACAGTCAGGTGCTGAAAAAAATGTATATAATGTAGATGCAGGTTATTATAAGCCATGTTCATAATTAGAAACTTGAAATTCAACTTAGGAGGAAAACATACAGTTAAAGTATACCTAAATATCTTTAATAGAATTCATTATGGTTCTGAAAAACTATACCAAAAATTAAAATACCCAAACAAAAAACTGGATTGATTTTGTAAAGAATGAAGAACTTGGCCAGTGTTCTAATTTCTCCTTTCAACAGTATCTGTGCAGTATGAAGAGGATGGAGCTCTCAAATTTTTATCATCAGATTGAGCTTGCAATACCTCACTCAGCTAAGTAGACACCTTGTGATGGAGGAAATCTCTGCTACATCTGCATTAAGAGAGAGGACATCATTCAGCAGAAGGGGAGGACAGCACACAGCAGCCCATCAGGGAGGAAGTGGATGATCAGGAGACAAATGTCAGACTCTGGAGAACAGAGTTCCCATAATTGAAGATGGTAGAAACTGGCATGTTAGGGAAGCTTCAACCTGGTTAATCTTGAGCTAAACAGTGAGTGTGGAGTCGAGGTTTATTCATATGCCTACACTACTTACTTCCCTTTTCTCTAATCTGAATTATATTCTTCATTCAGCAATATTCATGGAACTTCTTCTAAGTGCCAAGCACTGTTTTAGGGGATGAGGACAGAATAGGCAATAGAACAGATAACAATTCCTGCCTTTATGGAGTATTCATTATAGCGCATATAAAGGTAAATTCATAACGCCTCAAAATTCTCTCTAGAAACAATGGATGGTTTAAAATTCATTTGTATATAAATGCTTTCCCTTAGAAACCAAGATTGACTGGTAGTTGTTGCTATCCTATCAGTGTCCTTGCTCTAGATACTGAACCCAAAATATTCGGCCTCTGCTGCCAAAGGACTTACCACAGCTGTAAATATGGAAGTGCTGTTTTAGGCTTATATCCAGAAATAGAAATCACAAAGATAATCAGGAAGATTTATACATGAGAATCACATATTATATAACATATACATATATAAATATATAACAGATATATGTTATAAAAATACATACATTTATATATAAACATATATAATGTACTATATATACACACATACGCTAAACACACATTCTCTTAACTCACAGCATATATGCTTTTAACAGTATACCATTTATTTTTATAAACTATCTGTGAGTTAGGGAGTGAGAAGCATTCATAGCCTCTCCTCTATTTCTTTGGACAGGTAAGTAGTAACCAAGCGGTGCAGTGGGAGTCATGGTGCATATGCAAAGGCTGCATCAATGGGAAGATGTAAACTAGAGCTAATGGATGACTTAAACCCTCATCCAGCCCCCTCACCTTACAGATAAGGAAACTGAGGCTAAGGGTAGTTGCCATAGCTGATTTAACAGCCACAAAGCTAATTTGCCGCAGGGTTGGGAGCAAATCGACATCCTCTGACCCTCAGTCCAGCATCCTCTCAATTACATTGCATTCTCCCTCCTATTAAGGACAGATCCCCTATAAATCATGCTCATGTTAGTAGGATTGTGCTTCAGAGCCAAGGCAAGAAGCCAAGGCAGGCACAGTGTAAACTGCCAACTGCAGAAGATGATGGAGTCAGCCTTTGGGCTATTCGCCCCAGGTGTCTATCTACAGGGTCCTAAATCACCACTATAAATGTAACCAAAGGGGAAAATTATATTTACCAAGAAAAAGACTGAATGGGATTTCAAAAGATATTTTGATAGGCATCCTAAGAGGGTACAGACAAAAGGGAAGCCCTTGTGGAGTATGTGCCCGAACTTAACAGGTGGCTAGACTGCCTTCCAAAGTGAGTGGCTGTGGCTAACTGAAGGAGCTCATTCAGCTGATGGAGGCCAGAGTTCAGGCCTGTGCTGGGAGTCCCCTGTTCTGCCCTGTCTTGTGCACCAGTCAACTTCTGCTACAAATAAAAGGTAAACACATATGTAAAGACTACCTCTCTAAAGAAGTTCTATTTATTTGCTTGCCTGGCTAATTACATGGTTGGTAATACATGATGGGTAATAGTCTTTCCCGAGAACCTATCTACCAGAGCTAAAAAAGTGGATTCATAAAAAATTTCTTGTACTGAATGTCATTACCCTGAGGCTGATCCAATAATTCTCCTTTGTTATTCAAAACTCTCTGGCCCTCAGCATATGCTTTCTGGTTGTCAAGTGCTGACCAGTAGGTTTCAGTTCCTAAAGTGGCCCAACAAGTTTTCTTTAGGTACACTTGAAACAAGGAACACACACACTCAGTTGGCGAGGAAGAAGAGAGGATGGTTGTACTTTCATAAATTCGTATTTTAAATAAACAGGTGAATTAAGGACTCAGAAAGATTGTGTGTTTGGCTCAGGTTTGCACAAGCATGGAGTCTGAACATGCTGGTTCATCCCCTGCCCTTCTACTCTGCATTCTCTGAACTTGCCATCCTTTTTTTTAATGTAAAGAAATTACATTATCTTGGGACCATTTACACATATACATACACTGTGATGTCTGTGTTTAAAAGATACGTCCTGAGAATATACTTTTTGATAAATTATAATATGGCTTTCCTATTCTTTCCTTTTACCTATGCCTTCCTCTGCTTGTTTCTTGAATTTTTATTTTGAAGGTAAAAAAAATAAGAATGAATAACAAAAGATGTTATAAGTAGAAGTGTCATGTACAACTTTGCATTTATATGAATTAAATACTTTTGATTAGTATATCTCCAGGGAAAATTCCAAACAAACATTTATCAAGTTCTCACCTGACCTATTTTTTTTCCATTACTCACTGATCCCCAGCATCCATACCTTCCTTCTCCTTCCAAAGAGGTATTTGACTCTGGTTGGAGTAGTTCCCTGCTCCAAGCATTGGCCTTAATTGACCTAAGCCAATCCCGAGCTCCTTGCCATAGTAATCAGTTCAAGGATGGACATTTGACCTAAGACAATCCAATTGGAAAGAAGTCCAAGATGGGTAAGGAAAAGAAAAGTCCTTTTTTCCTTAACACAAACAAGAAAAGAATGTAGCTAGGTTTGCTAAAAAGAGCTCTGATGAAACCACAAGGAGAGCCAGCTCTGACCTGAAGTCAGGACCTTGAATATAACAGTGGAGAAACCAAAAGGAAAATTGTTTCTAGGATATATCATCAATTAGCTGTTAGATTAAGCTTTTCTTGAAATTCAAAGAACTCTGTATTGCTCAATGTGTCACTCAATGAATAGTTTTCTTTTTGAAAAAAATTGGTTTGAGATTTTGATGTTCTCATCCCTTGCAAACAAAATATCTTTAAGAAATATGTGGCCCAGCTCAAATCTATTTAATAAATATGGGCTGGTTTACCAGTTGCAACACTTCCTACGTTCAAACACACATATTATTCTACATATTCTACAAAAAATATTGCTATATTACAATATAGCAAGCATATTCTTCTACATGATATACATACTGCATCTATCTCAGAATATTTTCTAAAGAGAGAATTATGATTGCACCTGCTATTTTTCTGAGATCTGAGTTCCTAAATCTGTGTTCTTGCTTTTCTCTTCTTTATCAATATACTTAAGTTCAATTTTAAGAATTCATTGCACCAGTGATAATAACATACATTGGCCTATAACTAAATATTCTTTCTTTAAAACTGTGTAATTAGCTCTGGCTTGAACAACCACATCTTATCTACATCACATTGCCAGGCATTTGCTTCTTATTTTCCTTCTTTAGCTGCATTCTTAGTGGCCCCTGCTCCCACGACACAATGATGAGTTTGGGATCATTCACGGTCTTTAAACCTTTCAGGAACCTTTTCCATCTTGAAGCAAATATACATCACTGAGCATGATTATCCAGGCTTAGAGGAACAATGCACAGAACAATATGGCCTCTGTGGAATTTGCTAGCAAATCTGCCACAACTCCCTGTTCACATTTTCGATTCTATTTTAGATTTCTTGTTGATTGAATACTTTGTCCTTTTCTTCCATCTCTTAGAATCAAAATCTTAGGGTTGAAAGGAACTTGAATAGTGATCTAAACCAGTGATCCTCAAACCTTAGTGTGCGTCACAGTTGCTGGAAGGGGTGATTGAAACAAAGCTTCAGTGGACCACCACCCCTAAGATTCTGATTCAGTAGGTCTGAGGTGGGAATGAAGAATGTACATTTCTAGCAAGTTGTCAGGTAATGCTGATACTGCTGGTTTGTAATCACACTTTGGAATCCACCAATCAAAACAAATAGATACTAAAGAGAATCACCAGGGGGAGCTTATTAACTACGCATGCTCAGACCTTTACCTAGAAAACATGTAGCAGTTTAAAAAATATTTCCAAGTGACTCTAAATTGCACTCTGATTTTAAAATCCTTGATGAATCAGTTTATAAATTATTTAGAGGTTCTAATTAGCTTCACAATGTCTATACCTAACTATGTATGGATACCTTCAGTAACAGGCAAGTTACTATCTTTTGAGATAATCCTCTCTAGCTATGGACAGTTATTTTACGAAAATTTGTCTTTAATTGAACCTACAAGCTATCTTGTGGTAACTTCTGATCACCAATTTTAAATCTACCCCTCAGGAATTACATAGAAATTAGTTTCGCCTTTCAGAGGCCATCCTTTAAAATATGTAAAGAAGTCTGTTGTAACCACCCACCCCCCTTGATTTTTTTTTCTCTCTAAGGTAAACAAACTCATTTTCTTCATCATTTACATTATGGTTTTAAGTATTCTCCCTGTCACTCTCTGTCCTCTGTGTCTAGAAAACTTCTGATGCCTTTTCCACATCAGTAACCCTTATTAGATAGTAGAGAAAAATAATAATAGAGGCTAGCACTTATAGATACATTTAAATCTTTCAGTCTTACAGTGAATTCAACAGTGCCTCTGTATTAGTTTGTTTTCATGCTGCTGATATAAAGACATACCCAAGAATGGGTAATTTTTACAGGAAAAAAGGGTTTCATGGATTTACAGTTCCACGTGGCTAGGGAGGCCTCACAAATCATAGCAGAAGGTAAGGAGGAGCAAGTCACATCTTACATGGATGGCATCAGGCAAAGAGAGCTTGTGCAGGAAAACTCCTCCTCATTATAACCATCAGACCTCTTAAGACTTACTATCATGAAAACAGCCTGGGGAAGACCTGCACCCATGATTCAATTACCTCCCACTGGGTCCTTCCCACAACACATGGAAATTCAAGATGAGATTTGGGTGGGGACACAACCAAGCCATATCATTTTTCCCTGGCCCCTCCCAAACCCCACGTCCTCACATTTCAAAACCAATCATGCCTTCCCAACAGTCCCCCAAAGTCTTAACTCATTTCAGCATTAACTCAAAAGCCCACAGTCTAAGGTCTCATCCAAGACAAGGCAAGTCCCTTCTGCCTATGAGCCTGTAAAATCAAAAGCAAGTTAGTTACTTCCTAGATACAATGGGGGTACAGGCATTGGATAAATACAGCCATTGCAAATGGGAGACATGGCCAAAACAAAGAGGCTACAGGCCTCATGCCAGTCTAAAATCCAGCGATGCAGTCAAATCTTAAAGCTCCAAAATGATCTCCTGTGACTCCATGTCTCACATCCAGGTCACACTGATGCAAGAGATGAGTTCCCATGGTCTTAGGCACCTCCACCTCTGTGGCTTTGTAGGGTACAGTTCCCCTCCTGGCTGCTTTCATGGGCTGGCTTTGAGTGTCTGCAGCTTTTCCAGGTGTATAGTTCAAGCTGTCAGTAGATCTACCATTCTGTGGTCTGGAGGATGGTGGCCCTCTTCTCACAGTTCCACTAGGTGGTGCCCCAGCAGGGACTCTGTGTGGCAGCTCCAACTTCACCTTTCCCTTCTGCACTGCCAGAGCAGAGGTTCATGAGGGCCATGCTCCTGAAGCAATCTTTTGCCTGGGCAGCCAGGTGTTTCCATTCATCTTCTGAAATCTAGGCAGAGGTTCCCAAACCTCAGTTCTTGACTTCTGTGCACCCTCAGGTTCAACACCACTTGGAAGCTGCCAAGGCTTGGGGCTTCCACCCTCTGAAGCAACAGCCCAAGCTGTATCTTGACCACTTTTAGTTACAGCTGGAGTGGCTGGGATATAGGACACCAAGTCCCTAGACTGTACACACACAGCACAGGGACACTAGGTCCAGCCTATGAAACCATTTTTTCTGAGGCCTGTGGGCCTGTGATGTGAGGGGCTGCAGTGAAGACCTCTGATATGCCCTGGAGACATTTTCCCCACGTCTTGGGGCTTAACATTTGGCTCCTGGTTACTTACGCAAATTTCTGCAGCCAGCTTGAATTTCTCCTCCGCAAATGAATTTTTCCTTTTCTGTCACATTGTCAGTCTGCAAACTTTCCAAACTTTTATGCTCTGCTTCCCTTATAAAACTGAATGACTTTAACAGCACCCAAGTCACCTCTTGAATGTTTTGCTGCTTAGAAATTTCTTCTGCCAGATACCCTAAATCATCTCTATCAAGTTCAAAGTTCCACAGATTTCTAGGGGAGGGGCAAAATGTCTCCAGTCTCTTTTCTAAAACATAAAAAGGTCAACTTTGCTACAATTCCAAACAAGTTCCTCATCTCCATCTGAGGCCACCTCAGCCTGGACTTTATCGTCCATATCACTATCAGGCTTTTCATCAGAGCCATTCAACAAGTCTCTAGGAGGCTCTAAACTTTCCCACACTTTCCTGTCTTCTTCTGATCCCTCCAAACTGTCCCAGCCTCTGCCTGTTATCCAGTTCCAAAGTCACTTCCACATTTTCTGGTATCTTTTCATCAACACCCCACTTCTGGTATGAATTTACTGTGTTAGTCCGTTTTCATGCTGCTGATAAAAACATACCCAAGACTGGGTAATTTATACAGGACAAAGAATTTAATGGACTTACAGTTCCACGTGGCTGGGGAGGCCTCACCATCATGGCAGAAAGTAAGGAGGAGCAAGTCACATTTTACATGGATGGCAGCAAGCAAAAAGAGCTTGTACAAGAAAACTCCCCTTTGTAAAACCCATCAGATCTCACGAAACTTATTCACTATCATGAGAACAGAACAGGAAAGGCCTGCCTGCATGATTCTATTACCTCCCTTCAGGTCCTTCCCACAACAGGTGTGAATTATAGATTAGATTTGGGTGGGAACACAGCCAAACCATATCAGCCCCCAACAAGATAAGCCCATACCTTAGTCCCTGGAACCTGTCAATGTTACCTTATTTGGAAAAAGGATCTTTGTAGATTTAATTTAGTTAGGGATCTTGAGATGAGAAGATCATCCTGGATTATCTGGGTAGGTCCTAAATCCAATGACATGTGTCATGATAAGAGACCCAGAAGAGGAGAAGTTCCTGTAAAGATGAGGGCAGAGATTAGAGAGAGGTAGCAGCAAGCCAAGGGTGACCTGGAGCCATCAGAAGCTCAAAAAGTCAAGTAACAAATGCTTCACCGAGACTGTGGACTTCTGGGCTTCAGAAATGTGAGAAAAAAATATCTGTCATTTTATGCCATCAAATTTGTGATCATTTGTTACAGCAGCACTAGAAACCTTAGACGGGCTTTATTATCTAAAACTTAGGGGATATAAATAATTAGAAGACATTATTCCATAATGACTTTTGATTTTCTCTGAGAAGTTGTAATGATCAAGCCATGTATAATTTTAAACCAAGGGACGAAGAAAGGTCCTAATATTTGGAATATAGAACTATTACCTGGTAATGTCAAATTTATTAATCTTTATTCTGAACATAGATCATTGATAAATTTCTTAAAAAGGTGAAAGACTAGAAAGAGTCTCAACACAAAGAAAAGAAAGGATTCTTAAGAAGCAGCATAAGTGCAAATAACAAATTCCTGTTTTACTTCTTTTCTTGAGATGGTGACTAGGCCTTCAGGTCAGGGATATGGTGTTGACAGGATATATCTTGATTTTAGCCAGGTACTTGGCAAAGTCACAATATCATGTGGGCAAAAATGCAGGAATGAGACCTGGATGATAGCAGCATTATGTGACTCACAAAAAAAAAAATGAAAATGTTAGTTGATGGATCAATAACAAGCACAAAAACCTCAGAGATGCCACCATTCTATACTTTTCCTTTCAACTTTTCCTTTCAACCATATTTTGGAAATTAAAGTTTGTTTTTTCAGTTTATGAACTTTATGAAGAATGAAAACTATTACCATATATACTAGAAAACATTTTAGAAGCAAAATATATTAATAGGCTAGAAGAGTATATCTGTATTGTATTTTTTAGGACCCAACATCTCTGGAGCTTCTTCTTGGGCTGCTATGGTTTGTATGGGGTGAGGTTTGCCCCTGCTACAGGGAGATCCTTCTTCCTTGACACACAAAGCAGCACTTTCCTTATTTCCTATATTGAGTCCTGCGTAGTATTTCTTCTCTCAAAAAGGCTAGCTCTTCGAAACAAATATGCCTAGAACAATTGGCCCAAGGCAAACTTATGGTATTTAATATTAATTACAAAGTCCTTGATCCAGCCATTTTATTTAATGAACACGTAGAAAACCCTCACTATGTGTCAGGCATTTTTCTAAGCACTTCACAAATAGAAACTTTTAAAATATTCATGGCAATCCTACAAGGTAGGTGTTATTATTCTCATTGTATTGATGAGAGAACAGAAGCAAGAGGTCCTTTGTCTATGATCACACTACGATACAATGACTTCAGTAGTCTGGCTGTGGTGTCTTTGTGGTTACAGAGTATCCTTCACTGACTCTTCAACTATTTTAGGAGCATAGGAAAGAGAAGACTTGGCTTTATAGCACCTGATGAACGGATCTGTGCTGATGATAATGCCACTTCCACTCTGGAACATAGTGTCAAGTTTGTGAAAGGAAGCATCAGGGGAGACATTTATATACTGAAGCTTTCTCAAATAAGAGCAGCCTGAACAGCAGCTGATAGGTAAATCACGCTATATCCAGGGTACTTGAGGGTAACAGGAATGTTGAGTCTGAATCAGAGAAGATATGTGAGGGTAAAAATAACCAATATGTGCCAATATTTGACGGACTAAGGATGTAAAGTGATTAGACATACCCTCCACTGTGAGAAAGCATGGATTAAACTGATGGTCAAAATATTAGAAACAATATGACCAGTAAAGCTTTCCCACAACTACCACAAGGCAGTGAATTCTGAGCCACAGATTTTGTGTTAGTAAAAACTGGTGACCTTCTGATGGCATTGTGGTGGGAAATTTTTCTGCATTGTGTAGGAAGCTGGATTAGATAATTTGTAGGTTTTCTTCCAAATATTAGATTCTATATTTCTATGTTTATTTTTCTGCAGGCATGCTGAGAAATTGACATGGCAATCAAAGAGAGTTTTTGCTTGAATAAATATTTCAAAGTCAAGCCCATGTTACTCAGGAATTCTATTGTATCTCCTTTCTCCACCACTTTCCAAATGCTTATTTCAAAATTGAAAGAAATCCACAAGAGCAATTTCTTTCTAATTGCATAATTGCTGCATTTTGGCTTAACACTATTGGGGAAAAATGGTTTGACATCCTGAGATTTCAGCAAAGAATTACATAATAAAGAATCTAGACTCAAATAATTGTTTACTTAATACTGGAATTTACTGAAAAACCTCAAACACTGTTTCCTCCTTACTACTGCAACATAATTAAATAATTTCACAATTAATTACTTTCAGGAGAGATAATTTGTTTTCATTAAAATATGTAAATATGCATCCCTTGCTGGCTTTTAAAAAAAATTTCTCAGTGTTGTTTTCTCACCCACTGTTGTGATAATTCATGATAAAGGGTTCCACCATAGGCTTCAAATCTCAGCCTAGATCCTCCTTCATTCCTCAGCCTGAGAGGGAACTTATTTCCCACAACACAGCCTCCCCTGCCTCAGCCACCCACAGTCATATTTCAGAGCACCCTCAAAGGTTAAGGATTTGCTGCTGCTTCCTGCCTCTGTCTCCTGCAGTCTTTAGTTTTGAGGCCCTGGTTTTGCTTGTGATGTTATTGATAAGGCATTAAATTCAAGGAAATCCAAAGAAGCAACCCAGTGGAGAGCTGGGGGTGGGAGGAGGGAGAGAAAACAAAACAGAGTTTGCATTTTATGTTATTAAATAAAATTGGATTTAAAAAAAATAAAAAATAAAGGATCAAATACAACCAAACTAATAGACATTAGATGTCTTCTAAGTGCAAAGCACTGTGCATGCAATTCTGAGGCATGAACATAAAACTGGAAGAAGTCCCTTTAAAGGAATTTTTTTCTTGACTGAATGTGGTGGCTTATATTTATAATCCTGGCACTTTGGGAGGCTGAGACAGAAGGATTTCTTGAGGTCAAGACCAGACTGGGCAACACAGCAAGCCCGTCTCTACCAAATATATATATTATTGTTGGTGTTTTTACTTCCTCTTAGGACAAATATGTGTGTTTATTTAGGTCAGAACTACTTGGGAACACTAATAACACAAATTTATATATATATATTAAATTATATATATAAATTATATATATATAATTTATATATATATAAATTATATATATATAATTTATATATATATAAATTTTATATATATATATATAAATTATCCAGGCATGGTGGTGCAGGCCCATACTCCCAGCTACCTGAGAGGCTGAGGTGGGAGGATCACTTTATTCCAGCTGTACAGGCTGCACACCAGCCTCAGTGACAGTGTGAGACTCCATCTCTAAAAAAAAAAATTACAATAAAGTAAAAAAGATTTTTTCTTATCAGACCAAACATAAAACCTGCTGTTTGTGCTCTAGACAGAATGTTCATGCAAGAAAGGCAACAAGATAAAGCAGTATTCACACTGAGTATCATCCTACATTTTCACTGTGATTATCATCCAAACTATGGAAGGGATAGTTAAAAAGCAAAATTTATCTTGAATCATCCTTGCCTAATGAGGCATATACCATACAAAAAAGACAATACCAACTACTAAAGAACACCATAAAGAATATAATCTTGGGAAGTTCAATGGCCTAAAGCAAGAGATTTGAGGCAGGAATTCAGACCTTCTCATAGAGGGGTTACTCCCAACAGTTGCAGGCCCTACCCATTACACACACTGCCTAAGTGTTTGCTCTACCACTGGAGTCAAGATGACTTGCCAGGGAGTCTTTTCAGGATTGAAAGCTGGGCTAGATCTCAAGTGATAAGAGGTGAAATAGGTCCAAGGCATTTGTGTTACTGTCTTTAAAGAAACATTCCGGTGTATGTAGTAGCTACAGGGTATCTCTTTTGCTAGCTAAGAGATTAATAGGCAAATTTTTTTTTCTGCTAGGAAACTACCCTCCCACTTCTCTCTTAAGTAAAGAAATGGCTTATTGGTGGAGTTTTTACTTCATCTTAAGACAAATACATATGTGTTTATTTAGGTCAGCACTATTTGGGAGACAAAATAGTATTTTTTAATAATGTATTTTTTGGGGGGCAGGGGGGAGACTTTCTTCTTCCTTGATTGATAACATTTCATTGGATAAAGTTGCTTAGGTGTTGGCTTTTCCATAATAGAATCATGTCATCTTGGTCTTTAATTTTTTGTCCCCACTAAAATAATTATCTAAAATTGCAAGGGAACTTAGACAGCTGAACACACAAAAAGGAAATAACCCCATTTAAAAATGGGCAAAAGACATGAACAGACATTTCTCAAAAGAAGACATACAATGGCCAAGAAACATATGAAAAAATATTCCTGCATCACTAATCATCAGAGAAATGCAAATCAAGACCACAACAAGGTATCATCTCATACCAGTCAGAATGGCTATAAGAAGTCAAAAAACAACAGATGTTAGTGAGGCTGCAGAGAAAAGGAAACACTTATACACTGCTGGTGGGAATGTAAATTAGTTCAGCCACTGTGGAAAGTACTGCACATTGTTTAGAGATCTGTCAAATAACTTAAACACAGCTACATTTGATCCAGCAATCCCATTACTGAGTATATATCCAAAAGAAAAAATCATTCTACCAAAAGATATAAGCACTTATATCTTAATCACAGCACTATTCACAGTAGCAAAGGCAAGAATCAACCTAGGTGCTCATCAACCATGGATTGGATAAAGAAAATGTGGCACAAATACACCAAGGAATATCATGTAGCCATAAAAAAGAATGAAATTCTGTCCTTTCCAGCAACGTGGATGCAGCTAGAAGCCATTATCCTAAGTGAATTAATGCAATAACAGAAAACCAAATACTTCATGTTCTCACTTATAATTGGGAGCTAAACATTGGGAACTCATGGACATAGAGATGGGAACAACGGACACTGAGGACTACTCGAATGGGGAGGAAGAGAGGCAAGGGTTGAAAAACTAACTGTTGGGTACTAAGCTCAGTACCTGGACGACAGGATCATTCATACCCCAAACTGCAGTATTATGCACTATACATGGGTAACAAACCTGAGCATATACCCACTGAATCTAAAATAAAAGTTGAAAAATAAAATAAAATTGCAAGGGAAGGGCAAACTGTAGCACAGATATAATAAAATGTTATTTGATCAAAAAGATTATAAGACTCTAAAAGAAATTAAATATCATTCACATGAAGGAGTTATTATCAGGTATTGAAATGACTATATGCTACCAAAACCAATTTGTTTTAAACATTTTATTTTTAAGAATTGAACATATTAGAGAAGGTGAAAGTATAATATTACAGAGAATGCTGTATTTCTAAGTGCAAACAAAGTAAATTAAGACCTTTAGCTTTTCTTGCATTTTTTGCTTTACATGGAACTATTTTTAAGGAGCCTACTCATTTGTTGGTTTCTAATTTGTTTTTCAAGTCCCCTTTCCTGGGTTAAGCCCTCTATCCCCAGGCCTTTAAAGTGAAATGCTAACAGACCATTAACTGCTGTGGCACTCAGAGGCCTCTCCGTTAGAGCCTCTGCTTTGTTAATTAAAGAGACGCCATCAAGGCAGCAAAGGTCTGAATCATGACCTACCTTTTGAGATAGGTTTGTAAATGTCTCTTGGCTGTTTTGTGTACAAGTTAACTTTCAAATAAAACCCAAGAAAGAATGAAAATTCCTCTCCTTCCCCAACATCTACAAGAATATATAGCATATCTGAAAATGGAATAAAGAAGAGCCTCATTTATCTCCTGTCATTAGGAAAGATAACATGAAAAGATAAATGGCTAGCAAAAGGAAGCCATTTCTTTTTCAGTTAATTATTTGAATGAGAATATCTCATATTATAACATACTATATCTTTCCTGTATCTTTATTCATTTTTATTGTGAAATAACACATATAAAATGTATAAAACATGAATGCACAATTCAATAAAATATTGTAAGCATATTTTCCTCTAACAAGCTCCCTTCCCTACAATGTCAATGTCAAGACATAGAACAATGCCAGCAAAGCTCATGAAAATAATCACTACTCTGACTTTAAAGGTAATCACTTCTGTTTTTTACCCTTTGTGTGTGCATTTTTCAAACAACCTAGTTATGCATTTCAAAAGGAAAAAAAGAAAAATAACATGGTAAGTTTATCAATTTCCTTTATATTTTGTTAAAGTAATCAAAGATTACGTATTTCTGTGTCTAAGTTTTTTCAGAAAATAGGATTTTAGAATTCATTCTCATTTTTATATAACTGTACTACATTTTTTCATTGCTATAAAACTTCATTACTTGAATATATACAATTTATTTGTAATATGATTGATAAGCATTTTTATTGTTTTCAAATTCTATTACAAACGCTACTCTTATGACCATTTTTGTTTGTGTTCCTTGATGTGCATGTATACATGTTATTCTAGTATGTATTCCTGTTCGTGAAATTGGCTTACAGGCTAGCTACTGACAAATGGTTTTCCAAAAAGATTATAGCAGTTTATTAGTTTCCGACTGCAACATATTTTAGTCAACATTTGGTATTTTCACATTTCCTAATTTTAGCCCACCAGGAGGGTAAATAGGAGTGTCACTGTGTTTTAAATTACACTGCCCAGATTACTATTAAGTTGGAATAACCTTTAATATATTTGTTCATCATTTGTATCTTTTGTTGAGTGGCTGTTCAAGTCTTTTGCCTATTTTTCTATTGGTTTAACTATCTCTTTTTAATCTATGTACATTATTATATTTTGGGTGAGCCCTTTGTAAGTTATATGTATTGCAAATATTTATTCACATTATGTAGCTTGACATTTCCATTTCTTAAGGGTATCTTGGTAAGGTAAAGTTCTTAGCTTTAATGTAGGTGACTTTATTAATAATTTTCTGTATGTTTAGAGCTTTTTGTATCTTATTCAGAAATTTGGCATCCTGAGGTCATGGAGAGCTCTTTTTTTTTTCTAAAATATCTTTGAACAGATTTTCTTATGTTACGTCTTATGATATTTCTTATGATGCTTTCCAAAAGTGTCATTGTTCCATCTTGTATATTTAGACCTATAGCCCACAAGGAAGTGATTTATGTTAATGGTACTTATTTTAATTTTTGAGGGTTTTTTTTATGTGTGGATATGTAATTTTTCTAGTGATGTTTATTGAAATTACTATTTTTCATCTTGCTCTATCATGTTACTTTGTCAAAAAACAAAACTTCACATGTTCATGGGTCTTTTCTTTCTGGGCAGATTGTATTGCCTGTTCCTACACTAATACCACACTGTCTTTATTACCATACACCATGTCTTTTCATACTTTTTTCCTGGCATATCTTGGCCTTTTTCATTTTTCATATAAATTTTAAAATCAATCTCTCAAGTTCTGAAAATAAAATGTCATATTGGAACTTTGGAGATTTCATTTGTTTTGAAAAAAACTAGTGTCTAGACAGCATTATGCTTCCAATTCATGATCACACCATATTTCTATATTTTTTAATTTCTCTCACTTGAATATTTTCCTTAGTAGTAATGAGCATATTTTTGACTTATTCCTAGATATTCAAAATGTTTAGATCTATAAAAATGACATATATATGTATAAATAGATGATATTTATTTAATTTTATTTTTAATTTTTTTATATTTAGACATAAAGTTGATTTTTTGTATTTTGAGTTTGTATCAGCAATCATACCATGTTATTATATTAATTCCACTAGTTTAGATTCTTTTGGACTTTCTATATATGATACCATATGAGCTATGAATACCATTTGTGAATAATTTTTTATTCCCCCAAAATCAAAATTTTATAACATCTACCTATTATCTATCTATCTATCCATCTATCCACCCATCTGTCTGTCAGTCTGTCTTTTGCTGCCTGATGCTCTGGCTAGGGTCTCCTTAGGCATATGTTGAATAAAAGTCATAGAAATATGCTTACTTTTATTAACCTCAATCACAAGGAGAAAGCTTTCTACATTTCACCAGGAACTATAGGGCTGACTTTTCCTCTTTAGGTATTCCTTATCAGGATTGGTAGGTAGCTTCCATCTTTTCCTTCTGTTCCTGGATTTCTAAGCCCCTTTAGCTTGACTGGACGGTTAATCTTTTTTTATTATTATTATTTTTTTGAGACAGAATCTCGCTGTTGCACAGACTGGAGTGCAATGGCAGGATCTTGGCTCACTGCAAGCTCCTCCTCCCGGGTTTACACCATTCTCCTGCCTCAGCCTCTGGAGTAGCTGGGACTACAGGTGCCTGCCACCATGCCAGGCTAATTTTTTGTATTTTTAATGAGATGGGGTTTCACTGTGTTAGCCAGGATGGTCTCAATCTCCTGACCTTGTGATCCACCTGCCTCGGCCTCTCAAAGTGCTGGGATTACAGGCGTGAGCTACCACGCCCAGCCGACTGGATGGTAAATTTTATCAAAAACTTCTTCATCTTCGAGGTAGCTGTTTTATTTTTCTCCCATAGTCTATCAATGTAGTGAATAACATTGGTTATTTATCTAATGTTAAACTATGGTCATTTTGGTAATTATATATTTTGTCTTGCCACACTTAGTTTGCTGAATGCACCTATAATAATAATAATAATAATTATTATTATTATTATTTTCGAGACAGAGTCTTGCTCTGTTGCCCAGGCTGGAGTGCAGCGGCACAATCTCGGCTCACTGCAGCATCTGCCTCCTGGGTTCAACGAATGCACCTAGAATTTTTACATGCATGTTCACATCATTCTGCTGTAATTTTCCTCTTTTGTACTGCCCTTTTCCGGTTTTGTTATCAAGCTTATGTTAAACTTATATAATTCGGTGGGAAATATCCCATCTTTTTCTATATTCTGAAGAATGTGTGTAAGATGGGAATTACTTCTCTCTTGAATGTTTATTAGAAGCCATCTGTGAAGCCATTTATACAGTTTTCTTTGTGATAATATTTTTAATTAGAGTCAATTTTTTTAATGATCATAGGACTATTCATACAAGTATTCTTTGTTCAGATATTCTACTTATTTTTCTAGAAATGTGTCCATTTAACTGGATTTTTAAAAATGTTTGCATAAATATTTACTCTTGATATCTCCTAATTATCTGTTTAATAGTCAGCATTAATCTGTGGTGACTCTTCAGTCCTATATTTATTTTTACTCCTTCTTTTTGTTCCCTTGAGGCTTATCAATTATGCCTTTTCAAAGAATCACCTTTTGTAAAATCAGTCTTATTATGATGGCTTTCTATTTTATAAATCTGCTCTCAGTTTTATTTTTTTTAATTCACTTAGATTACTTTGCTGTTTTCTAACTTCCTGAAATGGATTCCTAGTTCGCTAAGACATAACATTTTTTGTCGTTTTGTGTGTAGATTTAAGGCTTTACTCATAGTAACCAACAAAAACTGGAAACAATGCAAACGCCCACAAATAGGAGATTGAATAAGCATATCCTGGTATAGTAACACAATAGACTACGGCTCAGACTGAAATAAAATAAACTACTGATACCAGAAACAGCATGGACAAATCTTAGAAAAATTATGTTGAATAAGAGAAACTAGATAAAAAAAGAATAGCTATGTGTCATTTTATTCATATGAGTTCAAAAACAAGTTTACTAATTCATGGTATCATGAATCAAAATCAAAATCAAAACAATGGTTGCCCATAATGGAAATGTTTTATTATTTTTATTTTGGAGGTGGTCGCATGATTTTAAACATTAGTACAAACTTATTGAATTACACACTTGAAGTCAGTGCCTGGCAATATAGTTAAAATTTTACCTCAATAAAAATACTATTTTAAAAAGCATGAATTACATATTATGCATGTTAACGTGAGCACATAGGAGTTACCCAGGTTTATGATGCTATGTGCTCGCACTTGTAACATTTTGTTGATATTAATGCACTGCCATGTATTTCAATTTGTTATCCTTGGTCTGTGATGGAGTGGGTAACAGGAAACTAAGTATGGAAATGTAGGTGAATGTTAGTAGTTACGTTATTAGTAGATGTTAGTAAATAAATATTTTTTGGTATGTATTTAGTAAATTACAGTTCTCACTTGCTAATATGTAGATACTTTATTGTGATCCAGGGCATATGGTTACCTGGTTACCTAACAAAGAAGTTAAGTGAGTTGCTATACGTCTCCCAATATGCACATATGAAATATAAGTTTTGTTTAACAAAAACAAAAAAATAGCAAAATAAGGCTGAATATCATGTGCCTAAAATCGTTTGAAAACATCTGCTGGACTGAAAGATTTGGTTTCTAATCTGTTTGATAATTTCAACACTTCTTCTAATCTCTTTCAGATCAATAATGTTTGTGACTCAATTTCCAATTATCTTGAATTCAGTAGGGGAAATTGTTATGCTTCATCCTGAAGTTCCCATCAGATATAACTGAATAGTTGTTATTTTCTTTATTAGGAACTTAAGCAGTTCTATTTGCATCTAAGAGGCAAACACCTCTTAAAGAGGTGTTTGCGTTGGTGTCTCTGTGGTTACAGAGAAGATTAAAACATTTTCTTTCTTTTGTTTTGTATTTATTTCTTCACTTTCTAGTGCCAAGATGACATTGTGTATAACGGTTTTACAATGTAGATTAGTACTGCTTGTATTTGTTGGCTTGCTAGTTTGTTTTTGTTTGTTCCTTTGTTTGGGGAGTTTATTTATATAAATGGCTCTGGGTTTGAACTTGCTTTAACAACTAGTTTCTGCAACCCTGGAGTCCAATTCTTGCTTTTAGGAAAGGAGACCAAAAACTCCCCTGCATGAAAAGTCTGTGAGTTATTTTTATTCAGTTTATACTGTGTCCCAAGTGCTGATGTGACCTTGTTATTTTACCATTCTGAAACAAGATTTCCAAGTAAGGAAACTATTGGTATGGTAACTTCTTTCACAACCATGTACCTTGTTCACTTACCAAATTTTTGAAGGTGGAATGGCACTTGAAAGCCTTTCCTGGCTAGACCTGGGTTGACGTTAGATCTAGTTCCGGATACTATAAATTAGATTCATTTGCTGTGAAGGCATTTCTACATGTCAGCATTTTCTATTACTTTGTCATTGACTTCTAATGCATTCCAGAATGATTTGGGTTTTTCTTTTTTCCTTGAGCAAAGAAGAAAAATGAAAATAGAAAAAATAAAAACTCTTGATATTCATTATTATGCAGCCTTCACTTTACAAAACACAATTTATAGCCAAAAATCTCCTTTTCTGTATTATGTGCTACCTCAGATGTCCAATGCTAAACAGAAAGTGCTATAAAAATGTCTGTCCTCACTTGGAAAGATTCAAATACCTGACAATACTGTGAGAAATAGCTACACATGATAACCTTGGTTCCACTTTCATGGAATATTGATTCATCAATGATTCTATTCTAGCCCAGTTTTGTGGTTGTATTATTTTCAATTGTGAACTCTTGGACTCTGGTAGCCACATCTTCCTGTAGGCACTGATATTTTCTTAGCTCTTTTTAGGTCCTGTCTTTCCTTCCATCTATCTACATCCTAATTTATCTTTGGTTCAAGTTATTTTAAGAAGTGGTCAAAGACAAAAACCTCTGTCACAGGAGGATATGCGGGAAATTCCAGTGATTAGAAATAGAGTCGCAGGCTGCAACACAAGTTCTTTGGCTCCCATTTCAATAACATATAATTCTTAGATTAAAAAGAAAAGAAAAGAGAAAGTGAAGGAGGCAAAGAATGTCACAGAAGAGGAAGAAACTAGTCATCCTTTCCAAGCCATATTGAGATTCCATGCTGCCATCTTCTTTCCTAATTGTCCACACTGGAGTCTCTCCCTGAATGTGCCTCTTGTTACTATTGTGCATTTGCATACAGCTACCAGAGGGACTGACCAAGCTTTCCAATTTTGCTCATAAGCCTTTCAACAGCTAATCAGGACTCTTTGAATAAAGTCCAAAGTGCTTATTTTAATTTTCAACTTCCTTCTCTAGCTAGGGTCACCACTACATGAACCCAAAACTATCTAGGTTCATCAGCTTAATAGTTATTAATTAATATTTATACTTTACCTTTTTTACTCATACTGTTATATTTTATACCTAAAATGATTCCCACCTTTTAAAACTTATCCTTGTCTACTAAAACGTTTCTTATTTTTCAAGGCCTTACTTAAGTACAACCTCAATTACACATATTATTACTCTGTTTCTTCAGTCAGATAAATTTTTCTCTTCCTGGAGGAAAGAGAAAAGAGAATATGTGTATCACACCATATAGAGAGCAGTGGTCATGAAGATGAGACATTATGTTAGGGTTCTCTAGAGGGACAGAAGTAATTAAATAGACACATATAGAGAGAGAGGAGTTTGTTAAGTATTAACTCAAATGATCACAAGGTCCCACAATAGGTTTTTTGTAGGCTGAGGAGGAAGGAGAGACAGTCTGAGTTCCAAAACTGAAGAACTTCAGTCCGATGTTCAAGAGAAGGAAGCATCCAGCACAGGAGAAAGATATAAGCTGGGAGGCTGGGCCATGCTCTCCTTTTACATTTTTCTGCCTGCTTATATTCTAGCCATACTGGCAGCTGTTTAGATTGTGTCCACCCACATTAAAAGTGGATCTGCCTTTCCCAGCCCACTGACTCAAATGTGAGTCTCCTTTGGCACCACTCTCATAGACACACCCAGGATCAATACTTTGTATCCTTCAATCCAATCAAGTTGACACTCAGTATTAACCATCACAAGTCTACCCCTTGTCAACTTGAACCCATACACATCTCCTGAGATCAGATATAATCTTCAAATAAAGAAAATGTAAGGTCACAATTATGCCTAACATAATACAACTACCCTTCATACAACCGTAAAAGCTGCAATCCCCAACCCATATACTATTACATAAAGTTAACAATACTTAAATGCCCATGTGACGTCAATAAATCTTATGTCACATGATAAAGGAAAAAGGAAATAAAATGATATTTTCTCAGTAGGAGTTTATACATGAACAAACATGTTTTTAACAGAAGGAGGAAATACTCATGACAATTACAGTCCTCGTTTCTGCAGCTGGTCACGTGGTCATAGCCGCTATTAATGACTACCTTCTTCTACTACCCATTTTGTACTCCCTTTGCCTTCAGCAAGCACCTCAGCAGGTCATGTTTATTTTCCTGGTGGAGTGGCCCAAACCTTCATTCCTGAAGGGCCTGGGCCATTTGTACTCCTGCCTGGATTGGTCTTTTGTAGTTTCCCATTGACCTTAATCACAGGGCATGGTAATACTAAGAGATGCCCTAATGGGTCTCTTGTATTCCATGTATACTCTTCCTTACCTCCTTTGTGGAGTAGTAGACTGATTTTATCTTGATAGTCTGGGTCAATCACCCCAGCCAATGCTGGGAAGATTTCCCTTCACCCCTGCCCACCAGGAAGATTTCCATTCACCTCTGTCCTTCAGGGATATCCTAGAAAGGGACTGTAGTGCTGCAGCTGTTCACTTTCCAGTGGTGCCTGCATATCATGCAGAAGCCTCTGTAAACCAGGCCCTAGTCTTCTCTTTCTCTGTCAACTGATCTTAGGGAACTTTCCACGAGGCCATCAGTGCAGGCTGGGGGAGAAAAGGCAGGGTGGCAGGAGTGGAGACAGTGGGCATTTGAGCCACTTCTTCATGTAACTTACTTGTGTCTTCAGGACCTGCTCGAGCCCAATCACATATATACCACCTCCATTTGATGATGAAATGCTGCTGTGCACAACCCACTTTATGGCTAGATGGGTCCAAAATCACCCAGTTCATGATAGGCAGTTCAGGTAGCATGGTGGCATGATGACCCATAGTCAAACGTTCAGTTTCCACCAAAGCCCAGTAATAGGCTAAGAGCTGTCTCTCAAAAAAAGAGTAGTTATCTGTAGAAGATGGCAGGGCCTTGCTCCAAAATCCTAGAGGCCTCCACTGTGATTCACCTATGAAGGCCTGCCAAAGGCTCCAAACAGCATCTCTATCTGCCACTGACACCTCAAGTGCCAATTGATCTGCTGGGTCAAATGGCCCAAGTGGCAGAGCAACTTGCACAGCTGTCTGGACCTGTTGTTGCAGAGCCTTCTCCTGTTTGGGACTGTACTCAAAACCAGCAGCCTTTCAGGTCACTTGATAAATGGGCCAGAGTAACACACCCAAATAAAGTATGTGTTGTCTCCAAAATCCAAATAGGCCCACTAGGCATTGTGCCTCTTTCTTGGTTGTAGGAGGGGCCAAATGCAGCAACCTCTCTTTTACCTTAGAAGGAATATCTCAACAGACCCCATACCACTGGACCCCTAGAAATTTTACTGAGGTAGAAGTTCCCTGAATTTCAGTCAGGTTTATTTCCTATCCTCAGGAACACACATATCTCACCAGTAAGTCTAGCGTGTTTGCTATTTCTTGCTCACTGGATCCAATCAGCATAATATCATCAATGTAGTGGACCAGCGTGATATCTTGCAGAAGTGAAAAGCAATCAAGTTCTCTCTGAATAAGATTATGACACAAAGCCTGAGTGTTGATATACCCGTGAGATAGGACAGTAAAGGTATATTGCTAGCCTTGCCAGCTGAAGGCAAATTGCTTCTGGTGGCCCTTATTGACAGGAATGGAGAAAAAAGTCATTCGCTAAGTCAATGGCTGCATACCAGGTACCAGGAGATGTGTTAATTTGCTAAAGCAATAAAACCACATCTGGTAGAGTAGCTGCAATTGGAGTCACCACTTGGTTAAGCTAACAATAATCCACTGTCATTCTCCAAGATCTGTCTTTTTCACTGGCTAAATGGGAGAGTTAAATGAAGATGTGGTGGGAATCACCACTCCTGTGTCTTTTAAGTCCTTGATAGTGGCACTAATTTCTGTAATCCCTCCAGGGATGCAATATTGTTTTTGGTTTACTATTTTTCTAGGTAAAGGCAGCTCTAATCACTTACATTTGGCCTTTCGCACCATAATAGCCCTCACCTTCCCAGTCAGGGAGCCAATGTGGAGGTTCTGCCAGCTGCTAAGTATGTCTATGCCAATTATGCATCTTGGCACCGGGGAAATGACCACAGGATGATTCCAGGGACACACTGGACCCACTGTAAATCAGACCTGAGCTAAAACTCCATTAATTACCTGACCTCCATAAGCCCCTACTTTAACTGTAAGACCACAACACATTTTAGGTCCCCTGGAATCAACGTCAGCTCAGAGTCAGTGTTCAGTAGTCCCCGAAATATCTAATAATTTCCCTTTCCTCAGTGCACAATTACCCTGGCAAAAGGCCAGAGGTCTCCTTGGGGAAGGATGGGGGAAAGATTCACTGCGTAAATTGTCGGTAATGTAGTGGGGTCCTTCCTCAAGGGGACCTGGCCTCCCTTTGGTCAAGGGGTTCTGGGTCTGTAAACTGGCTCATGTCTGGAAATTCATTGAAGTATGTGATTCTTCATTTTTATAATTCAAATTAGTCTGTTGTCCTTTTGACCTAGAAGTTTTCTGCTTTATAAATTAAGTAGGAATGTGGTAGGCTTCCTGTCAATTTCACTTCTAGGAACACAGTGATTAGCCAACACCAGAGCTCTGCATGAGTCAGCCTATTCTGATTGCCACTTTGCCTCTGCTGTCCATTACAGTAGCTACACCCACCTTGCCTTTGATGGTTGAGTGCCACCACTTGGCCTCTGCCACCTCAGAATCCAATTATCCCCACTGTATTTAAATTTTGTAGTTGAGTGACTGTGGTTCCCACTATTAGATCTGACATACAAAGAAGAGAAATTACAGGGCTTTTCAAAGATGCAGGTGCTGCCCTCACAAATCTATTTCACAGGCATTGGTCAAGGGTATATCTTCTGGACTCTCCCAGCTGAGATGAGTAGGTTTAAAGTGACTAATCCACTCCACCATCCCAATCTCCCTAAGCCTTTGTATCCCTTTCTCTACACTAAACCAAGGAAGATCAGGCATTTCCAGCTCACTCACAGTGTGGAATCATTTAATCCATATTTCCGCTAAACTAGCAAATAAATTATTAGAAGCTTTTTTTAACTCCCCGAGCTGCAACATTAAATGCAGAGTCCCTACTTGGTGGGCCCAAATCAATAAATTCAGTCTAAATAAATAAATCTAACTCTGTGTTCCTTCCATCATTATTCCACACCCTTAATATCCATTCCCATGCCTGTTCTCCAGATTTCTGCTTATATAAATTAGAAAACTCAGTTTTTTTCGAGTGTAGTGCACCTACTCATGGGTCACACTTTCAACCTCACCTCTAGGGACCTTCTGGGACTTTAGTCTAGTTATAGTTCTAGAAGAAAACAGGGGTATTAGGGTTAGCTCCTGAGGAGAATCAACAATATCTTTCCTGGCAACTGAACTCAGGGGAGGCCATGGGAAAAGTGTAGTATCCAGGTTGGGTAGTGCAGTCCCTCATGGCTTCCCTTGTCTGGGGAAAGGAGGCCCTCACGACTCCTTGAGCTTCTTGGGTGAGGCAATGCCCCACCCAGCTTCTGCTCGCCCTCAGTTGGCTGCTCCCACTGCGTTCCCAGTCCCAATGAGTTGAACTGGGTACTTCAGTTGGAAATGCAGAAATCACCTGCCGTCTGCATTTGTCTCACTGGGCACTGCAGACCAGAGCTGTTCGTATTTGGCCATCTTGCCAGATCCCTTTTTTATCCTTTTAACAGGGTATTTGTAGCACAAAATATCTTAATTAGATCAAATTTATGATTTTTTGCTGATAGGTGCTTTTGGTATCAAGTTAAATAAGTCTTTAATTTACCTTAAATTCTGAAAATTTTCTCCTATATATTTCCTAAATATATATTTTTGTTTTATACTTTACATTTTCTGTGACTTATTTTGAGTTGTTTTGTATACAACATAATACTTATATCACAGTTTTATGTTATTGTTTGGTATTTTTCTTCTTTTTTTTTTTTCAGTATTAGATCTAATTGCTCCAAGCAACATTTGCTTAAAAGGCTCTGTGTTCCATGGAATTGAGTGCATAACTTTGTCAAAATTCAGTTAGGCACCTTTTGAGCATTTATTTTTGGGTTCTCTATTCTGCTCCATTGATCTGGGGTCTCTGTTCCATTGATTGTGTCAACTCATCCATCAATACTACACAATCTTGATTAACATAGCCATATAATAAGTATTGAAAATAAGTAGACAGATTGCTTCTATCTTTTTTTTCCTGCCAAATTGATTTAACTATTCTAGTTCCTTAGTTTTTCCATATACATTTTAGAATTATCTTGTATATATCTATAAAAGTCTTGCTTGGATTTTCATATAAATTGCATTAAATTTGTACATCAATTTGAGAATAATTGACATTTTTACTATGCTGAATCTTCCAATTCATGAACATGGTATGTCTCTATATTTAGACAGCCTTGATATTTGGGGTTCTTAATAAACATTTTGTAATTTTAAGTATTCAGGCTCTGTATTTTTTTTTGTAAATTTATATCTAAGTATTTTATTTTTTGAGACTGTAAATGTTATTATATTGTTAGTTCTGATGTTCAAATGTTCATTGCTATATTGAAATACAATTGGTTTTTGTATACTGTAATTTTCTTGTATCCTGTAACCTTGATGTGCTCACTTAATGGTTCTATAAGGTTTTATTTTTGGTAGATTTCTCAGGATTGTCTGTGGATAATCGCTCATCCTGCAATTAGGAATTTTCTTCCTTTTTAAATTGTATGTACTCTCTCACTCATTTTTTCCCTCTCTCTGCCTCATTGCACTAACTAGAACTTTCTAGTACTATGTTAAATAGGAACGGTGACATGAACTTCCATTCTTGTTCTCATTTTGTACATTTTTAAAAATTATTCTTTATGTTCTTCTGTTTGGATAGTTTCTTTTTTCCAACTGTAATTTCACTGACCATATCTTTTGTCACCATAATCTGTTGTTACATTCCTCAATTGGATTTTTTATTTCACTTATTCTAACTTTTACCCTTACAGTTTTCATAGTTTTTATAGTTTTTATGTTTATTCTCTAAGACCCCATTTTCAGGTGTTATAAAGTCATTTCTTGAACTATATTGGGGTTAATTACTATCAATTACTTTTTTCCCTGACTCTGGGTTACATTTTTTTGCTTTCCTTTTCTTTTTATTTCTTTATTTTTCTCTGAATATTCAGTTTATTTTTTTTAAAATACTGGACATTGTACATGCTACATCTAGTGACTTTGGATTCTGAAATCCTCCTTTTGAGAGGATTGTTTCTTGTGCTCTCAGAGAATTAATTCAGCTAGACTCAAACTCTAAACAGTTATGTTCCCTGTGGCACTCAACAGCCAAAGTTTAGTCTTTATCTTTCAGACTTCCAGGTACTGGTTTTGACTGGGCTTCCTGGACCCTCCACTTTCCAAGCAGTTAAGGAGTTGTCTAAGGATTTAATGCTCCTCTCTATGACTCACTTTTCTATTTTCCTCTCATTTTCCAGATGAACTTTTTGTTTTAAACTTTATCCTTTGTCTCCTCAAGCATCCTCATATTCCACGGAGTGGAGAGTGCCCTCAGTTGAAACTTCATATATTATAGATCTCAGCTGAGACAATTTATAGCTTTCAAGACTTGACACCACTATAGTTTCTGCTTGTTTTCTGCTGTCTCTTCTGTGACTTCAGATAGTTATTTTTAATAAAAAATTTATAGAGTTATTTGCTGGAGTTTGAGCCAAATGTAAACTGCTCTGCTAATACAAATAGTTAAATTAGCTTAATTTTAAATATCTTATTTTTAATTTTTTAGTTTTTTGGCAGGCATATCTCCTGGAGTGTTCTGCTCCATAAAAACTTTTTTTTTTAACTTTTTCTAAGGTGCACTTTTCCATGGATTACATTTCAGTCTCTTTCTTGCTTTCCTCATTCATTATGACAGAGGGAATCCTCCAGTAGCCTTTTCCTAGAAACTATTTTTTTTAGAAACTTGCAGGTTCACCAAAAATTATCTTTTCTTTTGTCATACATGTTTGATATCTACTTGGATACAGAGGACCTTATTTTATATTTTAAAGTTATTTTCCACTCTAATTACTTTTGATTATTTTTCATTTTATAAATTTTGGTTTTTTTTTCTTTTCTACTCTGATTTTTCTTGACTGCTCTTTATTTTACTATTTTTTGGTTCCTTTTCTATTGGAGAGTTTTTTTCAAATATCTAGTTATCTTTAAATGAATATTTATATATAAAAGCAAGATAACAAAAAATTGTTTGGAAGTCCTGATTAGAGGTTGATGGCAGGATTCCTTTACTAAGAGCCTTACCCTAAGGCTTTTGGCAATGGATTTGTCCATTTTATTGGAGAATCTACAAAAGGTAGTATCTATATTTATTCATCCATTGAAGAAATCTTCAGTTACCTGCAGTTGGGTAAGAAATTATTGATGGTTGCCAGTGTTCTGAGACCCAAGTGAAAGAATAAAACAAGGAGATTAAACCATTTAAGAAACAGATTTTCACTTAATGCCCCTTGCTTCGTTAGCAACCCAACCTCCAAATTCCAGATTCTAATTCATACTGACATCTCTCATCTGTTATCTCCTTTCATGTCATCTTTTCTTACATGAGTTTATATCATTTTTAATTCCTCTTGTTTCTCTTCCTTTTTTTTTTCCTGAGACAAGGTCTCACTGTCACCCAGGTTTGAGTGCAATGACACAATCATAGGTCACTACAGCCTGGATCTTCTCCTGGGCTCAAGTGATCCTCCTGCCTTAGCCTCCCAAGTAGCTAGGACTACAGGCACATACCATGCTCAGCTAGTTTATTTTTTACTTCTTGTACAGTCAAGGTCTTGCTATGTTGCCCAGTGGATCTGCAACTCCTGAGCTCAAGCTATCTTCTTGTCTTGGCCTCCCAAAGTGCTGGAATTACAGGTGTGAGCTACCATGCCCAGCTTTTCATTTTTCTTGATGACAAAAAATATATTCAAATCTCCATTTTTAATTAGAATAAAAAGTCACTTTAAATTTGATTTAATTTTAACATTCTGAATAATTTTTGTTACTTTGAATTTAAATGTTAATATGAAATCATATTTAAACCAAATGTCTAATTAACTTAAACCTAATCTAATCAAAATTTAGAATTGAGCATAATTCAATTAAAACTTTTATGGATTAATGACAGAATGTTAAAGATTGAAAAATATTGTCATTCAAAAACTTTGTTAAAGAAAATTAACTATGTGTATAATAATTGTAAAATAATTTTTCCATCTGGTATATTTGGCAAATTTATTTTTTGGTAATTTGGCTTTAATTGGCTAGGCTTTTAGGGTTGTTGTTTTTTGTCAGTTATTTTACATCTATAGGAAAAGCTGAAAGGAGAAGGTGAATGGGTTGTTCTTCACTCCTCATTTGGAATTCAGGATAGAAAACCTGGTTCCATAATTCTTGCCAGTACAGGACTGCTCCAAGAAGCAAAAACTAGCCGAAGAATATGGTTGAGAAAGGAGTACCTAATATCTTGCGATTCTCTTTGCTTCTGTGTGATGTAGAAGGGATCCATAATTTCCGGCATATCTTATAGAAGACATGAAAGGAGGGTGATGATACCAGTATGGCAAGAAGCAAGGTGGACCCACCATAGAAATGATAGGAAGGTAGTCAGCACTAGGATATGAATGAAGGTTCTTTTCAGGAATCAGAGTGACTTTCAACTAAAGACAAAGCTGAGGCTGCCACAGGGCAATGAGATAAGAACAGGAGGCTCTATCTGAAAGAATAGATCTCAGGTTTGGGCCACAGACTTCACAGCTTGTGACACAAATTTGGGCCCATATTTCATACACCTGGATGTCATCTAGGGGAGAACTGGGAGAAAAGGTTGAAAATATATAAAAACTGAGCATAGTTTCCAAGGAAACTGAGTTCTATATATTCATTTATTGATTCTTTCATTGATGCATTTATTCATTCAGGAAAGATGTTATCAAGCGGCTACAGCATAATAGACATCATTCTAGGCACTGGAGAACAAGAAAAATCCACCCTTTCATGAACCTTCCTTGTCTGAGAGACACTGATTAGGCCAGAAATGACTAAGATGATTGGTATGTGTTAGTTGTTCCTTGGGCTATGTGGCAGGTAGAGTTTTGGCAGGAAATTTAGATGGGTTAGAGAAAATAAACCATGTATTTTTGCACTTTTTGCTGCAGTGTTTTATCCACTATAATTATACCAGAGTTCATATTGTATAGTTATTTGAAGGAAACAGGATTGTTTTATTCATTTATTTAACTATTTATTATACAGAGTTCTAAAGTATCTATGATGGGCCAAGCATTATTCTCATGCAGAAGATACAACAGTAGACAATTCCATGTTTGTATCTCTTTTACTTAACACATGATACACACTTCATATTTGGAAAAAAATAAACAGCAGAGGTAATGATTTTTGCCCTACTGACTATACTAGTTTTTGTAGAAGGCAACAAAGTATTTTGGGGTCCCTCCACCATCAGTCAACAAGAACAATTTACATAGGACCTCCATGGTTCCAGAGTCTAAGGTCTTCCATGTTTTCTCTGATACCTGTGCTGATCCATCCCATCGTAGGATGTGCCAGGAAAGAAAGGATTTTTAGCATCTGGCAACCTGGGTCCTACTCTGACCCATGTATAATAACATCCAATGAACACTTGTATTTAGTTTGGATATATCATAATTATCTGATATATCGAGTATATCTAAATGCATGTATAGGATATATCATAATTATGTGATATATCTAAATGCACATGCTTAGTTTGTCTTAGGAATTCTTAGTTTCCAAGTTTGTATCCTTTTTGAGAAAACTGCTGGGCTACAAAAGCTACTGAAAATAGTGACATTAAAGCAATTAGAAGACAAATTAGAAAATTATTCATGTATAGGACATAAACTGATCCCTTGAGACATGACCAATTATTTAAATCATAATTATGTCATTTTTTATGGACACTAGATTAATTGGTGACTCCTTCATTTAATAAAACTTTATTTAAAACCTACTATGTTCATAACACTGAAATTCTGTAAATGCATTAAGAAATACTTAAATTTTTAAATTTACCAAATTGTGTAATAACAATTGGCATCAGGTTATTATTTATTTTCTGGTTTATTTTTGTTCAAATCTGTAGGGTACCCAATTGCTTTCTTAATTCTGGCATTCTTGGATTTAATAGAAAAGTTTCGTAGTATCTTGGTTTACTTCCTTTATTGTGTTTTTAGTACTCTTGTCATTTCTATTCTCAGATTTGATCTTTTCAGACGAATGTCTTTCCCTTTAGAGTATATTTCAGTTTATTAAATTCACTTTTAATGGAAATTCTGAATTGGTTACCTTATCATTTTTCACTTCTCTTTTTGTCTTCTCTTTCCTTTTCTTCCTCTTTCTCCTCAAGTGTACTTCCACCTTGGGAAAATTCGTAGGCTCTGGCCATGCTGCAGTTTACATCTGTCACTAGTACTGCAGCCTCCAGCAACTTTTTATTAAAGCCAGTGATGTAGTGGGCACTTTGGCCAAAGCTGTCCACATGATGGATAGGACCACGTCTCCAGGGGCCTTTCCTTTGCAATGAGATGAGATTGGCTGATGTTGGGAGATGAAGCCTTTCCCCTCTAGGTCAGTGCCTGCTGCAATCCATTCCAAGTCAGAGGGGAGAGGAAGTTATTACCAGCCAGTGGCTGTTTCCTGGTCACTGGGAATTCTATGACTGGGAGAGCCTCATCCCTCTTTTCTCTCTACATGACCACAGCTCCTATCATCTAATGCTAGCCACCATGGTATCTGTCTCAGAGGAGATGCCCTGGGCAAAATGAACTGGAGTCAATTAACTAAATCTTGACGTGCAGTGGAAAGTGAGGCAGATAATTATACTCTTTGGTTTCCTTAGGTATAAAATGTAGTACCAACATTTCCTTACAGAAAGACTTATAGCCATCTAAACTGGAGAAGTGTAACACTGAACCCAGAAATAAGTGAGGATGGCACCACGGTAGTAGGAAAAGAGAATCACAAACCCCATGTACTTTATTCCACATACACAGATGTGGAACCACTCTCAGGTAAATCATTCTTAATCTATTCTTTACATAAAAGCAAATAAAATAATAGTCATTGAGCACTTACTACATACTGGGAAGTTTATATCTGTATCCATTGTCTCACTTAATGATGATAATATCAATATTAGCTAATGGTAAGAGTGTTCACCACGTACAGGGGTCTCCAAAATACTTTATATTTATTACTTCATTTTATCCTTGTGGGTTTTCTGTGATAGAAGTTTTTGTTTTATTTTGTTCCCCATTTAACAGATAAAAAAGCTGATTGTAAAGGAGGTTAAGAAATCTGAAAGAAAATGAGAAAAGTGAGGTTTAAGGAACCTGCACAAATGGTTCAATGCCATCCTCAATGCTGTACAATATCAAAACTAATGGTTTTGCTACTATAACAAAAACTCCAAGTCTATTAGGAGCTACAGTTTGCAAGCAGAATGAACATAAAAAAATATCAAAAAAAGTATAGATAATGATAATGGAGCACAACAGAAAGCAGGAGATTCCTAAAACTAGAGCTTTTTCTTGGGAAGCACATAGTTACTGGGAGCATTATTCTATTGGAGTGCAGTAGGATAACTGATATTCGTGATGATGACCCTGAGGTACCCAGACATGGTTAATTTTGTTTCAATATACAATTGAATCAAGAAAGATTGTAAACAAAATTTGCATGAAGAAAAGTTTTGTCCTGTATATCGCACTATAAACTGAATTCATATGCTGAGGAATTTTTCACAGAGGGGATATTTAAAGGTAACTGTAATCCTACAGTACATTTTACAGAATGTTCAAGTACTGCTTAAATTGATGATTTACATAGCTGAACTTTCAGGGAAGTTTGGACTCTCTAAAGTACAGACCACATAACTGACAACGCTACAGTGTATTGTTACTTTTAACTGCTGTGTTGCTCATTATAAACAGGACATGGGTATGTCAGAGATTAAGATAATTTCTATTTTCCCCATAAGAAATCAGCCTACACAAATGTGTGCAACATTGCCCCAACCATATTGTACCCCTAATTTCCTCCAAAATGAAATGTCATGGTCACCATTGTGAACATAATGTGTCATAAATCTTCTTGAAATTAGGAGGCACTCAGAAAATGCTTGTGGAACAAATTCTTTGATGAATAGTACATACATAGTCACACTTTGCCTTCCTTGTTACTAAGAGTTCTCTTTGGCTGAACTCTTGACCAAAGGCCAGAGGGCAGATATGATGATTGTAAAACCCTGTACTGGGTCTCATTAGCAGTTTGGCCTCACTGATGGAGTAAGGTTACGAAGGACAATTACGGCGATCCAAGCTGCAGTCTGGTTGTCCATGCCCAGAAAAGCAGTGTATATGTTGAGAAACAATATAATCTTGGGTCTCTGGAAACTCATCACTGCTGTTGGAAACATTGCCATAAATGAAATTTAGGTATTTTAGCCAAGTAGACATGTAGCTTACTAAAAATATTTTACAGTTGAAAAAATATTCCCTATGGTATTACAATAATTTAGTGTTATTTTCATGAATAGTTATATTATTTCCATGATGGGTAAAGTTTTAATTACTACAGTTCCAGCTAGTCAAGAAAAAGTCTGAGAGGAAAGTGGTTGTAGTATACTCTTGACATTACATTTTTCACACAGGCATTTAAACAGGTTTTTGAAAATTTCCTAAAGATGCAATGAATTGCTTATATCTCATCTACATTTTGCAATACATAGAAGAAGCCTGATTCTGTGTTCAGGTCTTTAAATCTGTGTTACAATAACCTTATTTAAATTAAGTGCTTTATTAGAGATCACAATTAATTTTAATTATCAGTTATAAAAATGACCTGTTCAGTCTCCATCGAAACGTCATAAACATTTCTAAGGAGCCGTCAGAATTCCAGGACAATGACAATCTAACCAGTATTAGGTTTACTTAGCCCACACCTCCAACGGAAGCATAAACTCAGTTTTAAGAATATTATATTTCACTCAATTAGGAGATTGGGGGAAAAAGAAAATACCACATTATACTTACTATCCTCTCAGTGCAGTCATCCTTTGCTGTTTTATCTTTTCATATTTTGGTAAAAATAAAATATTGGAATATTCAAATACATTATCTGTGTTATGTTTCTAGAGGCTTACTATTTATTTCAAGCCTTTTTGCCCTTCTGAAGCATGAAAACACATTTGTAAAGATTTTCATAGATAAGTACTCTTTAATATTAAAATGTCTCCTATCGTTTCATATGAGTTCCAATTCTTTTAGTCACCAAACAACCTCATAATATAAGGTCAGAGCTATTTTCATGAAAGACAGACAACAAGAGCTCCTCTTGCTTTACTTACTCTTATTAAACCACATCTATGGCCACTTGGGAGAGTTCCCTTAGGAACATTTAATAGAGAAGGAAAAACCACAGGCCTAGTTTAAAGATGCATCTTGAGTATACAGATGGTACAACATCAACAGCAGAAGTGAGTGACTACTGCATTTCAGGTCCAATCAAAAAGGCTCAGAAAGACAGTGATGAAGAAAAATTCTCCCTCCAGGTATATCTTTAGACAGTGCATCAGATTGTCCATTTTTTATGAAAGGAGAGGTGGCTAGAGGCATAATCTACGTTCATTAATAGGCAGTGATTAGGCAGCTGGCCAGCTCCTTAGAGATTTGGAAAGAATAAGATGGAAAGGTGAGTGATGAGAAAGTTCATCGGAGATGTGTGGATATATGCAGCAAACTCAAAAGAAAAGATAAAGATATTTCTATCTCATGTAAGTAAATGATCTCCTTAGAGCATCAATTACACAGGGATGTCTCAATAGTTATGAATATAATGATTCATCCTGTGGATGTCAATCCATTGATTTCCACAACTGTCTCATTTGTTCAATAAGTCAAAGTGGAAAGAGCTCATTGCCACAGATGGAGACTATGCATAGGCTCAAAAATATGCACATTCTGTCATCTAGAGTGATCTGAATGCCACCACTGCTGACTGTTAACTACCCAATGATAATGACTGACACTGAGTTCCTGACATAGTACTATTTCCCCTGAAGGGTGAGCCAACCACTCAGTGGCAGATAGATTACACTGGACCTCTGTTAATCATGGAGCAAGTAGCAATTTACCATCTTGAGAATAGATTCATTTTCTGGATATGGATTTGCCTTTCTTGCCTGCAATGCTTATGTGGGAAAGACTATTTTTGGACTTTATCTTATTCTTTACCATGCTATCTCATATAACATCACATCAGACCAAAGAACTAATTGTATGGTGAAGAAAATGTGGCAGTTGGCTCATTCCCATGAAGTTAATTTGTCTTTCCACAGTGCTCCATTTGCCAGAAGTATCTGGCTTAACAGAATGGTGAAGTGAACTTCTGAAGCCTCCCTTATTACACCGTCTGGGGCAGAACACTTTTTAAGATTGAAGGGCTGTCCAAATAATCCAATGGATGACTTAAAAGACAATATGTAATGTGTTTTCCTCCATAACTATATTATGCATCTCTGAGAATACAGGTTTGGCAGGGAAGTGGCTCACTTGTTATATCCATTATATAAAAGAAACTGCAGAAAGCTAGCTAGTCCCTTCCACCATTTGAAAACACAAGAAGACACCAGCTATGAACAGAAAGTGGTCTTCACCAATATTTAATCTATTGGTGTCTTGATCTTGGACTTCTAGCCTCCAGAACTCTGAGAAATAAATTTCTGTCGTTTATAAGCCAACCAGTCTATGGTATTTTGTTGCTTCCCCATCTGCAAGTACTTGTGTCTTGTGTGTTTGGAGGTCCTCTTGCCAAGGAAAGAACCCTTTCCCCAGGAAATGAAACCCTTCATGTTTCTGTTAACTTGGAAGCTAAGGGAACTAATGGCATTTTTGGATTTTTATAGTGTTAAACAAGTAGATATGGGGTCATTTTAGTGGTGAGCATGGCTGATCCTCTTTATTATCTTGATATTGTACAATTTGGGCAAGGAGAACTACTACCAGAATCCAGGATATTTACTAGGATATCTCATAATACTCTGAGAGCATTTCTGACTAAGAGGAAGCACTAGCAAATCCGTAACAACAGGAACAGTAAGGATCATGTGGACACTTTGGGTTACTCTACCAGATAAAAGTTTTCAAGAAGCTTAAGTGTTGTTTGAGAGTAAAGGGACATGGAAAAGATGAAAAAAGCTGTAATTATCCACCTTGACCTTTGACCATATGCAGAAGAGGTGACTGGAGCAGCTATATTTTAGGTCAATTAATGCCCACCCCCCAATGCATGTGACATTTCATGAAATATACATTATAATTTGGGTTTCATATGTGAGAATAACTTGATTGACACAATGGTGACAATATAATTTCATCTGTATAAGGAGGCAAGTTTCTTCTTCCAAATGAAGAAGATACTGCCAGATGCACTCTTCTTTATCCTGTCTTATGCCTGAGATATCTAAGAACTTTATCCCCTGGGATACTTTATTCTCTGGTGTCTAGTTGATTTTGACAATAGGAACACAACAGGAGATCATAAGCAAAGAGAAAAAAAGATCTGGATGCTGATTTCACCAACTCCTCCTGGTCTCCCTCTTTACCTGCCTCACTGTGGTTCTAACTACAACTGCTATCTATGCTATCTCCTAGTGGTTATTTTATCTCTGCTGACACCAAACTTTCTCTATATTTTGATAAGACAATTTCTCCCCTTGACCATTCAGGGTTTGTGATGGCTTAGTTTTTTCCCATACTTTGTAGTCTCTGGGCATTTCGCCATCCTTAGCTGATTTCTTTAACCCTTACCACAATGCTATATAAATAGTTCCTCCACAATAGAATGCATTGGATATGTTATTTCTTTCCCGTCACTATGCTGGCTGACAATTACTACCTATCACATATCAAGAAGACAAAAAACTCTCCATGTACCTCTCAACAAGACGTTAAGCTCATGATACCATGGTTTCTTACCTGAATATGGGGATATTAATTACCTCATAAGCCTGTATTGAGGATAAAAAATCAGAAGTGCTTACAAATAGTATCTGGCTTTCTGATAAATTGCTATTATTATTCTCCTTATCACCATAATTAATGTTATCATTAGCTTTATTATTGTTATTGGTGATTAGTGTTATTGGTTAGAATTTTTCATCAGCATTTCTGAGAAAAATAATCCTCTAGATTGACATTGTTACCAGGCATTTTTATAAGAGGTTAATTTTACCAATGTGCAGTAAGTCAATATACTGAGACACCAGGGATTACAGCAGAGAATGAGTTTAATAATCACAGGGCAGCCGGATGAGGAAACTAGAGGAAACCTCAAATTTGCCTCCTTGAGGAGTTAGAGGATAGAAATTTTAAGGAGTTTGGAGAGGGCCAAAATGTGGGGACCATTGATTAGTGGAAGAATGCAGGGGAAGTCTGGGACTGGGACAAGAAGAAACTGCATTTTCATGCTGATTCCATTTATCTGTGGGGGTCTTCCAACTAGTCGGCATCAATTATTCTGCTAGAATTCAGGATGTGAGGAACATCTTAAGCAATTCTTTTAAAAAAGCTTAATGATTCTAACATCAGTGATCCTATGTACAGGAACAGTGGAGGTGCAAATGGTCAGTATCTAGTGCTACTTGACTTTTGGTTACAAAGAAGTAAGCCAAAGTACAGCCTAATGTTTAATTTTCTCTGTATTTCTGCTCAGAATCCAGCGTGTATTTATTGTTAACCTTTTGAAGGTGGTTTTTTTTTTTCAAAGAAGTTCTGATATTTTAAGAACTTTCAATACCATCTACTGTCCAATGGAAAAAAGCTGGAAAGAAATATCAACACTTGAATGTAAAAATAAAATGCTAACTAAAGCAGAATAATCTCAGAGTCTATTCTGCCCAAGAAAATGAGTATACAAGCTATGGTCCATTAGGGTAGAACTGAGATAAAAACAAGAAAAAAAAACCCTCGAATGATCTTACATAGACTGCCTTTATGGACCTCATAACTATCCTCTCCAACTCACTGAGTATGTTGAAAACTATCTCTGAGCTAACAGGGGAGCACATTGTTTTTTGTATATTTTCTTTCTCCAACCACAACCCAGGAGAGGCACAGAGGTGGCGCCTACCATGGAGCTCATAAAGAGATCTTTAAAAGAAATCATTAAAGTTATAATTGATATAGAAGTAATTGCATATATAAAAGTAAATTATTTAATAAGAATTGAGATATGTATACACTTATGAAACCATTGCCACAATCAAGATAATGAGCATATCCATTATCCCCCAATTCTCTCATACCCGTTTATAGTCTGTCTCTCCCTCTCCTCCCTGCTCCCAACCTCCATCCTCAGGCAAACACTGATCTGCTTTTTATTGCTATAGATAACTTTGAATTTTATATAATTTATATAAATTGAATGATACAGTGTATTCTCTTTTTTGGTCTGGTCTCTTTCACTCTGCATTATTCTTTTTAAAATCATCAGTGTTTCTGCACATAACAGTTCACTTTTTTTATTGTTGAGTAACATTTTGTTTTTACATTCAAGTATTGGTGTTTCTTTCTAGTTGGAGGCTATTACAAATGCAGCACTTTGAACATTCTTGTCTAAGTTTTTGTATGACCATAAACATTCATTTACCTTTGCTAAATACCTAGGACTAGAATGGCTGGATGATATGGTAAGTGTATGATAATTTTAAGAAATTGCCATACATGCTTTCCAAAGTGGTTGTACCAATTTTCATTCCCATGAGCAGTGTATGTGAATTCTAATTTCTCCATATTATTGCAACATTTGGAATGGTCAGTCTTTTTAATTTTAGTTATTCTAAGAGATACATAGGGGTATCGTCTGGTAGTTTTAATTTTCAGTGATGTCAAGTATCATCCATCTATATGTCTTCTATGGAAAAATGTCTGTTCAAATCCTTTGAGGACTTTTATATATTTCATTGGAACTTTTGTATTTACATATCTTAGATATCAATCATTTATTATATAAATTAATATTTTCTTCCAGTCTGGGGCTTATCTCTTTTCTTCCCAGTGTCTTTCAAAGAAAATATTTTTTAAAAATTACAAACTTCTGTTTATCCGTTTTTTTTCCCCAATGGATCATGCTTTAGGTGGGATAACAAAGAAATCTTTGCTTAACTAAAGGTCATAAATATTTTGTCCTAAGTTTGCTTCTAGACATTGTAGTTTTAAGTTCTACGTTGAGATCAATGATCTATTTTTAGTTAAAATTTTTATCTCCTTAGGGGTATGAATCAAACTTCATTTTGCTTTGCATATGGATATCCAATTGTTCCAGATTGTCTTATAAAAAGATTTTTTTCTCTATGAATGTCCTTTGCATTTTTACTGAAAATCAGTTATATATACATATATGCACATGTATAGTATATATATACACACACACACACACACACACACACACACACACACACATATGCTGGGCTATTTCTTAACTCCATATTCTACTCCATTGATCTGTTTTTCTGTCATTACAAAAATACCATGCTCCCTTGATTACCAGAGTTTTGAATAAATTTTGAAGTCAGGTAGTGTTAATTCTCAAGCACTCTTCCTTTTCAAAAATATTTTTTGCCTAATTTTCTAGGTCCTTTGCATTTCCATATGAGCTTCTGAATCCGCTTGTTAACTTCAATTGACAATCCCACTGATAGTTTTATTGGGATTGCACTGAATCAATAGAGCAGTTTAGAGATAATTGATACCTTAATATTATTGAGTCTTCTGACTCAAAAAGATGGTGTATATCTCCGTTTATTTAGGCTTACTTTAATTTCTTCAGCAATTTCTTCTTCAATTTATTTCAACAAATATATACATATACGTTTAATTTTTAATATACAGATCTCACATATCTTTTGTAAGATTTATCCCTAAGTATTCTGTATTCTTTGATGCTATTGTAAATAACGCTATACATTTTACTTTCTGATTGTTTATTGATACTATGTAGAATTATAACTCACCTATGAATGCCATCCTTGTATTCTCTCACTTTGCTAAACTCACATATTAGTTCTATTAGCTTTATTTTATATGCAATGTAATTTGTATAGATAATATCTATTTACTTCTTCCTTTCCAATTTGGATATGTTTTCTTTGTGTTGCTTTATGTCAATTGGTAGAGACTTCAGCAAAAAAAAAAAAAAAATAGGTGACTAGAAGACAGATATACTTGCATTATTTCTCATTTTAAAAGTATATAGTTTGCCACCATTAAGTATAACGTTAGATGCCAGTTTTTTATATAAATTATTGGTCAAGAGTACTTTATATACTTTATTTGTCAAGAGTATCTAATAGAAATGAACATGGGCTTTTGACAATTTTTTTCTATATAAACTAAGATAATCATACTTTTTTCTCTTTTAGTATGTTAATATGAGTGAATTGTGATACACTGGTTTTTACATGTTAAACCAACCTTGCATGACTGGACAAACTGCACTTGGTCATGATTCATCATCTTTTTGTATTGCTGGATTTTGTGTGCTAATATCAAGGATTTTAATGTACATGTACATGAAGATTATTGGTCTGTAATTTTCTTTTCTTGTAACATATTTACCTTGCAGTGTAATGTTGATCTCATAAAATGAGTTGGTGAGTACTCCTTTCTCTTTCATTTTCAGGAAGAGACTCTGTAGAATTGTCATTATTTCTTCCTGACACATTTTTTGGAATTCACTAGGAAAGTCATCTGGACCGGCAGTTTTGTTTTTTGGAAGGTTTGTAACTACTAATTCGATTTATAAAAAAGAATTTTAAGACTATTATGTTATCTAATTCCTCTTGAGTGAGTTGTTGTGGATAATCTCTTTTAAAAAGTTTTTTTGGCAGGGCGTAGTGGCTCACGCCTGTAATCCCAGCATGTTGGGAGGCCGAGGCGGGCGGATCATGAGGTCAGCAGATCAATACCATACTGGCTAACATGGTGAAACCCCGTCTCTACTGAAAATACAAAAAAATTAGCCAGGCGTGGTGGCGGGCACCTGTAGTCCCAGCTACTCAGGAGGCTGAGGCAGGAGAATGGCGTGAACCTGGGAGGCAGAGCTTGCAGTGAGCTGAGATCACGCCACTGCACTCCAGTCTGGGCGACAAAGTGAGACTCCATCACAAAAAAAAAAAAAAAAAAAAAAAAAAAGTTTTCTTTTCATCTAAATGCCAGGTTAGATTTGCTCATAGTAGTTATTTAATATCTTATTAATGTCTTGGTTAATATCTCTGGAGGGCAGTGATGCCTGTCCTGATAATTTGTGTCTTTTTGTCTTTTTTTCACTCCCTTTTCAGCCTGGTCAGAAGTTCTTCAATTCTAGACATTTTCTAAGAAATTGCTTTTGGTTTTATTGATTTTATTGTTTTTTCTGTTTAAATGTTATTGATTTTTGCTCTGACGTTTCCAAGCTTCTGATTGCTGTGTGTTTAATTTGCTCTACTTTTGCTAATCTCTTAAAGTGGAAGTTTAGGTTACTGATTTTAGATCTTTCTTCTTTTCTAATACAAGCAATTCATGCTATACTTTTTCCCTAAGTACTGCTTTAGCTGAATCCCACAAATTTTGATGTTGTGGTTAAAATTTCATTTAGTTCAAAATATTTTTTAAAAATTTTCTCTTGAGACTTTCTCTTCATCTACAACTTATTTAGAAGGGTGTTGTTTGTTTTCCAAATTCTTGGAGGTTTTACAAATTTCCTTCTGATATTGACTTCTAGATTATTTTTATTATGGTTTAAACACATGCCTTGTATCATTTCTATTCTTTCAAATTTCTTAAGGTATGTTTTATGATCCAGAGTATGTGCTATCTTGTTAAATGTTCCATGTGCACTTGAAAAGAATGTGGATTCTGCTTGTGTGAAGTATGCTACAAACATTAATTAGATCAAGTTGGTAGCTAGTGTTGTTTACGTCATCTGTAACCTGACTGATTTTCTGCTTACTTGTTCTGTCAGTTACCAAGAGATGAGTACTGAAGGCTCCGACCTTAATTGCAAATTTTCTCCTTACAGATTTAACAATTTTTGCTTCATGCATTTTAAAGCTAAATGTGGATACCCATTTAAAATATTCATGTCTTCGTGGGGAATTTACCCTTTGTCAATATGTAATGTCTCATTTCACTAATGTTTTCATTATATATCTATTTCCGTCCTTTATTTTTATTCTATATATGTCTTTATTTTAAGTGGTTTTCTCGTAGAAGCATATAGCTAAGTCATCCTTTCAAATTTAATCTGTCAATATGTTTGTTAACTAGGGGTTAGACCATTTACATTTTAAGTAGTTATTGATATTGCTAGATTAAAATATACCATCTTGCTAGGCATAGGTGTTTCTATTTCTTTTTTTCTTCTTTGTTTCCTTCTTTAATTTTTTGTTTTCTCTGAGATTAACTGAGCTTTTTAAAGATTCTCTATTGACATAAATATTTTTAGAAAATTTTTTTAGTTGTCCAAGAGTTAACAGTATAGATTTTAAAATAAACTGAATCTATTTCAAATAATATAATACGGTTTCACTTGTAGTAAAAGGATCTTAAAACTATTTCTTTTTTTTCTTTGATTTTTTTTTTTATACTTTAAGTTTTAGGGTACATGTGCACCATGTGCAGGTTTGTTACATATGTATACATGTGCCATGTTGGTGTGCTGCACCCATTAACTTGTCATTTAGCATTAGGTGTATCTCCTAATGCTAATTCTTCCTCCATCCTCCTGTTATTACTATCACATATTTTACTATTATATATGCTATAGACATTCAATACTTCGTGCCACTGCACTCCAGCCTGGGTGACAAAGTGAAATCTTGTTGAGAGAGATATTTATTTATTTATTTATTTATTTAGAGGGAGTCTTGCTCTGTTGCCAGGCTGGAGTGCAGTGGCGCAATCTCTGCTCACTGCAACCTCTGCCTCCGGGGTTCAAGCAGTTCTGCCTCAGCTTCCCAAGTAGCTGGGACTACAGACACCCGCCACCACACCCAGCTGATTTTTGTATTTTTAGTAGAGATGGGGTTTCACCATGTTGGCCAGGATGATCTCGATCTCTTGACCTCGTGATCTGCCTGCCTCGACCTCCCAAATTGCTGAGATTACAGGCGTGAGCCACCATGCCTGGCCGAGAAGATATTTTAATGAACAAAAATGTAGGGAATGAATTGTTAGCAGACTTAATCTATAAGAAATGTTAAAGAGAGTGTGTGATAGGCAAAAGGAAATAATATAGGTCAGAAATTGGATCTCTGTAAAGAGATATGAAGTATCAGAAATGAATTAAATGAAGGTAAAATAAAATCAGTTTTTCCTTATTTTTATTACTCCAAAGATAAAGGACAAATTAAGGCAAAAATTACCAACAAAGTATTGAATGCTTATCATGGCTTATTGCATCCTCAACCTCCCAGGCTCAAGCAATCCTCCCACTTCAGCCTTTCAAGCAGCTGGGACCAGAAGCACACATCGCCACACATGGCTTTTTATTTCTTTGTAGCTATAGGATCTCACTATGTTGCCCAGGCTAGTCTTGAAGTCATGGGCTTATGACATCCTCCTGCCTCAGCCTCCCACAGTGCTGAGGTTACAGGAGTGAGCCATTATTCCTGGCCTTCTTTCTCTTTTGAAGAATTGTTGCACTGAATGGAGAATTCTGAGTTCCTAGTTTTGTGTGTGTTTGTTTCTCTTTGTTTTCTTCACTATATTTTAATGCTGTGCCTAGCATGCATTTGTCTCTTCCCTGGAGTAGATCTCTTTTTCTTACTCTGCCTTCCCAATTACTGCGGGTTTTCCTCAGGCTTCAGTTTTTGTTGCTCTTTCCCACCCCTTCTGTTTAAGGATCCCTCCCAGGGAAGATGATTCTCATTGTATTTTCAATGTAGTTGCTTTTCCTACTTTCACCTACACTCTCAAGCAGTTTTTTTGATCCTTCCACTGAAGATGAAGGCACTTGGCTAGTCAGAGGAATTGGACGAGGTGGTGTTTTGGTAGTTGCTGTTCCCCTCCACCATCATGTGACAAAAGGGAAGCTCTTTCTGGATTCTCCCCATGCTCCCTATAAATGACAGGTGAGATTCCTAGAGGAGAGTGAAAACCCAACTATGTGTTCATTCCCAGGAATTTTACACTCTTAGCTCACCTATATGCTACCTTTAACAATTCTTTAACATTTTCTAGTTGAATCTTTTTTCCAGTTTATATTAGGCATTTGGTGACTTCCATTCCAAGTAAGCAAATGCTTGCATCCTATTTCTTCATGCAGGTTCCTGTCTCTCCCCATGATTTGGGACAGTTGGGTGACCTATGAACTCACATTTGACAGTTTTAGGAAAAGCCATTCATTTGTGATTTGTCCACCTCTCTACTTTTTCTGTTATTTGGGAGTGATGTTCTTTCCCATTCTCTACATCTCTAACTTGAAACTGAAGTGTCCAAGTTTCATTATATATTATTATTAGGTATATAAAAAATATATGCAAATTTTGTAAGAGTTAAGTATTAAATATAAACATTTATAAACCTACCACTTAATGTAAGGACAAAAATGATACAATCCTTACATCTAGAGAGGAGATGGGACAGGTATGAAACACACAAGTAAATGAAATCCATTTTTCTTTGGGAAGCGTTAATAGTATTTATAGTTGGCGTCTCTGGAAGGCCTGAATTCAAATATGTCGCTTGAAATAACATATAAACTGGACATATTCAAATTATAGCTGTAGCCAGTGCTTAAATTCCTTCATTTTGTGCCAAAAGACCTAAGATTTAAGAACTAAATCCCATTTTAACTTCACCATCCCAATTGACAGCCAGAGAGCTGGGAATAGCAGCAAATCTTGAGTGCTACCAAGAATGCTTGTAATACTTTAGTAATTTACTTCTTTCTGAAGAGAATTAGTGTCTTTGGTAACTATGTTTCTCCCTATACTATGTCATCATGTGAAATTATATCCTGGGCACATTGTACAGTTGGAAAAGCATGCAAGGTCCTGTTTTAATACTTTTTCGTTTTCCTCTTCATCTTGATTTTTGATTGATATAATTTTCTCTGGTCTGTTGAATAAATAATTCCCAAATTTATAATCTTATTGATTAATAAATCATTTTGCCCTGATTAGGAAAGCAGTATCTACTTTCAAGGAAAAAAATGAGCCTTCTATTGCCTTTCAATGTCTTTGGAAAAGTAACATGGCTCTTCTCTTAGCTCCTTTCCCATTATATTAGTATATTTTATTTCCTCTAATAGGCTGCAGAAACCAGTAATATGATAGGAAGTCATTAATACAATATAATCACGGCAGAATATCAAGCTCATCTTTTTCTCTTTGCATTGTCAAATGTTTCAATATTTTATTTTATAATGTGATGACCAGAACTGATCATGGTAATCTAAGTGTGGATCTGACTAATGCATTGTATAATCAAAGACTTTCTTTTAGATGATTATTCGTTTACATTCCCTACCTTGTCTCATGTCACAGTCAGGCCCACTGGAATAGCCATGCTAGTGTATTATCTTAAAAGGAAATCAGGGAATGGGGTGACTGTGGGAGAGTGACAACAATGAGAAACAGAAAAATGTGAACCCCAGCTCCATTTCACAGATTAGCAGTACAGTGTGGCTCAGTTTCCGTGTATGTAAAAGCTCCAGTGGGTGCTGCAAACTGAAATGCCTACAGGGTTGGGAAAGATCATGGAAATGATCAAGTAACAGAGGGATAGGATTTGGGAGAGGTCCTGGCAACTGGCAAATGACTCATCTGGAAGGGTTGTGGTCCCACAGCTCCAGCTCCTTGCTACCCAGCCTTCCCAGAAAATGCAATTTCTCAATAGAGGCTCCAAGTACAGATTTTCATAAGTAATCTTCTGTCTTTTAAATACAGAAACTATTTAAAAGCCTTATAAAACTAGTGGCTATAGAACAAAGCAGTCTGCAGACAAAATGCCTCTTGTGGACTGCTTAATTGTGCCTATTTTATTAGAAGGTCTCCAAGGATCCTTCTGGTTCTATCATTTTGTATTTAAAGATTGTAGATCACTATGTTTTTGAAGGGAATCAACTGAATTAATTGTTTAGGCTGAGATCATTTATAGAAGCAGCAGCAGCCTTATCCAAAGGTACTGATTAAGTGTCAAATTCTAGAGAACTATGTTAAGGATACTTCAGAAGTTAAAAAGGCATAGTTTTTCCGTACAGGATCACACACACGTTATTCATTGGCTCAACAAATATTTATTGAGTAATGAAAGGTCAATAAGACTGAAATAATTCAATTTACCTTCCATTGTTCTCCAAACTTATGTATATTTTTTCACATCCTTGGTGTTCTCAGACCTTTGCAGGGTGAACCTTATATTTTGTATACTCTTAAATCTATGTTGTTGAGTTTTTTTTTTTTTTCTTTGCTTCCTCTGGGACCTTTCTCCATTAATTACTCTCTTAGTCTTTTGGCTGTGAAGTCCTTTAATTTCCTCTTGCTCCTTATTCTCAATTAAAACTATGTTTATGATTTACTGCATAAGAAATAATACCATGACTTACACCACACCTGCCTCCTTTCACCCCCTTCATTCCCCAATACACTTCTAAAAAGAGCATTACAAGACAAGGCTGCTGACCTCACTGTCACTGCCCAGCTTCCCTGAAGACCTTAAAATGACAAGGGGCAGTGGGGAGGGGGAGGTGTGGTGTGGGATGGTGACGCCTGATTGCAATGGGCCAATATTGTGAGCTCATCTATCATCCCTTACCTCCAGTACTCTGTAGGAAAAGAGGTGGAGGGAGGGCATCCTGTATAAAAGCAGTGGAGTCACACTGCCAGGGTTGGAAACCTGACACGGCCATCCTCTAGCTGGGTGACCTTGTGTAAGTTATTCACCTCTTGTGCCTCAATTTTCTGTGAAATAGTGCCCATCTCCTAGGACTGCTGTGAAGATGAAATGTGTTAAAATTTGTAAAAGCCTTAGAACATACATGAGCCATATAGTAAGCTCGATATAATGCTCAGAGAAATAATAATAGAAATCTTTACTCTTAAATGAGAAAACTGAGGTATACAGTGATTCAGAATCTTGCCAGAGCCCAGGCAGATAATGAGTGACAGAGCTGAGAATTAAACCCAGGCTATCTTGCTGCAAAGCCCAGGCCTTCAACTGCCATGTTCTTCTCCTTCTCAATCAGGATATGTTGACCAAAACCAAGAAAAATGCAACAATGCAATAAATAAAGGTCATATAAATGGCATTTTACACATCTTAAATTAGTAATAACAGGCATTGTATTGTTAATTTTCATTCTCTATCCCTTGCTCCACAGAAACTATTCATGATTTCCCTCCCCAGCAGTTTCAATAAGATGCTTGCAAATTTGTTTTGCTTTGTTGCAGATAATATGCTTACTAGGAGGCATTGTTTTCTTTATGGGGCCAGTTCTCCTTCTAAATGTTCAATGCCTTTCTGATTTTATGACTCAGAGTGGTTGATTGTTGACTCTTAACTCTCCCCTCCCACTCTCCAGGTCCTGCCTCCTGCCTTCCAGATTCCACTGTAATTATTTACAGAAAGAATAACTTGGATCCTTGACATAGAAAATGCTTTAAGTAACCTGTACTTAACTTATGGTCCTCTCCCACTCTCCTAAATGCTCATTTTATGCAATCTTGTAATTTTTGCACAATAATGTGCTTTCTTCCAGCATCCCACAATAGCCAGGGTGTAGGCAGATGGTTGATTGATCCAAGATTTGGAATTTGCAGAAGAAAGAGGAAATGCTTGAGGCTCTGGCAATAAATTGGTTAAAGTTACTCATCATTAGTTCTGGGCTCAGCAGGCAAGGAAATGAAAAATGAAACCATGAGGTATACAGGAAATAGGGGATGAGAGACTGTTGAGTTTATTCAGGTGAAATGCTTTAAAGTGAAAAAGGGAAAGTTGGGGGGTTATAAGAAGGACTTGGCACATTGGGCTGTAAGATCTCGGACACCAGGCTCTTAAGGGTGCTTCAGAGTGTAGCTGTGGGAGTGCATTTGTGAAGTGGTCCCTCTCAATCTTCACTCTCACACCCGTGGGGCATTTCCACCCCAGAGCTGCAGGAACCAGGTCTTATCACAAATTAGCTCTAGTGAGTCTTTCAGGTTTTGCCTTTTTCTCTCTTTTCACCCGGAATCTTTATTTTTGTTTAGCTATTTCTTTTAGGATATGAGCATTATTTGTTACTTTATCATGTTGTGTCTTTGAAACCGCATGTATCATTGATCTTTTTGATCAAATTTATTCTCAAAATTCTTATTCTCAATATCCCAGTACTATTCACCACCCACGGCCCACACTTGCTTGTCTAAAAGAGATTAGGGAGACATGTATTGAAGAGGAAGAACCCTGGGGTTTATGAGAAAAAGGACCTATGAAAGCAAAGGTCTCCACTGGATATACCAAGTGGATATTTTAGTCATTAATTATGATGGGTTATGGAAGAAGAATGGAACCAGGTTCCAAAGTCTTCACTGAATGTGGATGAATGCATGGGCATTCTTTAGAAAACATTAAAGCTTGTACATACGGTGGCTAAAACCTCAAAGAAGGATTTTCATGTTGATTTTTTTTTTTTTGCATAAAAGTGAAAGAATACTGGTCTGGACATGGCAATGAGGCACTTACAGGGCTTGTGATCTGGAGAAAATGGCAGCTTCTACTTGAGGTTTGACAAATCCACAGCAGCATTTCCCAAACCTCCTGGGTCACAAGTATCACCCTGAGGCACTTGTTAGATATATATGCTCTTTATATATACAGATGACTAAGCTCTGCCCTGGACAAAGAAGTCAACCTCCTGGAATGTTTGGAAAATATTGTATTTCAGACAATCTTTTTGCAACTAAGAAGAGTATGAAGAGCACTGTTCTGTGACAATGCTGAAAATATAAGAATATTTGCTCACAAAGCAAGGACATTCCAAGAGGGTGAGGTGGAAAAAGTGGAAAGGAAGAACCAGGTTGAAATCTGCATAGAGAAGCCTGGCAATGGCAATAATATGAGGGGAGTTGAAATGTAGCTGAGTAATGTGCAGAAAAATTAGTTTGACTTTTCTCGGGACAGCAAGCTGGCACTGGCTGAGGTTCCTTGAGACATAAGAGTTTTCATAAGGTTAAAAGATTCAAGTGTTTGCTCAATAGTTGAATAAAATTTTGCAAAAATATTTTTTCTGATGTCTATGAGGAGAGCTCTTCTTTCAGGGAAAGGTCAACTTGCTTTCTGGTTGCTTACCTTGGGATAAAATCCCAGCAGCTGGCACACGTGAAGAGCTTCAAAAGTTCTCATGGTGAAAGAGGAAAGACCTGCAGCAGTCATGGAAATCTACCTGTGAATCAAGTTCTTTTTATAAACTGCTAAGAAGGCAGTTGGTCCTTAGATTTTTACCACTTAGTGGAGACCCAGCTGTCCACATCACATAGGAAGGCTCAAGTTTTATGTGGAGGAACTGGAGCATCTGAGGTGCCTTAGGTATAAAGAGCCCCATGTAAGCTGTTTCTGGTGGTTGGAAGGCAGTCACAGTACACGCAGGTGTTTAACTCCCAGCCACCTGTGCTGGCTAGAAGCCATCAAGGCATCACACCACAAGTATGTGGACAATATTTTTGGTCTTCCAACACCACACTGCACCTTGAGCGCTGAAACACCATAAATTTTTCTGCTCCCATTTTCAATGATATGTAATCCAAATTTTGCTTTTTTTTTTTTTCTGGTGAAAAAGCATTCAAGCTTCCATTGAGCCGACCCCAGAGAAACTCTCCAACTTGCTCATTTTTTGCTATTTCTCTACATCTATCTTCTCTTTACCCATGCAGCCACCTCAGACTCTAATCCATCTAGGTATCTTTATACAGTTTCAGAGCTCCTTGTTTGGGGTGCTGCTAAACTTTCACCACCCCATTTCTATTGAAATTCTGCTCATCCTTTGAGGACACATTTACATGTAGCATTCTTCTTCAACTTTCTTCTATACTCTGAGTTAGAATTAATTACTATTGGAGTTTCATAGCACTTTGTACCACTATCTAGACAACTTACTATGATCATTAACAGTCAGTCCTGCCTTATGTTCCTTGTTCTCTTATTAGCTTATAAACCCTTTGAAGGAAAGGTTGTGTTTTAGCACTATTATCCCCTACAGAACCCATTTTATCACCTTGAATACAGTGTATACTTGTCCAAATATTGGCTGATTGAATAACCATTTCCAGTGACTAAAATAGGCCTTATAAGCAGACAAAGAAACACTGCACACAAATCAAGTAGCAATTTATCAGCAGTCCCCCCAGTGGCTTAAATGAGTAAATGACATTTGCTAAACCACCAGAATTTCCTCATTTCCTATTGTTTAAGGAGGATCTTGAAAAATAGAGGCATATATATTTCTGTGTAGTCTGCATTCTGTACAAATCATGCAATTTGGGGTTGACTTAGAGACACAGTTCCTCCTTCTTTTTAGAATGACATTAGGAGATATTGTTCCAGGTTCTGTAATGTGTTAAAGGATGGCAGGAAATGTTTGAGACGTGGTACCACCAAGCACACGTGCTGATGCATACATTGTGGCCTCATGGAATATGAACAGACTGGAGTGGGGAAGCCTTCATTAACTCTGTCTCTGGACAAGCAGCTTCAGTCCTCTGGAATTCTGTCTTCTCCTATGTAAAATGTGGATTAAAATGTCTTTTCTAATTTAAATAACTACATTGGGTGCTTCTTATTAATCATTTCAGAATCTGTCACCCTCATCTATCTCCTTTTTCAGCTGCTGCTGCAATGATCAGTTCTGCTAGCTCCATGAAACTTCCTGCCAGTACCACCTGAGCAACTGATTTCAAGTTTCTTGCCTCCCACCAAGGAGTGTTTCTGTTGGCAACATGTGGGAAGCCATAGGAACCCACTCAGCTTGCAGTCTAGGCATGCATATTCCAAAAGGTCAAGGCAGTTAACATCTCATGGGGTGAACTATGACCACTGAAAGACAGAAACAAGTAGAAAGTTCTTTCTCCTCTTTGGCCCCAGAGAAATGGTCCTGAAATACATCTTCATAAAATAGAGCAATCAGTTGCCTACAGCAGTGGCCAGCTGGTAATGCTTCCCTTTATTTGACTTTCTTTCCATGTTGTCTGTTCATCATGCTTCCTTATTTCCGTTCCCTGGACTCACACTCGGCAAGCGGCACAATCACCCAGAAGCCTTTGTCCAGAGTCTGCTTTGCTGGGAACCTATGCTATGACATCACACTTTTGCTACAATGTGGGCAGGAATGCACAAAAATAAATAAATAAATAAATAAAAATTTAAAATCCGTGATTAAAAAACATAAGGAGATAGTGAATTGGCTTTTCTCTAGGAAGGTAAATATGAAGAAAGTAAGTATTGGTCATAAGAGGATTTAAAAATTATACTAGATTTTATTTGATATGGAACTTTTTGCCAAACCTGCCAATGATTCGAAAGACTTTTCTATGTAATCGCCATGGTCCTGTATTCCCTTAGATGCTGGCCTGGTCTTAGCGGGTAAAACTGCATAGAATCACAAGGGGGATTAAAATCACAACAGCCAAATTAACCCAAGCTGACCATATTGCTCTGTGCCCTAGGAAAGGCGCTGGAAGCTGGGAAACACTAATGGAAAATAACCAACAGGCTAAGGAGAGAAATGTTATTTTTGAACTTTTAAAGAGAACATTATAAATAGCAGACAAAATGGAAAAGCAGAAATTAAAAACAATAAAAACAAAAGCAAGTTGACAGCAGCTCTTTTAATATGACAATTTTGGTGCTTCTAAGGCCCAGGCTTAGGAACGTAATAACTGAGTCCCAGTGAAATGGCCAAGGACCATGGGGTTTGAGCACTTAGTCACAATGGCATTTCAGGTTAAACAATCATTGACTCAGCAGTGAAAAATGAGATAAATTAAAATTATTTTCTTCACAACGGCCGAGGGGCTTGGCAAGTAATATATTGAAGAAATTTCCTGGACATAATAGGTTACATTAATTTTCAACTGCAAAACAATTCCTTCAGCATTATTTTTCAAGGAGAGAGAAAAGAAGGGGGGAGAAAACCACCCTGTTACTTGTGCTATTTACTTCTGGCCTAAATGAGAAAACATGTTTCAAAGGGAAGATTAAGAAAGGCGTATCAAGACACAGAGCAAATCCTGACTGTAAAGAATTCAAGCTAATTGGTTACCCATTTGCCTGTTCGAATGTGGTCAGTATTAATCCAAGAACAATAGAAGCATAAGTTATGAAAATCGTTACATTGGGAAGCGGAATGTTAAGCCCTCTAATAGCTAAAACCACCTTTGTGTGGAATATGGAATTAAAGTGGGAGCAAATTTTCTCATCTAAATGTGCTACCATTTATTCTAGAAGCGCTCAATGCCTGTGATGGCGGGCCCTTTGTCCCTGATCCTGAGTAAGTGGGGTGAACACATCAGGTTCCAAACCTTGTGAATTTCACAAGCTGCTTGGGGAGCCAGGCAAATGGAATTGTGTAGGGTGGTAAGAAGAGGATAGTGTCACCAACTACTACCAAATAGGAACAAAAGCCTGTATTTCTTTTTCTATAAAGGGCAAGACAGTAAATATTTTAGGCCTTGTGGTCATACATTCTCTCTCATAGCTAGTCAACTCACCATTGCAACCTGAAAGCAGCCATAGACAATATGCAAATGAATGAACATGGTGATGTTTCAATAAAACTTTATTTATAGACACTAAAATCTGAATTTCATAAAATTTTCATGTGTCATGAAATATTTTTCTTTTCATCTTATTTCACTTTGTACTTTATTTTCAGCCATTTAAAAATGTAAGAACCATTCTGAGCTCTCAAGCTGTACAAAGCCAGCCAGCAGGCTGGATGTGGCCTGTGGGTCATTGTCATTCATTTTTTACAGTAATCATAAAGTAATACAATAGCAATGTTATTAAAATGTATGTTGGAACTTCACTTGTTTGTCAGTGTGATGTGTGTGACTTCGGTCTATTGGATAATTGTTTTCAAATATGGAAGTATATTTTCTTAATTTCATTGTATTATTCACAATGTAATGGCTACTGACAAAGTATACTTTTAAGTTTAATCTGTATTATTAACACTCTCATCATAACTCTCCTATGTCATGACAATGAACAAAACAGCTCAAACTGTGATTAGTGGCATTTGCCAATTTCCGCAGTGTAAAAACTCCAATTTCAAGCTCTTAGCATGACATTGCTTGCTTATGTTATGTGAATGAGTCTCTTACAAGCATATTGCAAGAGCAAGAATTTCCATCTTTGTTATCTCTGCTTCCATTCCGTGTCTCATATAAAAATAAGTACAAACTAAATGCTCAATAAAGATACATTGATGGAGGAATATATCCATTTGGTAATTTGTTTTATCTCTCACATCAAATCATTTTATGTGATGGACACAGATCTGTGACAACCAGATAGTCATCACCTTCTAGTCCCAGTTTTGGTTACAGACCTTAGCTCTGTGACTAGCCTCCAACTAGTACAGGAGATAACATGACCTCAGTTGCTCCCAACTTCCTTCCTATTTCTCTGTTTCTCTGCTCTCCCTCTGCCCCTTCTCTCTCTTTTTTTTTTAGACGGGGTCTTGCTCTGTCACCCAAGCTGGAAGGCAGTGGCGTGATCTCGGCTCACTGTAACCTCTACCTCCAGGGTTCAAGTGATTCTCCTGCCTCAGCATCCTGAGTAGCTGGAATTACAGGTGCGTGACACCATGCCCAGCTAATTTTTTTTGTATTTTTAGTAGAGACAAGGTTTTACCTTGTTGGTCAGCCTGGTCTTGAACTCCTGACCTCGTCATCTGCCCGCCTCGGCCTCCCAAAGTGCTGGGATTCCAGGCCTGAACCACTGCACTTGGCCTGCCTCTTCTTTTTGTTGGCTCTCTTTTTGCCTCTTTTGCTCTGGTTCCTAGTACCCTCTTCTGGCTTTTATAGTATTCAAACCTTCCCAATACAGCTAAATACCTATTATGGTGTTTATTTGGAGAGAGAGATAAGCTTGATTTACAAATAGAAAGCAAACTTTGAACTAAAGTATAGGTCTCCATTGGCTAAAATTTAGGAATTTAATGCATCAGTTTGTCTTAGTTAACTCAAGCTGCCATAACAAAATACCATAGACTGGGTGGCTTATAAACAACAGAAATTTATTTCTCAGAGTTCTGGAGGCTGGAAGTCCAAGATCAAGGCACCAATAGATTCAATATTGGTGAAGACCACTTTCTGTTCATAGGTGGTGTCTTCTTCTTGTGTTTTCAAATGGTGGGAGGGACTAGCTAGCTTTCTGCAGTTTCTTTTATATAAGGGCACAAATCCCATTCATGAAGGTTCTGCCATTATGATCTAATCACCTCCCACAAGCCCCCACCTCCTAATACCTTTACCTTGGGGATTAGGATTTCAACTTAGGAGTTTTGGGATGACACAAACATTCAGATCCCAGTAGGAAGCTGTAGGTATATATATCTCTGTGTATGTTTGTATTTTTACATGAAAAATGCTAAACAAATTTTACTACCCAAATTTATTCATATTCTTACAGCCTTTAGAATTGCCTGAAATTTTAAAATTTCCTGTAGCCTATATAATTACACCCCACAAAATTAACCATTATTAACAATTTGGGGAGTGTCATTTTTATTTTTTTCCACGTTTAAAATTATAAAACTTCTCTCTCTCTCATATATATGTGTGTGTTTGTGTGTGCATATGTATATACATATGCTCATATATAATATATATAATGGGTATATATGTATGTTATTGATGTGTATATATGTTATATATATGAATAGGTGTATAGATATGCAAATACATACATATACACATTATGAAGTGCCCCTCCCTCCCCCACTCCTTCCTCACTTCCTTATACGCATTATCCAGTTCATAAGACTTTAGTGTAGTCCCTCTTTTCCTTGGTCCTAGCTCAACTTCCACTCCAAGCCACTCCCTCATGCATACCCTTGAGCTCTTAGTGCCCAGGAGGCTCAGGGCCCATATTTGCACTCTGACATAGAGCTCACATCTGCTTTAGTGGGTACTCTCATTCCCCTGGACTTTATCAGTACCCTCCCACTGCACTCTTCATCTTTTTACAGGATGACTCTGTAACTGGCATCCACAGCCACAAAACTATTTAGATTTCCTGGAACCAAATTGCTTTCCAGAACTCCAGTGGCATGAAGCTGATGTGGATATTGATTTCTTGTTTGTTAGTGGCTAGTAATAAGGAGCCCTAGAAAAGGCACAGAGTGGTAGAAAGAGCACCTGTTCACATCTGTGAGCTGCAGGTGGCCGCCCGTCACTAGCAGCAGCAGCTGGACCTCCTGCTGCATACTGTGCCCTTTCTGCAGACTACCAGGATCAGGTAGATTGCAGCCACAACACTGGGCTCTGGGGCTTGCAGCCAGAGATCTCCTGCACCAGCTGCCACCCTCTAAATCCGTTTTGCCCTTTGTTTGCTGAGGGCCTGATAGCAGTAGGGCCCAGTAGCTTGTAGCCAGCTCAGCAAATGTGACATTCTCTGCTGAGGCAAAATTGCACGTAGTGTCTGTCTGCAAGGAAAAGCACCACCTAAAAGAAGCGTGTCAGATCCCTAGCCAGCCAGACACCCAATTATTTGTCTTTGCATGTTTTTTCTTTCAATTTTTAAGTTCTGACAAAAATGTCTGGTACAAAGCAGGCAGCGGTGTGGCTGATCATTTTTTTTTCCTTTGCCTAATTTAGCTTACAACCCTGGAGGGCAAGACCTGGATGTCCAGTGCCTGGTCCCTGCTCATTGGGTTCCAAATAAACACACCTGACACATTGACAGGTGTTTGTAGAAAAGCTTTGCATTTACCCTATAGCAAATATTTAGTAGCAATATTGCTGTTGTAATAAATGTGTGCAGATATACCATTTTTACTGTGCTTCCCTTTATTGTGCTTCAAATATACTGTGGGTTTTTCTTCACAAATTGAAGGTTTGTGGCAACTGTATATCAAGCAAATTTATCAGCACTATTTTTTTCTAACACCATGTACTGACTTCCAGTCTCTGTGTCACATTTTGGTAATTCTTATGATATTTCTACCTTTTCCATTATTATTATATTTGTTATGGTGATCTGTGATTGGTAATCTTTAATGTTACTGTTGTTATTATTTGGGGGATGCCATGAACCATCCCCATATGAAATGGGGACCTAGTAAGTGTTATGTGTGTTCTGGCTGCTCCAGTGACCAGCCGTTCCCCCATCTTTCTTTCTCTCTTCAGGCCTCCCTATTCTCTGAGTGACAACTGCATTGGAATTAGGCCAATTAAGAACCCTACAATGGCCTCTAAGAGTTCAAGTGAAAGGAAAAGTCACAGGTCTCTTTAAATCAAAAGCTAGGGATGATTAAGCTTCATAAAGAAGGCGTCAAAAGCAGAAATAAGTTGAAAGCTAGGCTTCTTGCACCAAACACTTAACCAAGTTGTGACTGCAAATGCAAAGTTCTTAAAGGAAACTAAAAGTACTACTCCATTGAACACATGATTGATAGCCTTATTGCTGATTTAGAGAAACTTTTAGTGGTCTGGATAGATCAAACTAGCCACAACATTCTCTTAAGCCAATATCGAATCCAGAGCAAATGCCTAATTCTCTTCATTTCATTCCCTGAAGCTGAAATGCTGATTTGGGTACGGGTGGAATAATGAGAAGGCACATATCCATAAGTATCTCAGAAGTGGCATACAATTACACTGGCACCAATTTAGGCATTGCATTTATGTCCTAGGGCCATCCTAAGACAATATAATGGAAATGACTACAGTCACCATCTTTGTCAATCTCACATGAGAAACACAAGGCCTAGAGTGAATAATAACTTGCATAAGAATATACAGCTACAGTTGGCCGAGTTTGGATGGAACTCAGCAATTGCATCTCAATTTTTTGGTTTCTTCTTCTGTATCGCTTTGCTCAATGAAGAGTTGTTTTCCATGTGCTGCAATATACACCTATAGAGAGAAGTGCTGTATTTGAAGATTCTGTTCAAGTGGCAAAACGATCAGAATATACTTAGATGCATGAGGGAAGTTCATTTCACTGTTATTGAAAGAGTAAGTAATAAAATAAATCATTGGTTTCTAGTCTGGCACCACAGACTAGAATATTAAGACTAATACTTAAAAGAAGATCTCTCCAAACATTTTACTTTTCTTTTCACCACAGACTTATTTGATTATTTTAAATTATTGTTCATTAATGAAAAGTCATAAATAAAGGCCAATTTATCAATCTTTCATTAAAAAATTCCAGCCATATGTTTTCTGAAGGTCTAGGATGCTTTTGACTATATTATTTCAGATCCAGTAGTACCCCGTATACACATGTATCTATCTGCTCTCTTTGAAACAACTGAAACATCAAAATCTATAGGCCTTTTATGCACACTGTGTTCTTTGTCCGATGACCTTGAATAACATAAAAGCCAAGATAAGTGAAAACATTTTTAAAACCTAACTTATCAATAGATCATGATATTGTCTTTGCCTTTTAGCCTTATTTAAGGGTCTAGGTTGCTGAAGCTGGAAGGTCCCTTAGAGTTCACCTAGGCCAACACCCTCATTTTCCAGATGAGGAACTTGCACCTGGGAGAAATTAAGTGAATTACTCAAGGTCACACAGAAAGTCACTTTCTGAGTCGAGCTAACATTCCTGTCTTTTGATATCAGTTCACTTTCCAATATGCCACAGGCTCTCAAAATTAACAAAACAGAGTAGCATTTTACTAATATTCAGCCAATGAATTTTAATTTGTCCCTTAATTTTTATTCACCTCCTACCTCTGGGACTTCACTTCAAGGTTAATCGAACCAGTAAAATGTGGGTGTAGTTTCCCAGAGGGCAAAGAATCCTATAAATCAACTTTCTCTAAAGGAAGACTTTCCTACCTTCTTTTGTAAAAGATGCTCTCGAAAGCAAGGCCTTATGAAAGACTAAAGGATTATCTAAATTCATTTTCTCCTTTAACATATCAAGAAGTAGGTCTGGAGTCCCAGGTCTTAGAGAGCCCTAGGGAGGCCATGTCAGATGGAGTAAGGGGACTGTCCAGGACAGGTGGGTTCCCTGTGCAGTCATCAAGAACACAGTCAGTCTTGGGGCTGCTATATGGCTGGGTGCTCATGAAGTGGGGTGATTTAAAACTATTTAGAACAATGGTGGATCCCAAGGGGTACATAGAGTTCAGAAGTTCTTGAATTCTCCAAAGTTCGCTGAGGATTTATGGAACCAGCCAGAGGAGACCACAAGCATCGGCAAAGTAGTCTTAGCACTGAGATGCTCAGGGCTGGCTGCCCAAGCCAGAGACCGAGTGGGATTCACAGCCAGGTTGAATAGACCCAAAATGCTAGAAAGACAGGGAGGTCTCGTTCAGGATGGGAAGACTGATGAATGCTTTACAGCAACAGATCAAGCTCTGAGGACAGATGTGCCCTTTCATCTTCTCTGCTTCTACCACGGTTTCTTTATCTCACCTCTCAATCTCCACCCGCTGCCTACTCTCACCTTACCATTGCTTTGTACTCTTTCAGAATTGCAATGTCCAGAACACACTCTGACCATGCAGCTCACTTTCTATCTCGGCAGATCACTTTCAAAGTACTTCCACTGCAACTGTAAATAATTCAAAACCAATCTGACACCCTCTTTCCCATGTACCTACCACTTTTTCTCTATCAGGCCCTTCTTAAACTCATTTCCTGTTTTATGTAGCTTGGATTCCAGGCACACAGTGATAGTCACTGCTTACGAATTCACAGCCCCCTTAACCCTTCTTCCTCTGTCTTAATCTCCTGGTCTGTTCCCAACTGCGGTTTAATGCAATGCTCTGCCTCCTGAGTGTCTCTGCCTTACCTCCCTGGGAACAGTGTGGCTACAGGAAAATCAGTGATGACTGACATCAAGAAGGCCTCAGTGTCACAGGGAAACAACGCTACAGTTCTGCACAGCAGTTCATTCCTCTGTTCCCCAGGAGATGATGGCACACCTTTTTCCATCCATCTTCCACATCCCTGCCCTGAACCACTCAGCTCATTACTTTTGTCTTTTGTTGATGAAATAGAAGCAATCCGAAGAGAATTACATTTAACCCTTCAACAACATGGGTTTGAACTGTATGCATCCATTTTTATAGGGCTTATTTTTCAACCAAACATGGATTAAAAATACAGTACTTGCAGGATACAAGTATTACAGGGATGAATTTTGGTATAGGCAAGTTCCACAGGGGATTTGGTATATGTGGGTAGTCCTGGAACCAATTCCCTGCATATACTAAGGGACAACTGCATTTTATCTTCCCTCTTACAATTTTACCACCTTCACTTCACCAGTCTCAAAATGCCCCACTATCTTTTCTGGCACAGTGGGTGAACTGGTACCTTAACTACCTCAGAAAATCTATTGTTCTTCTCATACCCTCTTGACTCCTCAAGTACTTTTTGATCCCTTTCCTCTTGCATCTCCTTTCTCCACGCTCTTTTGCTCAGGAAGATGGAAGATATCACTACATTTGCACATCAATGTCTGTGTCAATTTCTTTGTTCCTCTTTATTGATAAAATCCTTCCAAGAGATTTTGTGAAAATTGACACATTATCTAGCCTCAGGGGCCTCACAGTTAAGCAGGGGAAAGGCATAGTTAAATAAAGACAGAGAAGAGTATGTAATTACAAATTATCGTATTGTTGATCAATAGGTAGATAGATAGGGACAGACAAGATAGAGAAGAATTCTAAACTAAGTAAAAATTTTAACTTTTATGTGAAAACAACAGGCACGCTCAGATATGGAATGTATCTGGAAGCATATTACACATACACCCTCTTTCTGACACAATTCTACTCTCCGTTCCTCCCACTCCAAAAAATAAAACTGAACAAACACATTTTAGCCACAAGAGATAACCCAATATAGCAAACTTCCTATTGGAGAGGTTATATATGATGAGACCAACAATAAGCATTGAAGCCACCTAATCATGGATTTAAATCTAACTATAGTGCAATTCAAACCTTATAACTGTGAAGAAAACATACTGATGTGAAAAAAACCAATATTGTTACTACAATCATTGGTTGCAGAAATTGCAGTGTACACTAATTTTGAGATGGGGGTTAGAAGGAAGGGGACAATGGGAGAAAGTGTGAGGATGCCAACTAATATACCTTGCCTAAATAAGAACAACACAGACTTTCATTCTTGATTATGCTAATTTGATAAATAAATGTAAATCCAATTTTTAAAATAAGAGAAGGAATTCCGAGAGATTACAAAAAACTCATAATAATTTTCTATCATGTATTTGAGACAGAGACATACTTTAAAAATTTTTAAATAACATTTTACTTTATTTTGATTGAAACAGCAACAAAATAAAAGTATTAATTGGATTAGAAGCTCTGAAAACAAACTGAAGAAGCATATATAGATAATTTTCTATTGATCTTTTTGTTTTATTTATGTATTTGTACTTCTCATTTCATGCCTTCAAAAGTAAACATTTAATTTTCACCCATGTTATCTCGTTTGAATGCCTACCCACACCAGGGAGTCATATTCCGCAGGTGGTAATGGCATTTGGACTTACTAGGTTCTCAAACTTCAGAAAGGCTTTTTAAAACACAAATTGCTGGGTCCTAGCTGGAGTTTTTGATATGATTCCATGTGATGCTAATGTTGCTGGTCTGGGGATCACTATTTGAGAACCATTGTTCTAAAAAATAAGAGTCCCAGGTTTCACTTCCCAGATATAGACCAGGTCTGGATTCTGAGCTCCGTAGTTAGTTCCCTCATTGTACGAGCTCAAGAAACATTGTTGGTGGTGTGGTACGGGGAAGGAAAGGCAGTGTGTTACTTTTATTTTATTGGTCTTAGTTCTGCTGCTGTTCCTTATATAAGAAAAAGCAGAAAAAGACAGAAATGCATGTAGACTTTGTTTTCTTTCATATCAGAAACAACAAAGCTTTGTTCTTCCATTAGAAAATAATCTTAGAGTTTTTCTCTGGCCCCGTGGGAAGGAAATTGAGGAGACGTACATTTATTTGTGTATTTCCTGTGTTTAAGTTATACCTCAATGAAAAGAAAATTGTAGCTGGGCGTGTGTGGTTCACACCTGTAATCCCAGCACTTTGGGAGGCCGAGGCGGGCAGATTACGAGGTCAGGAGATCGAGACCATCCTAGCTAAACGGTGAAACCCTGTCTGTACTAAAAATAACAAAAAATTAGCCAGGCGTGGTGGCACACACCTGTAGTCCCAGCTACTCGGGAGGCTGAGGCAGGAGAATCGCTTGAACCTGGGAGGCAGAGGTTGCAGTGAGCCGAGATCGTGCCACTGCACTCCAGCCTGGGTGACAGAGCAAGACTCCACCTCAAAAAGAAAGGAGGGGAGGAAGGGAGGGAGGGAGGGAAAGAGAGAGAGGGAGGGAGGGAAAGAGAGAGAGGGAGGGAGGGAAAGAGAGAGAGAGAGAGAAAGAAAATCGTTAGTGCAGTAAAAGCCTCAGAATAAGAGCCTCATCAACAGGACTATGGAGGGTGCAGGTCCCTCTGGACACATCAGCTTGTGGACGTGCAGTTACCTCAGACCCACATGAATTAGCCTCAAGGGAGCAATGGTTGCTCTTGGGTCCATATTGACTCTCCTGCACATCGGCAAGGCATGGATCATCCCTTCAGTCCATGGGACCTTCCCTGGGCACTTTGAATAAAACAGCATGGATCCTCATTTTCTATCCTTTTTGTTTTCTTCACAGTCCTATACACCTCCAGACCCATGGAATATGCCTTTGTATATCTATAATTATCTGTCTACCTCACCTTCCTGAAAGTGCCACAGGTATAGGCTGTTTTGTTTATACTACGTCCTCAGCAGAGCTTCTTTCATGTAGATGACATTCAATATATATTTGTTAAATTAATGAGAGAATGAGGAAGTGAATTAATGAAACCACACACGCCCCATTAAGAGCACTAACTAGAAGAAATACACAAAGAGAGATTTTAGAGTAAAGCAAGTTTCATTTAGTCCAATTTTCTTTAATTCCAGCTGTGCCCACGGGGCTGTGTGAGGTTCTCAGGGAAAAGAGAGATCTCATGAATACTACTAAGTTTCAGTCAACTGAAAGATACCCAATCTTTGAAGTATAGAATATACATTGAGTGGCACTGGCGATTGGGGTGAGGGTACCATTTACAGCTTTGGGTATAGTGCAAGGAGGCAACATCATTCTCTTTCCATTTGGTTGGAGATAAGGAGGCAATGGAATCTCCCCTTCCTATGTCCCCTACAAGCACATATGTGGCTTTTACTCATTTGTACTGGGCTGTATCTGAGCAGCAACCAGCCAGAGAGGCATGCTTTACAGCACTGGAATGCGTCCCTGGGGCTCCATTTCAGTCAAACTGAGAATGATATACCTGAACACAAATCAAGGCAAGCTAAGTACCCTTCAGTGGTCATCTCTGAAGATGCCCCTTATTTGCTGAGGATGAAATATTATGCAGATGCATCTTCCATTCACTTTAACTCTGCTTTCTGTTCCTGTCTGCCCCTTATTCCATTGTGTTAGATGTGGTCCAGTTATATGGTCCATAACTCTTGGCTTTCCATGAAGGTGTATCTCAGAAATACTCATCCCACTTTTCCTATCTTGAATGGACTAGGCAAAGATACTGGGCTTTATCTTGGGCTTTTTGGGGCTGAAACCCTTAGCCTGAGCTAGAATAATTGATTCCCCTAACAAACCTACAACCTCAAAGGGGCTCTGAGACTCTGATGAAAATGGAAAGTTTACCATAAAGTAGCAAAGGGCGATAGCAAAGACATTAAGGAACACGCATATCAGGTATTAAAGTCACACCTCTCCTCATCCTGTGTCCCAGTCACAAATTCAACAAAAGAAGAGTTTACTAGGAGCTGAGGCTCTATGGATTTCTTTGACACCAGAGCCATGCGTGTTTGTTAGATATAATTTGCATACAGTGGAATGCTAAGAGGTTAATCAGAGCCATCAATCAAATGAAGTAGTAGAACACAGCCAGCATCCCCAGGAATTTTTTCATGCCCCTTCTCCCTCAATAACTACTCTAAGGTCATCACTGTTCTACTTTTCGTCACTATACAATTTTGCTTGTTGCTGAACAGGAAATGAATTAATCATACAATATGCCATCTTTTGTGTCTAATTTTTTTCTCAACACAATAGTTTTGAGATTCATCCATGTGACTATGTGTCTGAGTAGTTCATTTTTGTTGCTGCATAGTATTCCATTGTACAGATGTACCACTTTTTTTTACTCCCAATTGTGGACTCTGGGTTGTTTCTATTTGGGGATATTATAAATAGTGCTGCTTGAATATTCTTGTACAAATGCATTGTAATCACATGTACTGAGATGTTTAAGATGAATACCTGGGAGAGAAGCTGCTGGAACATAGAAGCAGTGCATATTTAACTTTGGTAGACACTGAAAAATTTGTCTTCCAAAGCGGTTGTACCCATTTTGCATTCTCACCAGTAGTATATTTTGCATTATCTCCACTTGCTGTGCATCTTCATCCACCAACAGCTGGTGTTGCCACGTACCTCATTTGATAATATTACTCAAATTCCTGCAGTCCAGTTTTGTCTAAACAAAGTACTATGCTTATTGGAAGTAATGTTAAAGTGAACCTGTACTTTTCAGATGAAAAATTAAGAGTACTGTGTTACTCTTAATAAAAAAGTTAACTCACTTGGGGGAACTCAGACAGTGGAGTATTTTTTTTTTAATTCCCTCAAACAGAATAACTGACAGGAAATTCTAAAATGTACCAACGGCCAAACACCTATGAAAGTCAAGGTAGAATCCACAGGAAAGCAGATTCCATGGCTGGGTCAGCCCTCCTGAGAGTGTGGAGTGAACAGAGCTTTCCTGCTCTGCCCTTCTCCTGCCCAGGTGCCCAGCATTTCCATGGCCCCCCTTGGTGACCTGGTTTTCTCAACAGTCTACTTACTCCAGCCAGTGGCCCCTCATTGGTTGCATCTTTTAACCTTCAATTCCAAAACTCTTTGTTTGTAAATGTCATCCCAGGACCAGCTTGCCATACGAGGTCTATGCAGTCAACCCTAAGACATTACTCACAACCTTCCTGGCCATGCCACTGCCACTGCAGCAAGCCCTGTTCAGTTCCAGAAGCCTTAGCAGATGGAGCTGAGTGTCCTAGAACTTGGGGACCCAGAATGACATCAATGAGATTTATTTTATTCAGCAAATACAAATCAATGCTAGACTATTTATACATGAAATATGACTATATGAATTCTAACTATTTGCCCTAACATATATTTAAACATAAGAATTAGAACATGCATAATACATGAATAGATAAATATATGATCTGGTTAGGAAGAAATACATAATATAAATAAGAGACAAACGAACACCCAATAAAATAATAAAATTTCATTCTAATAGCAGTTCTGCCACAGACCAAAATGTGCTTAAGCCTGTCACTCCTCACTGTGTAGTCAGGCACACTGAAACCATTCTCTGACAGGATTCTGTCAGTACTGATGCCATTTAGACCTTAATACCTAATTAAGGCTCTTTTATTTTCTTCACAGCCCATTTTTCCTTGACATTCTACAGTGGCTTTCCTCAGATGCCCCTCCAACCCCTGTCCACACTATAGCACACTATGGAATGCCCTCTTTACCTGCATAATTAGTGCAAAAAAAAAAAGCTTTGGTTTATAGTCAGTGTATTTGGTTCAAGTAATTAAAGCAGATATTTCAGATATTTACCACCCAGCATTTGTTTTTTTTTTGCATCCTGGTCTCTGTCAACATGTATAATTATAACTACTTATTAATTCAGGTTCTCTATAAAGTGATGGCTAGCTGTTCTGTGGACTAACCTGTGTACCTTGCTTGAAAATGAAACAGCATTCATAAAAATTTCTGGAAAACGGACCAAAGAGAGAGGGTTCTTTTTCTCCTCAAGCAAAAAAAAAAAAAAAAAAAAAAAAAAAACCAAACCAAGTTAAAAGTATACCTTCCAAGTAACTTATTGACATTGTATCAAATGCCTTGCCTTGCTAACCCTTAACAACAAATCTGCTATGGCCTCAGGCATGCAGGTACATGCCTGTGGTGCTGTGTATTTTGAGTTTTGACGTGCACACAACTGTTTCCAGAAAATGCTTGTTTTTTTTTCTAATTCTGTTTTGCATAGACTGTATAAAATTCCTATTAAATCACTTGATTATAAGCCACATTTGATCTCTATAAAATTACTAGATTATAACTTCCCTTAGGCAGAATCCTCCCCGCATAACACTGAAGACATGAGTTTCATATAATAAACACTTAATACATATTTGGTGAACTTAATTCCAAAATGCTTTAAGATAATTGAAATTGCTATAATACAATAACTTCTGGATTAACATCTATCCTTATCCTGTTAGATGTAAAAATGTTCACTATATAGTGAAAGATAAAACTTTTATAATTAGGTAAAAAATTAGAAAAATTTTGACTTATTTTAAAAATAGTCTAATTTTTGATGCACAGAAATAAAAGAAGATGTCAACATCACATTTTCTAAACGATTAAGGGCAAAATGATAACAAAAATTCAGCTTTTAACCATTGCTTAGTACATAGGAAGTACACAATAAACATTTGTTAAATGAAAAATTTCTTGGTGTCAGTGCATTGGTATAAGTTTTATGTAAGAAAATTAAAATTTTCTGTGAAAACTAGAAAATGAATAAATTATTGTTAACACTGATTGGTCCAAGGAGACAATACTTTAAAAATGGTATTTACCTGCAAGTCATCCAAAATGAGTGTGAGGTTTATCAGGTTGTAATGTTATTGTTTAGTCTTTGAGCACACTTTGACTCAATTTTGGAGGAATGGCCCCCAAACTCTATGAAACACCTTAAGTTCTCACTTTTGTACTGTACATGGTAGTAAGTTGTCTTGGTGTCCCTGCCACATCCCCTGTTAATTGCTCACTGTTATGTCCTTCTCTGAGAAATTGTCCTTGACCAAACAGGAGCCACTGTGCCCTGGATGTTATGTCCTGGCCTCCCCACCATCCCCACTCTGGGCAGCCAGCAGCAAATCACTAACTGAATGGAGTACAAAACACTGGCCCCTTGCCTCAGTATGGTACCAACTCTCAGTACAATCCATACTCTGGAGCACCCTGTGAAATTGGGCAGAAGCTAGACTCCAGCAAAGATTACATCCTTGCTTAGTTCATTTTTCCTTCCCTATCCAGATCCCATTGCCTCTTCCCTGAGAGTCCTCCCTTGACAATTCACTTTCACAGAGTATCTCAAGTTTTAGGCACTGTGTTCTAGGTGTCTTAACCTAAGACAGTTGATACAAATGTGGTCTTAGGAAGAAGACTAACTATGGGATCCTGAAGACTGATCACTCATCAGTCTAAAAGCCTAATGGCAACAAGGGGCTTGTTGGGGGTGGCAGATGAAGTATTTATGACCCAGGCAATCTCATCTGCAAAACTTTCATCTATAATGAACTGAAAGGAAACACAGGTGGAAAAGACACACTAGCTGGTGTAAAGTCTCTTGTATTTGATAGATATGGTAAAACAGTAACTATAAGGACTCTAGAAATAGGTGACTATTTCTAGGAACCATTAATTTGTTATTGAGAGAAACATAGGGTCAGATTGAATAATCAGCAATTTAAAAGCTTTTAAAAAACATTCGTATCCTGCATCTGAAGGACAGACAGAGTTAAAGACCAGACAGAAGGCTTCATCATGAGTGGCAGAACTTTAGAGAAGGGTGCAGTTTTAGTATGAAGATTTACTGTGCTAAACTCAGGGTCCCGATGGGGAATAAATGGAATCCTGAATCTCGTGGCAGAGATATAAAGGTAGATGCACTTCAGATCCTTAAATGTCCTGATTCTCCTGAACATTCTAGACCAAAAGCAATCCTCCTTGTGGGAAAACACAATCTTTTTCTCTTTGCTTGGGAGCTATGCATAAGCATCAAATGAAGCAGGCCTTACAAGACAAGGCTTGCCATACTCAAGATATATTTCTACCTTTCCTGTTTGCCATTAGATCCACAAGTACTGTTGTATGTTAGCATACTCCAGTGAGAAAATGCTTTGTCTGCAAAGGAAGAGAGAGTTTACATTACCAGAGAGGTTATATATCAAAAGCCTTCAGGATACAACTCACATGTACTGACAGCTACCAGGAGAGTGCTCCTGAAAGTGGATCCTCAGAGGTCTAGGAAGATATGAAACTACATAAGGGAGACAGTAACATACACTTTCATAGTAACTCCTTGCATGCCCCCTGGGGGAAGTTTAAAAGAGAGCTGGTGCTTATTAATTACAAAGAGATGCATTAACTGATGTGGAAAACTGTAGAGGAATGAACCCAATTCTCAGAGGAGTGGGCATGGTAAAATGGGTTTAGTATAGTTTGGTATACAAGACTGGAAGATTTAGCAGTCCCTTCAAAGAGCCATAGTATCCTTTGTTTACCAAAGTGATTAAGAAATGCACTGATGATGAATCAGCCTTGTTGAGAAATTCAATGTTGCTGTTGTCTGTCAGGCTAGACTTGGTATATGAGATGGAGGTACAGAACTGAGCTCCATAGTTGCAATAAGGCCATAGGAGCCTAGAACAGCAGAGACCAGGTGGCATCATTTAACCACTGGAGGCAAGGTGGGGCATAATGACTGAAATGGGTGACACAGTTATAATAGCAGCCAGAGAGCCTGGCCCAGACACATCTATAAAGATGGCTAGCAGACTGTGATGACTTTGAAGCAGTTTGTAATTGGATGATGTAGACAAAAATATGCTTTACCCTAGGGGTATATACATTGTCTGCTTCTACAGTCTGAAGGGACTTGACCATCTGGGCATTCTGGAGAACATCATGGTGCTCCAGTCTATAGATGACACCAAATCAGTTAAACTCGATGAGCACGATTTGGGAAGTCTGCTAGTTTTTTTGAAAAGAAGCACGTACCCTGGATGGCAAAACACAAACCCTACCAAGGGGCCTGATACATCAACTATAAGGTAATATATTGGACTTGCTGGGGCATCTCTTCCAAGTATTGGCACCATTCAACTTGCACTTCTACCACTAAGAAGACGCACAATAGTAGGCAGGCTTTGAGTTCTAGAGGAGGCACATTTCACACTTGGGAATCCTTCTCTAATCTTGTTACTGAATGACCTGCAAAGTTGTCAGTTTTAAGCAGAGTAGAGGGCATGAGAGAATTGTGCAGTAGATCCAGGCTTTGTAAAAGTAGCTTATCACTTCAACTACCCACAATAATCCTGCATTAGTCCATTCAGGTGGCTATAAAAGCATATTATGGACTGGGTGGCTTATAAACAACTGATATTTAGTTTTGAAGGTTGGGAAGTTCAAGATCAAGGTGCTATCAGATTCAGTGTCTGGTGAGGGCCTCCTTTCTGGTTCACAAATACCCATCTTCTGGCTGCATCCTCACACGGTAAAAGAGGCCTTAGAGATAAGATGCATGCTCCCACCAAAGGATGCAGTAAGTAGGGTCACTAAACTTAAAGCTGCAGTTGTCTCAAGTTCACTTTTATCTGTTCCCATCAGTAGTACAGCAAACACAAAAAGGAATATTTGGGCCCAATTATTATGAAGAGGTAGCACTGTTGCTGCATAATGAGAATGTGCAAAAAGTTTCTGGTATGTAGGTGACACGTTGGAACACATTTTAGTACCCTGGTGCCCTAACTATAAGTGGGTGGATGTATAACCACGGCAGGAGAAGGGACTCACACCCCTCACAGATGGGGGTCTGCATTAACCCACCAGGCAATCCATCTGGCCAGCAGAAGTGCCGTTTGAGGATATGGGGAGTCTAGCTCGGAGATAGTGAGCATCCTTAGAGCTTCAGGACTAATAGCACCAGCAGTACCTTCCACTCTTGTAGGTTTTCCCAGAAATTGTTACCAATCAGAATCTCAGGTTAGATGTTCTAATATGAAATGTGAACTTAATGTGAAAAGTAGGTGATTCTGAGTGGTATAAGGGGTGGACTTTAGCATTTGCTGTTTTTATTCCACTAATGTTCCCTTGATCTAACAGTGCACCCATCCCTCAGTGTGTCTATTCCTCAGCAACTGTGGTAACTGCTGGTAACTGATCACAGCTTCCCCCTTCTCTTGATAACTGCCCACTGCCAGATGGGAGCCACTACTTACCTGGGAATCTCATCTGGAATGTAACCCCTCTATCTCTACTGCTGCCAGGCTGCAGTCAGCAGGCAATGACTAACAGACACAGGCATACAAACAACAAAACAAACAAACAAACAAAAACCCCAGCCCTCATGGCCCAACTCTGTGGCATCAGTAATCCTTAATCCACTTTGAAGTTAATATATTCAGAGACGCTTTTTTTGTCCTTGAGAAATATGGTGCCTAGCTGGGCAGCTAAACCTCAGGTCCAGAAATTACTAAGATTAATGAACCTAATTTAAACAAACCTTTATTATCTAGAAATACATTATCTAAAGGGTCTAGAAAATAGGTTTTCTAGATTACAGAGAGTTTATGGATGAAGCATTAACATTAAAATCATAACCGGTTTGGATGGGAGTCTATAAATTTTTATTGCAATTTGCATGCTTTCTTAGACAGAGGATATTGGATATTATTTCAACTGTTCTTGATGCCTCAAAGTTATTGTTATTAACAGCTATTACTGCTACAATGTACTATAATAGTGATGCCTCTGACTCTGCTTAGATGTGTTTGGATCTGCACCAAATGAATAACAATGGCTTTGTTTTGAGTTCTTATGTTTGATTTTGATCATGTTGCTATCTCTTTCCATTACTTCACAATTTTTATTTTGAGTGTCCTCACTTGTTGCGGTTCTTTACTCCGCAATTTGTTATTGTTACTATTTTATTGACAGGAGAATTAAATATTAATAAGTATTGAATGTATACTGTGTACCAGGCATTTTCTAAGTGCTTTACATACATTGACTTGTTTAATCTTCACAATACCCAAACTCATTACAATGTTTTACAAATTAGGAGTAAATTGGTCCTGCAAAACATCATACACGGCTCTCTTGTATCATGTACATAAGCTGTAGTGCATCAACTTGCTGACATTTATTTATTTTATTTGCTGAGAAGCTTAATTTTTCTGTTCTCCTAGGTATTTACCTATAATTTGGATAACTAAGAGAGGTAAGACATTGAAAGATAGTTGAGTTCAAACTATGCCTATGAACATAGGAAATTATGTAATTGAGACTAAGAACAAAAAGAAGTTGGAGTATTAACCACATTCCAGTGAGGTGTTGAAAATTTGCTTGTACAATGAGAAAGTGAAGGGCATTCTAAATAAGAGAAGTCATTTTTATGATGCTACATACTAAACAGCAAGTTTACAAATTAAACTGTTTAATAATCACAGACAAAAATTTCAAAGCAATTCTCATTAATTCTATGAATTCTAAAATGTTGTCTTCTCACATGTTCTATGATAATTCTAAAGTAGGTCCCTTCTAGCTTTTCACTAATCCCTACAGCTTTACCAAGACTGTCTTAAATTTAACAGAAAAATCGTCTTTCTATGAATAGTACATAAAAGAATGGATATCTTTAGATGTATCCTTTAATATACATCCCAGCATTTTCTTGGATTCCAGCTGGAACCTGTTGTGATAACATGACCCTCTCATTCTCACACATCTTAAGAAACAAGGATGAGACCAACCCAGAGTCATTGACCTTTTTCTCCCCGCTTTATTTGTGCTCCAGTAAAAGTAACATAGCACCACCTATATTATCCAATAAAATATATCCAAGTTTCCTCTCTGGTTGGGTTCTTAGCTCTTCCTCCAGGTGATGCTGGATTAGTGTCTCCATGGCCTCCCATTAGTTTAAGACATTCTTTTCAAACATGTGCATAACACTCCCCGAAGTGTTATTGGTTTATAAATTACACTTGTTGTTTCAGGGCAATAAATGGAATGATGAATGCATGCTTTGTTCAATCACCTTTTTATTCATGAAAGGCAAAACAAATATTCTAAAAAACATTTATCTACATCAAGAATAAGCTATAAACCTTTCAAAAATGCTACAAGTAATCTGGGAAGGAACCACTAATTACTGTCATAACAAAGAATTCAATGGCTCTAAATGCTCACGGAAACATAGAATGTTAGAGACAGAAAATCTAGTCCAACATCTTTCTTTTACAAATGTGAAACTAAGTTTTTTACTTTTTAAAAAATTTTAGATTCGGGGCCAGGCGCGCTGGCTGACACCTGTAATCCCAACACTTTGGGAGGCCGAGGCAGGCAGATCATTTGAGGTCAGGAGTTCAAAACTTCATGGCCAATATGGTAAAACCCTGTCTCTACTAAAAATACAAAAATTAGCCTGGTGTGTTGGTACATGCCTGTAGTCCCAGCTACTCAGGAGGCTGAGGCAGGAGAATCCCTTGAGCCCACGAGGCAGAGGTTTCAGTGAGCCAAGATTGCACCACTGCACTCCAGCCTGGAGGACAGAGCGAGACTCCGTCTCCAAAAAAAAAAAGGTTCAGTAGGTACATGTGTTGGTTTGTTACATAAGTAAATTGCATGTCTCCGAGGCTTGGTGTATGAATGATTCCATCATCAAAGTAGACAGCATAGTACCCGATAGCTTTCAAACCTATGCTTCTCTCCCAACTCTCCCACTTCAAGCAGTCCCCATTGTCTATTGTTCCCTTTGTGTCCATGTGTACTCAGTTTTAGCTCCCATCTACAACGAATAACTCGTAATATTTGGTTTTCTGTTACTGTACTAGTTCACTTAAGATAATGGCTTCCAGCTGCATCCATGTTGCTACAAAAGGACATGATTTTATTCTTTTTAGTGGCTGCGTAGTATTCCGTGGTGTATATGTACCACATTTTCTTTATCCAATCCACTATTCATGAGCATCTTGATTGACTCTGTGCCTGGTATTGTGAATAGTGCTGTTATGTAAATATGAGTCCATGTGTCTTTTTGGTAGAACAATTTATTTTCTTTGGGTATATATATCCAATAGTGGAATTGCTGGGTCAAATGCTAGTTTTGTTTTAAGTTCTTTAAGAAATCTGCACACTGCTTTCCAAAGTGACTGAAATAATTTACATTCCCACAAGCATTGTAGAAGTATCCCCTTTTCTCTGCATCCTCACCAACATCTGTAAATTTTTGGCTTTTTAATAATATCTATACTGACTGGTGTTAGATGGTATCTCATTGTGGTTATGACTTGTATTTCTCTAATGACTAGTTATAATAAGCAGTATTTCCATATATTTCTTGACTGCACGTATGTCTTCTTTTGAGAAGTGTCTGTTCATGTCCTTTGCTCATTTTTAAATGGGATTATTTGCTTTGCTTGCTGATTTAAGTTTCTTATAGATTCTGGATACTAGACTTCTGTTAGATGCAGAGTTTCTGAATATTCTCTTCCATTCTGTAGGGTGTTTGTTTGCTCTGTTGATAGTTTCTTTTGCTGTGAAGAAGCTCTTTAGTTTAATTAGGTCCCACTTGTTAATTTTTATTTTTGTTGCAATAACTTTTGGAGACTTATTCATAAATTCTTTGCCAAGACTAGTGTCTAGAATGGTTTTCCTATGTTGTCTTTTGGGATTTTTATTGTTTTATGTCTTACATTAAGTCTTTAATCCATCTTGAGTTAATTTTTCTATATGGTGAAAGAAAAGGGTCTAGTTTCTATCTTCAGCAAATGGCTTTCCAGTTATCTCAGCACTATTTATTGAATAACAAGTCTTTTCCCCACTGCTTACTATTATCGACTTTATTGAGGATTAGGTAGTTTTAGGTGTATAGCTTTATTTCTGGTTTCTCTATTGTGTTACGTTGTTCTAGGTGTCTCCTTTTTTTTAACCAGTACCATGCTGTTTTGATTTCTGTAACCTTGTAGTATAGTCTGAAGTCAGTTAATGTGATGCCTCCAGCTTTGTTCTTTTTGCTTGGGATTACTTTGGCAATTGGGCTCTTTTCTGGTTTCCATATGAATTTTAAAACAATTTCTTCAAATTCTGTGAAAAATGACATTGAGAGTTTGATAGAAATAGCATGAAATCTGTACATTGCTTTGAGCAGTTTGGCCATTTTAACAATATTGATTCTTCCTATTCATAAGCATGGAATGATTTTCCATTTATTTGTGTCATCTCTGATTTCTGTCAACAGCGTTTTGTAATTCTTGTTTTAGAGATCTTTCATCACCATGGTAAGCTGTATTCCTGGATATTTTATCCTTTTTTGTGGATATTGTAAATGCAACAGCATTCTCGATTTGGCTCTGAGCTTGAACTTTGTTGGTATATAGAAATGCTACTGATTTTTATATATTGATTTTATACTCTGAAGCTTTACTAAAGTCGTTTATCAGTTGTATAAGCCTTCTGGTGGAATCTGGGATTTTCTAGGTATAGAATCATATCGTCTGTGAAGAGAGATAGACAGTTTGACTTCCTATTTGGATGCTTTCTTTTTCTTTCCTTTATATGATTGCCCTGGCTAGGAGTTCCAATACTGGGTTGAAAAGGAGCAGTGAGAGTGGGCATCTTTCTTTCCTGCCAGTTCTCAAGTAGAATGCTTCTATTTTTTTCTCCTTCAGTATGATGTTGGCTGTGGGTTTGTCATAGATGGCTCTTATTTTGAGGTACTTTCCTTTGATGCCTAGTTTATTAGGGGTTTTTAATATGAAGGGACGTTGAATGTTATCAAAAGTCTTCTCTGCATCTATTGAGATGATCATATGTTTTTGTTGTTAATTCTGTTTATGTGGTGAATAAAATTTATTGATTTGCATATGCTAAACCAAACTTGCATCCCAGGAATAAAGTCTACTTGATCATGGTGAATTAGCTTTTCAATGTGCTGTTGGATTCGGTTTACTAGCTTTTTTGTTGAGGATTTTTGTGTCTCTGCTCATCAGGGATATTGGCATGAAGTTTTCTTTCTTCATTGTGTCTTTTCCAGGCTTCAGTATCAGAATTATGCTGGTTTCATAGAATGAATTAGAGAGGAGTCTCCTCCTCCTCCTCAACTTTTTAGAATAATTTCAGTAGGATTGGTACTACTGCTTCTTTGTACATCTGGCAGAATATTGCTATAAATCAATCTCATCCAGGACTTTTTTTCTTTTTCTGGTTGATAGGCTTTTTATTACCGATTCAGTTTTGGAACTTGTTATTGGTCTGTTCAGGAATTTAATTCTTCCTCATTCAATCTTGGGAAACTGTTTCCAGGAATTTATCCATTTCTTCTAAGCTGTCTAGGGTGCATATATGTATTTGTAATAGTCTCTGCGGATGTTTTATATTTCTGGGGGTCCGTTGTAATGTCATATTTGTTTTTTTCTGATTGTGTTTTTGTCTTCTCTCTTTTATTCTTTATTAACCTAGCTAGCAGTCTATCAATATTGTTTAATCTTTCAAATAACCAGATTTTGATTTTATTGATCTTTTATATGGATTTTCACATCTCAATTTCATTCAGTTCAGCTCTGATTTTGGTTATTTCTTTACTTCTGCTAGCTATGGGATAGGTTTGCTCATTTCTCTACTGCCTGTAGGTGTAATGTTAGGTTGTTAATTTGAGATCTTTCTAACTTCTTGATGTAGGAGGTAGGAATTTAGCGCTATAAATTTTCCTCTTTTATTTATTTATTTATTTTTTGAGATGGAGCCTCACTCTGTTGCCCATGCTGGAGTGCAGTGGCGCAATCTCTGCCTTGCTGCAGCCTCCGCCTCCCAGGTTCAGGCAATTCTCCTGCCTCAGCCTCCTGAGTAGCTAGGACTACAGGCACATGCCACCACGCCTGGCTAATTTTTGTATTTTTAGTAGAGACAGGGTTTCACCATATTGACCAGGCTGGTCTCGAACTCCTGACCTTGTGATCTGCCCACCTGGGCTTCCCAAAGTGCTGGGATTACAGGCATGAGCCACCATGCTTGGCCATAAATTTTCCTCTTAACACTGCTTTAGCTGTGTCCCAAATATCCTGGTATGTTGTTTTCTGTTTTCATAGTGAAACTAAAGCTTTTGAGAGTAGAAGTGGAAGTCATTCAAATAGCCGTTGATGGCATCAATCCTCAGTTCCAAATCTCGTGAGTCTGCATTTGTTGCAGCTTCATGAGGACATAGATATTGGGGTAGGAGCTACAAGAATAGGACAGAATAGGTCACTTTACTCTCTTATTTCACTGTTTAGAGTTTATCCTTTATGTACATTCTACTTTTTAGGTTGTATCTGAACATGGAAGATAAGGAGTTCTAAAGAGACACTCTCCTCAAAGCAAAAATACCTTTTAAAAGTTCTCATTTTGTAAAGTGTCCTACAAATTATTCCATGCAATGAAACACGCAGGTTTATCCAGTGGTATGACTGAGCATTCTGTGACTCCTCTGAGGGATGGGCTTAAACTTGAGGGTGAGGAAAAGAGAAATGACATTTTACACAATCCTGGGAGACAAAAGATCACCTTTCTCCCTAAATCTGAAATTCCAAAATACCAATTTTAGAATTATTTTAATGTATTAACACATTACTTTCTCATTTTATCTCTTAAAAATTCAGGAAAAGTAATCCTTCAACATTTCCATGGACGATTCCACAGACTCTGTTCAAACAATATAATATATATGTGATATTAATCAATATCCAAAAAAAAGGGATATCTAGTGGGGAATCTCTATATTTTACTGTAACACAAATAACTCTGCCAGAGCATGCTACCATTAACCCATCTCCCATCCTGGACCAACAAATATACATTTTTTTGTTTCTTATCTCTTTATTTGAAGTAATTTTAAATTTAAAAAGAGCATACAAAGAAGTTGCAAGAAAAGCACCCTTCACTCAGACTCCCTAATTGGCAATATTTTATCATTCTCTGTATATGTGCATATATGTATGCGTTATTATCTTTTGAACAAGTGAAAGTATGTAGCAAATAGGATGCTCCATTATTCTTAAACAATGTTCATTACCTAGAAAATAAATACACTTTCCCACAAATGACAGCACAAACATCTTAATCGAGAAATTAACATTTATAAAACACCACTATGTAATGCACAGACTCATTCAAATGCTCAATATTGCCCTTTAGAGGTTTTTTTCTTTTTCTAACTCAAGATTCCAACCAGGATTACACATTGTATTTAATTGCCATGTCTCTTTAGCAGTTTTCAATATGAAATTTTTCTTTAGTTTGTCTTTTTGTGATCTTGATATTTTTAGTTCAACTGTGGTATTTTGCAGAATGTCTCTCCATTTGGACTTACTTGATATTTCCTCATGATTGCATTTAGGCTCTGGATTTATTGAAGAATATCACAGAAAAGATATAATGTCTTTCTTAGCGCATTACACCAGCAGGTGCATGATGATTTGTCCTATTTCTGTTGGTCACTTAGTTAAGGTGATGTCTGCCAGATTTCTCTACTGTAATGTGACCATATTTTCCTCTTGCAATCAATGGGCATTTTGCATTTAAATACATTGAGACTGTGTAAATAACTGTTCCTCAATGAACTTTTGCCCCTCATGATTCTTTACCTGACTCAGTTGTTACTATGATGATTGCCAAAGAGTGACTTTCTAATTCCACTATATTACTATATATGATTAATTGTGTATACATGTATATACATACAATTTAAACACACAACTTATATGTGACATGACATATATGATATATAATATAGGAGATACATTATATATGATACATATATATGCATAATCAGTAATAACCATAAGGAGGAGCTTTTTCTTCTAAAAACATTTACTTATTCATTCATTCATTCATCTTTATTAGTATGAAAACATGGATATATATATATATTTTAATGGATTATAACTCATTACAATAATCATTTCTTTTCAATCTCAAATTCCATCTTATCTGGCCCAAAGAAACCTGGTTAAGCTGATTCCTGTGTTCTTCTGAAAAGTGTCTGTTTTCTTAGCATTCCTTACATTTCTGGAGCAAAAGGGTAGTCAAGGTTCATCTTGTACTTTCATTTCCCCAGTCATGTAATCAAACAGAAGAAACTCCCACTTCAGCTCCTTATTTTTTCAAGGAACCCTGGCTCTTCTTAAGATCACAGTACTAGGAATGCCCATAGGTACTGAGATGTTATGCTTCTAGGCCTTCTCAATGAAGAGAGCTAGGAAATGTATGTGTGTATATACACATAAACTCTTAAACACACACATATATATATATACCCACACGTATCTATATATCTCTCTATATATGTATATATTTCTTTATACATCCACATAACTCATGTCTACATATCTATATTTGTACCTATATATGTGTGTGTGTGTGCGCGCACGTAGATATAAATAGATCCACGTGTATGTATGTGTGTATGTAAAAGTAAATACAAGCTTCAGGAATGTATATAAGTACATGTACAATTACATATTTAAAAACATGAATTCACGCCAATTCTTCCAATTTCAATCCAACAGGAGAGTTCATTCCAGACTTTACCATTTCCATATTTGTAATTATTTTCTTTAGCAATGAGAAATCTGAAACCCATTTTTAGAAATATATTTATATAGAATTAGCCCTCCATATCCATAGGTTCCACATCTGTGGAATCAATCACAGATAAAAATATTCAAATTTAATAAATGATAAAATAATATAACAATAAAAATATACAAAATTTAAAAATGCAGAATAAAAAGTATATAACAGTTGTATTAAGTATTATAAGTAATCTAGAGATTATTTATAGAGGAGGATGTAAATAGGTTATATGCAAACTTATGCCATTTTGTATTAGAAACTTGAGCATTTTAATATTTTGGTGTTTACAGGGATTCCTAGAACCAATCCCCCCATGGAAACTGAGGAATGACTAATTAATTCTTTTTATATATAACTACTCTCCTGACAGCCCCAGATATTTCCTTAGATCCTGTTTTGCACACCCTATAAGCCTATGAGCTCCCATTGCTTCTTTAGCATCAATACCCATGTATTGGTTTACAGGCCTCATCATAATGGGCCCCTCTCTGTAGGCTTTGCTGGTGCTGGCCAGCTCAAAGGAACAGAAAAGAGGAGGCAAAGAAAGAGTAAATATCCATCCTCAAATTCTCAATTATGATGGGGATTCCAAGAAGCATTTCCTCTCTATAAATGCCTTCCTTTCTTAGACAATAGTCTATAATTTCTCTTTTATAGAACTTACTACATAAAAAGATCAAGTTTATCAACCTGTAGGTATCCACCAGCAGTATGTAATTTTTCTGAGGGTTGAATCTATAACCGTCTTATTACCTATCACATCTATTATATATTAGTGGTTTAAGAAATATTTTTAATAAATTAACAGAACTTATTAAAAATGTTTACATTTAATATGAAGCTAAGAAAAGGAGTTGATTGATCGATGATGAAATGAAGATTGAAAACACAGGAACAAATTAATAAGACAATATTTATCAAGTAAAAAGGGCATGGATAGCATGCATGAATTTGAGGAAACTTAACAATTCTCATAAAATTGGTTTTGGGGGATTCCTTAACTGATGCTTTTTCTAACTGCCAGAAAGCAAGAATACTTTCGGGTTACATCTGATTAAGAATTAATGGGCTTGCTCTGTTCACCCACTACTTATTCTTATATCTGGAACATGATATTCAACAGGCCGTTCCATTGTGTATACAGGCTGGGAGCTGACAAATCATAGCATGCCAGAAGACAGACAGAATGGCATTATGGAATCACATGAGGAAAGGATGGAGGGATCCAGGACGCAGAGAATGGGGTTCTGGAGATTCAGTACGGCTGCCCTCAAATAGCTGAGGAATCCTGTTTGATTTATTTATTCATTAACTTTTGCTTCAAAGGGCGGAACTCATGCCTGAGATAGAAATATATAGCTAAGCAGGTAGTAGCACAAAACAAGGCAGAACTATCAATAGAGATGCCAAAGTCCAGAATGAACTACTTGGCAATATGTCAGTGGAAGGATTGGGCGACTGACCATCACAGGTGTCATTGCGTCAGCACTGGAATAAAGAACCCATATGTTTTCTATCACATCTAGGATTTACAATTGCATGATTGTGAGTTGCTTTTACGTCAGTGTGAATTCCTATTTTTCCTTTTTAGAGACAGGGTCTCACTCTATATCCCAGGCTGGAGTGCAATGGTGCAATCATAGCTCATTGCTACCTTAAACTTTTGGGCTCAAGCCATCCTCCTGCCTCAGCTTCCTAAGCAGCTGGGATTACAGGCACATTCCACCACACCCAGCAAATTTTTGTAACTTTCTGGAGATACAACGTCTTACACTATGTTGCCCAGGCTGGTCTTAAACTAGGACCAAACCATCCTTCCACCTCAGCCTCCCAAAGTGCTGGAATTACAGGTGTGAGCCATCACCCTCAGTTCTAAATGGTTTCAATTGATATGAACCTTAGTCACTGCATTAGTTCTTTGGGTTTCCTTAACAAATTACCACAAACTTGGCAGCTTAAAACAACAGAAATTTATTGTCTCACAATTCTGGAGGCTAGAAGTCTGGAATCAGTTCCACTAGGTTAACATCAAGGTATCAGCAGAACCACTGTCTCCCCAGAGGCTTTAGGAAAAAATGTGTCCTTTGCTGCTTTCAGTTTCTGGTGGTTGCTCATATTCCTTGGCTTTTGGCTGCATCACTCCAGTCCCTGCCTTTGTGGTCACATGGCCATCTCCTGTTAGGTTTGTAATCTCTTTATGTCTCCTTCTTATAAGGATGCCTGTGGTGCCTTTTGGAAAAACCTGGGTAATCCAGAATAATCTTTCTGTTTCAAATGTCTTAATCACATCTGCAAAGGTGTTGCTATATAAAGTAACATTCACAGATTTCAGGGACTTTGACATAGATAGCTTGAGGTGGTGATGCGGAGGGTGAGGGATGGGCAGGCATTATTTAGTCTACTACAGCCACCTTAGCAACAGAGGAAATCCTAGTTAGGATGGTGCAAATAACATTTTATCCCATCTCTGCTACTTCCTTTTCAAGTGTAATATAGCATGCAATTAAGTCTTTGCAGTGTTGTCCTAGCAGTATGTTCCAGTTCCTGTGCCTCATTCCTAGCATTTGGCCCCTGTCTGAGACCTCATCTAGGGAAGAAGAACAAATTCCCCTTGAGTAGCCACTGTCTGCCTTGGTCTCCCCTAGCCTTCTCTAGTAAGCATATATGCCACTGTTTAAATAGGGTGGACGTAGCCTGAACCATCAAATTTGCTCATTTCCAATTAAGATTGCCATCTTTGGTTTATAAATATTTGGTCGAATGGGCTGGCAGTAAGTCCAGAAGGAGAACTGTCTTTATGGAGAAGATCTCATGTGCTAAGTAAATTAAGATGCCTTGCACATGCTTTTCCATTTGATCATCAAATAATTGTTGATCTTATCCTCATTTTAAAGATGAGGATCAGAATTAAAAATGTCACATCCTCTTTGTTTTAACCTCAACATGATCTGTCAAGGAGGTAGTATTTTTCTCATTTTTATAGAAGTGGTAATGAAGCTCAGAAGTTAGTTCTTTTTCTTTTTTTATCAAAGACACACAGATATTACATGATAGAGCCAGAATTTGAAAATATATTATGCTTCAAAAGATATGTCCCTAAAATCTAAAGGTTAAAAAAAGTTTTCCAAATAAAATGAACTCAAATATGCTATAAAATTCCTTCAATTATTTTACTATGATGCCCAACTGTCCACTATTAGCACTTTATTCTTTTGGGTTAAGGCACAATATTTCCTAATAACATATTAATGTCTCTAAGATGTACTGTATACTGTAATGCTTTGTATTTGAGGTTAAAATTTAACCAAAAGAAGGAGAAAAATACAGACTATATATCTAAACAAAAAGTCTGGCAAGGATGGGCAGTGATTCTGGACAACCAGCTGAAGTGGTTCCGCATGAGAATTTGGGGTATGCTAGTGATCACAAAATAAGGAATGAAGAGAGTGCCAGAGGCAAGAGTCTCGTCCTTTACAATTTGCTAAAAACGAGCTTTAGCAGAACTCTGCACTGAGACTCCACAAAGTCCTTTTGATGCCGTTACTGAAAAACATCATTTAACTTTTCCATGTATCTTTAAAGGTGAAATCACATTAATAAATTGAAAGTTTCATGAATAAAAGTGTCTTTGGAATTACCTACCTTATTTCTGTGAATATACTCAGTGAATTTACGATGATTAATGGTAATACAATGAACAACACAGTGCATAATAATGATTTGCTACTTATTATAAAACACTGCCAATATTTTGTACACCCAAGCAGCACAACATACAAGAAATTCAATGAAACCTTTTTAAACAAGCCATGGGGAAAGGAAAGAGCAGATCAAGCCACACACGCTATCTCTGGGGACAGAGGCCTCTCTTCCATCATAAATTGATTGCTCTGGCACCCATGAAAGGCAACAGGGGCAGCTGGAGGACTGCATAAAGAGATATGACTGTCACAAAGAAAGAGGAGACAGAAGACTGCCTCAAAGGAATGTAGTGTTTCTGAACCTGTGAGAACACAAAGACAAAACTTCCTTCAAAATTAGTAACTTTTGAATTCTGGGTAGCTGAAAACAATACAGGAAAACAACGTTAAAAAAAATCCTCCACACTTTCAGCATAATGTGAAATCTAAAATACTTGAACTTCAAAATTAGCGTAAATTATTTAGTAAATGCACCAGAATTCAGCAGGTAATCTCTCACCTTCATTCCCCACTGCAAAGGCAGGCCAAGAAAGCCTGTGGGAAGGGAGAGCAGGAGAGCTAGTCATGGGAATAATGTTAACATAAAAGCACCACAAGAAAGCTAAAGTTCACCCTCAGTGTAAAAATATTAAACATTTCTTAAAAGTGCTTTGGTAGATTAGAACACGGTCTAACAGTTTATAGGAAAAAGGCTTAAAAATGCATATTGTTTGAAGTGACAGTCTTCAAAATATTTAAATTCTGGGGAACTTTAAAAAATGAAAAAAGGTCAGAATTTAGGGTCTTGCAAGACCAAGAGAACCAAAAATATCAGAGAACACACAGATCCTCTCACATTACACATATACATGCACACACACAAATCTATTAAAGAGTAGAAATTTTGCTATAATGCTGTTGGACATGTGGCTCATATACACCATGGAATACTATGCAGCCATAAAAACTGATGAGTTCATGTCCTTTGCAGGGACATGGATGAAACTGGAAAACATCATTCTCAGTAAACTATCGCAGGGACAAAAAACCAAACACCGCATGTTCTCACTCATAGGTGGGAAATGAACAGTGAGAACACATGGACACAGGAAGGGGAACATCACAGGAAGGGGAACATCACACTCCGGGGACTGTTGTGGGGTGGGGGGAGGGGGAAGGGACGGCATGAGGAGATACACCTAATGCTAAATGACGAGTTGATGGGTGCAACGCACCAACATGGCACATTATGTAACAAACCTGCACATTGTGCACATATACCCTAAAACTTAAAGTATAATAATAAAATAAAATAAAATAAAATAAAGAAATTTACTATAATGAAAAAAGTGCGCTTTCAAATAAAGAATCCTTCAAACTAAACCCAAGATAAATGGAAAGTGAACTAATGAAGCCACACAAAGTTATTATTTTTAAAAAGTTAGAAAATGAGATTCAATACATCTCAAGTAATGAAAATGCCCCCTGAACAACCAATCCTGTGTCAGAAGAAATTGTAAGACAACACTCCAAAGTAAGTTAATTGTACTCAAACATTTGGAGATAGGAAAACCACTGATTTTTTTAAAATTGGAAATTCAAATTGAAGAATGGAAATTGGCAAGAGAGGGAGAGAGAAACAGTAGAAAATAGTTACTTGAACTCAGAAAAGAAATGTAACCAGCCAAACAAACACAAGACTAATTTTTAAGGCATCCAAAGACTAATAAAGGAAAATAAGTAACAAGAACCATTGAAGGAATCTGGAAAAATCTCAAACAGAATGAAATTGAAATGAATAAATGAAAAAGGTCCAGATAAAAATAAAGGAAGGGAAAAGAATACAATTAACATATTTGGAGTCCCCAAATTAAAAAACAAACAAACAAGCAAAAAAACACCAACCATAAAGCAAAACAGTGTAACAGTACTAATACTTAAATGTATAATCCAAAAACAAAATTTCTATAAAGAAATACCTGAATCTACATATTGAAAGAACCCACAGATACATGAAATATTCAGCCTGAAAGGATGGACTATGGGATGTCTATACCACAAAGTATTACACAGCTATGTAAAATGTAGAATGGAAGCTGATTTCTATGAACTGATAGGGACTATATTTTGAAGTGACCAAATCAAAGTAGAAAGGAATATCTATAACGTATATATTTCATGTAAGAAACATACATATTTCATGTAAGAAAAAATTGATATAATAAAATATGTATGTATCTGATTCTTTATGCAAGAATAAAATAAAAGAAAAGCCATAAATTAAAGAGATTTATTACCTAGAGGGTGTAGGGGAAAGACCAGGTTGACAGACAGAAGAAATGAGTATATCTGTGTGGTTTCTGCTTTTTTGGTTTTGTATTGCTCTGACATTTAGGACAATGTTAAGGTTTCAGATGTTCAAAGAAATAATTAAATTATCCAACAGAATTTGGGGGAATCCAAACTGGAATACAAACTGTAACAAATTAATTTAATTTTCTTGCAAATAACCCAACCCCACTGAAGGAAATGGAGAAAAAATAAATAACATTGACAACGGTATTTTTCTAGAACTAAAAGAGCTGTACCCAAACATTCTTCTTGAGTTCAGTGGTCCCTAACCTTTTTGGCACCAGGCACCACTTTCATGGAAGACAGTGTTTCCGCAGGGGTGTGGGGGGCAGCGGTGGGAGGTATGGTTTTGGGATGAAACTGTTCCACCTCAGATTATCAGGCATTATTAGATTCTCATTAAGAGCCTCAACCTAGATTCCTTCCCATGTGCAGTTCACAATAGGGTTTGAGCTCCTATGAGAATCTAATGACACCAGTGATCTGACAGCAGTTGGAGCTCAGCTGATAATACTCCCTAGCCTGCCATTCACCTCCTGATGTGCAGTCCAGTTCCTAATAGGCCACAGTACCCGTCCGTGGCGCCACAGTACCCATCCGTGGCCCCACAGTTGCGGACCCCTGCTTTAGTTATTAAATTAGTTTTTCCCAGCTGTATGGGCTAATTTTATTACATTATGTGCATTAAAGGATTGAGAAAATAAGTAAATATATGTGGATACTGAGAGGCAGGCTTCTTACTGTTAGGAGTTACAAATAGAGAAATCTAGAATAAATCCTTTGGTGTTGAATTGAAATTGAAGTATGAAATAATAGATATAGATGGAAGTGTGTGTGTACATATGCAATATAAATATATGTATTATACACATACTAGCATATGTGTCCTCTAAAAGGCCCTTGCGTTAGTGACATTCCAATATAACGAACACAACTAGTATCTATATTTTGGTTCTAAATACCATTCTCTACTGAAATAAAACAGGCTTCCTTGATGGAATGTCTAATTCAAGTTCCCAGTCAGGCAAAGTAAATGCAGAGTCTAAAATATCATGAGATTCCAATAACCAAAGAAGTGCCCAAAACATTATGGAAGCATGCTCAAAAGCAATTCAAAAGAGCTTTCAATGCCCAAATCTATGAAAATATGAGCAAAAAAAAGATAGTAATGAATTATATTCTAGAAAATAAAATCAATATCCATGAGTCTATACTGCATAAATAAATGAATAAGTTAAGAAATATGTGTGAGTAGGGACAGTTTTTTTTTTACAGTAGAATAAAAACTAACAAATGTAGCAGGAAAAATATCAGTAGAAGATCACCATTTAGCAAATATCAAGTCATCATTGTTTCAGTTAGGAATTGGTGCCCAAATCACTGAGCAAAAGTATGATGAGAAATAGGATATTTTCATAGTCTCAATGTAACTCCTGAAAAGAGACTTATTAAATGGTGTGGGGGAGAGATTAACATTACATTGGAAAAACTTGGACATCATCTTAACCAAGTGCTCAAAGTTCACATCACTCGGAATGGGGCTTGTCAACATCATGTTGTTTAATAAATAAATAAACTTCCTAGTGTGCTGTATTGATCAGGAGGCAACATTTCGTGTGTGGTATTTCTGTCTCAAATGCAAAGTCCAATTTTAACCATAAAGAAACATCAGATAAATTCATGCAGAGGGGCCTTCTATAGAATAACTACAAAATAACTGTTCGTACTCTTACAAAAATACAGATTTGTGGAAGTCAAAGAAAGAATGAGGAACTGTACCTGTTTGAAAGAGACTAAGGAGATATGAAAGATAAATTCATTGTGTCAAGTTTGATTGAATCCTGGAAGAGAAAAACGATATTAGTAGAACAATTGGTAAAATGTGAATAAGGTCTATAGATCAGTTAACAGCATATTGAATCAATTTTCATTTCCTGATGTTGCCAATAGAACTATGGTTATGGAAAATATTAACATTTGGGAAAGCTAAGTGAAGGATGCACAAAAATTCTTTGCACTAATTTTGCAACATTTTTGTGGGTCTGAAATTATTTTTAAGTTAAAAATAAAATAAATAAATTGGGTTTTTTTTTTACAGATTTTTTTTACTTGTAACATAAACTCTTCCCACTTTGAAAGAGTTCTAACAAAAGTTGGAAGATCACCCTCCCAAGCCAAAGTTTGACACATGAAAAAAACTACAAACTGGTTGACATAATTGAAATATACAGAATGATGACATAGTCATAAATTACCCCTGCACAAAATTAACTCATTAACGAAAAAGGGAAAAATAGATTTTACTAGATAAACACGGAAGACACCCTTAACCATGCAATCAAAGGGGTGAGACAAATTGACGTTGTGTTTTCTGGTATAATGAATAGAGAAGACAGCATTTGTATGTGTTTGTTTTTGTCAAAACCTTATAACTTAAATCAGGAGGAAATATCCGAAGACTCCAAATAGATGGACATTCTTCAAAATAACTGCTCTGATTTCTAAAACACTATCAAGTTTAAAATAGCTAAAGACAGGCCAAGGAATAACTCCATAGTAAAAACGACAAAGAATATACAGCAACTAAATGCAATGTGTGATCCTAGATTGGACCCTCGGTTAGAATAATTTGTTGATTAATTGATTTTGATTTCCTATTTTGTGAAAAACAACATGATTAAACAAATGACAAAGTGTAAACAAGGTCTGTAAATGTGTTAATAGTATTGGAACCAACTTAAAAGTCTTGAATTTGGAAAACCGTTCTTAGGAAACTCGGAAGTATTCAGAGTTGAAGGTATCATGTCTGAAACTTACTCACAAATGGTTCAGTAATAACAATGATGATAATAATATTAGAATAGTATTAGATAAAAATAAAAGCAGAAAGAATACAAGAAGAACAATATGTATATATGGAGTGAAAGTATAAAAGTGTGGAAAATTTTTAACAGCTGGGGACAACAGAAAAAGGGTGAAGTATAGTTCTTCTTACCATTCATACAACTTTTTAGTAAGCCTGAAATTATTTCAAAATAAAAATTTAAGAAGGGAAGAAAAAACAGGTTTAAGTGCTAGAAAATAAGCTGGAGAGAAACACCTGAATGTGAATGAGGCTCTGTCACTTGCTTGTGGACTGGCCTTGGACCTCTCTGCACTTCAGTTTACTTCTCTGTAAAACAGGGATAATAATTTTAAATAAACCCAGTCAGCAGTTGTGAATATTAAGTAGCAAGAGTATTAAAGAATAAGCATGATAAACGTGCTAGCTATTAATGTTATGAACTATATCAGTTTTAGTAGAGATGGAGCATAAATAAGATGTTTTTGATATTAAGAACCTAGAAATTCTAGGCCTTAGTAACCATTTGGTCACAGATGGGAAAGAGAGAGAGATCTATTTTCAGGTAACGAAAATGGACAACTATGTGGATAGTGGTGCCTTTAACTGGATAAAAGAATAGGAGAAGAAGTGAAAGATTTGATGTGGCAGAGACACAATTTCAACTGTGTACGCATTGAGTCAAAGTGCCTGATAGAATTTTTTCTGGATAGATCAGTAAATGGGTAAATAAGTAGGGGATTCAAAAGATCTGAACTTGAGTTGTAGCTTGGAAGTTACTGACATGCATTTTCTTATAAAGTATATTTTCCCATTTACTGTAAACTACCTGAGTCGGTGATGAAAGGTTCTCCTTGTATCTCTACAGCAGTTTGTAGATTGTCAGGTAGGAGCTGTGTAGTTGTATTCAACTGAAACTTTCATGTGGTCCCACCATGTGGGTAAGCATAGCAACCTTTATGGGAAAGATGGTGAGCAATCAAGGGCTCTGCCTAATGGGGCTAAAGAAATGTGACATCCTGGTCCTTCAACGAGCCTAGATACCACCAATACAACCTTATTCCGCAGATTGTGTGTATGTGTGTGGGAGAGGTGGTTTTTCCTACCATAAGAAGAGATAAAATTTGTCCTTGCACTAATTAAGTCACTTATCGTCCCCTCCCTTCAAGTCAGCTTTTGGGGTTGTCTTAAGAGGTCCTCTCCTGCCTAGAGAATACAGCTTATTCTACCATGTAACTCTACTCTCAGCTGGAGGTCTCCACCCTTCCTTCCGTACTTCCCATTCTGGGTTTTGCCTCATTTTACTAATATCATGTTAATGCCTTTTCTATCATAGTGAGGAAAGGAGAATATAAATTAAATCACACAATAGTCTTAACTTTCAAAAAATTAAAAATCCCAACGAATGAAACATAAAAATAAAGTTTCTCTTAGTTCAGATATCCAACATAGGAGACTGGCATAGAAGAGATGGTATAGAGTAAGAGGATGGGAAACAGAATTTGATAAAATACACTTATGTAGTGTATATACTCCTTATTATGGAAGTGCATGAGTCTTCCTGAGACTTGTTTCTGCGATTCATTCTGTTGTTCCACATTTCATGCTTAAAATGGAAGCAGAACCTAAAGCAGGGTAAAAGGAAGAAAGAAGAGCATGATTTGGCAACTGTTGTTTATTATCTGTTCGTGATTCTATCAACTAGAAGAGACAGGGACTTTATTTTACTTCTCATTATCACAATACAAGACCTTATGGAAAATACTAATGATGAAATTTACAGCTTATAAATGGCTTTCACATATGTACTATCAATTAGACTCTACAAGGTGAAGATCTGAGGTAAAGTTATAAATCATCTTGATTGGGACTCTAAGGTTTAAGAAGTGAGCACAATGTTTCCCAAACTTCTCTGAACATTGGAAACCACCAGGGGAGCTTCAAAATTTACTAGTGTCTGAGTACCAACTCCAGAAAACATGATTTAATTGGTTTGGGATCTCATGTGGGCATTGGAATGTTTAAAAGAAAAGATGCTTCCAATGTGCAGTGAAGCTTGAAGTCTACTTACTTCATAAATTTCTAAAGTTCTAGAACTGGAAAGAAACAGAACTAGGATTAATTTCACTACTTTCAACACAGGTAAATACACACACACACACACACACACACACACACAGAGCTGGATCTAATAACCTCCTCCTCATTCCTATCATAGGAAACTCGGTAAAATGAATTTTCACTCTTTTTCCACCAACTTTATTTCCATAGAGTTTAAAATTGGGTGGATACTGGTTGGTGGAAGTGAATTAACTGTATTTGGTAGATTAGATCAAGAAGATTACAGGTGAGCACAGTCAGGCTCAGAGTGAGTGGGGGAAGAGATGGGAGAAAGAAGAATGCCTCTGGCCATTCCTGTGAAAAGCAAAAACCAGAATGATGCAGTGGAACATGTCATGTGGACCTAAGGGACAAAGCCAAGCCACTCAGCCAATGTCAAGAATCTGATGGCAACTGTGATAAATAGCCTATTTGCCTCCCATAGAAAGAGATAAGAAACATTTCTCATCAAGTAGGAATGAGGAGGTTATTAGATCCACCTGTATACAGTAAAAATCAAAGTCGGCCAGGGTTTTCCACTTCAGGTAGGACTGGATCCTGAAGCAATTTTGTGAGCAGTTGCCAGGAGCATCAACCTACAAGAATTATACACCCCCTCAACCCCCCCACACACACAATGGTGCCAATTCAGAAACATGGTCCTTATTACCTTGTATTTCGATTTCAATGTTTTTATACTTAATCTGTTTATAGTTAGAAAAAACGTAATTGGTCTAGTCTAGTTCCTACTAAAATAAATAGCATTTTTAAATGGAAGTCGAAAAAATGCTAATGTTAACCAATTATGGTATTTTCACAATACATACGGACAAAGCCTGCCTATTTCTGAAACCAGAGATTTCATGGCTTATTCCTATTTACAGGGAGAAAACAATTTATTGTTTCTGTTTCAAAACCTTTAATATGCTTCCCAAAAAGTTATCTGGTTCAGCAAATGAAACAGGAGAGGAGAAAATAAATAGTAATCAGAAGACAATGTAGTGTCTGTGTGCCACTCCCACTTCGTCACAGAACAAAATAATTATATGCATATTTTCAAAATGGAAATGATTTGAAAATGTCCCAGAGTTTCCAATCTGTAAACTGAAAGATTACTATGGTTGTTTCTCACTCACTTTCTCAGATATGTTTGAATTGTATTTTTTTTTTTTTTGTAATTAAACTCTGCTTTGAGCTTCCTAGTACACTTCATCACAGAAGATGTGATTGTATTCATTTCATGGTCCATATAATCTATCCTGGCTTAAGTTCAGTCAGTTCAGGGATTTCCCCCCTCTTTTGCTTAGTCCTTGGGGTGTCACCTGACTTTCAGGGGAAAGTGTTTGGACCACAGTCCTCATTTCTTGGCTCCCAGCCCACTTCCAACTTCAAAGGCATTAATGTTCAGTGGAGTCTTTCTCACATCATATCACTCTGATTCTCCTTCCCTTTTCCCCATCTAAGGGCCTTTTTCATTACATTGGGTACACATGGGTAATCTAGGATAATATACCTATTTCAAAGTTAGTTGATTAGTAACATTGATTCCATCTTCTACATTGATTTCCCTTTTGCATGTAACATAATATATTCACAGGTTTCAAGAATTAGGAAGTAGACATTTTTTGGTGGAGAAAGGAGAACTTATTCTGCCTACCGTACTAGCTATTGTCACCTTTAGGAAATATTTTATCCATTCTGAACCTCATTTGCATTTTCTGTAACATGAGCACCTGAGATCATTTTGCATTTTTCTGAATTTATTCATCTCAGTGATTCTCAAAGTAAGGAGAGAAATAGGACCAAAATGTCCAGATGGATTTCTTATTAGTAGAGTGTATCCCTAAATAATGACAACATACCACTTTCCTACCACATGCTTATGCATTTTGAAGGGCTACTGTGAGGAATAAAAGAGGTATTGCATGAAACTACCTGGACACAATGAAGGCCCAACATCTATTAGCTTTTGTTCTATTTTTCTTTCTTATTTCTTTGTTCCATTTGACTCATAGAGAAGGCTCAAGTGTTCAAATATGAATGATTGAGTCCCCTGGATACCACTAATCAAATTAACAAGCTTTTGCCTTAGTTCTGGTTCCAGCTAGATATTTTATCTACATACCTAAAGCTGCTCACATACTGTGATGGATAATACTGAGTGTCAACTTGACTGGATTGAAGGATGCAAAGTATTGGTCTTGGGTGTGTCTGTGAGGGCATTGCCAAAGGAGACTAACAGTTGAGTCAGTGGGCTGGGAAAGACAGACCCACCCTTAATCTGGGTGGGCACCATTTCATCAGCTGCCAGCATGGCCAGGATATAAAGCAGGCAGAAAAACATGAAAAGAGAGACTGGCTTAGCCTCCCAGGCTACATCTTTCTCCCGTGCTGGATGCTTCCTGCCCTCAAACATCAGACTCCCAAGTTCTTCAGCTTTGGAACTCAGACAGGTTTCCTTGCTCCTCAGCTTGCAGACAGCCTATTGTGGGACCTTGTGATCGTCTGAGTTAATACTTTAATTATCTATCCTATTAGTTTTGTCCCTCTAGACAACCCTGATTAATACACATATTCATTGGTCCTTCCAATCCCCTTTCAAAAGTCTGCAGAACTCTGGCCTCTGGAACTCTATCTGCCATAGACCCACATTTCACATGACACCTACCCCTCCATCTGAGACCTTGAGTTACCTTCCTCACCTTGAAATGGTGATGGCAGCTAGCACTTGAGCCATGCCTGGAGATAACACTAACTCCCAGGCACTGTGCCCTGTCTTTTGACATAGACATTCTGAGCTGTACATTCCCAGTTCTCTGCCTCATGCCCTGCTGCACTGGGCAAAGCTGTTGCCAAGGTCCTAAAGGTCCTGCCCTGCTTGAGGCCCATGGCAAATCATCATGTCTCTCGAAAGACTTCCAAGGTGTGACTGTTTCAAACATGTTGAGGATGGTGCATCTGAGGGTATACTAGCAGCCCTTACTAGTGATCCCAGCATTTTATGCTACAAAATTTGTTCCTTCCTATGTGTTTTCCTTTTTGTGTATGTTTACTGTAGATTAGGCTTTTTATCATATTGCCATAAATTCAAATTACCATAATCCAATTTTCAGACACTCATCGATCATTATATTTTAGTCTTACTCTACCATAGCTTAAAGGGTGAAAAAGAAAGGAAGATTAAGGTTGTTTTTGGACCTGAGGTCAAGGAGAGAAGCAGAACCTGAATGATGTTCATGCATTTATAGTTGAATGTATTCCTTCAAAGACTATTTATTGAGAACATATCATGCAGTTTTATAACATGCTAGTCATATATTTATGAGAAAAAAACTGACAGTCTTTCCCTCATAGAGATTATACATTTTTGATGAAACAAAGAATTACCCTATGATTGTAAATACTTGTAAACATTTCAAGGGTGCCAATTACATTAAAGTTGTTCAACTGCTATATATACATATATACATATATATACATATGTGTATATATATATATAATTAGTAGAAACTGACCTTATCTGAGGGTTCATGGAAGTTGTAAGCAAAGGAAGTAAATAGCCAAATATATAATGCAATTTTGTGATAATAATAAATACTATGAAAAATATTAAGCAGAAAAGGAAATAGTGATGGCATGAAAGCAATTTTAGTTAAGGTGCTGAGGGAAGACTTTGGGGAGATATTTGAGCAAAGATGCAGATGTCAGGAAGAATAAGCACTGTTGTAATATGAAGGAAAAGTATTCTGGGCAAAGGAACAGAAAGTGAGAGGACTGAGGTGGGAGAGAGCGAGGATCTTTTAAGAAAGATAAGATCTATAGTAATGGTACAGAATCAGTGAAGGCCGCAGCACTCATAGTCATCTATATCATGATATAGATTTTGATTTTTAATACTAAAAGCATTATAAAACCAGTATGACTCTTAATTTAGCTTGTGAGCTTGCAGGGGAAAAAAAGGAAAAACTGATGTTACTTTACTTTGGAAAAGGAAGAGCAGAGGTATGATGAATTTCTTAGAAGCAGCAATATTAGAGAATGGGAGAATAATTGAGGGATTTTTTTGCAATAGTCAAGGTAGAAGAACACTTTCGTTAGAGAAAGTGAGTGAGCTTGGGGAAAAGTGGTGAAATGGAGATAGATATAAAAGATAAAACCCATATTTGTTAATTTATTGGCTACAATGGAGGAAAGAAAGTTGTAAAGAATGACCCTCTAGTTTTTGTTTTGTATAAATCAACCCATGTTAATGCCATTTATCAAGACAGGGGACACTTGAGGAGGTATAAGTTTTTTAGCAAGGTTGGGATTTTTATCTAGAGGATCTACATAAGGATCTACTCCCAATATCAAATGGATTGTTGGCAGACAGACTAGGACTCCATCTTCTTACCAGCTGGTGGTGGTGAGTGCTCCAAGCTCCTAGAGATCACCCACATTTCTTGTCATCCGGCCTCCATTTTCAAAGCCAAGAAAAGAGAATTTTTCACATTAAATTCCTCTCATATTTTGAGTCTTTCTCATCAGAAAGAGGATCAGCAACAGTAGGACAAATCTGTATCCTGTGCTTCCTGATACAGTGCACTGAACAGGACACAATGTAACTTCTACTGCACAGTGAATACCATGAATCTAATCCTGAACAATCTTCAGGCAGACCCTGACTGAGAATGTTTTCAGAATAAAACTAGATCAACACTCAAATATATTGATCATATTACTAAGGAAGAGGTTCATGTTAAAGGAGAATAAGGAAACAAGACAATGAATGCAACGTGATCCCTAACAAATAACCTGAGATGTTTCACATACTCTGAAGCCATCTTCACAAATACTGAACAACAAACATAGGATTTAGTATGAATATGTGCTCCATTAAGTTCCAATGTGTGACGGTTCTAAATTTTGTTCTACATAAAATAGGGAGGATCTTGTTTAAAACAGATTTTCACAACCAATCAGTCTTAGGATCAGTAGGTATGGGGGTGGAGCTCAAGAATCTGCATTTTTAATAAGCAGATCAAGTGATTTTGAAATACAGGTAGGAGTTCGTATTAGCAAGGGTTTGTCAGAGAAACTGCCTTTAGAGAGAAGGAGATTACACACACACACACACACACACACACACAGAGATACACACACACACACACATGCACACACACACACGGAATTTATTATAAGGAAATAGAAGTAATTGACTCATGCAATCATGCAATTATGAAGCCTGACAACTCCCAAGATAATCAGTTGAGAAGCTGCAGACCCAAGAGTGATGATGATGTAGTTCCAGTCCACGTCCAAAGGCCTGAGAACCAAGTGAGCTAATAATGTAGTTCCAACCTGAAAGATTGCAGGAGGCTTGAGACCCAGGAAGAATCAAAATAACAGCTTAAGTTTGAAGTTATGGAAAAACTGATAACCCAGTTTGAAGGTAGGCAAGAGAATTTCCTTCTTATTTGCAAGAGGGTCAGCCTTTTGTGCTATTCAGAGCTTTAACTGATCGGAAGAGGCCCACCCATATTCTGAAGGGCAATCTGCTTTACTTGGTCTACTCTCCAATGTTCATCTCATCCAGAAACACCCTTACAGACATACCTAGAATAATGTTTGACCCAATATTTGAACATCCCAAAGCTCAATCGAGTTGACACATAAAATTAACTACCATAGTCCCTGAGGACTACACTTTGGGAAACACCACTGTAGCAGATGAATCCAAGTGGCCCCTAAAAGAGGCCAAGATGACTTGCCTGCTTGCCTTTCCCCCTGCCTTCCTTCCTACCTTCTTTTCTTTCTTATTTCCATCATTTATTCTTTTTCTTTGTTTTAATTTAAATTATGAAGTACTTGATCCACAAAAGGCTTAATGATTTATATGTAAAAGGAAAGAACCAAAAATGTAATATAAATTTGTGTAGCCAGAACCCACTTTTATAACCAAAATATTGCCAATGCCTAGAGTGATGCCAAATTTCCTTTATTTCCTACCCATTTGAAACCAAATGACTTCTCCTCCCAAAGTTAATCATTATCCTTCCTTTTTTGATGTTTGCTTTTATCTTTTTGTTTTTTTAAGTTGTTATTTTGATAAAATTTAAAATTTTCTGAAAGTTGTAAGATTTCCAAATAATATTTTTATTATTTTCAACTTCTCCTTCCCAGTCTCTCCTCTGTTTGTGTATATAAACATGTATTTTTCTTCCTGTAACATTTGAAATTAGGTTGCAGAATCATGCATGACCTTTTATCCCAAAATACTTGCTTATTTCCTAAGTACATGGACATTGTCTTACCAAATCACGGAGCAATTATAAAAGTCAGAAAATTTACCTTTAATCTAATATTATGTAATCTCATCTATATTCATATTTCATAAATCATTACAAAAATGTCCTTTTATCCTTTTATCCCAAAAATATTATTTATCCTTTTAATAGAGGATCTAATGTGGGATCAAATTGCACTTGCTTATGTTGTTTTCTTATTCTCCTTTAACATGAACCTCTTACTGTACAATTGACATATTTGAAGTGTTGGTCTAGTTTTAATATGAAACATTCTCAGTCAGGGCTTGCCTGATGATTGCTCAGGATCAGATTCATGTTATTCACTGTTGGCAGGAGTGCAGTAGAAGTGATATTATGTCCTTCTCAGCACAGCATATCAGGAGGCACATGATATGGATTTGTCCTACTGTTAGTGATCCTCTTTCTAATAAGAAAGATTCAAAATACGAGAGGGATTTGTTATGAGAAATTCCCTTTTCTGGGCTTTGAAAGTGGAGGCCTGATGACAAGAAATGTGGGTGATCTCCAGGAGCTTGGAGCACCCACCACCACCAGCTTGCAAGAAGACAGAGTCGTCAGTCTTCTGCCAAGAACCCATGTGATATTGGAGGTGGATCCTTATGTAGATGCCAAATGACAATGACTAAGCTCAGGGTCTCATTTGACCCCGATCAAGCCTAGACTTTTGATCTTCCCTACAAAACTGAAAAACAGGTGTTATTTTACATTTTAAGTCTGTGGTAATTTGTTACACAGGAATAAATAATTGATGAACTCAAATTTTTCCCTATTTGGCCAGTAAAAGTATCTTTAAGCAAATTACTGTGTCCTTCAGACATACTCCATCATTTCTAATGAACTTCCTTATTTTCTGGCACATGTGTGCATGCAAGCTCACACACACACACACACACACATGCACATCCCAACACACAATGTTTCTGATTCATTCTGCACTTTATCAGCCCCAGTTGCCAAGGGTCACTGGTTCTTTGGAATGGAGAAAGATATTTAGAAGCTAAGATCTGTCTTTGTAGTTGTAACATACAGGCAGACACAAAAACATCCATACACACGAACACAGAACATTAAGCAATGCTTACTTTAGTTTTCCAATGTTTTATAAATGGTATTGTACTATATATAAGTTCGTGTGACTCATCTTGTATTCTCAATAGGACATTTTTGCAGTTCATCTAAGTTGATGTAAATAGATGTAACTCAGTTTTTCATTGCTATGCATTGTAAAAATATGCCACAATTTCTTAACTTTCTATTGATGAATATTTGAGATATTTTCTTTTTTATTCTGTTATAAATATCAAGCCATTTGTTTTCTGATCCTCATGAAGTATGTGTGGATTTCAGCTTTACCCAGGTGATGCTCAATTGTATACCAAAGTGCTTTTGCTGCTGCTCCACAGCTTTGCCAGTACTTGGTGCTGTCAAGCATTTTAATCTTTATACATCACATGGGTGTAAAATATCTCCTTCTGGTTGAATTTACATTTCTCTGGGTTCTAATGGGGTTGAGCATATTTTAATAAGTTAATTGTCCATTTGTATTTCTTTTGTGAAAGCCTTTTTAAGTCTCTTGCCTAATTTCCATTATCTTATTTGTCTCTTCTTACTGATTTATAAGTTGTTTGTATGATCTAAATGTGATTTCTTTCCCAGTTATGTGTTGCAAATCTCTTTTTCTACTTGGTGCCTTCTGTTCATTTTTTAAAATTAATATTTCTACATGTCTGTGATAACTTGAATTGTGTCTCCCCCAAATTTATATGCTGAAAACGCAATGTGGCTATATTTGGAGATAAGGCCATTAAGGAAATAATGAAGGTTACATGAGGCCATAAGGATGGGGTCCTAATCTGATAGGACTGGTGTCCCTATAAAAAGAGAAACATTAGCACTCTTTCTCCATAAGCAGGCACAGAAAAAAAAAAAAAAACATGTGAGGACACCACAGGAAGGAGCCATCTGCAAACCTAGGAGAGAGGCCTTAACAGAAACCAACCCTGCTAGCACCCTAATCGTGGACTTTTATCCTCCAGAACTGTGAGAAAATAGTCTGTTGTAATCACCCAGTCTGTGCTATCTTGTTATGGTAGCCCTAGCTCACTAAGGTCTCTGTTAATGAACATTCTTTTAAATTTAATTTAGTCAAATTCATCGCTAATTTATTTTAAATTAGTACTCTTTGTTTTTTGCTTACTACAATTTCCTATATCTTATCTCATGGAGATATTGTTCTATATTTTCTTCTGAATAATTTAAACTTACTGAAAGTTGTCAGAAGATTCCCAAAGAATATTTTTATTATTTTCAACCTCTTTGTCCCAGTCTCTCTCTCTCTCACTATGTAGATGTTTAAGTATTTATTCCATTTAGAATTGACATTGGTATAACATGTGATAAAGAAAGTAGGTAATATATGAAACATGTAATCATTCATAATGCATTATTTATAATGCATATTATATTCATCGTTACATACAATTTACTATAAATGTATGTATTTAATATGACAGACTGAGTTTCCACTCTATTTATTAAAGAATTTATTATTTAATCCAACATTCCTAGCTGGTTTAATTGTATACTATGTTTTGATATCTAAAAGGTATAATTTTCTCCACTTGTTCTTCAGGAAAGTCTTACTATTTTTGTCATTTGCTTTTCCATACGATATTGAAATCAGCTTGTCAATTCCACTAAAATTGTATTGGAATTTTGATTGTCATTGCATTGATGCATAGATCAATACAAAAAGAATGGTCACATTTTATAGTGACTGTCAATAGGCATTTTATAACTTTTATTTTGAACGTCCTTTACAATTTTCTCTAGGAGTCTTGCACATCTTTTGCTATTTTATTATCAGACACCTTATATATTTAGATACTATTGTAAAGAGAAATAATTCCTTAATTATATTTTCTGAATTATGCTGTCATATGGAAATGCAATTGATTTTGTATATTGATCTTACAGCCCACAGACACACTGATGAACTCTCTTATTATTACTAATAATTTGTCTGTAAGTGCTTTTTGGTTTTCCATGTAAACAACCATATCATCTGAAGATAATTTGTTTTGTTTGTATCTTATCAATTCTTATGGCTTTACATCTATCTTTTCTTATCTTACTTTACTAGACTCGGATGTCTAGCACAATGTTGAGTGCAGTGATAAAATGTGCATCATTGCCTTATTCTTGATTTTAAAGAAAATACTTTAATTTTTTTTTTTTTTTGAGAGGGCATCTCGCTCTGTCACCCAGGCTGGAGTGCAGTGGCGCGATCTCGGCTCACTGCAAGTTCCGCCTCCTGGGTTCACACCATTCTCCTGCCTCAGCCTCCCGAGTAGTTGGGACTACAGGAGCCTGCCACCATGCCTGGCTAATTTTTTGTATTTTTTAGCAGAGACGGGGTTTCACCTTTTTAGCCAGGATGGTCTCGATCTCCTGACCTTGTGATCGGCCTGCCTCGGCCTCCAAAAATGCTGGGATTACAGGCGTGAGCCACTGCGCCCAGCCAAAAAAAACCTTTAAAATATTTATCAATGATGTAGAATATTTTCTAGTTTGGCACTTGTTGTCCCTTTTTATGTGGTTAAGATGGTTCCATTCTGTTTCTTATTTAATAGAAATTTTTAAAATCATATATTGAAATTACATTTTGTCTACAGAGATGTTCTTTATGGCTGTTCTCTTTTTAATCTCTTTATGTAATGAACTACCTTAATAGACTGTTTACTATGAAAACAAGCATGCATTTTTGTGATAAACCCAACTTGATATACTGCTAAATTTGGTTTACTAACATTTAAATTAAGATTTTTTGGCCTCTAGTTTAACAATGTATTTGCCTGCAATTTTCCTTCTTTTTAATAATATAGATATACTGGGAGGATTGGAATTATCTGCTTCTTAAGGGTTAGTTATAGCAAATGGTAGCAATACTAAACCCTCAGCACTCACAGTCCCAGACACACAGATGATTTTTTACCGCAAACACTAGTGACTTTGCCTGAGGGCTTTCTCTGGCTTCTGGAGGCCAGTGGGCCAATTTCTAAGATTGGGCAGCAATGCTGGGGAGTAAATGCCCCTGGGAGCAGCACTCAACCCACAACAGATGAATGTCAGTGTATAAATACCCCATATTCCTTTCTCCTAGGTGCAAAACTTTGAAGGCTTTGACTACATAATCACTCAGAGGTTCTTCCTGGGACCCAGCTCAATTGCCCACAAGCAAACTGCTCACAAACATATGTTTTATAGGATTCCTTCTCTTTCCCGCTTCCCTTCCCTACCTTTATCAGTAATTCTTGGGATCACTCTCCAAAGGAACAGTTTCACTCAAATCCTTGGGTTCAAGGTTGACTTCTGGGGAAATTCTGACTAAGACAAAAATACTCCCTTGTAAAACTATCCAGATTTGTCTTTGGCAGGTTTCTTAACCACTGCAACATTTCAGTGATTTTAATGTTTATTTATTATATTTATAATGTGAGAATATTTGGTAATTTATATTATATATATATATTTCAGTTACATGTAAGTTTTCTAACAAATTGGAATAAAGTTGCTCATAATGTTCACCTATTAAATTTTTTAAGCCCTGCCATAATTCTTAAGACTCTTGTTTCAAAACTAACACTTACTCATTTGTGGTTTTACCTTGTTTTCTTGATCAGCATCAGCAGAGATTTGTCAATTTTATTGGTCATTTTAATGCCTTCATTGTTGGCTTTATGAATTCTCTTGGTTGTGTCTTTACATTTTATATGGCATTAATTTCTTCTCTCTTTAAAAAAAATATTTCTGACTGGAGATAGTGGCTCACACCGGTAATCCCAGCATTTTGGGAGGCCAAATGAAGGATTTCTTGAGGCCAGGAGTTTGAGACCAGGCTGGGCAACACAACAAGGCCCCATCTCTACAAAAATAAAATTAAAAAATTAGGCAGAGGAATGCTCAGGTTTATGTGTGTAGTCCCAGCTACTCAGGAAGCTGAAGCAGAAGAATTGCTTAAGCCCAGGAGTTTGAGGCAGCAGTGAGCTGGGATCACACCACTACACTACAGCCTGAACAACAGAGCAAGACTGTCTGTTAAGAAAAAAAAAATTAATTTTTAAAAAGTTCTCTCTTTGGGTTTATTCTGTATTTAGTTTTCTAATTTTTAGATTATTGATGTTAGTCTTTTTTACTTTTGTAATCATTTAAGACTACTTTTTTATAATTACCAGTTTATTTGTTACAAATGTTTTTTATATGTATTTTTTTCCATTGTTTTCAATTATTTTAAATATCCACTATGTTTTTTACTTGGAATTGTGCATTATATAGAAATATAATTTACTACTTCTATGTAGTATTTTATCATTTTCTTGTTTTGGCCTTAGTTTTATTTCATAATTGTTTTTAAATTAATTATATTATCATCACAGAACATGCCAGATTTCTTAACATAGGTTGAGATATGTTTTAAAACCTAGTTTAGGATCAGTTTTAATAAAGGTCCCAAATGTACCAGAAAGAAACTTGTGTTCTCCACTTGTTGGGTTGAATGTTGTTTGTGTATGTATTTAGTCAACTTTTAAGCGGTGTTGTTCATATATCTGTATTCTGACTGCTCATTCTTTCTTCTTGATCTATGATTGTTAATATGTTAACTCCTAAATTTTGATGGTAGACTTATTCATCTCTTTTAACAGCTCTGTAAATTTTTATTTCATATATTTTATATCCATAAAGTTAGGGGCATACAAATTTAGAATTGTTATATCACTCTAACAAATTGAAATCCTGATGCAGTGGCCTACTTTATCTCTGCAACATTATATTTTACATTGTGTTTATATAGCCAAATCTGCTGACTTTTGGTTGATATTTTACTGATATATATTTTTCAATCTGTTTCCTCTTTTCTGGGTATTTATATCTTAATTAGTTATCTTGTAAAGAATATATAGTTAGCTATATTTTTCATATAATTAGGCAATCTTTGATTTGACCCAAGTTATGTCCATTTTTATATATTGTAATAAATGATATGTTTAGATTTATTTTAATTTGTAATACTTTCAACTTTCTATGTTTCTTTTTTCTGCTTTTATGACATTTTATTTGCATTTTTCCTATGTTGGCTTTTATACTCTATTCCATTTATCCTAGAAAAATTAATGCATATTGAAAATAACAAAGACAGGTTTAATGTTTTAAAATAAAATTTCTGGTCACTGTCACTGTGAAGTAGCAGAGCAGTTGCTGATGGCTTTAGTGGTAGCTTGTACCTATAAATCTGTCCCTATTGTATTTTTTTGAAGATATTTACTGTAAAGTCTAACACTCAGGAATACTCCTACAACACAATAATTAAAGGCCAAGCAACTCCATTGGAATTGGGCAAATAAAACACTTTACAACAGGATATATAAGAATATCTATTAGGCAAACTAAATAAAAACCAAACATAGATCTTTCTGTAGCATAGTAATTTATCTCCACATATTAATTCAAGATAAATGACAATATATAACCACAAAAATTATTGTATAAAATTTTTAGCCAGGTGTTGTGGCTCATGACTGTAATCCCAGCACTTCAGGAGACCAAGGCAAGAGGATTGCTTGAGCCCAGGAGTTCCAGACCAGCCTAGGCAATGTGGCAGGACCTCATCTCTACAAAATTAGAAAATTAGCTGAGTGTGGTGGTGCATGCCTGTGGTCCCAGATACTCATGAGACTGAGGTGGGAGGATAGCTTGAGATCAGGAGGTGAAGGCTGTTGTGAGCCATGTTCATGCCACTGCAGTCCAGCCTGAGCAACAGAATGAGACCCTGTCTCAAAAAAAAATCCTAGAAACTTTTCTCATAATAAAAATCTGAAAACATCCCAAGAGTTTATCAGATGGTGGATAAACAAAAGCTGAGGCATTTACTTAATGGAATATTACTTAGCAATAAAAAGGAACATGTTACTACTACATGGAAAAACATTAATAAATCTCAAAAACACACTGATTGACAGAAAGCTGACAGAAATGAATACATATTTTATGTCTCTATTGATATGAAATTCTATAGCTGGTAAAACTAATCTATTATGGAAAAATCAGGTTAGTGATTATCTCTGGAGGATAAGGACAGGCTTTCACTGGGAAGAGATATAAGGGAACTTTCTGAGATGATCATGAATATTTTATATTTTGATAGAATTATATGTTATATGGAGGTATGTGTTTATCATCAAAACTCAGTGAAATTTTTTTAAGGTTTGTGCATTGCTTTGAATATGGATTTTGTATTGAATAAAAAATGGCAGAATTGAACTCTGGTTGTATGCTGTATTATCTGAACAAAATGGGCTGATGACTGGAGTTTGGTTTCAGTCTCATCAAGGAAATGGGATGAAGGGATAACTGGATGCATGAATGGATGCATGATAAACTGTAGTGAAATGTTTCTGATGTAATCTGAGTGGTGGACATAAGGATGCAAAATTATTTCATCTTTGTTTTATGTTTTGAGACTGTCACAGTAAAATGTTTGAGATAGAATGAGAGGAGGAAAATTGAAGTTTGGCTCCTAATTGGTCTTTTTACTTCTTTCCTTGCCTCCCTGTAACATAATTTGAATGTAATGAATTAAAAAACAAACAACAATTCATATCAAGTTCTTTCTCTGCTGAAAAGCCTCTACTGGTTTCCCATTTCTTTGAGAATCAAAGATAAACCTGTAAGACCCTACTAATTTGACATCTTCTGTTTTACTTCTTTGACCTCAGCTCAGACCACCATATGGATTATTCACTCCACTCCCTCCACACTAATCTCCCTGCTGTTTCTCAAGCACATCCCACATGTTGCTGTTCCAAGGCTTCACCCGTGTTCTCTCTACCCAGACCATGCTTTCTCCAGACATCAGTGATCTCAGATCTCTCACTCTTTAGACTTTTCTCAGTCTTTCCACTCTGAGGGTCTTCCTTGGCCACATGCCTGCCACATCCCCCATGTACATGATCTCCCTCTTTCCCACTTTTGGTTTCTTTCTAGCATTTGTCTATAGTAATGTGCTATATTTTTCCTTTTTCATTTTGTGTGTTTCTTGACTTCTGTAGAATGCAAACCCCATCATGGCAGGGATGTGTGTGTGCTTTGCCTACTGCCCTTTCCCCAGCACACACAGCAGGACCTGGCCAATAATGAGCACTCTGTTAGGATTCGTTGAGTGAATAAATGATCTATCCATTAATGGGTTAACCTAACACTGTTAATGAACTGTTTCTTACATCTAACAGGATATAGATGGCAATCAAATTACAACAAATGTGGTGCCGTGTTCAACTGGGAGTAAGACTACTCGATGACTGTGTGGTCGATTTGTCACTTAATAACTTGGGTTATCACTGTCTTCCCTTACAAAGTGATGGTGTTGCATTAAGCTGGGGTCTTCAAAAATGCATAAATATATGGTGTGCCCTTGCATACCTGGAGGAATGAGAGATGTGGGTGGGCAGGTTTCTAGAACTTCTTCCCAGGCTTCTTCCTTTCTTGTTTGTTTTTGGTTTTACATATTGAACTTTCATAACAGATTTTTTATTTTACTTGGCTTGGTGAAATTTTTTAAACTCATGAATAGAAAAATCTATGCAGATCGTTAACAACAAATTCAATCATTCTGTCTAAATCTGAGAATAGAATTTGTATTGTCACTAGAGTACTTCTGAGGTCAGAAAGATCTAGGGATCAAATCTTAGATCTACCTCCTTTGTAATTATATGATTAGACCTCTTTGAGCTTCAGTTTCTTCACATGAAAAAGAGGGATTAAAATAATCTATGCAATAAGTTGTTTTTGTTTGTTGTCTTGAGATAGAATCACATGCGATCATCCAAGTAAAGCACTTATAACCTGGTACATACTAATGTTCCAAGGCTTCACCTGTGTTCTCTCTACCCAGGCTACACTTTCTGCAGACATCAATGCCTGGTACTTACTAAATGTTTACTAATTGACTGCTTTTACTTTTATCAATTTATTTTGGGGTTCCTAGTAAAACAGACCTATGAAGCCTAAATACTGCTCTTCAAACAGTCCACTATATTATCTATTTTATAAACAGACAAAGATAATTTATGTCTGGGATTTTCCAAAATATAAGCAGAAATGAGTTTTAGAACAAGACAAAATCAGTTGCAAACTTCCTCCTTGCTTGGTTCCTACAGCTCCATCCTGCCCCTCCAGCCACTACCAAGTATATCTCATCACCAGGCCCACATATGTGACAGTGATAAAAAGGTCTGTGCTGGGAACAATATAGTGGGTAATAAATCAAGCCTGGGAGTGGGGGAGTACTAAGCAGGGTGGGAGGAGGGGTGATGGCATTGTGAATAATCAATGCAACAGACTCTGTAAGAACATGGCAAAACATCTTACTTAACATGTTTAATAAAGCCAGAGAGGAGAAAGCACTGATAATATGGAAACAGGCTGCTGGATTGCTGGAGAGACCTTTGCCCACACAGCCAGGGCAAGCCATGGGAATGAATGAGAGCTGCTGCCACTGTGCTGGCCCCAGCTCTGACCACCCACCCCCACACTCTGCTCAATATCTGGGATGGTGTATGTTCTTCCTCCTGACTGTCCATCTCAGCAGTTTCAGAAAGAAAGATAAAAAACTATTTCAAGCATTTCTAACTGTGGTTAAATTCAAGAACACATAGCAAAACTGCTACAGAGCAATGGGACCACTCCCCCAGCTTGGAGAAACAAGGTAACAGAAGTATCCAAAGGATATTAGATACTTAAAATAAGATATGGCTGGCACTTGTTCCTGAATGATTGTGCAAGAAAAGATTCCTGGGATACTCTAGGGCAGCCCTCTTGGTTTTCAAGGGAGAATATGCAAGCTCAGGGAAAACTAAGCCACAAGGTCATATAGATATTCAGTATCAGGGTAGGGGTTAGGGTCTAGGTATCAAGTTTAAAACATTAAATTGTCTAAAATGCCTTGCACACAGAAGATACTCCATAAATGGTGGGTCACTTATATTTTCCTTTAGTGCTGATCTCTTTCGCTTCTCTTCACTGCATCTGGGGCTTAAAGAAAGAAAAATGAATACTGTACTAGGAATGTAAAGACATTGATTAGAAAGCTGATTCTTTTACAGACTGATATAATTTAGGCCAAATCACTGAATTTAGGTCTCAGTGTCCTCACTTCCAAATTGAGAAGCTAGTTTTACATGATTGAAAGGTCTTTTATCAGTCTAACATTCTTAATTTGAAGCATTCTCATTTTTGAATTGAATATGACCTGTGTGCATAATGAAAGAGGGAAAAAACAAAGAAAAAAAAAGAGTTACAATACTATAATAGCATCTTGTCCCTTGGCAGCTTTAGAATAGTGTGTTATTGTTAAATTTGGTGGTACCATCTTAGCAAGGCAAACAGAAATGTAATGTTTGCTAATTGAACTATAAAAATAATAATTACCTTTGATGCAGAGGAATGCAAAGTCACTCAGCAGTGAGATCTGATTGTATAAACGGAAGCAGTTATCATCAGAGCCCAAACCAGATTAGAAGAGAGCCATTCCAATCACATCCGGATGGTGCTGAATGTATACCAGGCATGGAGTGCCTTTTATACATGCAGGAATATTCCCCTCAGTGCTGCAACGGGCTAAGGAGAACATGAAGACCGACTGCTTTAAGTGATCTGTATCTGGGAAGAAGGCTGAAATCTATTTTATCAGCATCCTAGCCTGCAGAGGAGAGTCAGAGTGGTGGTAATAGGGTGAGACCTGTCCAGGAGATGCCTTGACCCCATTCACAAGGGTCAACTATGCTGCTTGATTCAGTGGACTGTAAGGATGTTTTTATGACTCTGAAATTTGCACCAACTACTGTAGCTGGGGTTATGAAATCTACCTTCAGAAATTCAGGGTGTTGAGGGTGGGGCACATGCAGTTCCCATAGCCTGGCTCAGCAGGCTCTGGACAGAGGCAGCTAATGCCAGCGGCGCACGTCTCCACATATAGCCATCCCATGCCTACAAAGGCAGAGAATAGGCACTTCCTCAGCGCGTATGGGGCCAAGAAAGCATATGGGACATAGAGGATTAGATCTCTTCCCGAGTTGGTATGTTCTGAATGTCTGAGCCCCCCCTAGAATCATATGTTGACATCTAACCTCCATGGTGATGATATTAAGAGCTGGGGCTTTGGGAGGTGGGGACCTGCTCACATAATTGGGATTAGTATCCTTATAAAAGAGGTCCCAGATAGCTGCCTTGCCCCTCCCACCATGTATGGACACGGTGAGAAGGCACTGTCTATGAACCAGAAAACAGGCCCTCACTAGACACCAAATCTGCCAGCACCTTGATCTTGGACTCCCTAGTCTTCGGAACTGTGAAGAAAGAAAGGACTCCTGGGATATTCTAGGGATACTCTGTGTCTTATAAACTGTTGTTTATATATATTTTTATAGCGGCCTGAATGAACTAAGACACCAACCCTGAGCAAAGTCGAAAAATTCAAAGTAAGAGAGTGAGGCAGTGGTGGATTAAGCTGTGGAACAACAGGTCAACTGCAGGTCAGAGAAACAAGTCCCGAAATCTATCTGTATCGTTTCCTCCAGCTCACCTTTTGCATGTTTATTTTGCCTGTTTCCCACCTACACGGTGAGCTCCTCCTGGTCATCATTTAAGTTATTTTTATTTATTTGCTTGTGCATTTATTTGCTTTTCTCTTGACTCCCTCTCAAGTTTAACAGTGATCCGGACAAAAATTGGTGCTCAGGAAATGAGTGTTGATTGAAGGATTAGATTGAAATATTTGATTGCCTGACTGATTTAAAATATTGTGTCCAAATCTAATTTACCATAATTCTCATAGAAACTTTAGGGAGAAACCATTTTATCATATAGTCTAAGATATGTGAGAATTTTGTTAGGGCTCCTTGTCAGAATATTTTCAATGAGTATTTTACTATACAACAAATTTTCTTTGGAGACCCCCTTCCTCCTGCTTACAGCTCTCAGTTGGCTTCTAATTTTAGTTCAAAGCTGTGCCTCTACCAGCGTCTGTAAGATTTTACTCCCCATTTCTCTCTAGCCCCCTCCCCAACCAAATCATACCCATATTTTTTTCCCAGAATGTAAAATATAGAAACAAGCATCTGTTTGGACAAAATCAGTTTTCACTTGTGAAAAGTGGATGCTTTCGAAAATCACAGGCAACAAGAAAAATGTCAGAGAATGGAACCAACTGTTGGAGGGATAATAAAACCCTCACTCCCAGTTGGATGATCTGAGAAAGAGGTTTGCAAAAGAATAAATAGGCAAGACATGTTTTGACTTCAAACGGTCATTGAGTTCCAACATCCCTAGCTTGGTTTAAACCCTAGACCCCTTGATGCTTGATTTCTCAATGTAAAGACTAAGAGACCCCTGATTATAATTTTTGCTATGAGCAGATATGCAGAACCAACCATGTGAAAAGGAATGTCTGTTTTCTTGTTTCCACAAAGTGGTATTCCAAAGGCCATTTCCTCTTTGATAGAAAACATTGTCTAGACCCTCACTACCAAATAGTAATGCTTTGAGAAGTTCCAATTCACTTAAATGCAATTGTGTTTGTAATTCATAGAAAGAATGTTGTATGAATACTTGGTTCTTTAGCTTCTGGGCCTTTCCATCACGAGTTTAAACTGTGTCAATCTTTTGGACAATTAGTTTTTCTTGGAGGAACTAGAATGCATCTTTGCCATACATTTGAATAATCTTATCTGCTATTAGAAAGGATTTGCAGTAAGATGCCTGGCACATAGTAATTGAGCTCAACAAACATTAGTAACCATTTCTTATGTACCAGGCACTAAGCAAGATGCAAAATGTGCTGACCTTATTGAACAGCTGGAGTCTAGAAGGAGAAGCAGGAGATTTCACATACTACAATACATGCTTAAAAAGAATGATGTACATGTAACAGTTAAAAAGCCTGTGCGGGTTCCCAAGGTTTTCTATGGTCTTTGTGTACACCTTCATGCTTCCCATGGCTTTTAGCCCAGCACCTCCATATAGTATGATCTCAATAAATGTTGAACAAATAATCATATTTTTAAAAGTCTAGGCACCTTTTTGCCAAGGCTGACAAATATTCTACAAACTTTGGAGTCACAAAACTAAACTCTGTATCTTAAGAGAATGGTTTTGAAATGTCTCAGAATATTTTCAGCTTTCTTTTAAAAAGTAATTTTAGAGATAAAATATGTTGTATTCTATCATGCATTCCATTTCCTCCTCCTCTCCTAAAGCAAAAATTGAATGATAGAAGCTAGACAGTAATTTTAAGAGTTCATAGATTTTAGAGTTACATTTCACTACATTTACCAGTATTAAAACAATACCCACTCCTTACTGCTTTTCTTTATTCTGTCAACATAATTCTCCTAACCAGAAGTTTAGCCTGTGCTTTGAAAGAATAGAGAGATGAATTATGCTCTTTGACCCCAAGAAGTTTACATTTTAAAACTGTTTATAAAGTACAGATTTATGTGATTTACACAGGCATCAGACAACATTATAGAAACATACCTAATCAGTCCTGTAAGTGGAAGATTATGGGATTTATGTATAATTGCTGCATAAATTGAGGAAGCTTCTCTGGAAGATGTGGAGTTTAGATTGAGCTTTGAAACTTGGCTAACAACTGAAATGGAAAAGGGTTTAAGTCAAAAACCAAAAACAAGAATGTAAATAGTATGGCAATATAAGGTCAGAAGGGCAGAGTAAAATTTAAATATCCTTTGAAGAGTGCCTCTTAATTGTAAAAGATAAAGACAAAACCTCCTAGCCAGGGGACTGAATACCTTCAGAATCTGGGTTCATCCTTTCTTTCCTGTTCTATTTCTGCACATTCTTCAATGACTAATCAGTGCCCCTCAAGCCAGTACTGGACTTTCCAATCTCTATGCATTTTTCTTACTTTTTCCCTTCTCTTGGAATGACAGACTAAGCTCTACTCTCCATTTAATTCTTATAAAACTGAAAATAATTTATCTGTGATAGCACTTGCCTGAAGGATTCTTAGCTTCTGAGCTCAGTTATCATTTATTGCCTGTATATTGATTTTCTTTTTTATGTATATTATACTGAAATTTTAATGTTTTCAAACACCATCCTAAATTGAAATTATAAACATATTCTGAAGACAGTAAACTTCTTTAATACCCCCAATATTTAGATATATTCCCATATACTCTAAGTACTCAATAATCACGATAACAGTGAATTAGCAAGCAAAGGGGCACATTGTGGCAGACATTCTTTCCAGATGATCTAAATCTTACCATATCATTTCTCTTCGGACATACTTTCCAGTCCCACCGTGGTCTCTAGTCCTGGCTACACCATTACCTAACCACGGGGCTTCCGAAATCTAAGTTCTTGGGTCTTCGGAGACTTTATCTGTAAATATTGTAGTTAATAAAGAGTTACCTCCCTGTTTATTTCAATAAAGAAGTCTTGAGAGAAAAAAAAAAAAAAGATTTGTAGTAAATGCTGACCTATTGCTTCAGAGTTTTTTGTTTTTTTGGGTTTTTTTTTTTTTTTTTAATTTCTAAAGCCAAGAGTGTGGGCAAAAGAGTACAGATTATTTTGATGCAAATACAAAGAGACAATGGAGCTGAGAAAATGGACCAGAGTAAGGGAGGGGACAATGACAAGAAGAGGACAATTTTATCATATGAAATGTTAAGTGGCTGCAATGTCGTCCCCTTTGACATCTGGATCTGGATGCAACTGAGTGATGCTGAAGGCTACTTAACATAAGTCGTCCTCCAGAGCAGATGAAATCTTACAGAGCAAACATAATTTTTCAGTTTCTTTTGGACTAAATTTGGACATGACCCATCACCTAGAATTCTAGTGCCACCTTATTATTGTAAGGCTCTTGTGATATTCTTCGAGACCCAGAATGAGAATTACCGCAACTGTGGAAGTGGATGAATGGTTGGGCCCAGCAGATAACTGAGTTCAACTGAGGAAATGAAGTTTACAGCCCACGACTTAGAGTCAGAACTTTTTTCTCTGCCTGTGGCTGACTGTGGACACCAGTGTCCCATGCCAAGACAGCATTTAAATACCAAGGGATGAGATACATCACTGCACAGGCGTGATGCCTGGCACCCACACTATCTCCAGATGGCTTGATGTGCAGAAATAGCCTTTGGGATCAAACTCAATGTGGCGAAGTCCAAACTCGTGATCTGTCCCTCAGGGCTTCTCTGTAGTTTAACTCCCCTCTGCTGCTTACAGGCACAGCTCACAGTGTTTTAGGGTGCTGTTGAATATCAGAAAGTGTCCTTCTCACCAACAACAAAGACATTTATTAAGCTCCTACTGTCTACAGGGCTCTTCACTAAGCACTTAGAATATAGAAATGGATTGTGTGATCGCTGCTTTCAAGTGCTTCCAGCCTAGTTGGCGATAAAGGATATGCACAAAAAGATATGAACATCTATATGGGTCTGCATAGTAACACCACGTAATTTATGTACAGAGAAAGCAATGTAGAATTTCAAAGTGAAGATCCACATCTTGAATTCTTTAGTGAAATGTCCAAAAACAAGCATCATAGATATTAACACCAGAAATTATTTTCTAGAGCTGGGCTTTCCAAGAAAACTTTCTATGATAATGAAAATGTTTTGTAATGTCCAATGTGATAACCATTAGCCACAGGTGGCTATGTGTACTGGAAATGTGGCCAGCGAGACTGGGAAAGTGAGCTTTTAATCTTATTTGATATTAGTTAATTAAAATGAGTTTCAATAGCCACATGAGGCTAGTGGTTTTCATTTTGGACGGTATATTTCTTGAGTATCTAACACTCATTTAGCATAAAAAACACAGGTAGAGAAATGTGAAGTTCACTAAGTTAAAACAGTAAATTATTTAGAGCCTGTTCTAATTCCTAGTCCGGGAAGATCTTGACCTCACACTTACCCAATCAGGAAGAAAAACACCATTCTCATTACATTGGAAAGGTGCAGTCACTCTCAGTCAACTTTATGCTGTCTTCATAAAAAGATGAGGTCAAATTTAAGGGCTCCTAGACTGCAAGCTTCATAAGAGCAGGGGCTTCATCTGTTTTGTTTACCATTATATGCATTATATTCAATATTCCATTGAATGGTATATGGTGCATATAATGGCATATTGAATGGTATATTGTGCATATAATAGTAAACAAGCCCTCTACATAGTAAGTGAAAATAAATAAATGAATTAGTAAATAGGTGAGTAGATTAAACGCTTTGTGTATTGTTATAAACATCTCTACTGGGTAAGCTGAGCTGACATTTGTGACGAAAATTACGTACCTAGATAAAGAGTGCTGCTTCCTCCAGCATAGGCATGAGTCTAGCTGATTCTAGTGTAGGGCCTGGCACATTTCAAGTGCTCAATTCATATTTACTGAATAGATTTGATCCACGCATTTCTCCTTGATTCTCCCAGTTAACTATTTGCAACAAGGATTTTTTCCCACTTATTCTTTTTTCTTATCCCACAAAATGCCTATCACCACCACAGACAAGTTTCTCAAAATTTTGTTTATTGAATTACATGAGAAAGCATTAAGGTATTTTTGAGATGCCCCTACTCTTTCAGAGAGAACAAGTCAGAAAGAACTAGAAATGGTTTACTTTCTTTTCATGTCTTCTGTGTGGGGATTCAGCAGAAGTAGCTTTACAATATAAGGAATAAAAATATCTACCTTGCACAGTTGACGATTTGGGTAGTAAGGAGTATGGAGTCCCTATTTCTATTTTTGTAAACTGAAAAAATGCTATTTCTGCCTCACCTATCCTCCTGTCTTCCTATCACTTCTCTGTTAATTTAACAACCTCTCACATGCATTTTTTATGTACATAAGTCAAAATATATTCCTGTGAAAACCAAGAAGAAGAAAGGAAAAGCTTTCTGCATCCCAGGGCTTGCAGGATGAGCACACATTGATACACTTGATCTTTCCCGGTGGAATGGGCACGGGAATTAACCCACACACTGGCACATGAGCTTCTTGTTTCTGCCAACCATGTCAGCTGAGATGGGGTTGCTAATTTATTTATGGGGACATATGTCAATGTCACTCTGAGAAAATGGTTCCAGGACACAAAAAAAGCCTGACTGCTGTCAGGGCTGACCTTATGCGTAGGTGGAATAGCCACCTGCTCGCTTATTTTTTGGGAGTTTAGGGGATCCAGGGAGCCCTGCCTCATCTCAGTCTTTGCTCGAAGAGTCTTCTCTAAGTGAACTTCCCATAAATTCCATCTAAATAGAGTCAGTGGCCCTAGGAAAGAAGTGTACCCTGCTCTGCTCTCACAGTCATTACCCATGAAGTGTAATCAGAAAGCAGATTTTGACAAGGGTTGGAAGCAGATATGTGAGTAGAGGATAGTGTTTAACACAAATTCATGGGTGGAAGGGACGAGTATAAAAGAATGAGGCTGGAGGTCATAAAACTTCACCATTCTTAGAGATTTCCGTAGCTACCACAATGAAGTGCTTGCAATGTGAAAGGTGCATCTATCTATTCATATCTTAAGCCCAAGTTTCAGATGTATCAGTCAACATAAAAGTCGCTTTGCAGCACTGGCCACAGTAAAAAATAAAAAATAAAAAAATTCAACATCTCTGTTTTACACTCCGTAAGTAGCACAGTTTTCCTGCATGTATAAGAGATCCTTCTAACTTTGTTTAACACCTAGGCTCCAGAGCTGCTCACACACAGCAGGCAACAAAAGCAGTGCCTACCCTAGGATTTTCACTTGCCTTCATGTCTTCTGTTCAATAGAACCATTGTCCCTGCCTCTGTGATCACTAAGTCTCTGGACCCTGACTGTTTGGGCTTTTGATATCTACCTGCCTAGCTGACTTCCCTGGAAAGTGAGCTCTGACCTGCTGACTCCCTGTACCTTCCAGCCCACACCCATGTGACCAAGTCCCCAGCTCTGTCTCCTCCTGCTCTGCCTGAGACTGTTGCTGTCCACTCCCCAGCATGGCACCCAGGGTCCTGCCTTGAACAACAAAGGGACATCAAAGCTTTACTACAAGGCTGAGACAGCTCGTAGGTTTGCTGTCTTTGTTGACAGGCTGGTGGCAGTGGTCCTGGCAGGCAAGGAGGTAGAAGTAAGCTGATATTAGAAATAATGGCAGAGAGGTAGAATTCAGCCTCTGCTGTTGTCAGCTGCATGACCTTGGGTGATAGGCTTAAACTCTCTGAGCTTCAGTTTCCCCATCTATAATTGGGCGATACTAATATCAACCTTGATGGCTCTTGGGAGAATTAAATGTTTGAAAGTGCCCAGGACAAGTCTTGGCACATAGTAGGTAATCAATATGCAGGGGATTCTTTTCTTCCTTCCTTAAAATAACTAAGCATGAGCCCAAGGTGAAGGCTGAGATTTGTTGGTGTCTATTTACCCCCTTGTGTTAGAAGCTCCATTTTTTATACCTCAATTCTATAGGCATTGCCCTTCTATGTCAGAGTGAATCCACTGTGAATTCCATTCTTACCATCTATTTATTTTCAAAGTTGGTAGGAATCACGGACAGTCCAATTCAAACTTCTTGTAAAACTAAAAGTTATATATTCGCTTTCCCAGGGGATTTTCTTTAGCGGGGAAAATACAGTCTCTGACTTTAATTTGTGAGATTCGACCCCCTGATACTTGTTTTTCTTACTTGAAAAACAAAAAGAACACCACTTTTCCCTCATAGAGATTTCCATTGGCTTCCAAAGATAATGATTTAATGGCTGCTACATACATGGTACCCAGATGGACTTCAAATCATCTGGTTTTAACCACAATCTTGTAGCAGAGGACCCTCATGTTATACAAGGGGAGTCTGAGACAAGCCTGTAGTGAGTCACCAGCACTAGCTCAACTCACTAGAAAATAGCAGAGATGGGATTCAAGTCCAGGCCTCCTGAATTAAGTCCAACTTTCATCATATGACATAAGAATTAATTTAAAAAGCTTATAATGAAATGAAGGACTATCTGGAAATAATATATTGACAATACAGTAATTTTGTCTATACATGAAAAGTTATATCTCAAATATTATAATGTCTCGTTTCTTTCCCAAATGAGGAGAGACACACATTCTGCTTCACTGAAGAAAATTATCTACCTGACTAGTTGATTTTTGTGCCCCTAGATTTTTCTTCTTCATCTCCCTCACCTCCACCATGACTACCACCACAATCACATGCTAGTTGTTTTCTGAGAAACATGGATTAAATAAGAATCAGGTCACAAGTCAGCTCTAACAATCATATTTAATAACACCTAGAAGACAAGGGATACATACAGAAAACAAACTATCCAGCATACATAAACGAACACTCACAGAGCTTTTATCACTTGTCACTATGTTCTGTGATTTTACATTTGTCAGTTCATATATTGAGTACCGCATTTTGCTGATGAGAAAACTGAAGCCTGGTCAGGTTATCCAATTTGACTAAATTCACAAATTCAGGTCTCTTAATCCACTGTGAATTCCATTCTTACCATCTAATTATTTTCAAAGTTGGTAGGAATCACGGACAGTCCAATTCAAACTTCTTGTAAAACTAAAAGTTATATATTCCCTTTCCCAGGGGATTTTCCTTAGAAGGGAAAATATAGGAATTTCATGATGGCAAGATGGGGAAGAAGGCTTTTTTATCTACTGACTTCTTTACTTGTAGGGAACATAGCCGTGGTTTATCTCATTGTCTGAGCACCTTCCCAAAGAGAGAAGCTTCTGAATAAAATTTTTAAACAAAACTATAACAACAAGAAACACATTTGCAGGGACACTAACTCCTTTGTGATGCCAATGAGGGAAGCATCTGAATGGCTCAGGCTAGTCTCCTTTGAATGTATTCTTGGGCATCAGGCTAAACAGTCTTCAATCCTGTTGCATAGGGCCTTGTTTCCATTTTGTATGGCCTCCCTAGTCCCGAAGAAAGCTGTGCATCTCATCCAAAGCTGCTCTTTGCAGACGCCTCTTTGAAAAGGTGCTGAGATCACTCATTAGCTCTCCCAGAGGGTAAATGAATGCTCAAGCAAAGAGCCAATATATCCTGCCTGCTTTCCTAAGCGCTGTAGATATGCACAGCACTGGCCTAGGACCTTTTTAGGGTACAGGGAATATGTGGTGTTTGGCCTCAGACAGTTTTATGTCTAGACAGGGAGGCTGGAGAAACCATATGAAACACTTTATGACGCCAGACTCTCGTCTTGGAAGCTGAAGAATGAGATTCAAAATCTAAGCAAAGACAAAAGGGCCATCAACAAGAAGATAGAATTGAGTTATTGAAACAAGTGAGAGTTGACCCAAATTCTTAGATTCTTGTTTTTGTCATCTTATTGTAAAATGTATTTGTAAGGAGAGACCTCACAGTTAAATGACCAGTATCAATAACCTCCTCAATCATACTAGGAACTCCTGTAATCTCTGTGTTTTCCACATTCTTTCCATTTCCCTTTCTTTCTACTGTATTCCTTCCTTTCCCTCGTTTCACTCCTCTCTCGCTTATTACACTTCTTTCCCTCATACTTTTTCTTATCTCTGTGGCCTTTACTATCTTATATTTCTCTGTAACTTGACTTTCCCATGATCATTTTTTCTCCCTCTCCTCACACATCTCTTCTCTGATGCTTCATTGTCAATTGCAAATTCATGAATGTTGACCAATAGAGACTCCTCAATTCAGCAGAAAAATCCTGGAAAACCAATGTTTGGGTTGTCAAACATCAGAGAACTTTGAAGAGCCTCTGCTCAAATTGATACTCAGGATGCCTGAAGTTTAATTTGGAGCTGGCACCTCTAAATAGTATCATATCTATTTTTTGTGAGTAGTCATATTGGAACATGGAGGTCCAGTATTGAAAAAAGGATGAGCCCTGGTCCTGCGTTATTAAATACAATGTCTTCCCCAGCTGGTTTCCCCATACTCCACCAGCAAATACTAATACATCAATCCCAGAGAGCACAGAAAAGTCATCTCCAGTCCTGCACCTAACTAAAGAATTACCCCTACTTGCCCATCAAATTTCCTGGGTCCCTGGCACCATGACACTTTCTAATCCTTACATCTTAATATTCTATTTCCATATTTTATAGACTCTGAAATGCATTTGTCCCACCACATTTTATACCTCTGAGATCACAAAATAATTTCAATTACTGTCAGTCAGATGACTATCATAATAATGTTGGCATTAAATGAACACACCCATCATAACTCGCAGAATGAGTCACAGTAGTTTCAAAGATAATACCAGAGGCAATAATAGAATACCCTTTTAGGGAATGCTGACTCATCAATTCTCTTCATGACACAGAAGATAATATTGTTTGCAAATTCATGAGCATTGAAGTCCAAGTAGAAGAGTAGTTGAGAAAAGTCAGTCAGAATGTACAGAGCACTGCGAACCTCCAAAGCTAGTGTATGTTTCTTGTGCTTTCTTTTCTATGTACACAACAGAGTTGTTCACAAAAATTTATCTCTAAATAGGTCTAAAATAACTCTTCCAATTGATCAAAATGAAAATAAGAAAGCAATATATCAGAGTGTAATTGGGAATTTTTTGTTTTTCGTTCTTGGTAATCATTCTTCTTACAGCTTACAATAAATATTTTCCAAAACTACATGGTGCGTTGCCTTCTCCTGGAAACTCATTTAGACTTTCTCCTCCAGCTACTGCCTTGAGGACACTCTCAACTCTTGATTCTGCCTATGAATGTAATGGCAGGGCCCTCTGTAGTGTGGGGAAGAAGGCCACTTTTACTAGTTCTTTTCCTCACAAATACCTTGAATTTCTCATTTATAAAATGAGTTTTTAAAGTTGTTTTGATTTGTAGTCATGCTCAAAAGAGTATATAGGATAATACATTTGAATATACTTTTTAAAAATAAAAAATTGATACATTCAAAATATACTGCTCACTCTTATTATTCTGCCTTCTTATTTGTGTGTGAAGACATTTTGGCTAAAAGTTCTAACACCAGAGTAAACTGTAAAATCAGTTAAATCAAATAAAAACTTGGTGAAGAACAGCTGGCCAAGGTGCCTTTGCTGAACTGAAAAGTTATGAGGAAAATATAATGAGTCTATATGGAGAACACAGCCCCTCACCCCAGCCTTTCTGAGCTTCCATATTTGAATGACCACAGTCTGATATCGATGGAAACCAACTCCCTTTGAACTTGCAAGGACTGAGGAGAAAAGAAACTCAAAACCTCAGTCATGGACTGCCAAGATTTTGAAATATTATTAGTCCTTGGATCATAAATCTGAAAGCAAAAAAATGAATCAATCACTTCAATCTTTATGTGCAAATCACTCTGCTAAAACCAACAAAAAATATCTTGATTTTTATACACCAAGACAAATGATTGAGAGCTAATATGATTGGAAGTAGGCATAATAAAAACAATACCCTATGTTTACGTAGCACTTTATAATTTACAAAGTAATTTCACACACATTTTTATTTTATCCTTACAACAATTTGTGGAACAGGTATTATTCCGATGATAAATGAGAGAAATTAATCATTTTCTCAAAGTCATATTAGCTTAGCTGGCTGGCAGAAGATAAGGACCATGGATAATTCACTAGTGCATCCCCAACACCTAGTTGACACTGTGATACTGTATGCTATGTGGCGAAGGAATGTTTCGAAGAGTATGTGGTACTGCAATGCAAATGAGCAAAAGAATTCTGCAGGGTTTTGATTGAGAAATGCTTTATGGAAGCTATGAAGCTTACTTAAGGGTGGAGAGAATTTAAAATTCTCAAAAGAGTGCATACAGATATTCTAGATGGAAAAAAACTGAGAAAATAGGGAGGGAAAGAAGGAAACTGTGTGGGATATTCCATAGGATTTATGTGTTGGCTCCACAGCTTGACCACTAGTGATCAAATCCATGCATGGTCCTTGACTGTTATAATTTTCAGAAGAATCACAACTTGACCAGAAAGCAATTGGTTCAATCATCTGAATTACAGGGAACCAGGATGAACTGCTGATATCGACAGCAGGGACATCATGTTGGATGTCCGTGGTATAGCTGTCATGCCCCATGGGTAGAAGTAAAATTAATAAGCACAATATGGAAACTAGTTAGTCCGTGGGAAGAAGAAATAATGAAACTGGGGACGCTGAACGTGCCCAACTAGTGCAGGGCTGCAGGGCTTGGCACCTGCCTGCCCCTGCTGTACATATATAGCCATCAGCTTCCACAGCTAATAAGCAAGCAGAGTGAATGACAGGCTTTACCTAATGAAAATGGCAGCTATCAGTCTGTGACTCAAAAGGTCTGGCTCCAATTCCTCTTACAGTTGACGATTTGATCCTTGTCGAATTAGTGGGTCGTAACAAGGAGGCTGCATGTAAAAGCTGCCAAGTGTTTCTTTTTAATTCTCTCTCATTTTTATGTTCATGCTTTTCCACAGAAAATTTGAAGAATGTGTGATCTTTATTTTCTCTCCTGGGAAAAGAGTGATATTATTAACTGAATATCTATCACTAAGAATAGCACCAACTTACAATTAGAAAATCTCCAAACTATTTAAGTGAGTCAACATTTAATTCAACAATGTAGTGATTTTGGCCAATCCTCACATTCACCTTTACATTTTGTTCATCATGAAAATCTAAACTCCTCGTGTATACCCACCATTTAAGGTTTCACTGTACTTCATGGGGCTAGTTTTGACCCGAAGGTACTCAAACAAATTTGATCTCAGAAGGTTGTTTTTCATGATAGAATCCCTTCTACCACATGGCTCTTAAAAAGCAAGAATGAAAGGAGTCACTTAAGTGATCTTATTTACATGGGACAGCACAAAGAGTTTAGCTTACAAATTTCCCATATGCTCTGATATGCACCAGCTATACTTACCAGACTTCCAACCCCCACCCCTGCCACAGTGCCAGAACCTTCCCACTTTTCTTACCTGTAGTTCTCACAATTGGAAACATTGTATATTTTTTAAAGTTTTATATAGATATATATCTGTACAGGTTTCTCAAGATGTTTAATAGAGGTAGATGGAACAGGAATTTTCATCTTAGGAGATGGAACAAGGCAAATGAGTTCAAAAAGATATTTGGAAATCCTATCCACATGCTATATCCCTCTGCATAACTCTGAGTCTAGTCTTCTCTCCATCACTAATATTCTCTCCATAATTCTCTTCTATAGTCATGTGACTGTGGTCATAGAAGGCTATTAAAGAAAGGATCGTCAAGGAACACAGGTGAAAACAACTGAGCTTAGAGCAATTACACAAGTTTCCCCAAGCCCACAGGTAGCAAACAAGGAAGTAAGAACTATAGCTCAGGATATTTGGATCTCAGCACAGCGAGTGGCCTTTCAATGTACTATAACAACTTAGTACTCGTCAGAAGCAGTTAAAAAAAAATAGAGTATTCTTATATCATATTCCACCTATGCTTTTGAGAGCAACTCAGCAGTGCTTTCTAATCAGACAACAAACAGCAGAATGGTCAGCTTATTCACTCTGGATTCCTGAACAACAGCTTCCGCTTGAAACAAGCAGCAGAAACATGGAGAGCTTACAAAGAAATCAAATCAAATCAAATCAAAGCATCATTTGACTCCTTAAGAAAATGTTTCCTGAGACAGCAGCCAGCATGGCCATCATGTAGGGATGTGTGGTGTGTAGGCAGCCATCCATTCAGGCCACTGGCTACCAACAGCTGACTCTAAGAGTAGCATTTGAATCTACCCTGCGGGGGGCCAGAGCCCACAGACAGCTGGGCCATCTGTTCCGATAATACCACATTACTCTCTACACTCAGTAATGAAGGCTCCTGAGTAATCTTTCATCAGAATGACTTCACGGCATTAAAAATGTATTTCAATACATAGCTTGTTTAAATATTTAACCCTCTTCGGCTTTGAGAGATTGATTCGGAGCTGCAGTGTTTATATGGGCAGGAAACATTGATTTTCATATGCATGCATGCATTAATTCAGGAAGACTTGGGCACACACCAAAGGTTTTGATAAATTGATCTTTAAATCTCAGACTTTAAGGGAGAATATTGGTTTGCCGCCCAGCTCCCATCCCTCTGCCAGTATTTAAATATTTTCAATTCTCATTTGCCGGTGGTGAGGAGGAAAAGTCGGTAGATGAACAGATTTTTGAGAATTATTTTGGGCAAAATTTGTTTACAGGACACACACATGCAAGCACACACATGGAGATATTATTCATTATTCTGGTCTGCAGTGGGAGTTATTTGTGCACAGGGCTGTCCAACTTTTATTAGATCTGTCTACAGCTCACCTTTTTCTGATATCTTGTCAATAAGCTCTGAAGACTGCTGTATATTCAGCACATGCAGAGAGGCCAGGGACAGAAAACCCTATTATAAATTTCGGTACATGGTGACATCATTTAAACCCATTCCAGTACCTTCTTTATCCCCCATCCCCTCACTTTATTGAGGTTTCCATGCTGGGAGCTCTGGTTAATGCCAACCATCAACTTTGCAAACGTAAACACTTCAGTGGGTTTGGAGGACCAGCTCTGCTGTACACAGGACATACAACTTGTAAGACGTTCTTAGCACTCAGCTCCCAGGTGTTGAATAAGTAATCATTAATATTGTATATGCAACCCCCATTCACCTGTACAGATCATTACTCAATATTACCACCTTCATCTTCTCTTCAGATATTAACAACAGTTCCATGAGATGTCTAGCTGATACATTATTATCACCACTGAGTGTGTGAGGAAACATGTCTCAGAGAGTTTAAGCAAATTTTCCAAGAGCAAACAGCTGGTGTGTGGGTAAGCTAAAGCTATGACTCTTGGCTTTTTAAGTATTCCATCATGTCACTGGAGACAGTTCATTCCTCTAAGATACCTATCCATGACTTAATTATCACAGTTAAATCAATATCTATTAACAAAATATTAAATATCAAACAATATATTGGCACTGGAAATACAATGATAAATAGGATAAGTCTTGCTCCCAAAGAAACTAGAGAAAGTAAAGGGCTTAGAGCAGAGAATAGGAAAGTGTAAGTTGAATGATAGAGACATTATGGATACAATGGAATGAAATGTTCTGCAAAGAGGATCAAAACAATAAATTAAGTGTTAACACAGCCCAAGTGTAAACTTTGTCCACCTGTTCAGCAAGAGAATCAAGTCCTTATGATCTAACGCATCCATGGAACATAATGAATTAACTTCTCTCCCTTGCATCTAAAATGGTGCTATTTATGTACCACTCTTGGGAGAATTGAGAAAATGGTTACTTATCATTTTTCATGTTTTGTGGTTGATTCTAAGGGATAATAAGTGAACTCTCACATGGAATGCTATTCAGAAGAAAGCAGCACTGAGTCTTTATGTGAACAGTGGATGCACATAGTTTCAAAGGCCAAATAGTACCTAGTTACCTGCTCCAATATTCCTTCTCTACAACCCTCTTGCTGTGTCTGCTGGTTATTACCTCAGTGTTTCTGAATATTACGCAGATAGTGCTACATCTGGTATTGACTTTAGACATTGTTCGCATATACCATCTGTATCTCATCGTCCACGTGTATCCAAAATAATAAGCCACTGTGTTAGTTAAAATAGTAGTCTTTATTAATATTATAACTATGTAAATATTATTTATTACAGGGTCAAATATTGCTATATATTGCTACTGCATTTCCTTTCTTTATAGCAGCTTTCCTTTCCATCAGCTTTCTATTTGTGTTTCCTTTTCTCTCTTCCTCTCTGCAGCAAACACAAAACCTATGCTCTTACTAAATGCTCTCAACTACTCTGTTATCTCTTTTATCCCCTGGGGACTTCACTACCAGACCTCTCCATCCTCTTATTATCATCTGAAATTAGAGTCCTCTTTCTAAGAATGTATTTTCATTATAACCCAAGGAATTCTCTCTAATACTGTCTTAGTATGATTACTTTCTTTTTTGCCTATCATGTCATAATCACTCTTGGTTAACTAACTGCATAGTTCTGGAGTACATCCTCATGTTGCTTCTCACAAAAGAGTTACTAGTAGGAAACTTTTCTGTGCTTTGCTTGTCCTTATTTTGTCCTCATACTCAACTGACAGTTTGGCTAACTACTGAGTTTTAGGTTGAAAATAAATGTTTACCGATACTTTTTTTTTTTTGAGACGGAGTCTCACTCTGTTGCCCAGGCTGGAGTGCAATGGCGTGATCTCGGCTCACTGCAAGCTCCGCCTCCCAGATTCATGCCATTCTCCTGCCTCAGCCTCCTGAGTAGCTGGGACTACAGGCACCCGCCACCACGCCAGGCTAATTTTTTGTATTTTTAGTAGAGACGAGGTTTCACCGTGTTAGCCAGGATGGTCTCAATCTCCTGACCTCGTGATCTGCCTGCCTCAGCCTCCCAAAGTGATGGGATTACAGGCGTGAGCCACTGTGCCCAGCCTACTGAGACTTTTGAAGGCATTAATTTCTAGCATTCATTCTTGTTGTTTTGAAAATAGAAGCCATACAAATTATTACTCTGTTTTTGGCTTGTAATTCTATCAACTTTCCTTATTCTGCAATATCATAATAATTTGCCTTCAGGTGAGAAAATTATTTTTTTCTTATGCTTAACACTAGAACATTCTTCTTTCAATGTAGAGTTCCATGCCCTTTAACATATATATGAAATATATATGTAGTAAATATATAACATGTATTACATCATTAATATCTATTATATCATTAATAATATATATTATATATAACATATTATATTTATATATTATATAATTATATAATTTATATAACACCTATTAATAAAATCTGCTATTTTTCCTTTACATAAAAATAATATATAATTACTATTTATGTATTACTATTATTTCCTTTATATAGCTATTTCTTATGTTTATTTTGTACTCTATACTGGCTCTTTATAGACACTTAATTGGTTATGTAAGTCTTTTTTTATAGTTCAAATTTTGTTTTACACTTCTTGGAAAATCTGACTTTTTCAGAAACTTTTTCTTGGTCTTGTCCTTTAAATGTTCTTGTTTCCTTTTCTTGTTCTTTAAATTTTATGTTTTAATAGCATACTTCTTGTCTTTACTCCGAATTTTGTTTTTGAGTATATATTAATATAATCATGAGCGAGGTATTTAATTTTCATGTTTCCTACATTATCTGTCTCCATCAAGGAAATATTATTTCTTCATTTGAGGTCCTCTTATGTATCTTACAAACCTTAGGTTTCCATTCACATTTAACTGTGAGGCATACTAAAAGTAGTAATTGAAAATCAGAGTCTTTGAATAGCAATGATAGCATAATTTTATTTAAAAAAAAATCTCCTCTGCCCCAAACATATGGAACAAGTAATAAAATATTAAAAATATAGCTGAATTAAAAACAACATAAATATCTCTGTGAACCAAAAGTTGAAAAAAAACACAATAAATTAAAATTGGGGCCAAAATTCCGAGTTATGATCATGTACGCAGGAATTGTCAGGCTTCACGGGGGAAGGGAAAGGAAAAGTTTCCCTGTGAGATGGGACACCTGAGCCCAAAGGTGGCACATTGGGTGGAGCTGCTTTACTCATGAAAATGGAGGCTGAAAGTTGTGTTAAAAATTTATAAGTTTGTAGCTTCAAGAGAGTCACTGCTCTTGAGCCGATTGTGCCACTGCACTCCAGCCTGGACAACAGAGAGAGACTCCGTCTCAAAAAAAAAAAAAAGTCACTGCTCTAGTGAGTATCATGATCCTTCATGGCCAGGAAGTGAATACATCTGCTAGCTGTGTCTGTGTAGGTAGATAATAGTTGTGACTTCTCCATGAGACTAGGTATCTACAAGGCCGTATCAAGGCTTAATACTTAGCTGGAGTTCAAGATCAGATTAGATGCCACAACAGAAACTCTCTATTGGGGAAGATTACTGAAATAGGAGGCAAACAGAAAGAAAAAAAGGTTTGGGGGAGAGAGAGAAAGAACCAAAGTAAACCTGTAGCAAAAATACAGAAATGTAAGGTAAATCTAACGCTAAAACAGTCAACAAAATACAAAATCAAAAGAATAAACTACATGTGAAATTATTTTTATCGAACAGTATGGCAAAGCCTTACAAACAAATATGATTATGATACTCAAAGAGAAAATGAGAAATTGTATCCATTAAAACACATATACAAAATACTATGAAACAAATTAAAGCAGAAATGAAAAAAAGAATTGGTAGATTTAAAAAAAAACTACTTATAAATCTTGGAAATAAAAAAAGAAACTAAAATGAAATAAAATATAGTTCGGGTGAACTGTAGACTGAATAAAGTCAAAAAGGGAGTTAATAAATAGAAACATATTACTGAGAAATTCACTCAGAAAAAGCAATCAAAAGATAAGGGAAACAGAACTGGGGGCTTTGGTTTACCTTCATTTGGAATTTCAGAATATGAGAGTGGAGGAAATGAAAGAAGGGCTATATTAGTAGTGGCAAGGGCTAAAATTTTTTCAGAATGAAAAAATCATAATAACTCTCAAATTAAAATTCTGTTCTGAGTCCTGACAAGAATTTTATTTTGTAATTAAATTTTAATACATTAACACTGAGTAGAAAATCTTAAGAGCTCCTAGAGAAAAACACATGATAGCCAGAGGAATGACAGTTTACCTGCAAACAGATACTTCAGCAGCAACAAGAATTGCCAGAAAAAAAAAAATGAACATTTTTTCAAAGTATTCAGCGAAAATCACTCCTCATTATAATAAACATACAATAAATCTACAACATCACAAACATTGAAATACAAATTTTCAGACAAATAAATTAAAGAGATTTTACCACACAGAGATCACTTCTAAAATAAATTTTAAATGATATACTTCAGCACTCAGAAAATTAATCCAAAGAGAAAAAAGTGGATAGGACAACCATAACAAAATCAGTTTTAATAAGACATATTGATTTAATTTGTTGATTGTTAAGTGATAATCATGGCTGAATTATTTGGATTAATACAAACTCATTGGAAGATAGTTGCATGTTGACTATATGTCTCCTGGCAGGCTTCATTTTAAGGTGAATATGTGGAGACAAGCTTTGCCTTAGGAGATTCCTAAATCCAAATTCCAGTTTTTGAAGGTCTCTTTTCTTGACTTACAAAGACATCGGAATGAAAGACCTGAAAGGACTCCAAAAAAAAAAAAAACTCACTACAGCTTCAGATAATTCATAAGCAGTCATGTAACTTAAGCAAATATCTATCTGCTTGGCTTACAATGATGTTTGAAACTGAATCTTGAAGTGACTTATAATGAACAATCCAGAAAGTATTCTAAGCAGTCATAATTTAGGTCAAGTTTTTCTTCAAAAGCCTTTTCTTCACTCTCTCGAGCTGGGCTTGCCCAACATTCTCTTATGCAACTTAGCATTCTTCTTGGAGACATAAGCATAACGTTTCTTCCTCACTTTCCTTTCTTATACCTGTTCACAGACACCTGTTTTATTGGAAGGTGTGATTAAATTCATGGAACAATTCAGGTACCATTTCCTAAAGAGATCTACAAGAAGATGACATAAGATTATATATGAGTAAAACCGAGGGGGTGTTCTGTGCCCCTCCCTATGAGTTTGGGAAGCACTGCATACTATATATCCTACTCTTGAAGGTACTAATTTGTATAAGCATGTCAAAGGCCCTTCAAAACCCTGCATTTAAAAAGCATGGTTAAGCTGTTTCTAAAATTATTGAACATTGGACTCCACTTTTAAATACACAATATACTGTTATACATCCCCAAGAACATTTGTATTTTAAAAAAGATAGTGCTTTGGTACACCAGGAAAACGGTGTGATGTAGTAAAAAAATACATATATATCTCAGATTGGAAATAATAAAACTAAAATTTTAATCTAAAGTCTGCTATAAAAGAACGGCAATAATTACTTCTTCTCTAAAAAATAGGATAATAGTTCTTTATTTGTATAGTTCTAAGGCTATGTTTTTATAAATAAAATATTATTTCCATAATCTATTATAAACTAGAGTGAGCAATGCTTCAGTGAAGAAAAGAAAAAGCCCTTTATCTGTTTGCACGAGTAACTCATGCAGTCAAACGCCCTTCTGGGTTCCAGATAGGTTGGACTTGTACAGAGAGGTGGCCAGGCTAGGCATGAGAGAACTGAGGTTTCAAAAGGAAGACACAGAAGAACAATCTTGTTTTTCAAGAACATTTTAAAAAAGAAAGGAAGGAAGAAAGGGACAGAGTGAGGGGCATCTGCTAAAGAAGAGCATTCAAAATGGTTGCTCTTACAAAGTGCCTCAGTGAATATGAAACTGAATTACTCCATTCTCACGCTGCTGATAAAGCATACTCAAGACTCGGTAATTTATAAAGAAGATGAGGTTTAATAGACTTACAGTTCCATGTGCCTGGGGGGGCCTCCCAATAATGGCGGAAGGCGAAAGTCATGGCGGCAGCAACACATAATGAGGGCCAAGTGAAAGGGGAAACCCCTTGTAAAAACATCAGATCTCGTGAGACTTATTCGCTACCTGAAAACAGTATGGGGAAAACCACCCCACAGGGGACACAGCCAAACCATATCAGAAATGAAAAACATTAAAGCAGAGACCCAAACACAAAAGGGAAGGTTCACCTGCATCTTGAGAACCGCTTAGGAAAAGATAATACTCCTCTTTGTACCACTGAGAGCTAGGAACAAAAATGATAGTGCTTAGACCTAGGACGTGGCATTTAAATGAGTGCAGTCTACGTTCTATATATGGATTGGCTGTTGAAGCAAGGAAGCTTAATCATTACAAACAGAGAAAGGCCATGACAGGGCACATGCTAAATGGTTGAGGAGGGTAGATCAATTGTAGTCATTCAACAGAGCAAGATAAATACAGCCTCCTAGAAGGATATGCTCCAGTCACAATTTAAACATACAAAGCACATTTTCCAGGTTGAAGTAAAGGAGTTTCCCACCAGTTGGTGGAGCACAGGAATGGTGTAAGATTCAAATTACCAAGAACAGCAGTCAAGGACTACTCACTGGATCAGAGATTCAGTCTCTGTTGATGTTAAGTTTTGGTTAATGAAAAAGCTCCACTAGGCAGCATTTGGGCCACCTTTCCAAGTTGGAGTTGCAGAAATGATATTATATACTGAAGTGGAGATAGCAGGTTTCTGAAATATCTGATGGAAAAGACATAGCATGGATCTATTTAATAGTCCAAGGATTAAGCTTATTTAAAGCAGTCAAATGCCATTTGAAGATCCTGGTATCTATCTTCCTTCATGATCTGCTCTTTATGAATTTTGTTTTATGCTTTACAGTTTGAAGATCATTCTCCTTGATAGATAAAATGAGAGAAAAATAAGAGATGAATGAATCACCTTACCTTTGCTGTTATTTTTAACAGTACCTTATCTACCATGAGCCATGTTCTTCTTCCAGTTCCGTACAGAGTGAAAATCACCATTTTCCTGATTCCAGTGTTTCTTCTTGCTCTTCACCACCTTCTGCTTTTTATCTTTCTCAATGAAGTTCTTAAAGACACAAGGGACCTTTTCACTTTGTTTACATGTTCCCTTTTTCTATCTTTGGTTTATGTCCTCTAGAATATGAATTCCTTGAATAATTCCCATTATGATCACTTTATTCCAGCAGGAGAGAGTTGACAATGCAGAGGTGAAGTAAGCATATGTGCAATAAGCAAGTGTTTTCTTCAATCCAGGAAACGAGTACACATATCAAGCATCAAGAACATCTAAGCACAAATTACCCCATTAAATAGCTGCTGTAGATAATATTAATCCATATGGAACTGTGGAACATAAAAGTATTTTTTTTTATCACTGCTGCCTCTAGGAAGGTTTCTCAAAATAGTACTGATAACCAATGGGAAGCACAGACTCTGAATTCCGATGGAGCCAGGCACAGTCTACATGGTAAACTATGGCGCCCATATTACATGCCTGTTGGTGTCTTCACAGACAGATCGGGGGCCTAAGTTAATTATAAAAGGGCCCAGATTTCTTCCTCAAATTTGTCAATTCCAAGATGACATGGTCATGTTTCTCAAGACTCTGATCATCACTGCAAGTCTAGTGAATAAGATTTTTTTTATTATAGCAAATTGTAGAAATTTATTGTTTTCTAATTCTTATAAAGGGTCAATATGAGACTAAAAAACATCAAAGTAGAGACCAAAACTTTTTTTAAAAAGGGAGTCAGCAAAATGCCATACACTCTCCATTTTGCAGATCTAGACCTTCAATAGATTCATTTTTCATTTATTTATTCATTAAAATATTCAACAATTGGTGTGTGTGTGCATGTGTGTTTGTATGTTTGTCTCAAATTCCTTCAAGTACTAGAATGAGAACATCCTGGTCCTCATGTAACTTATGGTCTAAGAAAGAGAACATAAATTCGACAAATACTTATGAAATTAATACAATTGTTGTAAGAGAACTGAGGGAAAGATAATGTTTTCAGCATATTTAATAGGAAGACTTAAGCTTATCTGAGGGATATGTTAGCTGATCCAGCTGATGGATAAGTAGAGTTCGCTGAGAGAAGAGAAAGGGAGCATTATAGTGGAAAAAGAATAGATACGAGAAAGTGCAGAATGAGGAGAAAGCATAGAATGTTCTAGGATTGATAGAAGGCTCATGAACTTGTATGCTAAGTTTGAGTTGCAGAATAAGGCAGAAGATCAATTTAAAAAATTAGGAAGGTGTCGCATCATGCAAGGCTATTCAGCCTGTGTGAAGAAACTTAGAATTTCATAGCAATCAGAAGTTAAAGATCTTAAGCAAGGGAGTGTCTTGAATAGATTTATGTTAAAAATATTGCATGAGTTACTGTGCAAAGAGAGATATAAAAGACACTAAATGAAAAGCAATTGTAAGGGGCCAAAGAAGAAATGATAATAAGATGTAGATAGCATGGTAGCAATACAGACTGTTTATATTTAGATTGTAGGGTTACAGTGGTGAAAGAAAGGATAGCTTTTATTGACATGTATGTAAGAAAGAGAACTGAGAAGACCTTAGATCTGTTTAATTTTTTTCCATTGCATAGACTAAAGAGCTACTGCTGGAAGAAAACAAATGAAAATGAATGTAATTGGGCAATAAATAGTTAACATGGGTTGAATAAAAGAGAAAAGAGGTTAAAGAGAAGTAAAAGACTTTTGAGTCTAATTACCATGTGTTATACACACACACACACACACACACACACACACTGTCTTAGAAATTTATGTCTTCCTCTCACCTCCTGTCCCTTTTTCCCTTCTCTCTCTATCTCTCATGCATACACACAGGACAAGCAAAAAACACTTAATCAAGTGTTTTTATGTTTTCTTATGCTTTTGCATGGTTTTGAGAAATTTTAGTAAAAATTAAAGTTGACTAATTTTTTTCAGTGAATAGCTGTGATGAGACCGGACCATTTAGGCAGCTCAGTTTTATTTAGGTTACATATAGGACAAAATGACTGACTTGATTTGAATTTTATACTGGAGAAAAAAAGGGTCCAGTATAATACTCAGGTCTCTTCCATAAATAATTGCAAAGACTGTATTTGAAAGGTCCTCTGCCTTCCACCTCTACACTTTAACTTCTTTGTGTACCATTTTTGTGATCTATATTAGAAAAACTATAGCCATATATAGTTCATAGTGATTTTCTGTACAGTATCATCTCATAGTGATGTCACTTTTGTTTTTCTTTTGTACTCAATCACCAAAGTGGTTTACACTGTACCTCAGATAAGTTTGAGGATATCTGTTCAGGCATATAATAGTTCTTTTGATTACAGTGCCATTTCCTCATGTCCTTTATTTTAAATGCATTTTTTTAAGGTATAATCTTAATTGTCATCTTCTAATCATCCACCTGGCCTCATTAAATTTCGGTAACACTTCCAATATTGCATTTACCTTCTTATGTCGAATTTCAAACTGATTATTTGGATAATAAGTACTCAGTTTATTGGTTTAGAGGATCACTCTCTCTGTTTCTTTTTTGTTCATTTATTTTGATTTTTTTCTTTCTTTCAATGAAATCTACCAAGTATCTGCTATGTGATAGACATTGTCTAATCTCTAGGAATATAAAAATGAACACTTGTTTTTATAAATCGGCATTCTAGATAGAAGGAAAGAGATAAGAACAAATAAATGTGAAAAGGACAAGTGAAGATAATGTGCTATTCAGATAAAAGGGTGATATCATAGTGACTAGGAAGCTACGTTAGATTGCCTATAAGGTGACACTTCAGATGCAATGAAATAACAGGCCATAGAAAACTCTGTAAAGATCATGGAGAAGAGCATTCCAGGCAGAGAAGACAGACATGAGAAAGGCCTAAGGTGAAAATGAGCTCGGGTTGTGCATGCAAAAGAAAAAAGATGATTGTGACTGAGTCTTAATGGATTAGGAAAAGTACTTAGAGATAATGGTCAGCACACATAGAGCCTTGTGGGCCATGGTCAGAGGTTTGAATATTTCTACACATGATATTGGGAAACCAATCTTATGAGTGATTTGAGCAAATTAGTGGCATGATCTGGTTTATTCTTTTAAGAATCCTATCTGCTGGCCTTTTGGAGAGCGACTTGGACACATAGATAATCAGGAAACAAGTAGATGTTTATGGTTAGAGTCCAGGAAATAGATTATTTATCCTTGAATTGAGTAATAGTGGAGATTTAGAGTAGTGAACCAAATTGAGAAATGTTTTAGAGGAAAAATTGATGGTGCTTGTTAAAGGAGGGAGCATGGTGAGTTGGGTAAAAGAAAGGAAACAAGGATAACACCTACATTCTAGATGTGTACAACAAACTGGATGGTGGTATTTTTTACAGAGATGGAGAGGAGTGATTGGGGGAATAATTTTTCAATGAAAGATTAGGAATTACCTTTTTTTCTGTTTTATCCAGTTAGAGTTTTAGACACTCATGTAGAACTTTCAAATATCAATATACATTCTAGTCTGAAATGTCTAGAAACAGGCCAGGATAGAAATGATATTTTGCAGACTCTTTCACAAATGCAAGCAAAGCAAGGAGAATAGGTAAGGTGACCCAGGTCACCCAGAGAAAATAAATAGCAATCATGGCGCACAACAACCTTTACAGATATAGAGATTGGAGAAGTGAGGAGATAGAGGTTAATGAAATAAAAGAAAACCCTAAAGGGGAAGAGAACATGTTTCCATTGTGGAACTTAAAAGGGAAAGTAAACAAGAATCATTGAGAGATAATCTTTTAATAGTTGATGGATTAAACAGCTATATATAAGAACTGCTAATAGATCAAATAATATAATAATAGAAATATATGCATCAGTACATGCCCCACAGGACCTGAAAGATGTTACATAAGTAAATTGTCTCATGTTTTTACAGGCCAGTTTTTCAGCATTTCCTCCTCTATACTATATACCACTTTCTTTGACACAAGTTGTCTTCTGTTGGTACTTTAATTATTGTTTCTGTGTTTATCAAAATCAGCAACAAGATAGTCCTCAGGTTAATAATTCCATTCAGAGTAGTAACTTCACTACCTCCAAAATAACTGTTTTCCCTTTATTTCTCCTTCATAGAACTCGTCCACCAATGCCAAAATCCCATTTGCTTTGTTGACCACTGGAGAAGGACATGAAAGCACCACCCCATCCCAAATTCTGTTTCTTCCTCAGAACATGGAATTTTCCTGTAATCTCTCCCAATTTATTCCATTTCTTTGATTTGTGTTCTTAAGAGAATCAACAGAAATGAAGAGCATCTGGAAGGATTTACAAGTCAGTATGATTTGGGTTATCTCCTTACGCTTTAAGGAGTCCAGTAGAATTTAGGATTACAAAGTCAGAAAGAATCAGAATTAAGACCCATTTCTGACACTTGTTGTAAGCCCTGGGGTCAAACTATATACCTTTCTAAAATAAGATCCTCAAATGTGAAATAGGGTCAATGAAATCTTCCTCACAGTGCACATGTGAAGATAAAATGAGATAATAAATGCTAAGCACTCAGCACAGTGCCTGGCACATGGTAAGTGCTTCATAAATGTTAACTACCACCAATAAAAATGATGACTGCAATTTCAAAGCTGGCCTATGAAAGGTGGGGAGAATATGACTCAGATTAGAAAAGCATGAAGGTGCTCTGAAAGGTGGATTAACATGGGCAAATACATGGGTACCAGAGGAGGGGAATCCATTTTGACTGGAGCAGAGGTTACTCAAAGAGCAGACTCTATAAATCCTGTTGAGTTACATCTTCATTTCTCAGTGAAACCATAGAACAGGCACAGGCTTGCTTCCATACTTTCAGGATTAAACTCCCAGTAAAACCCATTCTTTGTAGAATTAAGGAGAGCCTACTGAATAACCAGCCCCTCACTTAGTAGTCTGCGCCATATTTACAGGTCAGCTGCAGCTCTCAGAATTCTCTCACAACATGACCCATATGCAGTTTTAATTTAGCTCTCTTTCCTTTCTCCTCCTTTTCCTCTTCACGTTGTCTAAGTGCTAATAATAATAATTCAATTTAATAACATCCATCCTCACAGAGTACTCAAGCCCATCCGGTCCTCAAGGACACCTAACCCTTCCCAGGCTCACCTCTCAGCTTCTTTATCACACTTGAAGCACATCATAAACTACATCTTCCCCAGACCTTGTCATAAAGGGTAAGGCCGACATTGCAGGAATGAAGTCAGGGAAATACAACCTTGAACTGTTTTATCTCCTCTCTTCCCTGCCCTTCTCCTCCCCCTTGCCTTTCCCTCTTCTCTTTGACCAGTACTTTTCCTTCACAGCCAGAAAGAGAAAAAACTTAAACTCTTGTTCCCGAAGGGGCTTCCTGGAATGGTTCACTTTCTGTTTGGCAATTGAAGCCCAATCTAATATGAACGATACTCAGCATTGATAGCTGCCTCAACAGTCATTAATTTGCTAATAGAAATTGCTTTTTGATGATGCAGGTCAGGATGATGGCCTCCGGTTTGTGGATAAAGAAATTGAAACATGAAATGTTAAATGTCTTTTACACAGTGACAGTGCTGAGAATAAGTCAGGGAAAGGGCTCACTTATCTGGTACTCAGCTCTCTGAAAACTTCAGCTTCTTGAAATATAAAAAAAGTGAAGAAAGGGGTAAAAATAACATGTATGAACATCCAAAATAATTATAATAAAATGTGCTTAGAAATACTCATGCATTTAATTCACATAATTATGCTAGATTCATTTATTCTCAGTTGACACACAATTTTAACAGTTTTGTATATTTGACCTCCTGGTATATAAAAATACCTTAAAGCTAAAAATGGTATTAAATAATTAACTATTAAGGACAAATTATATTAAATAACATATTAGATAAACTAATAATATCACAATGTTAAATAATAGTAAATTATGAAGTACAAATTATAGGATAAACTTTATTGTTGTTAAATCTTTATTGTCATTATTTGACTCCTATTTTTTGCCACACTGTGGGTGAGAAAACTAAGACTCAGGGAGGCTATACCATGTAAACAAGGTCACACTGTGGGTTAAAGGCAAACATGGAATGTCACTTTTGTGTATATAACTCCTTACTCTATATGTCATAAAAAACAAGGATAATTTCTACTACATGGAATTGTTATGAGATAATGTGTGAATGTATAGTAAAGAGTTGTAGAAAGGTGAATAGAAATGCTTTTAGTTTTGCAGAAATAGTTAGGAAGGGGTCACAACATAATTAGTGAATGTCTTAATGAAGATTCATTGACAGCCATTGAGAGACAGGCCAGACAGGGCAAGAGAACTGGATTATAGGCAATATTACTAAGCACCATATATTCTAATGCCTTTACCTTGATACAACACATTTGCATTAGTTCTTGTTTTTTTTTTTTTTTTTTTTTTTTTTTTTTACCAAGGTCCGATCTGTAACACTAGACTATACATGTTAGATTGTATAACAATGTGTCACTATCTCTTAGCCACTTTTCGTAACGTTACACAGTGCTCTCTGCCCACTGATAAATGCACACTACCCAGCCCGGGACCATCAGTGTATACACATAGATGATCCACAGAGGAATCTGGAAGAAGTAAGACCATCCAGGTATTAAATTGGGAAAAAGTTAATGATGTTGTTGACAAGAAAGCCAAACTTTATGAAATATTTAAAGAGGTTTATTTGTGCCAATATGAGTGACCATGACCTAGGGAACAGTCTCAGGAGGTCCTGAGAAAGTGAGCCCGAGGCAGTTGCATTACAGTTTGGTTTTATACATTTTAGGTTGACAGAAGTTACATGCAAAGATATAAATCAATACCATGGAAAATGTATGTGGATTTGGCTTGGAAAGGTGGGACATCTCAAAGCAGGGACCAACAGGTCACAGGTGGTTTCAAAGTTTTTCTGACTGGCAATCTGATGAAGGAGTTAAGCTTTGTCTAAAGACTTAAAGTCAGTAGAAAGAAATGCTTGCATTAAGATAAAGGAGTGTATTAGGGTTCTCTAAAGGGACAGAGCTAATATAATAGATGAATATATGAAGGGAAGTTTATTAGAATTGACTCACATGATCACAAGGTGAAGGTCCCACAGCAGGCCATCTGCAAGCTGAGAAGCCGGAAAGCCAGTCCAAGTCCAAAAACTTCAAAAGCAGGGAAGATGACAGTGCAGCCTTCAGTAAATGTTCAAAAGTCCGAGAGCCTCTAGCAAATCACTGGTGTAACTCCAAGAATCCAAAAGCTGAAGAACTTGGAGTCCAATATTCAAGGGCAGGAAGCATCCAGCATGGGAGAAAGTTGGAGGCTGGAAGACTCAGCAATTTTAGTTCTTCCATGTTCCTCTACTTGCTAGTATACTAGCTGTGCTGGCAGCTGATGATGGTGCCCACCCAGCTTGAGGGTGGGTCTGGATCTCCCAGTCCACCCTCAAAGACACAGCCAGAAACAATACTTTGCATCCTTCAATCCAATCAAGTTGACCCTCAATATTAACCATCAAAGGGGGATTGTCTTTTTTTTTTTTTTTTTTTTGAGACAGAGTCTCACTCTGTCACCCAGGCTGGAGCACACTGGCACAATCTCAGCTCACTGCAACATCTGCCTCCTGGATTCAAGCGATTCTTTTCTCAGCCTCCTGAGTAGCTAGGATTACAAGTGTGTACCACCATGCCTGGCTCATTTTTGTATTTTTAGTAGATACAGAGTTTCACCACGTTGGCCAGGCTAGTCTTGAACTCCTGGCCCCAAGTGATCCACCAGCCTTGGCCTCCCAAAGTGTGAGGATTACAGGCATGAGCCACCACGCCCAGCCTATATTTCATATTTTATGTGATTCCTGTGCTTATGGACAATAATAAATTTGTATTCCTTCTGTCTTTTTAATCTGTCTATTGTTTAACAGACTCAAACCTTCAGAGGAGGTTCTTCAGAGGAGAGGGAAAATTCTCGTGGCCCCTACAATCTGTATATCTTGTATTGGATGCTATGACACAGTGCTGTGAGGCTCAGATTCTGTCACCCTCTTTAAGGAGCAATAGGATTCGGGAATATTTGCAGCAGACAGATGAATTCCTCTGTAAGAAGTGCCGTGACCTGAAAAGAGCCACTTTTACCCCTTCCAAAGAGCATCTTATATCAAATGACTTGTCCACATATGTCTATAAAGCCCTGGCTTCCTTGTCTCAATGTGGGAGAATTCTGAAAGGCCATTTCATGTCACAACATCTCATAGAATTGTCCTAATGCCTTTGTTGTGTCTACATCAAAGTTAACTTTATTCTCTTCCCAACACTGCATCCTTTAAGCTCCCACAAGCGTGGTCTCTGGAATAGTAAAATTGAAAGGCATTTAGGTATGGATTTGCTTTTCTTGCCTAGTAGACCTTATCTAACACTTATATTTAGGGCTTAGATAGTTTTTACTACAACATGGGAGCATATTCTGTATAACACTCTACTAGACCAAGGGGCCCTCTTTACAACAAAGGAGATGCGGCAGCAAACATACGCCCAGGGATGGGACCTATTGGTCTTTCCATATTTCATGTCACCCACCATATGCCAGCCTGGTAACGTAAGGGAATAACCTGTTGAAGCTGTAATGGGGGTTCCAACTTAGTGATGATACCCTGTGAGGAAGATGTACACTTTCTAGGACATCTGAAGGATCCCAGTAGGTAGAGTCTTGGATATGGGATCCAAAAGGCAGATCCAGGAGAGACCCCACTTTCTATCAGTTTTAGTGGCTCACTTGGGAAATTTGTGCTTCCCATTCTTAAGCTTCCAGGCTCTGAAAAATTAAAGTTCCTGGTTCTCATCAGGGGAAGGCTTCTAACAGTTGAGAAAACATGAAACTCTAAGCTATAGCTCCCATCCCATTACTTCAGCTTTATTGTTCCATCAAACCAGCAGGGATGGAAAGATGGGGTAATTGCCTCTGATCATCAGGAACAGGTTGGAGTGCTGTTACATAATGCAGGCAGAGAATATGTTTCATACCCAGGTCACTCACTTGGATACTTCTTGGTGCCACTTGGCTCAATTTTGATGAGCATGAGTTGCAGTTGTAAGACCAGCAGTAATGGGAACTCTAGTTTATCCTAGTCAACTTTGTTTCCACAGGAAAGGAGGTTCGTCAGAATCCTGGAGAAGTTTATTTTACAAAGTATATTCAAGAGTAACAAGGGGCTAGTTAAGATAAATTGTTGCAGTGTGATGCTCAGATCCTTACCCTTTAGGACAAAGACATTCATTTCTCCATCTGCTGGGAATGTTGGCTGTTGACAGATGATATGGTTAGGCTTTGTGTCCCCACCCAAATCTCATCTTGAATTGTAATCCCCAGGAGTGGAGGGAGGAACCTGGTGGGAAGTGATTGGATCGTGGGGATGGTTTCCCCCATGCTGTTCTCATGATAGTGAGTTCTCACAAGTGCTGATGGTATTATTAGTGTTTTGCAAGTTCCTCCTTCACTCTTCTCTCTTCTGCTGCCATGTGAAGAAGGTCCTTGCTTCTGCTTTTCCTTCCCCAATGGTTATATGTTTCCTGAGGCCTCTCCAGCCATGTGGAACTGTGAGTCAATGGAACCACTTTTTTTTATAAATTACGTAGTCTTGGGTACCTTTATAGCAGTGTGAGCACGGACTACAACAGATGTCAGCTTAGTAGCTCTCCTGGAGTTTCCCTCCGCTGATAGCAGGCCATTAAATCTTACTTATGCCTTGCTAGTCTAGGTATAATCCAAGGACCAGCAGCACCACCAGCACCTGGAATTTGTTAGAAATGCAAATGGTCTAACCCCATCCCAGAACTATTGAATCTCAATATGAATCTCAGTATTGAATCTCATATCTTCAATATGCATTTTAAAAAAAGATGATATGCGTACATATTAAAGTTTGAGAAGACATGCTCGAGAACATTGTTCTTCAAATTTTTTGAATTGTACATCTCTGGTATGACAAAATAGTAAGCTAAGCATGTACTCATACTGTTTATAATATTATACATTATAACCTAATGTATTCTACTGTTTAAATTATATATCTACTTTTTATATTACATATAATACAAAATCTATATATTTGTTGATTGTGATGATACTGTATACAGTAGTATTAAAATGTCATAAACATTAAAAAACATTTTCAAATATGGAAACTAAAAAGAATAAGGTGGAAATAGTCAATGAAATTTTCATAGTTTTCTCACACTGCTCAATGGATTATCATGTGTCTTGGCTGTGTATACTCCATGTTGGGGACTGCTATTCTCTAGTCAGAAACACATTAATCTTGTGCATTAGGTAGGGCCCTGGGAGAAGAATTAATGAAAACAACAGGATCAGGGAAAATTGGGGATTATATTTTTGGTAGACTGGGAATGGAAAGAAAATTAGAGTGGTTTGAATTGACATAAAATGGTGACAGCAACTAAATACGGCATGATTTCATTTAAGGAGGAGAGGAAACTTCTGCTTTATTTTCCATTCTTTGTAATTCCAGTCCAAGATGTTCACCAAACTTCTCCATTTTTCACATAGGATGCTTACTATTTGCAGGTATCTGATTGAATTTTCACCTGCTGTTTAGCAGGTCTTTTTATTTGTCAGGTAGATGAAGGTAGTGAGAATTTATCAGCCCCCAATTCAGATTCATGGCTGATCTGTCACCATGCATTTCTACAAATATTGCTCTTATTTACTCAGGATGTAACTCAAATTAGCAAGAGATTATCTATACATAGATGTATATGATGTATACATATATGTATCTATATAATGTCTACATGCATAAATATATATGATTATACACATGCAACACACCCATTATAAATCCATACCAGGCTTTAAAACTCCATTCCTGCTTTCTCTGGCATGAATATGAACCAATATAGTGACAATGTGAGTGCCTGAATTGATATCTTCAGCTGATAATTACATTAATACTAAAGCTCAGGAAGTTGATATGGAATCTGTTCAGGACCCCTGGTGTGGGAGCTGAGCTCCATTGTTGCACACAAAAGAAAGCACCCTATAATTTCACAGAAAGCAGAAGGGCAGCAAAATAATATTGTTTAGAAACTGCTCAAAGTAATCGCCACTGTGTCAGCTGCCTTGTCAGCCTTTCTGTCAGCAATGGAATGTTGTAGAGGAATGGAAAAAAGTCCCTCTAAAAGTGTAAGACAATTAAGATATGAGTGAGGTAGGAACAGGGGGTATCAGGAAAGAAAGCAAGAGCCTTTGTTTTCTAACAAAAACGTGATGCAGGAAACACTCAAAACCGTTCAATATGCTGTGGATGATGACAGAACGCTGTTCATGAATGTCTGAACTAGATGACCCACTGAGCAATCACTGTGAAACACTTCCTTGAACCAATTTTTCATTCCACCTCTATTAGGGATATGTATAGGGAAAAGTATTTCTATTCATGATGGCTCCTCAAGTTCACTCTCAATCATTCCTCTTTGACTCCATACACAGGCAATGGTAATGAACCTACAAAAAGAGAAAATGCAGGAAAATAAACTTTATTAGCCAAATGTCCCTTAGGACTGCTGGTTCTGATGACAGAAACAAACTATGATGCCCGGAAGTTCAGTTACCATGGTGTAAAAGGAACTAGAAGTGTTCCACTTAAGATAGGTCCTGAGCCTATTCTTAATGTTGGAATCTGGGTCTCTGTTGTTATTTTCTTTCTCATAATAGATATTAAAATATTAATTCCCAAATTGCCTCATGGGATTATTCTTTTACTGAAAACTACAGGGCTAGGAAGGTGAAAGAAAGGAACAGCCATGTGATGCTGAACTCAATTGAGCTAATCTTTGTCTCTGTAAGTGGATTTGCAATGTAAACACCCCTGCAAAGCAAAACCACTGAAATACCTGTAAAATAACTACTTTAGAGTTAACAGCCTAAGGCATCAATGAACTGACAACTGCATGCTTCTTTTCAGAGAAGAATTATATAACCCAAAACAAGTGTGAAACAAACAAACCAAAACCTTCAAGTCAAATCAAAATGACCATACAAATCAAAATTACAAAAGCAAATTAATAATTCAAATAGTAAGAATGCCAGCCAACACAATTACTGTTGAAGAATACTCATTCCAGATATTCTAAATTAAATGCATTATAAATATTTTAGATTAAATGCTTTTTAATTGGTCAGTTTTTTAGTCTGTTGTTAGATTGCTTTTTGTATGCTAAGGATTTTTAAAAGACAAACCATTTTCCTCATTATTCAGAAAAAGTTATAAATCCAGACAGGCGGAAAGAAAATAAGATTGGTGGTACAGCAAAAAGAACCAATTCATAAGTCTAGAAATGAAAAATTTAGGCATTTAAGTAAAAATGCAACCAAAGTGATGGAGGCTAGACACAGCAGAAGATAAAGTCACTGATTGGAAAATAGTAATGAGAAAAACATTCAGCATGTTGGATAAAGAGAAAATGCTATGTTGAATTATATGAAACACAATGAAATTAAAGATAACACCGAGAAAAAATTCAGAATCCTTTCTTCTATTGAACAAAGAGATTTAAATAATTAAAAATAATCAAGTAGAAATTCTGGCATTGAAAAATGCAGTTGACATATTGAGGAATTCATGAGTCTCTTACCAGCAGAATTGATCAAACAGAAGAAAGAATTAGTGAACTTGAAGACAGGGTGTTTGAAAGTACACAGAGGGGACAAAAGAAAAAAGAGTAAAAAAGAACAAAGCACATCTACAAGGTCTGGAAAATAGACTCAATAGGATAATTCTAAGAGTTATTGGCCTTAAAGAGGAAGTAGAGACAGAGAGAGAGATAGGAATAGAAAGTTTATTCAAAGGGAATAAGCAGATAACTTCCCAAAACCTAGAGAAAGATATCAATATTAAAGCACGAGAAGGTTATATAGAATGCCAAATAGGTTTAACTCAAATAAGACTACTTCATGACATTTAGTAATCAAACTCCCAAAGATCAAGCATAAAGAAAGGATCCTAAAAGCAGCAACAGAAAAGAAATAAATAACATGCAATGGAGCTTCTGTACATCTGGCAGCAGACTTTTTCGTGGAAACTTTACAAGTCAGGGGAGAGTGACATGACATATTTATTTACTTATTTGTTTGTTTTTCTTTCCAACTTTTAAGTTCAGAGGGTACATGTGCAGATCTTTTACACGAGTAAATTGTCTGTTGTGGGGGTTTGATGTACAGATTATTTCATCACTCAGGAAATGAGCTTAGTACTTGATAGGTAGTTTTCAGATCCTCACCCTCCTCCCACCCTCCACCTTCAAATGGCTCCAATGCCCGTTGTTGCCTTCTTTGTGTCCATGTGTACTCAATGTTTAGTTCCCACTTTTGAGTGAGAATATGTGGTATTTGGTTCTCTGGTTCCGCATTAATTCACTTAGAATAATGGCCTCCAGCTCCATCCATGTTGCTATAAAGGACATAGTATCATTATTTTTATGGCTGCATAGTATTCTATGGTGTATATTTACCACATTTTCATTATCCAATCCACCATTGATGGGCATCTAGGTCGATTCCATGACTTTGCTATCAAGAATATATACGTGCATGTGTCTTTATGGTAGAATGATTTCTGTTCCTTTGGTATATACCCAGTAATGGGATTGTGGGTCAAATGGTCATTTTTTTAAGTTCTTTGAGAAATCTCGGAACTATTTTCCACAATGGCTTAACCAATTTAAATTTCCACCAGCAGTGTATAAGCATCACCCTTCCTCCACTAACTCACCAGCATCTGTTATTTTTTGATTTTTTTTAATAATAGCCATTCTAACTAGTATGAGATGTTATCTCATTGTGGTTTTAATTTGCATTTCCTTAATGATTAGTTATGTTGAGCATTTTTTCTTATGCTTTTTGGCCATGTGTCTTCTTTGGAGAAGTGTTCACGGCCTTTGTCAATGTTTTAATGGAGTAATTTATTTTTTGCTTGTTGATTTGCTTAACTTCCTTATAAAATTCCAGGTATTAGACATTTGTCATATGCATAGTTTGTAAATATTTTCTCCTATTCTATATGTTGTCTGTTCACTGCCTTTATAGTTTCTTTTGCTATGCAGAAGCTCTTTAATTAGGTCCCTCCCACATGTCAATTTTTGTTTTTGTTGCAGTTGCTTTTGAAGTCTTCATCATGAAATCTTCACTGGGGCCATTGTCCAGAATGGTATTTCCTAGGTTTCCTACCTGAGTTTTTATAGTCTTAGGATTTACATTTAAATCTTTACTCCATCTTGACTTGATTTTTGTATAATATAAAAGAAAAGGTTACAGTTTCAATCTTCTGCATATGACTAGCCAGTTATCCCAACACCATTTATTGAATAGACAGTTTTTTTTCCACTGCTTATTATTGGGCATGACTTATTTAAAGTGCTGAAGGACAAACCTTTTATCCTAGAATAATACATCCAGCAAAAATATCCTTCAAACATGAACAATAAAGACTTTTTCCATTCAAACAAAAACAGAGGGATTTTATCAAGATCAGACCTGTTACACAAGATATTCTGAAGGAATTTCTTCAATCTAAAAGAAAAGGACGTTAATGAGCAATAAGAATTATCTGAAGGTACAAAACTCACTGATTATAGTAAATAAACAGAAAAACACAGAATATCATAATACTGTAACTGTGGTGTGTAAACTACGCATAGCTTGAGTAGAAAGACTAAAAGATGAACTAATCAAAAATAACAACTTTTTAAGACATAGTACAATAAGATATAAATAGGAACAATAAAAAGTTAAAAAGTGGGGGATAAAGTTAAAGTCTAGAGTTTTAATTAGTTTTCTCTTTGCTTGCTTTTTGGTTTATGCAATATTAAGTTCTCATCTGTTTAAAATAATAGGCAATAAGAGATTATTTGCAAGCCTTATGGTAATCTCAAGTCAAAAAACACAATGGATACACAAAAAATTAAAAGCAAGAAATTAAAACGTACCACCATGGAAAATCACTTTCACTAAAAGGAAGATAGAAAAGAGAAAAAAAACGACCACAAAACATCTAAAAAACAAATAACAAAATTGTAGGAGTGTGTCCTTACTTATCAATAATAACATTGAATGAAAATGGGCTAAACTCTCCAATCAAATAATTAGAGTGGCTGAATGGATAAAAAATAAGACCCAACAATCTGTTGCCTGCAAAAGCACACTTCATCTTTAAAGGCACACATAGACTGAAAATAAGGTATAGAAAAAGATATTTAATGCAAATGGAAACCATAAAAGAGTAGGTATAGTAATACTTATATCAGACAAAATAAACTTCAAGAGAAAAACTATAATAATAGACAAAGAAGTTCATTATGTCATGAGAAAAGAACCAATTCAGCAAGAGGATATAACAATTGTAAATATATATGCAATAAACACTAGAATACACATATATATTAAGCAAATATTATTAAAGCTAAAGAAAGTAATATACCCCAATATAGCAATAGCTGGAGACTTTGACACCCCACTTGCAGCATTGGAAGATCAGTTAAATAGAAAATCAACAAAGAAGACTTAGACTTTTCCTGGACTATGGACTAAATGGACCTAATAGATATTTACAAAACATCTCATCCAACAGCTGCAGAATACACCTTCTTCTCTTTGGCACATGGATCTATCTGAAGGTTAGACCATATATTACTCCACAAAACAAGTCTTTAATGATTCAAAAAATTGAATTAATATCAAGTATCTTCTCTGATCATGATGGAATAAAACTAGAAAACAATAACAAGAGGAATTTTGAAAATGATACAAACAAATGGCAATTAAACAATATGCTCCAGAATGACCAATGAGTCAATGAAGAAATTAAGAAGAAAATTGAAAACTTTCTTGAAAAAAAAAATGATAATGGAAACACAACATACCAAATCCTATGAGATAGAGCAAAAGCAGTACTAAGAGGAAAGTTCACAGGTATAAGTGCCTACATCAAAAAAAGTAGAAAACTTCAAATAATAAACCTAACAATGCATTTTAAAAAAGCAAGAGCAAACAAAATACAAAATTAGAAGAAAAGAAATAATTTTGATCAAAGCACAAATAAATGAAATTAAAATGAAGAAAACAAGATGAAAGATCAAAAAACCCAAAAGTTGTTTTTTTGAAAAGATAAACAAAATCAACAAAGTTTTAGCCAGACTAAAAAGAAAAGGACAGAAGGCCCAAATAAGTAAAATCAGAGCTGCAAAAGGAGACATTACAACAGATTCTGCAGAAATTCAAAGGATATTAGAGGCTATTTTAAGCAACTCTATGCCAATAAATTGGAAAACCTAGAAGAAATGGATAAATTCCTAGACACATACAACCTACCAAGATTGAAATATGAAGAAATTCAAAATCTGAACAGACCAATAACAAGTAACAATATTGAAACTATAATAAAAAGTCTAGTAAAGAAAAGTCTAGCAAAGAAAATCCTGGGAGCTGATGGCTTCACTGCAGAATTTTACCAAACATTTCAAGACCTAATACCAATTCTACTCAAAGTACTCCAATAAACAGAGAATGAGGGAACACTTCCAAACTCGTTCTATGAAGCCTGCATTACCCTGGTCCCAAAACCAGCTAAAGATAAATCAAAAAAAGAAAATTATGGGCCAATATTCCTTATGAGCACTGATGCAAAAATCCTCAACAAAATATTAGCAAACTAAATACAACAGCACATTAAAAAAAATCATTCATCCTTACCAAGCGGGATTTACCCCATGGATACAAGGATGACTCAATATATGCAAATTAATCTTTGTGATGCATCATATTAACAGAATGAAGGACAAAAACCATATGATCATTTCAATTGATGGTGAGAAAGCATTTGATAAAATTCAACATATTTTCATAATATAAACCCTCAAAAAACTTGGGAAAGAAGAAAAATACTTAAATACAAAAAAAGCCACATATGATAGACCCATAGCTAGTATCACACTGAATAGGGAAAAAAATGAACGACTTTCCTCAAAGATCTGGAAGAATTTAAGGATACCCACTTTCACCACTATTATTCAACATAGTGCTAGAAGTCCTACAAAGAACAATCAGGCAAGAAAAAGAAATAAAGGGCATCCAAATTGGAAAGGAATAAGTCAAATTATCCTTGTTTACAGATTATATGATCTAATATTTGGAAAAACCAAAAGATTCCACCAAAAAATCTATTAAAACTGATAAACAAATTCAATGAAGTTGCAGTATACAAAATTAACATACAAAAATCATAGCATGTCTATAGGTCAACAGCAAACAGCCTGAAAAAGAAATCAAGAAAGTATTCCTATTACAATAGCTACAAGTAAAATAAAATAACTAGGAATAATCTTAGCCAAAGAAGTGAAAGATCTCTACAATGAAAACTAAAAAACATTGATGTAAAAAATTGAACAGAACACCAATAAATGGAAAGACATTCTATGTTCATGGACTGGAAGAATCAATATTATCAAGTATCCATACTAGTCAAAGCAATCTACAGATTCAATGCATCCCTATCAAAATCCTAATTACATTCTTTAAAGAAATAGGAAAATAATTCCTACAAATTATATGGAACCACAAAATATCCAGAATAACCAAAGCCATCCTGAGCAAAAAGAACAAAACTGGAGGAACCATATCATGGGACTTCAAATTATACTACACAGCTATCCTAACCAAAACAGCATGGTACAGGCATTCAAAACAGACCTATAAACCAACAGAATTAAATAGAGAACTGAGAAACAAATCCATGCATCTACAGGGAACTCATTTTCAACAAAGTTGGTAAGAACACACATTGGAGAAATGACAGTTTCTTCAATAAATAATGCTGGGTTAACTGGATATTCATATGCAAATATGGAATGTATTAATAACTAGAACCCTACTTCTTTCTGTACACAAAAATGAAATCAAAATGGACTGAGGATTTGAAGACCTCAAATGGTAAAACTACTAAAAGAAAACTTTGGAGAATCTCTCTAGGACACTGGACTGGGCAAAGATTTCTTGAGTAATATCCCACAAGTACAGAATAAAAGGTACTATAAAAATTTATCAACCAACACAAAGCAGAAAAAGAACAAATTTTTTAAGTTATTGTTAGATTGATAATAATTCCTAAAAAAAATTTTTGAAAATAAAAATAAGACCCAGAGATTCAGAATCCAGGGCAGCTGATTATTAGGTGGCCATCCATGTACAAACACACCTCATTTTATTGAGCTTCACTTTATTGTGCTTTGCAGATATTACATTTTCTACAAATTGAAAATACGTGTTCATTCTGTGTCAAATAAGTCTATAGGTGCTACTTTTCCTACAGCATGTGCTCACTTATCTTTATGTCACATGTTTGTAATTCTCTAAATATTTCAAACTTTTAAAATTATTATGATATCTTTATGGTGATCTGTTATCAGTGATCTTTGATGTTACCATTGTAAGTATTTTGGGTTACTAACAACTTCCCATTTAAGACAACAAACTAAATTGATAAATGTTATGTGTGTTTTGACTGATCCACCATCTGGCCAATTTCCCTATTTTTCTCTCTCTTCTCGGGCCTCCCTATCCCCTAAGAGATAACAATATTGAAATGAGGGCGATTAATAACTCTACAGTGGCATTTAAATGTTCTAGTAAAAGGAAGAGTCACATATCTCTCACTTTAAATCAAAAGCTAGAAATAATTAAGCTTAGCAAAGAAGACATTTTAAATGATATCTCTGTTGTGCCAAAGTTGTAAATGAAAAGGAAAGTTATTCAACAAAACTAGAAGTGCTACTCTTAGTGAATACACAAAGAAAGCAGAACAGACTTACTGCTGAAATGCAGAACGTTTTAGTGGTCTGGATAGATCAAACCAGCTACAACATTACCATAAGCCAAAGTCTAATCCAAACCAAGGCCCTCACTAACTCTATTCAATTTTATGAAGGCTGACAGAAATAAGGAAGTTGCAGAAGAAAAGTCTGAGGCTAGCAGAGGTTGGTTCATGAAGTCTGTGGAAAGAAACCACGTCTATACCATAAAAATGCCAGGTTAAGCAGCAAGTGCTGATACAGAAGCTGCAGCAAGTTAGCCATAAGATCATCATTGATGAAAGTGCAGCAGATTTTCTATGTGGATGAAACAGCTTCCTATTGGAAGAAAATGCCATCTAAAATTTTCATAACTAAAGCCAAGATGTCAGTGCCTGGCTTCAAAGCTTCAAAGGATAGGCTGATTCTTTCATTAGGGGCTAATGCAGCTGTTGACTTCAAGTTGAAGCCAATGCTCTTTTACCATTCAAAAAATTCTAGAGCCCTCAAGAACGATGCTACATCTACTCTATGTGTGCTGTATAAATGGAAAAACAAAACTTGAATGACAGCACATCTATTTATAGCATAATTTACTAAATTATTTTATTATACTTTAATTTCTGGGATACATATGCAGAATGAGCAGGTTTGTTACATAGGTATACACGTGCCATGGTGGTTTGCTACACCCATCAACTTGTCATCTACATTAGGTATTTCTCTTAATGCTATCCTTCCCCTAAACCCCCACCCCCCAACAGGCTCCCGTGTGTGATATTCCCCTCTGTGTGTCCATGTGTTCTCATTGTTCAACTCCCACTTAAGAGTGAGAACATGCAGTGTTTGGTTTTCTGTTCCTGTGTTAGTTTGCTGAGAATGATGGTTTCCAGCTTCATCCATGTCCCTGCAAAGGACATTAACTCATCCTTTTTTATGGCTGCATAGTATTCCATGGTGTATCTGTGCCACATTTTCTTTATCCAGTCTATCATTGATGGACTTTTGGGTTGGTTCCAAGTCTTTGCTATTGTGTATAGTGCTGCAATAAACATACGTGTGCATATGTCTTTATAGTAGAATGATTTATAATCTTTTGGGTATACACCCAATAATGGGATTGCTGGGTCAAATGGTATTTTTGGTTCTAGATCCTTGAGAAATTGCCACACTGTCTTCCACAATGGTTGAATTAATTTACACTCCCACCAACAGTGGAAAAGCATTCCTATTTCTCCACATCCTCACCAGCATCTGTTGTTTCCTGACTTTTTAATGATCGCCATTCTAACAGGCGTGAGATGGTATCTCACTGTGGTTTTGAGTTGCATTTCTCTAATGACCAGTGATGCTGACTTTTTTTTCATATGTTTGTTGGCCTCAAAAATGTCTTCTTTTGAGAAGTGTCTGTTCATATCCTTCTGAATGGGCAAAAGCTGGAAGCATTCCTTTTGAAAACTGGCACAAGACAAGGATGCCCTCTCTCAACACTCCTATTCAACATAGTATTGGAAGTTCTGGTGAGGGCAATTAGGCAAGAGAAAGAAATAAATGACATTCAAATAGGAAGAAAGGAAGTAAAATTGTGTTTCCAGATGACATGATTGTATATTTAGAAAACCCCATTGTCTCAGCCCAAAATCTCCCTAAGCTGATAAGCAACTTCAGCAAAGTCTCAGGATATAAAATCAATGTGCAAAAATCACAAGCATTCCTATACACCGATAATAGACAAACAGAGAGCCAAATCATGAGTGAACTCCCATTCACAATTGCTACAAAGAGAATAAAATACTTAGGAATACAACTTACAAGGGATGTAAAGGACCTCTTCAAGGAGAACTACAAACCACTGCTGAAGGAAATGAGAGGACACAAACAAATGGAAAAAATATTCCATGCTCAAGGATAGGAAGAATCAATATTGTGAAAATGGCCATACTGCCCAAAGTAATTTATAGATTCAATGCTATACCCATCAAGCTACCATGGACTTTCTTCACAGAATTAGAAGAAACTACTTTAAATTTCACATGGAACCAAAACAGAGCCTGTTATAGCCAAGACAATCATAATCAAAAAGAACAAAGCTGGAGGCATCATGCTACCTGACTTCAAACTATACTACAAGGCTACAGTAACCAAAACAGCATGGTACTGGAACAAAAATAGATATATAGACCAATGGAACAGAACACAGCCGTCAGAAATAATGCCACACATCTAAAACCATCTGATCTTTGACAAACCTGACAAAAACAAGCAATCGGGTAAGGATTCCCTATTTAGTAAATGGTGTTGGGAAAACTGGCTAGCTACATGCAGAAAACTGAAACTGGACCCCTTCCTTACACCTTATGTAAAAATTAACTAAAGATGGATTAAAGATTTAAATGTAAGATCCAAAACCATAAAAACCCTAGAAGAGGACCTAGACAATACCATTCAGGACATAGGCAAGGGCAAAGACTTCAGGACTAAAACATCAAAAGCAATGGCAACAAAAGCCAAAATTGACAAATGGGATCTAATTAAACTAAAGAGCTTCTGCGCAGCAAAACAAACTATCATCAGAGTGAACAGACAATCTACAGAATGGGATAAAAGTTTTGCAATCTAGTCATCTGACAAAGGACTAATATCCAGAATCTTCAAGGAACTTAAACAAATTTACAAGATTTGCTGAAGATTTTAAGTTCACTATTGATACGTACTGCTCAGAAGAAAAGATTTTATTCAAAATATTACTGCTCATTGACAAGGCACCTACTCAACCAACAGCTCTGATGGAGGTGTGCAAGGAGACTAGGGTTGCTTTCATTTCTTTTAACACAAAAGCCCATAAATCAAGGAGTAATTTTCCTCTCAAGGATCTAAGAAAAGTAAATTGGAAAAAATTTTGGAAAGTATTCACCATTTTATAATAGATGCCCCTAAGAATATTTCTGATTCACGAGACCAGATCAAAATATCAACATTAAAAGGACATTGGAAGAAATAGATTCTAACACTCATGGATGACTTTTATTTTTATTTTTATTTATTTTTTTGAGACAGAGTCTCACTCTGTTGCCCAGAATGGAGTGCAGTGGCACAGTCTTGGCTCGCTGCAACCTCTGCCTCCTGGATTCAAGTGATTCTCATGCCTCAGCCACCTGAGTAGCTGGGATTACAGTCATGCACCACCATACCCACCTAATTTTTGTATTTTTAGTAGAGATGTGGCTTCACTATGTTGGCCAGGCTGGTCTCCAACTCCTGGCCTCAAGTGATCCCCTAACTCAGCCTCCCGAAGTGCTGGAATTACAGGTGTGAGCTACAGCACCAGGCCATGTATGACTTTTAGACATTCAGGATTCCAGCAGAGTCTTGCAGCAAGTAACTGCAGATGTGGCAGAAAGAGCAAAGGAACTAGAATTAGAAGTGGAGACTGAAGATGTAATTGAATTGTTACAATCTCATGATAAAACTTAAATGAAGAGTTGCTTCTGATTGATGCACAAAGAAAGCCGTCCATTGAGATAGAATCTACTCTTGGTTAAGATGCTGTGAACATTGTTGAAATGACAACAAAAGATTTAGTATATTATATAAACATAGTCAACAAAGCAGTGGCAAAGCTTGAAAGGATTGACTCCAATTTTGAAAAAAAGTGCTACTGTGGATATAATGCTATTCAATAGCATCATGTGCTACAGAGAAATTTTTCAGGATAAAAAAAAGAATCAATGTACCAAACTTCATTGTTGTCTTATGAAATTGCCACAGCCATCCCAACCTTTAGCAACCACTACCCTGATCAGTCAGTAGCCATCAACATTGAGGTGAGACTCTCCACCATAAAAACGATTACTATTTGTTGGGGACCCAGATAATGATTAGCATATTTTAGGAATAAAGTATCTTTTAATTATGGTATGTGCCTTGCTTTTTAGACATAATGCTATTACACATTTAATAAACTACAATATAGTGTTAACATAACTTTTATATGCATGGGGAAACCAAAAAATCTGTGTGACTCTTCATTGCAATATTTGCTTTATTGCAATGGCTAGAACCAAACTCTATATCTTGGAGGTATGCTTGTATTGATCTAGGGACCAAGTTACATCTATTTTGCTATTATTCCATAACCACTAAGTCCTCAGAGTCATTTATTTATAGCTGGTAGATATAGAAAGAGATGATGGAGAAGACATCTACGCTTAAACTTTTTGGCATGAAAGTGACACACATGACTTCCACTCATAGTCCATTGTTAAGAACTAATAATATAACTTAACATAGATTTAAAATGACCAACTATGTTTTTTAAAGAAAAACATGAATCATTGATGAAAAAGTGGCCGTCTCTGCCACAAGTTTTCCATGTAAACAGCAATATATCCATCTGTAGTCTTTCTCTTACCCAAAGAACAATTTTCCCTTATGTAAATGAAATATTTCAAAATCCCATCCAATTATGTCATCAAGTTCAAATCCAAGATCTTCTGGCAATATTCAGTTCATTCCAGCAGGTCCAGCTACAGTTCCTCATGGACTGATAGCTTTTGAAATGGAAAAGACAAGTTCTCTCTCTTCATTTCCTCTGAAAACATCTAATATCATTGTGGGACAGGCAGGAAAATATCCATCAACCTTCCCATTGAGAAAAAGAGAATGTTGTGAGGTATAAACAGTCACTGGTCCATACAACTTCTAAGTTCCTCTTGGTCAGCTACTGCAGCAACTTCTTATGCTAGCAATGGTAAGATAGAGCCTGATTCAGCTCTCTGGGAGGAATCCTTTTGCTCATGGTTCTGCATGGCTTCTGACTCTACTCTTTGAGATATTCTTTCTTATTCCTTACCCTCCAAGGCTACTCCTATTGGGGATATTTCACACCTGGGAGGAGAGCAATATAGCTTTCATAGCCTGCTTTTTAACTCAGGATGTTTGGGGACATGCTCTAAGGACTCAGATTTTGGGGGACATGCTAAGGACTCAAAATTTGCACTAAGGCCTAAATATCCAGAGGCTATTTGGGTCATAGATGCTATTTCTTTGAAAATGCAACTCTACAAAATATATAGTAGGTGTTGATCTATTTCCTCCCAGGGCCAGTAGTTTTGTTCTTGATGCTATTCTCAAGCCTAATTTATTTCTTTGTTTTTTGATTTCATATATTTTTCTCAACCATTTAATAACAGTTTTTGAGTCATGCCCTCAGCAGGAAAAATAATTTGCTCTAGATAATTCAAAGAAAGGAATTTCAATAAAGGGGGTATGTCGACAGGCATTAATAGGGATAAGGAAACAAAGGATGATGGAGCCACTCAGTGACTAGCAACAGAATGAAGCTGTTGCCACTCTTAGTGATGAAGGAAGAAAATAGAGTTACTAGAGTCCAGTGAGAATTAGAGCCATGGAAGGGAGACCACTGAAAGAAGCTGTAGTGATGGGGAAATGTAGATTCTGCCAAAAGAACAAAGAAATAAGGAGGGAATAGCCAAACCCTCCAAAGTCCTGCTGGATGCATTTAAACCCAAATAGAAACCTGCTGCAAGGCAATTCTGGAGAAGCAGTTCACAGGGATCAGCTTTCAGAGGCAAAAATAAAGCAGTGAAGGATGGGGAATTGATCCATGTTGGTTAGGAGTGGTGAAGAGTCCTCAAAGATGATTACCATGAGGCCACCTAACAAGACTGAGTGGAAGGTCACAACTTTAATCTGAATTTTATGCAGAACTGAACCTTAATGGGTCTTGGTTGTTCAAATCCCTTTTATTTCTATCCATTTTAGCTTTGAGGCTAGAATTAGTCAACTTTTTAAATCCCTTCAAGGTTCTAAATTTTATGATTATTTCTATATATTTTCATTTTTATTTGAAAACTTGTAAGTCCTTCCTGGAGTTTATCTTTTTTTCTTCTTCTTCGAATACCTCAATAAACAGATCCAGTAGCAGCCAACATACACTACAATATTTTGTTTTCCACTCTTCTCTTGAAGTTACAGTTGTAGGCAAATGGTTTGTCTTACTTCAGGCAATGGTTTATAGAAGTGTTGTCACTACATGACATGGATTTCAAGCTTTCCAGTTTCTGATATCAGTTGCCTTGCCACCTGCCACATGACAGCTATGACAATATATTTTAGGATTTTGTTATGGCAGCACTCTACTTCAAGGCAACATTTTTTGTAGTAGTTATGATAATACAAGTTGCCATAACAAACATGTCTCAAAATTTTACTGACAATAGAATTTTGTTTTCACTTAGATGCAAATCCAATGTGAATTTTCAGGGGGTAGCTCCTCCTATATTGATTCAGGAACTCAGACTCCCTTCATTTGGTAACTCTACAAATCACTAGGCTTCGAATTATTTTGCATTCAGCCACTGAGTAAGTAAAGTGAAGATGAAGAAAGCATGCCTAATTCTTAACCAAGTTGGCTCAAAGGGAACACACATCACTTCTGCCCATATTTGATTGGTGAGAGTTAGCCATATGGACCCATGAAGATGCCAGGAGGACTGGAGAAGGCAGCTCTTGGCCTGGCACAAAACTCTAACCTAAAATAGAAGAAAATAAATATTTGGAGAAATAATAGCCATCTGTGCCAAAAAGGGAAAACAAATCACACAGAAGGTGGCAGGAATATGTACAAACAAGCAGAAATCACTATAAATGTGAAAATAATAAACAAACCATCTAAAAGACAGAAATTATGAGTTTACATTTTGAAATATATCAAAATTTAGCTTTCTGTCACTAATTTAAAGGGAAATTTAAAATAAAGCAACAAAGAAGTTGAAAATACATGTTTGGGGAAAAATGTTTACTGTGCAAATTTCTAATATATATACATAGAAAAAACTGAATTTAGAACAATGTTTTATAACAATTTATAAAGCTATTGCATAAAAATAAAGGAGACAACCTATGGATATGAGCACAGCGGTACTAAAATATAGTATGTGTACCTGACCACATAGTTTTGAATTATATAAAGGAAAAATGACAGTAAAAGTAGCAAAGCTGCTCACTAGCTTTAGATTTTTAACAATATCCAAATGGAAATATCAAGCAAACATTATAATACTAAACTTAAAAATAAATTCTATAATGAAATCAGCCAATTTGTGTTCTGCTTTCAAGGAAGAGGCAGTAAGTTCTACCCTGTTTCTTCCACTAAATGCTACTCTAAAATCTGAAAAAAATGCAAGACACATTAATAAGAATACTAGGAGCATACATATTACAAACAAGTTATACACATACATTCAACACCTTTGATAAAATGGAGAGTATATTCGAAATTATAAAGTACCCAAACTCATTCAAAATGAAATAACTTTTGTAATCCTGTAACTATTAAACATACTGAATTCAGAGTTGAATAACTTCTGAAAAAGGAAATATCTAGGCCTATTTTATTGATGAGTTCTACCAAATAATTAAAGAAGTATGATTAATTCTGCACAATTTTCGTTTTCCAAAAAAAAAAATGTAGAAAAGGAGAGAACACTTTCTACATTACCCTGATTACAAAACCATAAAAAGAGAGCACAAGAGAAGGAACTACTGACTGATAACCCTCATGAACAGAGATCTAAAATTCCTCGGGAAAATGTTGACAAATTGAATCCATCAATACATAAAAAGAAAAATAGACAAGTGGAGTTGACCGTGGGAATGCAAAGTTGATTCAAGATGCAAAAAACAATCCCTACAAGACATCACATAAACAATCTAAGGAAGAAAAAAACACATGATTACTGCAATTGGTGCTGGAAAACATTTGACAAAATACAACACCCAACATGATTAAAATTTTCAGTCAAAGAGGAATAAAAGATAACTCACTCAACCTGATCAAGGGCATCTAAAAAACTATTGCTACATCTTACCTAACAGAAAAAGACTTAATGTTTTCTTCCTAAAACTGGTAAAAAGAAAAGTGTGCCCACTCTCATGTCTCCTATTCAATATGTGCTGGCTATTCTAGCCATTGAAATAAGAAAAAAAGAAGTACAAAGTATGAAGTCTGAGAGTAAGAAGTAAAACTTACTCTATGTCTAGGTGACATATTGTTCACATATAAACTCCTCCAAAAATTATCAAAAAGATCAATGAAAAGGTAGAACTAGTAAGGGAGTTTGGCAATGTTGCAGAAGGCAAGGTCAAATAATATTTCTATATGCTAATAAGTAGCATTTGAAACTTGAACTTAAAAGCAAATAAGCATTTGCAACAGCTCTGCAAAATAAAATACTTAGCTATGCATCTAAAAAAAAACTTATTTAAAACATGAAAAAATATCCAAACAAGTGGAGATGCATACTGTGTTCATGTATTGGAAGACTGAAGAACATATGTCAGTATTTTCCAAATTAAACTATAGATTTGACACAATTCCAATCAAAATCTTAGTGGATTTTTTATGTATGTAGATACGATGATTCTAAAATTTATATGGAAAAGATATGAACTAGAAAGGTCAAAACAATACTGAAAAAGAAAAACAAAGTGGACTCATACTACCAGATAAACAGTTACTATGAAGCTACATTTATGAAAAACATGTCATGTTGATGAAGGGATAAATGTATAGATCAATAAAGCTGAATATATAATCCAGAAGTAGGTCAATACAAATGTGTCCAGTTGATTTTTAACTACATTTTAAAGGAAATTCAATTGCTAAAAGAAAGTCTTTTCAACAAAGAATATTGGACATTCTTGGAAAATAAAATTCAGCCTAAACCCCACAACTTATACAATATTTAAATTAAAATGGATCATATAACTAAATGTTAAACTAAAAATTATTACACTTTCAGAAGAAAACAGAGGGAAAAAATACTTATAACCTAGAGATAGACAAAGGTTCTTAAACATGATACAAAAAGCCTAGTCCAGAACAAATACATAAAAATAGATTTGATCAAATTTGGAACTTTTGCTTTGAGAAAAACTTTTGCTTTGATAGGAGAATGATAAAATAAATTAAAGACTTGTATAAATTATTTGTTAATCTCATATGTGAAAAAGGAACTTGTATGCTGTCTATATAAAGAACTCTCAAAACTTGACAGTAAGAAAACAAATAACCCAAATAAAAATTGGGCAAGTCTTGAACAGATTTTTCACCAGGGAGTATATAAAAATAGCAACTAACTGTATGAAAAGGTATCGATATCTGTAGTTGTTAGAAAAATGTTAATTAATACCATGATGAAATACCACTGCACACCTCTTAGAATGGCTTATACAAAAAATATGACAAAGGGCAATTTAAAAAGTGGTCACTCTCATATGTTGCTGATGGAAATGCAAAATGGCATATCATTCTGGCAAACCATTTGGCAGTTTCTGTGTAGTGTAGTTAAAACGTGTACTTACTATATAGTCTAGCTATTCACTCCAGAGTATTTAACCTAGAAGACTGAAAACGGTACATGCATGGTTATATCAGCAATATTTATAGCCACCAAAAATGGAAACAACTCAAGTGTCCTTCAATAAGTGAATGGATTAGCAAACTGGAATATCACTGAAAAAGAATAAACTATGTATGCACCAGCTTGGACACATCTCAAAGTCATCATGCTGAATGAAATCAGCCAGTCTTAAAAGGTTTCATACTGTATAATTCCATTTATGTGACATTCTAAAATGAAAAAGACCATAATGACAGAAAATAGAATGGTGGCTACAAGGGGTTACAGATTTGGGGAAAAGGTGACTAGAAAAAAGATAGCATGAGGTAGTGTTTTTGGAGTGATATAACTATTTTGTGTCTTGATTGCAGTGATGGTTACATTAATCTATTCACTGTTGGAAGTCATAGAAATTGAATACACAAAAGGTCAAATTTATAGTATCCTAATTTGAAAAAAAGTTTTAAAAAATCAGCAAACTTATTGGGATACGTATGTGTGTATGTACTGCAAGTAAGAGATAAAGTATATGCATAAAATATTTGGAACCATTGGCCATGTATTCAGTCACAAAAAGGCTCAACATCTTTTAAAAAATCAATAATACACAAGTTACAACCTCTATCCAAAAGGCAATGTAATTATAAATAAACAAAAAGTGCACTTTGGACAAAGCATATATTTGGATACTTAAGAATGAAATACTAAATAACTTAGATAAAAAGAAAATGAAAATTACAAAATGCTTAGGACTGAATGACAGTGTAAGTTCAACATGTCATCTAAATGAGAGAGTGTAAATAAATCACTTAAGCATTTAGCTTATTTAAGGACATAAAGAAGGCAAACCTAAGTGCACTAGACAGAAAAAAAAATAAATGGGAATTAAGAAATGATCAGGAGTATCAATAAAATGCAAAGCTTTTGCCTTACAAAATAAAAAGTAAAAATACACAAACCTTTAACAAGAGTGGTCAAGTGGGTAAAAAGGAGAACAAAGGTACAAGTAAACAATATTGACAAGGAATTGGGTCATAATTACATAGAGCATATAAAACAAAAAAATTAAGAGAATTTTCAGAAAAACACTATGCATCCAAATTTAAAAACTTAGATGAAATGAATAGTTTTCTGAAAACATAAGAATAAGCAAAATTGACAAGAAAAAATAGTGTTGATAAATCAATAATAATTATTGAAATTGAGTATATAGTTTTTTCCCCCAAAAGTTAACAGTCTCAGAAATTTTATAGGCAAATCAAATATGGTAAGATATTTTAATTTGATAAATTTGTTTTTTTAGGATGAAAGTATACCTTATGTTGTTCTCTGTATTATTCTATTTGAAATACGTCAAAATTAAACAAAATTAAAAATAAATGACAAAAAGGCACTGGGATTGGAGCAGAAGACATAATATTCAGGTCCCGGCTCTGTCTCTTGTTCATGATGTGATAGACATGCAACATGTCCCAGGCTCAGTTTCTCCTTCATTGTGAGGGGAGTATCGAGTAATATGTGTGAATGTGCCTTGCACATGTGTGCTATGTGCTCAGTGAGTAGTTGTAGATCTTATGTGGACACCTAGACTCAAGAGGCTTAGAATCTAGTACCGTGATGGCTCTTACTGAGACAACAGCAACAACAACCAGCATTTTACGATTGTGCCAAATAAAGTTTGTGCCTGAGTTTGTAGGAATATCAGTTGAGAGCTACATGCGGAGTCTGAATTAGGCAAATTGGGATTCAGTTCATTGTTCCTAGAACATAAGAAAAAAATAAATTTCAAAACCGTGAAACTCAAAGTTCAAAATTCTTGACTATGTGCACATTAACTGGAATGGAATATTTTAGAAAGGGGGTTAGAGCTTATGCCCTGGTCGAACACATTTAGATGTGTAACACCTGCTTCTTCATGACGCACTCCAGAAGACAAACTGCAGCATGTTCAGAACACAGATAAGAGACCAAAAGGACTAGCCAGCTTTTATTGTCAGGACCCAAACAAAGAAACAGTGATTTATAACACGGAGAAGGAAGCCCTGGGAATGGCATGAATAGATGGCTTCCTGTGTGTGAGGACAAGAAAGAAAGGAAGTGGGCTGGAACTTCCATGGTGATGTAATGATGAGATGGCATTTGTGTCACTTTAAGTTTCTAACAGACTGTCAAGAGAGGAGCTGGGTCATATGTCCTGTAGGGTGTATGACCACCCTGATGTCTTCATGCTTAGGCCTGATAACTTCCTAAGAGGAAAGCTACATGGGGTTTGGGACCAGATGAGTCCCAACTGCCATTCCAACTGGGGTACCTGTCCTTGTGGTCTATTCCCTTCGTTGGTTAGAGACCTTTTAGAATGACACACAAAAAAGTCCTGTCATTCCCACCTCATGGCCACAGATTGTTCCTAGAAGTTTCTTGAACCACTCTGTGAACAGAGCTGTTGATCACAGGAAGGGAAGCTTACAAATGCCACCATACTCTCCATCATTACCTGGTAATAATTTGAATTTTGGAGTCCTTTGCTGATTGATCCAAGATATAATTATCTGTGTTGATAAATGCACAATGGTGTTTAAATGTCTTCATACAAACTTTTGGAAAATAACAAAAGATTAGGGATTCGTGCTTTGTGATAATGAGTCCCCTGGGGCAGGGGTCATGCATGAGTCTTCTTCAAGCCCTCTGCAATAGTAGTAGGGTGGAGACAGGCTTCATAGAAGTGGCACTTGTGATACAGCAACAACTCTATTTCCTATTATTGTATTATCAATGATGCAACTAACATCTGCAGAGTGTGGTGCTACTTTCATTATATATAGTACCTTAATCTTCCCAACACTTCTATAGGTCAGATGATATTTTTACAATTGACATTTTGTAGATGAGAAATTTCTGAAACAGAAAGATTAACTTACCTAGGGTCACACAGCAGGTATGAGGTGACAGAACCAAGATTGAATTCTGATGATCTAAGCTCACTGCCCAAACCAATCTATCTTGAAACCGCCAAAGCATTTACTGGGGAGAATTTACTGATTTGGCAACTGCCTGCTGTTTATTGTGCAGTTACATGGCCTGTAATTTCCATTCGAGGGATGTGAATCTTCATTGTACACTTCAATCACCTGGCTCTATTCCCAATAGTGGCAAAGACAATAACAGACAATCACAAACCAATACTGTGTTGGCATAAATTCTATGCCTTTCTTTCCAGTGTCAGTAGATTTATGGTGCTAGTTATGTTTTATTCTGGGACAATACTAATAACACTGTCCATATCACCAGCAGTGTGGTAAGGTGCTGGCTTGGCAGCATCCCTGGACTAAAGAGATGAATGATGACTAATCCTCAAAGACTTTACAAACAAGAGATGATTATCTGAAGAATCTCATGGTGTGTTCTGGTAAACAGTGAATCTGGGAACTGAAGGCCCTGAACTCAGTGGCCCCTAAGATTTTCTCTAGCTCTTCCTTTCTGCATTTAGAAACCAATCAGCAGAATTCTCTCTTCAGTGTCCACATCTGAGTGTTCTCAAGGTGGCATCAACTGCCTTTGGCGGAGCTTACAATTTGTTCCTCCAGGTATGGCCCTGGTCTTGATTAGAGTGTGTAAATGTAGATTTATACACTCTACGTATATTTACATACTCTATGTATCTCTATTGAGTATACATAGGGTATACTATGTATATCTATTAGAGTGTATAAATCTACCCACCATAGTATCTCTGCCCTCTTCCCACTGTTGTTTTGTTGTTTGTTATGAAGGTGCTGAGGGAATAGCACAGCCTTGGTAAGTGGCAGGTGTACAGGTGAACTCCGCTTCTGACTTACCACTCATGTTGACCTTTAGGCAGAATTGCATATGCTGACAAATCTGGTTCAAATCTGAGATCTTTTCCTTCTTTGGGATGGAAATTTGAACAAATGACTTATCTTTCTAACCCTCAATTTCTTCACCTGCAAATGGGAATAATGCTAATTGCATTAATTATTCCATGGGACCAAATAAAATATCATACACATAGTTTATAGGGTAGTGACTTGAACATTATGTCTGATAAATAGTAACCTTTATTTTTTAAATTTATGTGAAGCACCTAACCCAGAGCCCAACGCTTCTTACAACAAATTCACAAATCTGTCAATGCCATTTCTCATCTTCCTTTCTGAGTTTATCCTAAATAAAGGTTCTGAATTAAAACACATCGCATCACAAAATCTTCTTGTAGGAAGTCATCAGAGCCAGTTTTCAGGCCTGATGACTTCCTACAGTTTTCAGAGGATATCACACGCAGACTAATGATAAGGACCTCCAAAGCCTTCAGACCCAAGCCTGCCTCAGTTAGCCCTGCCCACCCTACCTGATGTTCAGTCATCAGGCTATTTGATACATCTTGGGAGAATCTGTCTATTTTCAGTGCTTTTAATTATAGCTAGTTCTTTAAAGTTTTACCTTATTTGAAGCAATTTGGGCGAAGTAGATGTGTGAATTTCTAGGAAAGTTCCAAAGAATCATTCCTCTCTGATGCCTGGATCCTACCATGTGTTAAGTATCCCTTTGCAGTAATCATACCTTCTTCCAAAGCCACTTTGAATCAAATATCTTCGAAGAGATAGGAAACATCTTAGCATATCAGAATAAATGACTGTTGTTAGATAATCTATTTTCTGGCAACATGAAGGCACTATCATCACTGGCATTTTTAAAAATTTCTACTTGCCTATGTATTTGTCAAATATTTGTAATATTGCCTTGACATTTTTATTTGTTAAATAGCTTAGTAACTTTTTTTTTCTGTCTTTATATATGCTAGTTAAATGTTGAATGAATATCAGTATACTGGCTCCTATAGTGCTAGAGTTTCTGGTCTAAGGTCCTGTACCTGTTGCTACATGTGGAGAGAGCTTTTCAGGTCCAGCCTACTTTTCACTCCCATTTCTTAGATTTCATGGATTTACAACCTGAGGTCTGAACTCTAGATCGGTTTGTCAGGGAAGATTCCTGCTAAGGATGAAAGTACATATAAAGTTGAGTGCTGCTCATTGCTCTCTACTTGGAAGGCTCTCATTAAGCTACCGTTGTTGCTATTCTACCCTTTGAAATGTCCTAGTTTTGAGATGCCAAGTATTCTGGGCTCTTCCTCATAGTGGAACCCATCCTTGCATTTGCAGTCCCCCTCGCATGGGCTGGATCCCTGATTCTGAATACCAGCTGAGCCTATAGAGCTTACCTCAGAGCTCTTAGAGTCTCCTTCACAAGAGATTCAGCCACCATCAATCTTAGGTTCCTGGTCCATTTATTCATTTAGATAAACTTGTTCTTCATATCCTAGCTCCAAGCCGAATTCCAGACTCTGTGATTATTTCCTTAGCAAGCTTCTATGGCTAGCTTCTGACCAGGCCAGCCTCTCAGAACCCCATCTTGCCCAACATTTCTCTAGCTCCATCTGTAAGGAGCTCCATCTAAGAAGTCATCTCTCACTGAATCCTAGTATTTGAATCATAAGGAAGCATATAAGACTCTGTTCCATGCATTAATTATCAGCTTTTTTAGTGGCTGATGTTCAGAATTTCTGGGAGTTCTATTTTTAAAAATTAACCTTTACACTGAGTCTGTCAGTTTCCCAGGACTTCCATAACAAATTACCACAAGCTGAGTGGCTCAAAACAATATTAATTAATTTTCTCACTCTTCTAGAGGCCAGAGTCTGAAATCAAGGTGTTGGCAGAGCCAATCACCTTCTGAGGACTCCAAGCAAAGATCCTTTCTTGCTCCTTCTAGCTTCTGGTGGTTCCAAGCGATCCTTGGCTTCCTTGGATATCTTTCTCCAATTTCTGTCTCTGTGGTCACATTGCCTCCTCCTCTTCATGTGTCCCTGCATTCTCTTCAGTATCTAATAAGGACATTTGTTGTTGAATTAATGACCTACCGGATAATCCAGGATGGTGCCCTTATCTCAAGGTCCTTAAATTATCTCTTCAAAGAAGCCTTTTTGAAATAAAGTCACATTCAAAGATTCTGTGGTTGTAGAAAAGGACATACTGTTTTCAAGGTCACCAGTACACTTAACCACACTAGGCAAAGGAGAAAAACATAGAGAAAAAAATACATGATGTTTGTCTCCATTTCGAAATGTATATATTACCTAAGGACTTGGGCACAGATGCAGTGTTGGCAGGCAGGATACATATTCCTTCCGCACAATCAGCCTTTGGAGGTACTATTTAAAGAACTGCATAGGATCACCTCTCAGATGAAATAATCAAGGTGTTAATTGACCTCTCTGTTGAAAATATTTCTTCTTGGAATACTTCACACAAGTGCTTGCTTTTCTGGTTTAAGTCCATTGATTGTTTGTCCACCCTGTAATAACTCAAAATAGTTTTTTCCTTATTTCTTAGCTATTCCTAGTATTTATGTTCAGTTATCACATTCCCCACCCACTGTCATCATTGCTCCAGGCGGGATGTATGAGTTCTTTTAATAATCTTTCTCTGTAGGTCATATCCTCTAATCCTTTTATCATTTTTGGATCCTCTCCAATTTATCAATGTCTCCTTCTAAAACAAGCAGCCAAAATGCCACAAGAAGCATTGTGTACCTTGTTTTTAAGCAGAGAGATAATGGATATTCACAAGGAAGTCAGGGGATTTTCAGAAACACATTCTGGAATTAAATCACATGTATTAAGTTGGCCTTTCCCAGTGTTTTATGCACTCCTCCACTGCTTCAGCAACTGCATTAATTTCTTCCAACCATCAGGGGAAATGAGGAAAACAGACAGTTCTGGGTGCGTTCATTATGTCTAAAAAGAATAGCAGCTGCCATTTGCCCCATGCTCACCATGTGCCTGCACATGTGCTTTCATGTGTCTGTTACCTCATTTAATTCTGTACACTCTCAGTTGCACAGATAAGAAAACATAGGTGGTGAGAAACTAGGAACGTTGCTGGGGTCTACACCAATGTTAAGCAAGATGCCAGGATTCAATTCCAGGTTTGGCTGTAGCATCGAATGTCCATGATACTACACCTCAGTAAAACTCTGGGTTGGGTTTTAAATCCCTAATGAAACACTGAGAATATTACTTTGTTTAAAAGATAGTTCACTAAATATTCAGCTCGCTGGCTGGATTCAGCTACTTTATTTTCTCCAAAATGATTTGCTTATCTTGATTTGGCCTTTGAATCAAGAGTAACCTCTTTAAATGGTCATTACCTTGAAAGGTCATATAGTTTATATCCATGGGGGTGTCATTCAGTAAGCTAATTCATCAGTGTCAGTAAAGGATTTTATTTGCAACTTTAACTCTGCTTCTTTTAAAACTTATTTTACACAAGAATGCCACAAATCTACTTATAATGGGTTCAACCAAATAACTGCATATAACTCAGTCAACTTTCCTGCCCAGTTCTGATCTAGGTTCTGCAAGTTTTATAAGGGAAACATAAGAAAATATAACTCCCATTGAAGAACTCAGTCTTACAGAAGATAAACCCCAGGCTCAGAAAAATACTCAAGGTAGTCTATGATCCAAAGCTCAACTTCGTGGCATAGACCACAGGTTTGTAAATCGATTTAATCAGAAATACCTGGGAGGTTTACAAATTAGATTCCAGAAGCCCATCTCAGAACAACTGGATCAGATTCTCAAAGGCTGGAGTCTGGAACTTGGTAGTTAAAAAAGAAGAAAAAACTTTAAGGAATTATTATTAGTCAGATTTGTTTGTGACTATAAAATAATGCCAGAAATATATTCAAAGAAGGGACAGAAATGTTGGTATTAATAAGAATAATATCTTACTGCTTTCTAGTGTTTTTCAATTTTCAAGTTAATTTTCCAATTAACTTGCAATTACCCAAATGCTGTTGTATGGACTAATTGCCACTCAGGTGGTACAAAATAAAAACTAAAGCCCAAAGAATTATGTCACCATTCAATCTCTGCCCTAAGCCACATAAGTATTGAGAGCTCAAGCCATTGAATACTTGGTTTTGTACTTTCTCCTACACTAAGCTGGACAGCCTTCGTGGAGGAAAGATGTAAGCTAACAAGGAAACAATTCTATTAGGGAGGAAAAACTGAAAACTGGACTGGAGAACAGTCCTACTTCTCATATACTACATGACCTTTAATAAGTCACCTTATCTCTCCAAGCGTCATTATCTTAAAAACAGAGGCTCTGGATCACATCATCCTAGGTTAAACCATAATAGCTGAGGGACTCCACAAACAAGTTACTTAATCTATTTGCACCTTGATTATCTTCACCTGTAAAATGGGCTATTCTGAAGATTAAATGTGTGAATGTATGTGAGGACCTAGAATAGTTTCTATAAAGTACTAAGTGTTTCATTAAGCTTTAGCTTAGGGAAATAATCAAATAAATGTGAAGTTTTAAATTAAACATCAGATTTTTTTTTTTTTGAAACTGACACTTAAAAGAGAAACTTAGACAATAAGATCACATATAATGGGTTGTTTATCAATAGGAAAACTTTCCAATAGTAATTATTATTTCTCTACTTTCAGGACAAATGTAGTTAGTGATACGTAGCATTTAGTGGTTACATAATGAGTGGTGTGCCAGACACTGCGCTAAATGACTAACATGCATCATCTCCTTTAATCCTCAGTACAGCCCTACGGCCTGTGAACGCTTTTTCGTCCTCATTTTACAGATAAGGAAACTAAAGCTTACGGAAGCTAAGTAAATTGTTCACAGACCTGATAAGTAGGGCGGCCGGGATTAGTTCACAGGTCATTTGTCTCCAGACTCTGTATTCTAAACCACAACATTCTTGCTGCTGCTGCTGTCTGTGCAGTACCAGCAAAATTTCCAAATGGGTGAAGTTTAGCCTTCATACTCGCCACTTCTTTCTCTGATTCCCTCTCATCATATCCCAAATGTTCCCCTCCCCCTATAACCACAAGCAGCCTTTCGTACTGTCTTTTAGTGACACAAATTCTATCATATCAACCCCCTTTTCAGACAAGCCCTCACTAGAAATGATCCATATGCCAAAAATTACCTCCCTCTTCACAATGAAATTGTCATTTTCTGTTCTCATCCAGGTACTGAATGCAGAGAAATCTGACTGTGTAATTCACAGTAAGGAATGCTTTAGAGTAAGAAAGATAATCTTTACATTTCTGGGGAAATTTATTTTTTACAAAGTGTTAGTTAACTGAACTACATCTTTACTAAGTGGCGAGTTAGACTATGAAAAGGTGAAATAGAGGATTTGGCCTGGACTTGGGAGACATTTCAAGGTAAAGGGGCACTGCAGAGCCCTTGACAGACATTATGGGTATAGGTTCAAAAGTGAGGATGCAGTCATATTCCAAGAATTCACACATTCGAAAGTGAAAAAGTGCAGATGCTCAAGTAGGACCTGCGTTTGGAGGACAAAGACACTTTTTCATCACTTTATTAAAGAAGCCACAGTGTGATGGCAGGAGGAATATTGCATGTCCTTTTTTCACAGCAGCCTCCTTAGCCCCCTTGCTTTTTTATTAAATCCAAGAAAGAAGCATTGCCCTTAGGTTGACAGTAAACTGCCTGTGCAACGTTGGCTCAGACCCTTCCTAAAGCCAGGGCTAAGGTGTTCTATAGCATGATATTTACAGACTAAAGAAGGATGACATTTCCAGAATAAAGCGGCCAGCCCTGTGGTAGGATCAGCTGTCTGGAGACTCACGTCAGTTGGAAATGACTGTTTTTCCAGTTGTCCCATCACCTGTTTTCTGGAAAAAAAAAAAAAAAAAGTCTTTTTGTCTTTTGGAAGAAACCTACAGATTCATTTCGACGTGCTCTATACCATGGCAGGAGGGATATTGCAGGTCTTTTCTTTAGAGCAGCCTGCCCAATCACCTCCCCTTTTTATTAAATCCAAGAAAGAAATATTGTCTTTTGGTTGACACTAAACTGCCTATGCACCAACAGCAGAGGAGCACTTGGTAGGGAGCCTAAAGAGATGGGGAGAGGCTCTCCTATTTAACAGAATATCCTGGGCCTCCCTGCCTCTCTGTATAGTGGCTGGTTGTGTTTTGAAATATCTTTGAGAATTTCCTCTGTGAAGCTAGCCACTATAGGAAAATCAAAAGCTCTGACTTCAAGAAGCTGACATCTGAAAGTAAACACAAAGAAAGATAACTAATAATTCAAGAGTTACATAGTGAAAGATAACAATAAGCTACTGTATATATCAGAAAGCAGAATATGGTTTAGAATACAGATTGTAACCACAGCAATAATAATACTACCTTCATTGTTCTCAGTGCTAAACAATATATATATTTGATGTATATGCATGTGTACAGGTAGTATACATACGAAATTGTATTCTATATACACATATAGACATATGTCTACATGTATATACACTCATAAATAATCTTCTAAATAACAATATAAACTGTTCCTATTAATACTCAAGGATGTGACAATTAGTGGGGACTTTCCAAAGAACATTTACTAGCAGTAAATCAGTCATGAGAAATTCCTAGACTCAGCTTTGTCACTCTGAAGCACATGCTTTTAATTTCTATAACACTGCCTTCTAATAGTACAGTGAATGCAACAGAGTTTAAAGAAAAAAAAATCACTAGAGGCTCCAATAATGTGAGGAAAACAAAAGGGTAGATTGGAGAAATCCTTACAAAATGGGAGAGTGAAAACAGAAGGGCAGCAGGAGGCCTGGCATCGTGTTAGATTACACAGCATGAACAAATGTGCACAGATAAGGGGTGGGGGGACAGTGGGAAGACTGTGGGTAGAGGATGATCTTAGAGTTGAGATTTCATCCACCCCAAGATGGAATCTGTGCCCCCCACAGGGCTCAGGGGGGTCACCAAATATTCTTAAGTAAGACACATGGCACAATATTCTTCCCCAATAAGAAAGCATCTCCTGAAGGCCTCTTTTAAATGTGGTCATCTATTGTGGTCATGTTGAAACAAACACATGGGAGAAAGAGTCCTTGTATTTTAGAGAGGTATATTAATATACAGTCATATATCACTTCATAATGAGAATAGGTTCTGAGAAATGTTTCGTTAGGCAACTTTGTCATTGTGCCAACATCATAGAGTGTACTTACACAAACTTGATGATATAGCCTACAATACACCCATTGCTTCTAGGCTAGTTACTGTACTGAATACTGTAGGCAATTATAACACAGTGATATGTATTTGTGTATATAAACTTACCTAAATATAGAAAAGGTATAGTAAAAATATGGTATAAAAGATTAAAATATGGTACACCTGTGCATTTACCACTAACGGAGCTTGTGGAACTGGAAGTTGCTCTGGGTGAGTCAGTGAATGAATGGTGAGTGAATGTGAAGGCCTAGGCCATTACTGGACACGAGTGTAGACTTTATAAAACTGTACAGTTAGGCTACGTTAAATTTGTTTTTTAAAATTTTCTTTCTTCAGTAACAAATTAACTTCAGCTTAATGTAACATTTTTGCTTTATATACTTTTTAATTTTTAAACTTTTGACTAGTGATAACACTCAGCTTAAAACATAGCTACATTGCATAATTGTAAAATGTATTGTCTTTCTTTATATCCTAATTCTGTAAGTTTTTTTCATTTTAAACTTTTTTATTTTTATGTTTTTACTTTTTAAACTTTGTTAAAAAACGAAAACTAAGACATAAACACACAAAGTAACCTAGGCTTACACAGGGTCAGGATCATCAATATCACTGTCTTTCCCCTCCACATCTTGTCCCTATGAAAGGTCTTAAGGGGCAATAACATGCATGGAACTGTCATCTCCTATGATGACAATAGCTTCTTCTGCAATACTTCCTAAACGACCTGTCTGAGATTGTTAACTTTTTTCTTATAAGTAGAAAAAAAATACTCTAAAATTATGACAAAAAGTATAGTATAGTGAATACATAAACTAATAACATGTTTTTTACCACTATCAAGTATTAGGTACTGTACATAATTGTATGTGCTATACTTTTATATGACTGGCAGTGAAGTAGATTTGCTTACATCAGCATTACCACAAACATGTGAGTAATGCATTGTGCTACAATATTAGGATGACTATGTCATTACTAGGCAATAGAAATTGTTCAGTTCCAATATAATCTTATGGGGCCACTATCATATATGCAGTCTGTCCTTGACTGAAACATGGCTATGGGGCACATGACCATATTTAATGATGAAATGGTACAAAGTTTGGTGTTTGCTCTAATAAATCCACTTTGTATGTTTGGGAGGAGGGAGATAGCAGTGGAAATAAACTTGGCCATATATTGGAAATTGTTTAAAACTGGTTCATTGGTACATGGAGGTTCACAATACTGTTCTCTCCACTTTTACAAATTTTCAAAATTTTCATAATGATAAATAAGAATCATTAGCAATTTAAGTATACTTTAAATTGTGAGTTTAAAATAAAGAGAAAATATTAAATCTGAATTTTTGATAGTTAATGTAAAGCATCAGTGAATGTTTCTTAATAAACTGGGCATGATAGGATCAGATCTCAAGTTGCACCCTGTTATATTTTAAATTTTGGATAATATGATAAGTATACCTGGTACACATACAGCCCTTTGCTACCAAGTATTTTACATTCATCATTTCATATGATCTTCAGGGGTAATCCTGAGAGTAGCAGGGCCACCAGCATGAGATTTGTCCTACTTGGTACCTAATGCAACAATTCTAGTAGAGACTTGTAAATCTCTTACTTTGACTTCTAAATTTCTCATAGTACTAGAAAATTAAGCAGAGATGGACAATAAAGACAAAATAATGGTAATTCTCACTGCTGTTTAAGGAGGTACAGAGACCCAAACATATTAGCAAAAGACTGAAAGGAATAACCCCCGACTCTACTTTGTACACAGAACCCCCCAAAAATACTTGATGAATGAATAAGCCATTTCCATATCCATATACAGTTAGAATAGCCATCTACAGAGATTAAAAATTCAGCCACATCTATATATTTTTATATATCTACATTATATATTTTCTAAGTGCCTACCCAGGGTAAATTTTAATCTTTTCATGATAATTTTTAAAAGTTTATCTTTTAAAATTTTCCTTGCTTTGCCCATTTTGGGTCTGTATGAGGAAGAAGCTGAAGAGCAAGGCACGTAGCAAGCCCAACCAACTTGACAGGTATAGAGACAAAGTCTTTGAGAATTATGAATTTGAAAAAGTTGTCTTTGCCTTACACATTTGCTGTTTACCCCTTGATATGGTTTGGCTCTGTGTCCCCACCCAAATTTCATGGTAAATTGTAATTCCTGAGTATTGGGGGACCTGGTGGGAAGTGACTAAATCATGGGGGTGGATTTCCCTCTTGCTGTTCTCGTGATGGTGAGTGAGTTGTCACAAAATCTGGTTGTTTGAAAGTGTGTAGCACTTCCCCCTTCACCCTCTTTCCTGCTGGCCATGTGAATATGTGCCTGCTTCCACTTCACCTTCCACCATGATTGTAAGTTTCCCGAAGCCTCCCCAGAAGCAGAAACCTGTACAGCCCACAGAACCGTAAGCCGACTAAACCTCTTTTCTTCATAAATTACCCAGTCTCAGGTATGTCTTTATAGCAGTGTAAGAACAGATAATACACCCCTCTTTCTCCTTTCTCTTAGAGAGCTAATGAGAGGTAGTATGATATCCAGAAAAGAGCAAGGATTTCAATTCATTAAACCTTATATTGACTAAAGCAATTGTGTCCTTGGGAAAATGCTTCCTGGATTTTCTTAATTCTATGTTAAGATAAAATCAATAGCTGTACTTCCCACTTTGTAAGAAATATTAGTAGGCAAACTTGCTTGTAACTGATGTGAGTTATCACCTCCAAGGTTTGGTATATGAGGGGCTCATAGGGATCTAAATGGTTGTTTTCAAGAATCAAACTAATGAAGCTCATACGATATAATTGGAAAACCGTGTTTGATATTCTGGACCAGGGTAACCGATCACGGACCTCCGCATTTATTTGCCCATATGTTGCAACCTGTTCTGCCCAGTTATAAGGCTGACAGGCGAGGAAGGCATCAGTGGGATGGGAAGTCCAAATTAAAACAGAGCTCAGTCATTAAGCTGTCCTATTGGCAAATCTGCTGACCTCCTTTCATGCATTGCCAACCATTATTCTGGTGTTTTAGAGGTTTGGCCATTAGGCCATTAAATGCTTTGAGCTCCATTTTCCTTCTCTATAAAAACAGTGTGACACTGATGACTAGCGGGCTGTTATATTTATGTCAGCATGAATAATGTAGTAAAAGTAATAACAATCATATAATGGTCATATTTTATATGGTAGTTACTTACTATGGTGTAATTAATGTATCCTATCTTCATTATTTAATATGGGCCTCCTGGCTTGTTTCAGGCAGACAGCTGTTTATGTGGGGACCCAGATGCTGACAGTATCATGTCTGCCATAGCCGAAGAGAGGGCTAAGAAAGGGAGCCATTCAGCTCCCTTTCTCTTGTATGTTTTCTCTTCTACCTGCAAATAGTTTCTAGAACTCTGTATTTTATAACAGGGATAGCCACAGATTCTGCAACAATAGATTCTGCAAATGACAATTGACCACCTATGACAAAACTGTTAAGTGCCAGTCATAGCCCTATATCACTTGTGGGGTGTGGACTGAGATTTCTATTTTGCTCAGGCTTGGGGAGTGACTTGCCCCATCACCCACAGCTAGGATGTGGCTGAACCAAAACTGGTTTAGATTTTACTCTAAGTGCATATGCTGGCACTTTTCATACCCAACCATTTCCTTTACTCATGAAAGTGCCTTGACAGGAGACCAGGAGGAAGGAACAGATTCAATACCTAACTCAGGCTAAGTATCATGGTTCATGATTACACTTGGAGCCTTAAATTAAGTTGCATTTTGTTGTGAAAAATTCAAAAGCAGTCGATAATAATTTTTAAAAGACATAGAGGCATTGAGGAGGTTGCTTAATATATCATAGTAGCATGGCTGTTGGGAAGTGCATCTTGGCATTCTCAGGGATTCTCAGAGTATCCTCTGTCTCTACCTCCACAAGGAGCTTGGCATTTTGCAGGCACTCTGTCATCTCTGCTGATGAGACACCCACCTCTTTTTTAAAGGTGGTGAACTGCTGCTTTGATCAACTCTACTCCACCTGGTCCTGCCCTGCCTGCTGCTTCCCATGTGTTGTGTGGGTAATTGCATGAGGAAGCTGACCTGCCAATATAATGGGCCTGCTGAGATTACGGTGTAGAAAAAAAAAACAGGCTGTTTGTTTTAGAACTTCCTTTCTGTTTCCATTTTTGATGAAGTTCTGGCATGGGGTATCAAAAAGGATGTTGTTTCCTTGGCAGCAGATCTGTACTACTGCTGCTAATGAGGCCACCACAGTGAGTTTGCTCTCTGTGGAGATATGTGGGAATGGGTGAGTCTTGCACTGCTCTTCAAGTGAAACACTGTCCAAACCTGTCCCTTTTGCTCTCCATTTGTGAGATTTGTAGAATAATACTGTTCTACATTAAGGCCTTAGCTGCTAAGCATATTGGGGTAGAATCACATTTGAAGGGTAGAAGGTATTGAAACTGACTAGGTCAGGAGCTTGGAAAGAACAAATGAAGACTAAATAAGATCAGTGAAACAACTTAAGCCCAAGGGGCCCTCCTAGACAGTAGTACTCTCTGGACCTTTATCCACACTCAAAGCATGTACTCTCTGCATGTCCATGTGTGTGTGTGCATGGCAGGGAGTAGGGGCAATGGCCAGGTAGACAGTGGGCTGTGGTAGAGACCAAGCACATCATATGGGATGTCTGTTCTTTCAGTTGAAAGCCAGTTGATTCTTTGGGTATGTCAGAGAATCTCCAGGCTATGCAGCCCAAAAGAATGCTAAAAGCCACATGACAGAACTGGTCCCAGTAGAGACAATGTGGTACCTCTGCCAGGCACAGGTATCACAGAAGCCAGCTAGTCCTGGGTGCTTCTACTAGAACCTTAACCACCACTCCCCCTGGGAACTGGATGTAGCTCCCACTATCCCCTGAAAGGACTCCGCATGGGGCCTGCTTTTTAAAACTACTATTTTCCTATATAAAATCCAGCTCTTGAGTCTAATTAACAGTACCTGGGTCAAATGAGTGTACCCCAGCTCCAAAAGAGACTGGGGAACTGAGTATCTGGCTACCACCAAGAATCAAAAGGTAGGCAATGTATTACCTCAATGTAAAAAGAGTGTCCAAAGTTGCTAGGAGGCCTCAAAATTAGCAAATGCTTATTGTAATAGCAATCTGTGCAAGAGAAATTGCAAGCAGGGGATGGGATTAGAAAAAACTAGGTGATAACCAAGCCCCAAATGGCTGAAATGGACTAAGAGGAACTAAAAGGACACCAGCATCTATGATTTCAAGTCAAGGAAAACAGATCAGTGACTCACTTGGGGAATCAAAGAGGTTGCTGAGTCACGTTAAAACATGCATTCAGGGATGCTGGGAAATACGCTAGGAGAAGTTGGCTAATTAAGATCCCACTCTATTGAATATTAAGTCCCAGTCCAGGTCCTCCATAATTCAGAGACAGGGTAGATATAAGAGTTGTGGTTTTGCTCTGGTTTTGTAATGTTTTGCACTGACTTTTAGAGGGGCCGATGGGAATTGAAAGATCCTATATTCATTTAGAAACACACATTACTGTGCATATTCAAAGTGCTCGGCATATCGTTTAGGTACCAGGGATATGAAGATGAATCAGAGAGCACCCCTCTTGTTGATATACCTGCAACCTATGGAGAGCAGATGTGAAATAATGGGACAGGTAGAGATGGTCTGGGGAGGCCGTGTGGAGGAGTCATTGCTTTTCTTTTGTCTGATCCTTCTATCACAGAATTTATTCCAAATAGAAATTAAACATTCATTTTATTTTTTGTTTTATTATTTTATTTTATTTTATTTTTACTTTATTTTATTTTTTGACAGGGTCTTGCTCTGTCTCCCAGGCTGGAGTGCAGTGGCACGATTTCAGCTCACTGCAGCCTCAACTTGGCAGGCTCAAGTGATCCTCCCACCTCAGCCTCCCAAGTAGCAGGGACTAAAGGTGTGCACCCCCATGTCCAGATAATTTTGAAACTTTTTGTAGAGATAGGGTCTCCCTATGTTGCCCACACTGGTCTCAAACACCTGGGCTCAAGCGATCCTCCCGTCTCATCCTTCCATAGTGCTGGGATTACAGGTGTGAGCCACCACGCCCGGCCCTGATTGTTTACTTGGTTAATGATCTCTTCCTCCCATTGGAATATAATGGAAATGAGAGCATAGATTTCTGTTTTTTACTCTACATCCTCTGGTGCAAGGTGGAAGTTCAATAAATATGTATTGAAAGAGTGAATAGGCTGGGCGCAGTGGCTCAGACCTGTAATCCCAGCACTTTGGGAGGCCGAGGCGGGTGGATCATGAGGTCAGGAGATTGAGACCATGCTGGCTAACAGGGTGAAACTCCGCCTCTACTAAAAATACAAAAAATTAGCTGGGCATGGTGGCGGGTGCCTGTAGTCCCAGCTACTCGGGAGGCTGAGGCAGGAGAATGGCGTGAACCCGGGAGGCAGAGGTTGCAGTGAGCCGAGATCGCACCACTCCACTCCAGCCTGGGTGACAGAGCAAGACTTCATCTCAAGAAAAAAAAAAAAGAGTGAATAAAGAAACAAGGATGAGCCATTAACTGAAGCTTCCCAAATGAGTGTTTTTAGGTAGAGATTAGATGATGGCGAGATGGAGGAAATTCTAGAAAGAGGAGCCAGAATTGCCCAGGGCATGAGAGCAAAAGAAAGCTAGTGAAAGGCTAGAACTTGCAAATCACTTGGTGCTGTTGAAATAAAAATGCTGAGGCTAGTCAAGATGACTAAGGTTGGAAATCATGAGTTCAGACATGAAAGCCCATTCCATTAGTTTCTTATCTGCTATAACAAATCACCACAAACTTAGTGACTTAAAACAACATGTGTGTATTCTCTCACAGCTCAGGAATCCAGGCATGGCTTAGTTGGCACCTTGGCTTATAGTCTCACAAGCCTGTAATCACGATGTCAGGATGGGGCTGGTGTCCCATCTGCATGTCAGAGTCCTTTTCCAAGCTTACATGGTTTGTGAGCAAAATTCACTTTTTGTCAGCTGTAAAACTCATAATGGCTTGCTTCTGCAATGCCAGCAGGAGAGCCTCATCAGAAAGAGCCAGCCCTCTTGGAAGAGCTTTAACCTGGTTAAATCAAGTCCACTCGGTACAATCTTCCATGGACACACACCATAACCTAATTAGGATACTCGTATGCATCATATTCACAGACACATCCTGGGGAGGAAATTGTAGGGCCAAACACACTAGGGCAGAGAAGTTTGGAATCCATTTTAGAATTCTGCCTATCACATCACTGAACACTGCACATGTACATGTACAGATTACATATACAACATGGCAAATGGAAAATTGTTCAGACAGCTTGTCATCTGTTGTGAAACATAGGAAGTCATTGAAACGCTGTGAGAACTGGAGTAATGAGGGTATGTTGTTTTTTCTATGAATCATCCTGGCAGATTTGTGGATGATCTATTTAGAGTACCAAGGCTGCAATTCGGTGAACAAGATATCAGACTGTGACCGAGATCTAAGTGAAAGATGATGCTAGGGGTGGTGGGGCAGGAGGATGGGAATAAATGGTAACCCTAACTGCCTGTTATTTAGGTTCAACATCTAGGCTTCATCCCTGATTTTCATATTTGCCTCACATTCCATATTTAGTTAATCAGCAAGTTGAATCAATTTAACTCCCTAATATTTAGAGAATTGTAAATTCTGCCCAGAGCTATCACCTAGCTCAAACCACCATCATCTGTGTGGTTCATTTTTTAATATTTAAAAATATAATTTAGATTTATTTTCCTATCCTTTCCAGACCCCCAATCGGCTTCCCATTGCACTTAAAATGAAACAAAATTCCTTATCACGGCCTACTGGGCTCTTCTCTCATAATGTGAGGCTCTGGAACCACAACCCCACCATGCTCCAGCCAAAGGCCCTTTGCTCTGTCTTACATACCTAGACCATTCCCCAGCCAGAGCCTTTGCACTTGCTTTTCTTCCAGCTTGGACTATTCTGCCTCCAGGTATTTTTGTAGCTGGCTCCTTCACATCATCCAAGTCTCAGTTTAAATATCGCTCTGTGTTAAGAAGATAAGCACATCACTATCATAAAACCTTATTTTATTAACTCTATAAGATATATATGCAATCATGTTGTTTATCTGTTTGTCATTTCCCTCCCCTACTAGAAGAAAGTTCCAAGAGAACATCTCCACTTTTACTCCATATTGCTAATGTGCAGATCTGTAGCTAATACATGTGCAAGTGTTTAACAGATATTTATTGAATCAATATACCCATTTGAGGAAAAGTGCAAAATTGTTTGAACTTGATGATTAATGGCATGTGATTGACAATGGAAATGATATATGAAAGTTCTTGGATTTCTAATTTGGAGCCCTGAGATAAAATGTAGAGGGAAAGAAGTGGGTTTGGGACAGAAGAAAAAGGGCACATAATGGAAACAGAAAGACAATGGATAAGACATACTTGCATGAAAACCTTGTAAAAAGTTTTATGTTTTATGAAGTTCTAAGAAGCAAACTGATCAACAGTATTTTGTGATACAAAGTGATCAGACTAAAACCCAGCCATTACACTTAATATGAAGAACCTCCTGGTGCCTTTAGGGAGAGGAATTTCTTTATCACCTTTATAGTGAAGCTGAAAGCTGGGAAAACTTCAAATATCCCAAATCCTAGTCATTTAATTAAAAAATTGCTGCATGTAGATACTCAGAGAGACCTGAGGAGTGTGGGATGTGGCATTAGAGAGCCACACCTCTGCCTTTCAGCACAAACACCTTTAAACCATTCTTATCGGTTTAACAAAGGAATACTTGTTCTTGCTCAGGGTGGGTAGATGTTTCATCGGAAATTTTCATGCCCAGCATGTTTTGCTCCAAACGTTTTTCTTGCCTCTTTGAAAGGCCATGTTTATTTAAAGGAAAATTTAATCTGTCTGTGCCTGATGCTTTTCCATTTAGCTCAGCCAAATGTTTTTTTCCTAAGAATTACGTGCTGATCAAGCAATGTCGTTGCTTGTCAGAAGTGAAAGTCACACTTCCCAGTGAAAATCTCCTGACCCCACCAAAAAGCATGAATTCAGTTTAAGATGTCCCACCCCAGGGAGCCTGCCCCAGGTTATAAGCTTAAGAGAGGTGAAATAGCTTCATGTGTCCTTTTACTCTTGAGGCCAGTGCCAAAAATGAGACAATTCTAAAGAATGGTCAAACCTATGGTGGGTTTGCAAGTCTGCTTTTTCCCTGGTCCATCACCCATCTGGTAGTGAGTGAGTGTCCCCAAGTTTGTGTGCTTCCATTTTTCTTCCTCAGTAAGTAACGCTGATCTACTGACTTCAAAGCGTGTTGAGAGACAAAGTGAAATCAAGAAAGAGCAATTATTAGTGGAGGTTTTAGATCAAATCACAGGCCCTCCCCACCCCCCATATAGAATCTACTCAGCAATGGGCCAAGGATGATGAAACTGCCTGGGTCCTGCGTGACACAGAAGCTAAGAAATGTAGATTTGAATAAAATTTGTTATTTTTATTTTCCATTTTGACTTCTCATTAAGAACCATTTCATTCATGGGAAAGAGAGACTTGCACATTTGGTGGCCTTCCCTGAACGTCCATGGAGCCTGGAAGATATTCATGCCCTATTCTCTCTGTCACCTGTGACCACAGCTTGCCCCAGTGGATTCTTCCTGTGACACACAGCTTGTGCACTGGTTACCTGGCATAGCCTTCTGGTCTTTACTTGTGTTCCTCCTGACCTCCCAATATCTGGATGGATTCACAAAATCTTGCCTAATTTCTCTCTCTCTTTTCTTTACTTCTTCCTGTGACAGACTTCTCATACCAATTGATCTGAAAATAAATAGGCATGGATTGATAAGCCAGGCAGACATCTTGTAGATTATTTTTCTCCATGTCATTGTCTCACATTCATTAATACTTTGTGAACACCTATTTTACATATAAATTAGAAATAATTAAGATTATCCTTTAATAGCTTCACACTTTCCTTGGATTCCTATATGCTTTGTTGAGTGGAAAAGAAAGAAGTAAGCTTTGGCTAGTGTTGGGAATGAGAAATGAACACAAGGCTTTGGCTTCCAGTGTCTCACGTGTGACCATCATCAATCCTGGCTTCAAAGGAAGAGATGGTAATTAACCCATCCATTTCCTGAGGATAGCCTAAGTCTCCTGGCCGTCAGAGATCAGCTCGGTTCACTAAACCACGGTTCCATGGTTAGCAACTATGTCAGGCATGAGGTTGTATTTACTCTATATACATCAGCAAGTGACTACAAAATTAAATGATATTTGTGTGGATTAACTTCTCTCAACTTCCTATCCCCTAACTGCCCACCCCTGACTATATAAATATATGGGCCCTCCTGAATGCTGCTCACTGTGCTTAGAAGCAATTCCCCATTTCCCTCTGCTCTCATGTAGTCATAAGACTGCTATAACACTGCCCTCTTCTGTGCTGTCCTATGAGATCTCCACTCCACTGAGAACCGAGGGAACATCACAACCTCTTCCCCTGCCTAGGAAGGATTTGCTGGGTTTCCCTTGGCCTCACTATAATGCCAAGGCTAAGCTGTTACCTGTAATAAAAATTTACTCAATGTTCAATAATGAATGAAAGTCAAGACCTAAATATAAGTTATATAGGACAACTAAATTTGGAGAATCAGAACCATCTAGAGGATCCACTTCTATGTGTCAGGAACAGCTATGAACAATGCTTGTAGTGTCCCGAACATCTTTGCTGCCAAGTCCAGACCATCTGCCTGGAGCTGGAAAAAAAAAAAAAAGGAAATCTGCTTTCACTGTGATCTAATGCCTACTTTACCATTCCTCATTCTCTAATTAAAGATAGGCTTTGTGTCAAGGGTAATTGACAGTGAGAACATAGCCAACCCCTGTGCAAGAGTCTGCTTCTATGAACAAGAGTGCGATCTTATACTATGGTGTCCAGTAGAAGTAGAACAGCTTAATCAAAATGTCATAGTTTCAAATTGGTATATTCTAAGTTATGCATTCACAAATAATAGTATATTCATTCATTTATTCATTCATTCAATTTGCTCATTAATTCATTCATTCACTTAGAAAACCAATTCTTAATGAGCAGCTAATATTTAGCACCTAGCACAGTGGTTGGCACATAGCAGATACTCTATGAATATTGGTTTACTGAATGAATGAATGAGCCTGGTGCTTTTATTTGGATAAGCTGGTGGTCATTAAGAGAATCTCTCTAGATTCAGACAACTTGATTTCAAATCCTGACTCTGTACTCTTACTAGTGACCTTGAGCATGTTGCCTAACCTCTCTAAGACACAATTCCCTTATTGGTAAAGACTGATAATAATGATGATGGTGATGGTGACGATAACAAAATGACGCCTTTATAAGTTTGTTGTTAAGCACTTAAGGTAGGGTGAGATAATATTAGGGTATCAGAGGACCCAGTGAAATCATGTGCTAGATTTAAAATGAATCTTGTGACCCCCTGAGCCTCCTGGGTCTGGTGAGTTGCAGTCAGCTCATAAATCTCATCACGCTGAGGATTGTCTCTGCCACATCTCCTATCTATTTTCTGTGCACTATTTTGAATGTCTGCGTAAAGGTCCCTCTCTGAATGGGAGCTCTTTGGGACTCTCTCAACATGTCTAGCACTTTCCAGCTTTGCTCACCTAGAAGCAGAATTCTATACCTTATATTTCCAATTCTGTTTGAAGACCTATTTTGAATCCACTCACTGCCTGGAACTTTTGACACAGGACATGCCTAGTCCCCAGTGTTACCCGCAGCCACACCTACCAAACAGAATAAACCACTTCATTAACATCGAGCAAGCTGGGCCTCACCTGGGCTCCTGATAGCTCTTGCTTTTTAGAAGTAAAACTAGAAACTACGTTGGAGTTTTATCTCAAAGATTAAATTAACTAATGCATACAAAAGCACTTAGCATGGTAACTGTACTGAAAGGACTCAATAAATGACAACTTTTATATTAATGATGTACTATTATCACTCACTTCCATATTCCATTCATATTCCTTACCTCTTTTTCACTTTCTTTTTTATGGTACAAATTAGCTGCATCTGCATGAATTGATTGGTAGATATAATCCGTATTTTCCACAACTCCAGAAGAGCAAAGTGGTGCCCAGCACTGCAGCCATAGTGATATTGGGCATAAAATTCATGCCTACAGTATCCTCTGGGCTAATTTATCTTCCTTTGTTATTTTTAATGCAAGACTCATTGAACCATAAGGGTCTTCCCCCGCTCCGGGAAATGCTTGCCTCTAAATTTAAATTTCTTCCTAGAATCTATCAGGTATCAACATTTTAATATTTTATATACTCCAACCACACCTTCAGGACATGTGATTTGTTTACATAGCAAATGAGCTATTGGGAATTCCTTTCAAGAGAAGTTTTCATTCTTCGAATAATTCTAATGATAGCTGAGTTTCTAGGAAAATCTTTTTTGAGGTTTTGTATTATTCATGGAAGAAACCATGCCTCCCAATTTGTTGAACACCTAGATCTATTCCAGGGAAACTCACAGTAAGAAGTCATAAAAAGTTGGTGTAAAAAATGGCTATAATATTCAATTTTGCCATCAAGCTTGATGTTTTTAATACTAATTAGTTTTATGTAGGTCTTAGTATTAGAAGGGCAGTCATCTAGCAGATAAAATGAGAGAAAGAAAAACAAAATGTCTTGTCTTCTGTGTCTTCTTAAAAATAAGTACACGCATGAGTTGTTTTTTCTTTTTGATTTTTTTTAGAACAAAATGTTTTATTATTAAAATAAAAACCTTTGTAAAGAAGCATTACAGATCAAATGCTGTATTTACACTTATTGATTCAAGGTCTAATTATGCATCAAACACTGAATGGGCACAGCAATGGTTTATACCTCAAAGTAAATTGGACACACAAACACTTAGATTCTACCTCTACCAAACAATTTGATTAATGCAAAGGAAGAGAGTGGGGATACTGACACAGGAAATCTGCCCAGAAACAAACTGTTGAAAGTTACATCTCCAAAAAGGCACTTCTCATTGTTATAAAAGTGCTTAATAGCTAAACATGAACCCTGTGGCTAGCTTATACTTTCTTCAACAAGCTGCAAAGAAATGGATTGTGTTTTGATATGTTTGGACTACAGGGGAAATGCAGGGCTGCTCCCTCCATCAGCCCTCTCCATCCGCATTCTGTACTTCTCGAACAAGTGTGTACTTAGTTTTGTGTCTTCCAATGTACTCAACCTGGTGACTTTTACAATGCAGGCATCAAAAAAGTTTAAGATAAGACATTAATAATATTTATGACTAAAAATAATAGCTTTTTTTTGGTTTTCTTTAAGGTTGAAGAAAATATTAGGAAGCAAAAAGAGAGTAGTAAAGGGGCTTGGAAAGAAATATCAAAAGTTGTAGTAAAGTCTGTACTTCCTCTGAGAGGTGCTAGAAGGAGTAAAGCCAGTAAAACCATCATCATCATCATCATCATCATTATCATATTTTTATTTGATAAATATTTAAATATCTATCTTGTCTTCAGAGTTGAAAGTTTCCATTCCTATGTTTTAACCTGGCCTGCCTATGCACCTTCTGCCCTCATGCTTAAGTCTTAGAGAAATGCAATAATGTCCTCTAATTATTTTTGTTAAAACTATAGGCCCCTGCACAGGATCCCCATCAGACTTCCTACCATGGTGAGCTGGACAGAGCACAAAAGCAACCTCAAAGACACCAGTTATGCCTTTGTGTGAAAGTGTGGCTGAAGTCTTACCTAGGGAAGCCTCTCTTCTTTTTCTGAGGCTAATTCCCTGCTCCTAGAACAACAAAGTAAAGACTTTTTCCAAAATGAAAGCAGTCGAAATCCACATTTCTACCTTAAACGCTGCATGCATGAGAGAGGGTCTTGTCCCTTTCCATTCTTTGTCTCTAAGACTTCTCCCACTTCTGAGACTCCTAATAAGTGGGTCCCTGTCATAACCACTGCCTCAAGAGAATGAGAGCTTCGTACGGATTCTCCATCTCTCAGTAGCAGTTGTTCTTTAAAAGTAACTCATTGGAGACACTGCAGGTTTCATGGGGCCATTCCCTAATGACAGTAACCCTAAGATGGAGGGTTTTTGTATGGAGAGCTTTATCCCTCAAGTACCTGAAAAGAAATCAAGAAATTATAAGAAATAAGAAAAAAAGATATCTATCTAAAATTCAATGCCCTAAAACACATTCAATCATTTGTTCCCTAGATTACATTCAAATAACAACTCATAGTTTACATATTCTACTACTATGAATTTTATAAAACACTTGCGTTTATCACATGCAAATGAATATTTTCAATTATATTTTTCAATTCAATTATATTCTATTTTTTTAAATAACAAAAGTGAGTCCTGCTTGCTAAATTGACTTCCCAACTCACTAATGGATTGTGAAGTCCACAGCAGAATAACCCTGTCTCGAAAGCTCACACTCTATGAATTTATATTTTACAAACAATACTTAATAAATTTAATGATTAGCTATCCCAACATACTGAAACTAAAAACAATCAATTGCACAGAGTTAGGCAAGATTGATAGACTTAAGAATACAACAAAGAAATGAACACTTCCAGCAAGGCATGTGAAGGAACAAAAACAACTCCAAAAGCACTCAAATGGGAATTAGTTAGTGACAGAACAAATAGCTGCTCATACCTCAATAGAGACCCTGAGGAGACAGCTGCATTATGGTGCAAGTCAATAAGTGTGCTGATAATGACAACCCCAAGTAACCAGAAAAACTTTAATTGATGCTCTTCATAACATAGTTAAAGCAATTCAACAAGTTATTGAATACCTCCTTACTTAAAGCATTATATTTAAATACTATGTAGATCAATTTAGAGCTATTTCAACAAAAAATATTTATTACTAACATGAAAAAATAATTTGGCAATTTTACAACATATCTTCTGGTGTGGAAGGCTTTCAACTTACAGAAGTTCCTCTGTACACCATCCCAGTAAGACAGCCTCCCAGCATACTGAGCGGTTTGACAGTCTGAAAACCTGGCCTGTGGGAAGTACCATTTTTATTAATTTTCATGTCACTTTCCAAGTCTGCACCTCTGTTAGAGAGGTTGATACTGAATCCACACCTTCGTTTCTCTAAATGACATTCCCTAGACATAGGTGGGTAGATCTCAACTCTGTCCCACCTTCTCCTCTCTGGACCACCGGTCCCTAATCCTAGTTTCAGAATAAGCAACAAAATTTCCATTCAGCCCCTTCTCAGCAATTTGTGAAACTTTTTTTGGTTTTGTTTATTGCCTATATTGTCTTTTTGTCCACCCCTTGTATTTCTTATAGGACTTCTGCTACCTTCTCTTCTACCCAAGGGTTAGGTGTCCCTTTTTATCCTAGAAACTTATATTCCACCTTTATTTTTCTATTTTAAATGATAAAGTCTTATCTAATTTGGCACAAAAAGCTGAGAGAGGGAAGAGAGTAAGAATTGGAGGGTTGAGGCAGGCTAAGCTTTCCTTAATAGGATTCCGGAGCACCTTGAAATCTAAGGACCTCTTAGAAGGAATTTTCAACTATGGAAAATTGACTTGTGGGGAACAGTTTCTTCCCAAATGATGCTTTAAAAGGATCTCACCTGTTTTTATGCAGAAAAGGTATTCACAGGGTATCTTGTGAAATGTGTTATTGTTTACACAACTTGTAAGTCAGAGAATGGATCAATTTATGTCTGACTGAAGAGAAAAGGTTTCACAAAGACCCCAAGATGTTTAGAGTCTTAGTGCTAAGAAGGAATGTTATGACCTGGAAAATGTGTATCTACCCAATCAAAATCCCAGTAAGTTACTTTGTGGATATTGATAACTAATTCTAAAGTTGATATGCAAAGGTAAATGATTCAGGAGAGCCAATGTAATATTGATGAAGAATAACATAGAAGGACTAATACTATCCAATTTGAAGCCTTACTATAAAGCTACAGTAATCAAGACAGTGTGGTACTGGTGAAAGAAGAGGCCAATAGATGAGTGAAACAGAATAGAGAGCCCAGAAATAGATCCACACCACACCAAATGATGTTTGATGAAAGAGCAAGGACACTTTGATGGGAAAAGAATAGTCTTTACCAAGAACAGTGCAAGAACAACTGAACATCCACAGGTAAAAAAAAAAATTAATAATTTAGGCATAAAAACCAACTCAATTTAGATCATAGACCTAAAAGTGATACACAAAATTATAATATTTCTAGAAGGTTACATATGAGAAAATCTGGATGACCTTAGAAATGGCAATGACATTTCGATACAACACCCAATGTACTATGTTTTATGTCACAAGTTTGATTTTAATTTTTATCTTTCATTTAATATTTTATATGCTCTATTTATTTCTTTATGACCTATGGGTTACTTAGAGGTGTATTATGTTAGTTTTCAAGAAAATAGAACTTTCAGTTTGGGTTTTGGTTGAATACAGCTTAATTTTAATTTTGATCAATAAACATGCTCTTGTCCTTTTCCCAGATATCAACACGAGAATTCTCATGCTCTGTATGAGTTCAATCATTTAAAATTTGTTGAGAGTTGCATAATGAAGCACTATATATTCAATTTTAGTAAAAGTTTCATAAAGTCTTGAAATTAATGTGTGTTCTGTGTTGCTAGGTTGAGGGAATCCATCGGGTCAAGTTTGTCCATCATCAGGTTTGTCAAGCATGTTGTTCAAATCTTGTATATGCTTATCATTTTAAAAAGCTTTTTGCATGTTAGTTGTATCAATTATTGACAGGCTTTAAAAATCTATCTTTATCTTTGTAGATATGTGTATTTCTTTTTACATAATTATCAGTTTGCTTTATGTATTTTCAGTCAATGTTAGGAGTACATATACTTTAAAATTGTCATATCTTTCTGGTTGATTAAATAATACTACAACATTATCCATTTATCTTTAGTAGAGCACTTTTTTGCCTTAAAGCTTCTTTTGACTGATATTAATATATCTAGCCTTCCTTTACTTTCCGTATCCTGATTCCTTGTTTTAAATGTATTTATTATAAAAACTACACTGCTGTTTTTATTGTTTTATTTACATCTACATATTTTATCTTTTGTCTTATTTCATTTTTATTTAATGTAATTACTAATATAATGGATTTGTATATATCACCTTAGTTTTTAATTTGTCTTCTTGTTCTTTCTTTATGTATTCTCTTTCTCCTTTTTCTGTATTAACTATTCTTTCTCATTCCATTTTTCCCTCTACTGATTTAGAAATTTAAAAAAAATTTTTTTAATTTTTTGGTGTCACCTTGAAAATTAAAACAAGCATTCTTAGTTGATCAATGTACAAATTTATTAGTATGTTATTTTGAGATTTGTATTGTAGCCATTAAGAAATCACCTGTTTAATGCTTGCTCTTGAAAAACTTCTAACATCCTCTTACTGATTTTCAGATTTATTTTTGTCTTCTGTGTTCTGCTATTTTACTATAATTTAAATGGATGAAAATTTATTTGTATTTATCTTTATAATATAGTTCTTCTCAAATTGGTATATTTCTTTATATGTGGAAAATTATTAGCCAAGTATACTCCAAATATTGATTCTGCTATGTTTCTCTTCTCTCTTTTTTCTTTTATAAAATTTATTTTTAATTGGCAAATAATAATCGTATATATGTATGGGGTATATTGCAGTGTTTTTATATAATTCATAATTTCCATACAATTCACAACTCTTTTTGCCTACATGCACAAAGTATGTTGTTATTGTTGTCTTTTCTTGAGACTGATACTGCAACTAGAACATATCTTGCTGTTGTTCATGATGGCTCAAGGGCATATTATTTTCTTTCAAAAGGCACTTTAAAATATTTCAGAAACTTCTTGAAAAAATAGATTTTAATATCTATTCTTTTATCTTGCTTTGGTTTTCTTTTCAAGGACTCCCATTATACATATTTTTGATCTTTTTTTCTATACTCAATGTCTCTCATTTTTTTGCAACAGCTTTCTTGTTTGAATCTCATTTTTAATTTCTTTACATTTGAATTTTTTCTAAAGATATTATTTGTTGTGTTTATTTACTTCTGTATTTCTTCTAGTTTAGTCACTTTTCAAACTAATATTTACTTTTTTCTGAGTTCTTCTAATTCCAACTTATGTTCTTTCATGTATTTAATTTTGTCAATATATTTTAGCTATTTTATTATAGTACATTATAGTTTCAATTTACCTATTAAGTATGCCATTCAGGCATTGTTGTTCTCACTGGAGAAATGCTATTCTACTTCTTAGTTTCTTTTTCTTTATAACTTTATATGAAATTTTGCCTGAATGTTTTTCTAATGTATAATTATACGTAAAAGTGAATGTCCTAAACTTGTAAATGGAGATGTGATTTAGATAGCCTTTATAACATAAATAATTTGCATTCTCTATTGGTTTAGTGTATTGTTAGCAGAAGCATGACAGCTTGTTCCACAGGTTATCCTGGCTCTATTTCTCTCCTCCACACTTTACATCTCCTCTTGCCTTTATCTCTGTTACTCTATTCTATTTAGCTTTGATTTTACTCCTAGCAATTTTCTCCTCAGTCATATGTCCTGTGAGAATGGAGCCTTAGCTGATCCTCTTCAAAAGTTTATAAGGACTGAACTAGTCCAGGCACTTCAGGCCTTATCTCAAGTCCCTTATGTTTAGCTATGAGTGGAGGGGGCATGACTTATTTCATTTTCAGTTGCTATTCTCAAACTGGCCTGGCAATCTTTTCAATGAATATCTTTTAGCTTTTGAGATTATTTTCTTCTCATGTTGGTTATATTCCCCATTGTTTCCTCTTACTTATTTCATTACAGTCTCTGATACTGCACAAATCTTGTAGCTATTGGTGATTTGTCCTTACAGACTTAAGATTTGGAGTATATGAGAAAATCCATTGCCTACCTTTTTTATAGATTGCATTCATAAGTTTTTGCTTTTTGCAGCATTGTGGCTCTGTCTTAGGTGAAATAGGGGGAAATCCAGACACTGTATTTCCCTTGTTATTGCCAACTTCCCATATTTATTGGATTCATTATGCTTCATTATTTCTTTATTTTTTATAAGCTATTTTTGAAATTATTTGAAGCCTATAGTAAATGTGCATTGCTGACTTTATCTGTATAAACCATTAAAAATTAAACTCATGGGCTTCTGATTTCAGACAAAATGGAATAAGAACGTTCCATATTATTCTTCCCACTAATTATAATTTTGGAAAAAGTATAAAGCCAACCATCAGAAAACACTGAAAGATGGAAAAAAGATGAGGCAGTCTGTCTTGAGAAATTGACTCAAGAGATAACTCAATGGTGCAATGATGAATTCCATCAAATTACTTTTTTCCTTTTTTTCTTTCTTTTTTTCTCCTTCCTTCCTTCCTTCCTTCCTTCCTTCCTTCCTTCCCTTCTTTCTTTCTTTGAAGCAAATGTTTTTCCTCAAAAGCCAGATAGTTTTATATTTGCTGGTCACGTGGTTTGTTAGAACTATTCAGTTCTGCCTTTATAGCATAAAACATGACTGTGTTTCAATAAAACTTTACTAAAAAACTAGATAGTGGGTCATATTTGGCCTACAGGCCATAGTTTGTCAACCCTTGCTATATGTCCCAATGAGCACAATAGAGCTGTCCACAGATCAGAACAGAAAGAGAGATGGCCCACTCTTATTCCACCTAGTACTTTAGAGATCCTAGGTCAGAGCTTGTCAATCATCCCCCTACACTAAGGCCAACAGAGATAATACCCCTTCCTTCTCCAAATGGGGAGACAAAGTCATAGTGTTCACCTCTTTTTAGAAACAAGCAAGTGACAGAAAAGAGGGGGCACTCTACCTGTTCTCAATGACAGATAAAATGTGTGGCGTTGCAAGAATTTTGAGAGCAGGACTACAGCATGGTATAATGCCCAGGTTTCAGATGAACCTCTGGATATCGTCAAATAGAAAAGATTAGAACAGCACTGTAAGGCTTCAAAAACCAAACTGAAAAACCGCATTCCACAAAATTGACCTAAGACATGCAGAATACCTGCTAAAATATGATATTAAAAGAGAAAACAGAGTCTCATATGTTAATACTAAAAATATCCAGAATAAAATCTAAATTTACTATTCATATCAAGAACTGGAAAATCTCAACTTAAGCAAGAAAACACAACCAATAGATATTAACCCAGAGGTGAAACAGAGATTAGAATTATTAACAAAAATTATAAAGCAGCCATCAAAATGTTCTAATATGCAATTATAAACATGCTTAAAAAAATAGAACATCTTAGACAAGAAACAGAAGATACAAAAAAGAGCAAAAGAAAACTTTAGAATAAAAAATTCAGTAGCTAAAATAAAATACTTAGTGGGCTAAATAGAAGAATAGAAATGACAGAGAAAAGAATATGCTAATTTGAAGATAGATTAAGAGAAATGATGCCATTTAAATGGCAGAAATAAAATGAATTAAAAAAAACAAAGACCTGGGCATTAAAAAAATGTCTAACATTAAGGTAATTGTAATCAAAGAAGGAGAAAAGACAGTTTTACAGCTGATAAAATATTTGAATATATAGTAGTTTAAAAACTTTCCAAATTTTGAGAACACATAAACATGCAGCCTAAGAAACTCAGTGATTTCAAACTATTATGAACTAAAAATAATCTGTATCAAACACATAGTAGTTAAGTTTATTAAAACTAAATATAAAAATAATATCTTGAGAATAGTCAGCAAGTGCTGATATGTTAACTATGGGAACAGTGATCTGAATAACTGCAGATCTGTAGATCTAACACAACTCTTATCAAGATCCTAGCAGATATATTTTGCTGAACTTACAAGCTGATGCCAAAATACATATGGAAATGCAAAGCACCAATAACCGCCAAAAAAAACTTAAAATAAGTAGAAAGGCTTTATTGTTTTCAAAAACTACTATAAAGCAATAATAGGTGGCTCACGCCTGTAATCCCAGCACTTTGGGAGGCCAAGGTGGGCAGATCACAAGGTCAGGAGATCGAGACCATCCTGGATACCAAGATGAAACCCTGTATCTACTAAAAACATAAAAAATTACCCAGGCGTGGTGGCGAGCACCTGTAGTCCCAGTTACTTGGGAGGCTGAGGCAGGAGAATGGCATGAACCCAGGGGGTGGAGCTTGCAGTCAGCCAAGATTGCACCATTGCACTCCAGCCTGGGCAACACAGCAAGACTCCGTCTCATAAAAAAAAGGCAATAATAATTAAGACAGTGCAATAATTGCCATAAGAGTATATATATATAGGTAATGGAACAGAGTTTAGAGTACCTAAATAATTACACAAATAATAAGTACATAAATAATAATTATTTCGGTACTCTAAACTGGATGGTCAATTGGTTTTTGACAAAAATGATCCAATAGTTCAATAGGGAAAAAGATATTTATCTTTTCCATTAATTGTGCTGAAACTATTAGATATTCATGTAGTAGTTCCCTGAATCCAGGAGTGGGAATCAAGATTGACTGCAATGGAGTATGAAGGTTCTCTTTGGTGTGGTGAAAATGTTCTAATACTGAATTATGATGATGATTGTAAAACCCTGTAAATTTAGCAAACATCATTAAACATAAAATGTGTGAATTGTATGTTTTAAAATTACATCTCAATAAAGCTGTTGAAAAGAAACAACAAAAAGATAACTAATGCTAGAGAATCTGTATTTAACTATTTAGAGCTTTAAAAAGAGAACACAAAAAAATGGAAAAAAAATCAAAGAAACTATTTTAAATAATTTCCTCAAGGTGAAAAACAAGGTAATACATGACACCTAAGCAAAACAAAACAGTGGGATCATACTTAATGGTGAGAGACTGAACTCTTTTTTATTTTATTTTATTTTATTTTATTTATTTTTTAATTTTTTGAGACAGAGTCTTGCTCTGTCACCAGGCTAGGGTGCAGTGGCACGATGTCGGCTCACTGCAACCTCCACCTCCCAGTTCAAGTGATCCTCCTGCCTGAGCCTCCTGAGTAGCTGGGATTACAGGCACCCACCACCACACCCAGCTAATTTTTGTATTTTTAGTAAAGACAGGGTTTCACCATGTTGGCCAGGATGGTCTCGATCTCCTGACCTCATGATCCACCCGCCTCGGCCTCCCAAAGTGCTGGGATTACAGGTGTGAGCCACAGTGCCCTGCCAAGAGACTAAACTCTTGTCACCTAAGATTAAGAAGGAGATAAAATGTTCATCACTGTTCTTATCACACTTGTTAAACATCCTACTAGAAGTCCTAGCCAGCTTAATAAGAAAGGAAAAAAAAATTGTCTTATAGATTGAAAAAAAGCAAAACAAAACATATATATTTAGAATCTTAGAAAATTCCTAAAGATATACAGGAAGCTAATAAAACAAATAATTGAGCTTAGCAAGGTCATGGGTTCCAAAGTTAATGCAGAAGAGTCGATTTTATTTCTATATACTAGCAATGAAAAATTAAAACTTAAAATTAATTGAACAAGACCATTACAGCTCCAAAAATCATGAGCTATAAAATATTAGGTATAAATATTATGAAGTATATGAAATATCTGTATGCTGAAAACTATAAAACACTAATGTGAGAAAATCATTTTTACATAAAACCTAAATTACTGTAGATTATGCCATTTTTATAATTTAGAAGTCTGGATGTTACCAAGATACCAATTTCTTCCCAACTAAGGAGAATATTCTCAGGGTAGTAATGACAAGGATCTCAGGAAGAATTGTGAGGCTGGTCCACAGAACAGCCATTTCAGAGCGCGTCAGTTTAACACTGGGTTCCAGAAAGGAAGTTCCTAAGGAACATGTGGTGCTGCCTTTTTATTCGACAAATTACTCCTGATGAGACTGAATTTAAAGATGTTTCATATTTCTGAGAGAGTTCAGGCACAGATGAATGATAATAGAAAAAAATTAAAAACATCACAACTGTTTACTCAAGGAAGAAAATATGGTACCCAAAAAAGACAATCTCTCTGTGTGTGTATGTGTGTTTGTGTGTGTGTGTGTTAGTGATTGTGGTGGTTTGAGCGATAAAGCTTGACATTATAAAGTAGGAAGTCAGGAGAAAGTAATTTTTAAAATTAGGATATAGGAGTATAAATTGTTATTTAGGAACACAGCATTAAACAGCTAAAGAAATAACTAAGCCAGGTGCAGTGGCTCATGCTTGTAATCCCAACAGTTTAAGAGGGCAAGTGGGGAGGATCACTTGAGGCCAGGAGTTCAAGACCAGCCTGGGCACCATAGTAAGACCCCATCTCTAAAAAAAAAAAAAAAAATACAATTAGCCAGGTGTGCACCTGTAGACCCAGCTACCAGGGAAGCTGAGGTGGAAGAATGGCTTGAACCCAGGAGGTCAAGGCTGTAGTGAGCTGTGATTGCACCACTGCACTCCAAGCTGGGTGACAGAGCAAGACCCTGTCTGGAAAAAAAAGAGAGAGAATAATAACTAAAATAAAAGTGGAATTGGTGTGGAGCAAAGGACTGATGCTTATTGTAATAAGTATATTGTAAAATTTTATCATTTAAATTTTTTAATATGTACAAAGTTTTTTAACTATTGAAGTATGGCATACATACAGAAGAATAGATATATTATTAGTGTATTATTAGTGTACAGCTTAATGACTTTTACAAAGTTTAACTCTGCTTTGAAAATTGAGAAAGCTTTTAGTTTGTCATCTTCCATGAATTCTCTTATCGCTAGAGCCGTCTGTAATCTTCTCATTTACATCAGACATTCCATTAAGTAGCATCATTGCTACTGCTCATGTTAAGTCCACATATCGACATGTACAATCCTTCAGCCACAACATATATGTGCACTGACTCCAGAGCAAATTACAAGTTATCTGAGAATATAGGACCTGCTCAGACCCAGTTATTGGAGAAAGCCAACCAGCCAGCTGCCTGGATCTCCCATGGTAGTGCATTCAGTCTTGACTGGGATAAATAGGAACTATGTGGCTAGTTAGTTCAGGTTTCTAGACACAAGTTTGTGTGTGTGTGGCTGGGGGAGGTGGAAGTAGATATAAATTGTTCCTACTACTGTTCAATCAAGGAATACACTATTTTTTTTTTTTAGATGATGTCTCCCTGTGTTGCCTGGCTGGCCTCTAACTCTTGGGCTCAAGCAATCCTCCTGTCTCAGCCTCTCAAGTAGCTGGGACTACAGGCAGTCTCCACTGTGCCCGGCAAGGAACATGCTATTATCCTGAATGTAATTCCCTGCATTCTAAATGTGTTGAGTCCTAGCTACTGGCAGATCTTATGTTTGCTGAATACAAACAAAATCTACATCCTGAATGTCTTTCACATTCTTAAATATACTTAGTGTGTATGGTTACATAAGTTTGGGGAAGGAAGCAATGAAAAAGCTAATTATTCCAAACAAGTAAAAGAGAAATGAGTGTACTAATCTTAGGCAGGTGGCGATCCTGATAATCTCTGGAAAGAAGAGTACAAGAGACCTAGTCACTCCATGTGGAGGAAAAGAAACTCAGGCAATATTTTATATGTAATTTTATTTTTCAGTGAAATGCAGTATAAACCCCTTTTTCTATTTGCCCAATGAAATCTTCAGTAAATTAACCAGGATTCACTAATTTTTCTTTTCAAAGTTAAAATTTACTTTAGTTAGTGCAAATCAAAAGACAAGAGGGCAGTAAGTGTAAGAACTACAAATCTTTAAAAAGAGATATACATGCCGGGCATTGTGGCTCATGCCCGCAATCCCAGCACTTTGGGAGGCCGAGGTGGGTGGATCACCTGAGGTTGGGAGTTCGAGACCAGCCTGACCAACATGGAGAAAAATACATCTCTACTAAATACATCTCTACTAAAAAATACAAAATTAACCGGGCGTGGTGGTGTATGCTTGTAATCCCAGCTACTCAGGAGGCTGAGGCAGGAGAATCGCTTGAACCAGGGAGGCGGAGGTTGCAGTGAGCCGAGATCATGCCATTGCACTCCAGCCTGGGCAACAACAGTGAAACTTTGTCTGGAAAAAAAAAAATAGAGAGAGAGATACATTACCTTAATGAACAGAAAGTCAGTTTGTTTCTATCACCACTAAACGAGTATTGAAAACATATTTGCAATCATAGGTTTTGAAAGGAACCAAATCATTAGCCTCAGAGGGCACTACATGTCTTTGTTCCACCCTGAATTTTTCTATTAAATAAAGTTTATTCTAACATCTTCATTTTTTTCCCTCAAACATTTGTTATATGCTCTACTTTGGATTACTAATTGAACTGGTTTGTGTGAAAGTTTCTGGGTTTAGTACTGGAAGTGCTTTTTTTGGGAAACTTTCAGTCCTGGGAAAACTAGGATTATTGGTCACTCTAGAACTCTGAAGTGATCTGGCTCCATGTCAGCCTCGGAGATATTAACAGGTGATTGTGGGCTGAATTGACGAGATGAAAGGATGGAGATATGTCAAGGAATCTATGCTGCTTCAAGTTATGGTCAGCTTAGGGTGAGACAGGAGAGGAATCACTTGAAACTCTCAGGAAGCCACGTAAAACCACAACACCGGATTATAGGCAAAAAGTTTGCTGTCACACTTGCTGTTTTATCCGGGTTGTCTGGCTCTGCTCTGAATCCTGTCTTAAAAGCAGCATCCTCGTATTCTTAAGAAAACCTAAACTTTAAGTGACAGTACATAAATAGCTGGAGAGAAAAATCTAGTTCAATATAGGCCAGAGAAAATTCAAACCCCCACAAATCCCCACCCTCAAGTCCTCAAGGCTGGAGGAGTTAAGAGCATTACATCACCAGCGGCTGCTCCCATTGGCTGATGGTACCTCAAGGACCAGAACACCTGCTCCTTGGACTAACTCTTTCCTTCCCTTGCATAGCATCAGAAATCTAGCTATCATCGAATAGAACAAAAGGCTGGGCAATGACAGCTTTTCAGAGGGGCACACCCTGCTGGGTCACTGCTTCAGCACGCATGTCAGTAAGAGCATGTCCGCAGGCAGGACAGAGTGAGCCCAGGCGAATACCCTCCTTCTTAGGAAGTCTAAGATGCTGGCTTGACTGAGAGTTGAAAGAGATCTCGGGTGAACTAAATGTGTTTGCTTTCTTCTCTCACTAGTGCTATCGAAAAAGATTCTCATTCTAATAAGTTTTGACAAGAGCTGGCAAGAGGAGCAGGTGCCAATGAATCCAACTAGTCAGAGGCATTAGAGACATCGTGGGCACCAGAGGATAAAGGTGTTGCCATGGGAACCAAGTGAAAGGTGTTTGGTAGTGGCTGGTTAGGAGGTTTGTTTTCTTGTTTAAGACAGAGCTGAACAGCTGCAAGTCATGCTCTGTTTTCTACTTTAGTATCAGTGGGTAAATCCCCCTTCTCTCCTTTTCCCCATCCCCAGCCTTAAATAGGATTTGAGGAATTTAATTTCTCTGCTAACATGAATAATGCTTAAATATGAGGCACGCCAAAATCTTTTGAAAAAGGTATTTTCAGCAAATCAGGACAATTCTAATCACAGAACTCTTCATGTTAGAAAGAAAATTGTTGCTTCAGGGTCAGAGTGGTGTGTGTGTGTGTGTTTTTTTTTTTTCTTTTTCTTTTTCTTTCTTTCTTTTTTTTTTTTTGCAGAATTCAAAGACATCCTTTTGAGCTGCAGAGCTCACTCTGTAGCTTGCATATATGTCTTTCCATTTTGTGTTCTTTGGCACTCATACTTCTAGATTTTAGGATGACTCACATGCCCTGGAAATGACCCTGAAACACATGACTGCTGAAGGAAGAGGATGGGTTCTCTGAATTTTGCTGGTCTATTTGAAGACTTTTAAAGACAAAAGAAAAAAGCAAAGACAAATGTTGAGTTTAAAAATAGTAATTCTCCAGCAACAAGTATTATAATGGGGACTACCATGCATCTAGTCCTCTTATAAGAGCTTTGAAACACACAAGAGGAGGGTCAAACTTAGGAATTTGATGATCTGCCAGACTGAGGGAGCAATAGATTTCTCTCGATCAGACAGAGGAACATGAAAGGGTTAAGGGGGTTCTGAGCTACAGGAAACTGGAGGAAAAGTCAGGAGGATAAAGAGCTGATATCCTGCGTGAGTGGAAGGCCTCAATGAGAATAACCAGCAGATGTTATGGGTGCCCAGCAAGCAGAAGTACACCATGAATGGAATAATGGTCACCCTGGTCAGTCCAAATAGGAGCTTGGTTGCTGAAATTAGAACTCAAAGTTCAGGCTTCGTTATAGGGATCAGGGCCAAGACTAGTTACCAGTATCCATGCATACAATTAAAATGGGAGGGGTCACCTTGTTACAGTGATGCTGGATCACATGGGCATTGGGCTGGCATTCTTTTATCCATCGCCTAATGAGGCACAGGGTTGTCTTTTTATTTAGAGGTTGTAGTTAATTATGACTAATAAGAAGGTTATAAAAGGCAAATAAGGAGTGTTATGTCAAATTCTCAGCCTTCAAATAATTTATAACTCCATTGTGCAAACTAAGGCTCTCAGACACACAGGTTGCAGTATAGCGCAATTAAATGTCAAATCAGATACACAGCTTCTCAGTGCAGTAGAGGGAACAGAAGATAGAGATTAGTCTGGACAGTAATAATTGGTGGGACATGGGCTCCTAGAAGAGCTGCCTTGCAACTACCCATTCACTCATGTATTCAACAAATATTTACTAACTAGCTACTTTGAAACAACACAGAATATGTGCTGGTATAAAATAGCCATGCTCGTTGTCCTAAGGGAGATTACAGTCTATGTCATAAGGGTTCCATATGAATATAAGTGTGAGTGTCTGTTTTAACTGGAAGTTAAAATTGGCATTAGAGAAAAAATGAAAACCTAAGCTTGTAAAAATTTGAGCAAAGAGGGAATTCCACACAAAAGCCAAAATAATCTTTGTGAGTGTTGAAGTTATTTCATAAGGCACTTTCATCAGGAAAACCTACTGGAAACCCTTGCTCCTGTCCAACAAATCACTAATGATGTTTGGCATATTCTCCCAAGTTGGGAGTATCAGATGCATCTGGATTACAATCCTTCAGCCTATTAGGCATACTATCTCTGTGGCGTGAAAAGCCAGGGCCAGTCATTAAATTATCTGCATATCTTAATTTATCATATTAGTCAGAACTCTGAAAGGATATTAAAGAGTTTAAATGCAATATACAGTGTTTAATTTTGTTTACGTTTTTATGTAGGGTACATGGGATTAAGAAATTGTTAGTAAATAACAGGTCTAGATTATGAAGTATTTACTAGTAACAAAGAAGAGGAGAAGGGGCTCTGAAGGTTGGTGTTGCCAAGTGTCTGTTTTAACTGGATGTTAAAATAGGCATTAGAGAAAAAATGAAAACAGAGACATTTGCATTGTGTGAATACCAGCACCCAGTGTGAATGGCCCTATCCTTGATCTAGATTAAGAGTAAAATTATATTACCAGAGAAGATCAGAGCTGGACATGTTTTTTTTTTTTCTCTTGAATTCCCCCAGGAAAAGATATTCCCCAAGGATATTCAGGAACTTCCTTGAATATAAGGAAATATAATGAATATAAAGAAAACATATTTCCTTATATTCAAGGAAATTTATTGCCAGAGAAGAAAAGTTAATTTTTCTATGGAAGACAGACTAGTAAGTATAGGCTTCATTCAAGTTAAAACTTCCTATTCATTTATACAATATCCCCTCTCAAATATCTAAATGGACAGTCACAGAGTTACACTTTGGGCCTCAGAGCATCTTATTTATCCCTTATCACAATCATCATGTGTACCATGATGATCTACTTTCCACATTATTTTTACTATATGTTTTCAATTCATATACAGTAAAATTGACTTTTTGGTGTACAGTTCTGAGTATAAATACATACACTATAACAACCGCAATAGGTGTATGCAATAGTTCCATCAAGTCAAAAAACTTCCTGGTGTTGTCCTTTTGTAGTCATTCTCCCTATCCCTGGTGTATTAGTCCATTCTCACACTGCTATAAATAACTACCTGAGACTGGGTAATTTATGAAGAAAAGAGGTTTAATTGATTCACAGTTCCACCAGCCGTACAGAAAGCATGGCTGGGAGGCCTCAGGAAATTTACAATCATGGTGGAAGGGGAGGCAATCACATCTTACCATGGCAGAGCAGGAGAGAGAGAGCAAAGGCAGAAGTGCAATACACTTTTAAACAATCAGATCTCATAAGAACTCACTATCATGAGAACAGCAAGGCGGAAATCTGTCGATTTATAATTTGATATGAGATTTGGGTGGGGACACAGAGCTAAACCAAATCACCTGGCAACTATAGATGTGTTCTCCATCACTGTATCTTTGTATTTTCAAGGAGATTATAGAGCTACTCACAGTGGTTTATACCTGTAGTCCCAACTACTCAGGAGGATGAAGCAGGAGGATGGCTTGAGCCCAGGAGTTGGAGACTTTAGTGAGCTATGATCACTCATTGGACTCCAGTGTGGGTGACACAGCAAGACCCAGTCTCCAAGAAAAAGAATTTTTTTAAAGGATTCTCATATAAATGCAATCATGTAGTACATACCAAGAAAAAGAAATTTTTTAAGGATTGTCATATAAATGCAATCATGCAATCATGTAGTACATAACCTTTTGAGACATTTTTTATCCAACCAGCATAATGCATTTTAGATGAATCCAAATTGGTGCACATGTAAATAGCTTATTCTATTTTAATTACTGAGTAGTATTCCACTGTATGGATGTTTCCCAGTTTGCTTAGCTATTCACTATTTAAAGGGCATTTAGCGGTTACAAGTTTTTGGCAATTAAAAATAATGCTGCAATGAATAATGCAGGTACAGGTTTTAGTGTGAGCATTGTTTTCTTTTTTTGAGATGGAGTCTCGCTCTGTTGCCCAGGTTGGAGTGCAGTGCTGTGATTTCAGCTCACTGCAGCCTCCTCCTCCCCAGCTCAAGTGATTCTCCCGCCTCAGCCTCCCTAATAGCTCGGATTATAGGCATGCACCACCACACCTAGGTATTTTTTGTATCTTTAGTGGAGGTGGGGTTTCACCATGTTAGCCAGGCTAGTCTGGAATGTCTGACCTCAGGTGATCTGCCAGCCTCGGCCTCCCAAAGTGCTGGGATTACAGGTGTGAGCCACTATGCCTGGCCATTTGCTTTTATTTTCTAGGGTAAATACCCAGGAGTGGAATTACTAGGTCATAAAGTGTGTTTAACTTTATAAAATACTACTAAAGAGTTTTCTAGAATATTGCTTTCTAACTAGCAATATATGAGCCTTTTAGTCATTCCACATCCTCACCAAAATGTGGTAATGTTGGTAACTTTTATTGAAGCCATTCTAATAGATGTGTGGTGATATCTCTTAATTGCTTTAATTTGTACTTCCTTCATGATTAACAGTATCATCTTACGATATTATCTTCATGTATTTATTTCCCATATGTGTATCTTCTTTGATGGATTGTCTGCTAAAGCCTTCAGCCTGTTTATCAATAGTGTTGTTTTCTTATTTATGAGTCTGGAAGTTATTTCCATATTCTGCATACAAATCTTTTATCAGATATATAAAGCAAATATTTTCTCACAGTTGGTAGCTAGATTTATTACATAATTTTAATTTAATTCAATTTAATTTAATTTAATTTAGAGACAGGTTCTCCTCTGTCAACCAGGCTGGAGTACTGTGGCATGATTATAGCTCACTGTAATCTCAAACGCTTGTGCTCAAGTTATCCTCCTGCCTCAGCCTCCCAACTAGCTGGGGTTATAGACATGAACCACAACATCTGGCCTTTTCTCTTTTCTTTTCTCTTCTCTTTTCTTTTCTTTTTGAGATGGAGTCTGGCTGTTGTTGCCCAGGCTAGAGTGCAATGGTGCGATCTCGGCTCACCACAACCTCCGCCTCCCAGGTTCAAGCGATTCTCCTGCCTCAACCTCCTGAGTAGCTGGAATTACAGGCATGCACCACCATACCTGGCTAATTTTGTGTGTTTAGTAAAGACGAGGTTTCTCCATGTTGGTCAGGCTGGTCTTGAACTCCCAACCTCAGGTGATCTGCCCGCCTCGGCCTCCCAAAGTGCTGGGATTACAGGGATGAGCCACCACGCCCAGCTGGCCTTTTCTTTAACATAATTGTTGAGGTATCACTTACTTACCATAAAATTCATCATAATTTTACAATTTACTGGATTTTAACAAATTTCCATAATTGCACAACCATGACTACATCTACTTTTAGAACATTTCCATCATCTCAATATATCTCTAAAACTGTTTACAGTTAATTTTCATTTTCACTGCTATACCCAAATGACCACAAAGCTACTCTCTGTTTCTGCAGATTTGCCTATTCTGGACATTTCATACAAATTGAATCCTACAATGTGCCTTTTGCATCTGGATTCTTTCCCTTAGGATAATGTTTTTGAGATTCATTTATGTGGCATGTATCAGCACTTTATTCTGTTTTAACTGCCAAATAGTATCCCATTGTAATATCCTGTATTTCTTTTTTCATTTTCTGGTTGATGGACATTTGGATTGTTTTGCTTTGGGGATACCATGAATAATGCTGCTATGAACATTCGCATGAAGAATCGGAATAGAAACGTTTCATTTTTCTTTGGAAGATACTTAGGAACAGAATTGTTGTGTGTGCAGTAACTCCATGTTTAAAGTTTTCTAGAGCTGCCAAACTACTTTTGAAAAAAGCTGTACCATTTTACATCCAAACTACCGAAGTATCGGTGTTTCCCTTTCTCCACATCTTTACTAACACTTGTACTGTCTCCATATTTTTTTAATTAAGCATTTTGAGTGTTATCTCACTTTGGTTTTAATATACATTTTCATAATAACTAATGACAATAAGTATCTATTCATGCACTTATTGGCCATTCCTATAACTTCTTTGGAGAAATATCTATTCAAATATTTTAACTATTTGTAGTTGAGTTGTTTATCTTCTGATTATTGAGTTTTTTGGGTTCTCTAATTATGAATACCTGTGCTTTATCAGAAATGAAATTTGTAAATGTGTTCTACCAGTCTATGGCTTGTCTTTTCATTTTCTTAATGATGTCTTTCAAACCACAAAAGTATTTAATTTTGATGAAGTCCAATGTATTGCTGTTTTTCTTTCATGAATTGTGTCTTTGATGTTGTATGTGAGAAATGTTTTCCTAAATCAAGATCCTGAATTTTTTTCTTCTGTATTTTTAAAAAATTTTATAGTTTAGTCCTTATATTTGTACCTATGATTTATTTTGAGTTTATTTTATGTGTAGAGTAAGGTAAATGTTAAAATTAATCTTTTTGCATGTGGATATCTAATTATTCTAGCACTGTTGGTTAAAAAAACAAACAACAAAAATAAAAATAAAACACCCTAATTCTTTTCTGTTGAATTGCCTTGACAACTTCACACCTTTGATGAAAATCAATAGACTATATATGTAAGGGTTTATTTCCAGAGTCTCAGTTTCATAGATGTATAATTCTATATGTAAGCCAGTTCTGCACTCACTTGATTACACTAACTTTTCAGAAAGTTTTGAAATTAGGAAATGCAAATCGTCCAACTTTATTCTTTTTCATAACTGTTTTAGCTATTACAGACCCATGCCTTTCCACACAAATTTTAGGATCAGCCTATCAATTTTTGCAAAATGAGTATTGGAGATTTGACAGGGGTTGCATTGAATCTATAGAATACTTTGGGGAAAGATGTCATCTTAAGAATACAGAGTCTTCCAATCACTCATCTTAGAATACCTTTCCACTTATTAGAGCCAATTTAATTTCCCTTTAATTTCCCTCAGCAATGTTTTCACTGTGCAAGACATGAAATCTGTCTTTTAATTTCCATAACAATGCCTTTCATGAATTACAAGATTTTAATTTTCATAAAATTCACAATTTTCATTACATGATTTATTTTGTTAGAATATGTTAAAACTCTTTGCCCCAAACAAAGTCATGAATGATTTATCCTTTATTTTCTTGAAACTGTTTCATATTTTTATATCTTGCATTTAAACCTATGTCTGGGCCGGCTGCATTGGCTCACGCCTGTAATCCCAGCACTTTGGGAGGCCAAGGTGGGCGGATCACGAGGTCAGGACATCGAGACCACCCTGGCTAACACGGTGAAACCCCGTCTCTACTAAAAATACAAAAAAATTTGCCGGGCGTGGTGGTGGGCACCTGTAGTCCCAGCTACTCTGGAGGCTGAGGCAGGAGAATGGCATGAACCCGGGAGGGAGAGCTTGCAGTGAGCTGAGATTGCACCACTGCACTAGAGCCTGGGCGACAGAGTGAGACTCTGTCTCAAAAAATAAATAAATAAATAAATAAAATAAACCTATGTCTGATTTTGTGTTATTTTTGTGTAAATTGTGAATATAATGCGAAAGGTAAAGGTACGTCTGTGCGTGTGTGTGTGTGCGTGTGTATGTCTGCTTATGGGAGTCCAATTGTTACAATATCATGTTTTCAAAAGACTACTATTTATGTAGGCTGTTTTTTTTTTTTTTTTTAATTTTGTTTTCCTTTGCTGTGCAGAAGCTTTTTTAGTTTGATGTAATCCTATGTGTTTGTTTATTGTTTTGCTGCATGTGGTTTTGGTCTCCTATTCAAAAATGTATTGCCAAAATCAAGGACGTTTGTACCTATATTTTCTTCTAGAAGATTTATGGTGTCAGGTCTTACATTTAAGTCTTTAATTCATTTTGAATTGATTTTTGTGTATGGTGTACTATAAGGGTGCAATTTCATTCTTTCACATGTTGCAAATCATATATATGGCAGGGGATTGATATTAAAAATATATAAAAAACTCAAACACTATACAGCAAAAATATAAAAGACTCAACTAAAAAATGGACAAAGAACCTAAACAGACATTTCTCCAAAAAGACACACAAATGGCCAACAGGTATATAAAAAGGGCTCAGCATTACTAATCATCAGGGAAATGGAAATCAAAACCACAATAAGATATCACCTCATGCCTATTAGGATGGTATAATTAAAAACAAACAAAATGTAACAAGTATGGGAAGACTGTGGAGAAAAGAGAGATATTGTACACTGTTAGTGGAAATGTAAGTTGGTATAGCCACTGTGGAAAGCCATTAGGGAAGTTTATCAAAGTTAAACATAGGACTGCCATATAATCCAACAACCCTATTTTTAGGTGAATAGCCAAGCAATTTAAATCAGGATCTAGAAGAGATATCTGTACTCCCATGTTCATTGCAACAGTATTCACAATATCTAAGATATGGAAACAGACTAAATGTCCATTAACAGAGATAAATGAAAGAAAAAAAGCACACACACAAGTGCAGAAATATTATTCAGCCTTTAATAAAGAAGGAAATTATGTCATTTGCAATGATATGGATGGACCTAGAGGATATTATGCTAAGTGAAATAAGTCAGATACATTAAGACAAAGACTGTTAATATTACTCATGCAGGGAATCTAAAATAGTCAAACTCATAGAAGCAGAGAGTAGAATGGTGGTTGCCAGGGTAAAGGGGAGGAAATGTGATGGTCAAAGGGTACAACATCTCAGACATCTTCTGTAGAGTCTCAGTTATACAAGGTAAATAAGTTCTAAAGATGTACTATACTGTATAGAACCTATAGCTAACAATACTGTATTGTATACTTAAAATTTGCTGAAAGTACATCTTATGTTAAGTATTCTTAATAATACTTAATTATACTATTAAGTACAATAGGAACACTAAGGATAATAATGATAAAAGGGAGCAGAAGAAAACTTTGGAAGGTGATGGATATGTACATGGCCTTGATGTTAGTGATAGTTTTATAGATGTATACTTATCCCTAAACTCAACAAGTTATATACATTGACATGGAAATAATTGTACATATTTAATCATACCTCAATAAAGTTTTCCTAACAAAAAGACTTTCCTTTCTCTTTTGAATTGCCTTTGCATTAGTATCCAAAATAAATTGGAAACACAATTTGGCCATATATGCATGGATCTCTTTTTGGATTCTCCATTTTCTTTCACTGGTCTATCTCTTTATTATTGGTATATCTCTTTATTAATACTACACCATGTAGATTACTATAGCTTTATAGTTAATCTTAAAATTGGTAATATCCTACAATTTTGTTTTCATTTTTCAGAACTGTTTTGGTTCTTCCATTTTCTCTGCCTTTTCATATAATTGTAGAATCAGTTTGTGTAGATTTACCAAAAACCCTGCTGTGCTAGTGAAATAAATTTGTTTAAATCTGGAAACAAATTTTGGAAGAATTAACATCTTTAATATATCGAGTCTTTCCTTTCATAAACACAGTATAACTTTTCATTGTTTTAGCCCTCCTTTGATTTCTTAAACAAGCATTTTGTTGCTTTCAGCATGCAGACCCAACACATTTCATTAGATTTATATCTAAGTATTTAAGTTCTTGAAGTTATTTTAAATTTCAGCTTCTGTTTATTGTTAGTATACAGAAATTCAACTGATTTTTCTGTAAATCTTGCGTCTTCAAAGCTTGTTAAACTCATTAGTTCTAGGTATTACATAGAACTATAATACACCATTAGATGTATTATTTTGTAGATGCCAGGGATGTTCTAGTTAGGTAATCATGACATTTGTGATAAGAAAAAATATTTTAAAAAAATAAAAAATTAAAAAATAAATGTTTAAAAATTTTCTAGGCTTATTGTAATAAACAGAACTTCTATTATGGTGAATAGGACTATTGAGAATGAATATCCTTGCCTTGCTCCTGATCTTATGAGGACATAATTCAATTTTACATCCTTAAATATGATGTTAACTGTTAGTTTTTTGCAGATGTCCTTTATCAAGTGGATAAATTTCCTTTTATTCTCAATTTACTGATAATTTTCATCATGAATACATGTCGAATTCTGTGAAATGCTTTTGCTGCATCAATTGATATGACCACATGTTTTTTCTTTTCATACTGTTAATATAATGGATTACATGAATTGTTCTGAATATTGAACCAAGCTGATTTCCAGAATCAAGGTTAGAAGGTTACAATATATGATAATTTATTTATTGCTGAATTAGATTCACTAATATTTTGTTGAAGATTTTTATGTCTGCCTTCATGAGAAATGTTGGTGTGCTGTTTCTTCTTTAGTATTATCTCAACCTCATTTTGGAATCATGATTATTCTGGCCTTATAAAATGAATTTGGACGTGTTTCCTCTATTATCTGGAAGGGATTGTGTGAAATTGATGTTCAGCTATTTGATAGAATTAACCAGTGAACTCATGTTGATGTAGATTGTTTTTCAGAAGGCTTTTATCTGTGAATTCGGTATCCTCTATAGTCACAAGATGCTTTAGGTTGTATGTTTCATCTTGAGTAACTTTTGGTAGATTTCATTTTTTAAGAAACTACTCCATTTTATTGAAGTTGTTGAATGTGTGTGCATAAAGATGTTTATGATATCTCCATATTCTTTTTTAATGTGTGTAGTAATATATACTTTTAACATTTTATATTGTTAATTTTGTACTTTATTTTCTCTACTAGTCTTATAAGGAGTTTCTCAATTTTATTTATATTCTCCAAAATTCAGTTTTCGTTATCATGAATTTTCTGTTTTATTTTTTCTACAAATCCGTTGATATATATTCTTACATTAAATATCTTCTTCCTTCTTCTGCTTGCCTTCTGTTTGTTTTTATTCTAACTCTACATTAGCAGTTTAGATTATTGATTTGATGCAATTTATCCTTTCTAATGTAATCATTTAATTCTATAAAATTTTTCTTAAGCACTGCTTTAGCTGTATCCCAAATATTTTAATACACCACATTTTCATCTTCATTCCGTTTATAAAATTTTCTAATTTCTTTGAGACCGTTTGACTCGTAAGTTATTTATAAGTATAATGTTTAATTTCCAAGTGTTTGGATATTTTCTAGTTATCCTTCCACTTTTTTAAATGTCTACTTTAATTTCATTATGTTTAGAAAACATAATTGGTATAATTTCAGTTTTTTAAGTTTTGTAGAATTTTACGGCCCAGGTTATACCCAATTATGTGTACTTGAAAAGAATGTTATTTCTTCTGTGTTGCTATGTGAAAAATCTTATAAATCTCAATTAGATTCAGTTGATTTACATCTTTTTATTTTTATAAACTTGCTGATTTTCTGTTTATAGTTCTACATGTTACTGAGAGACACATCTTGAAGTCTTCAGTGATAAATTTTAGATTTTTCTGTCTATATACTTCCTTCAGTTTTGCTTTATGTATTTGAAACTGTATTGTTAAGTGCCTGCACATTAGTTTTGCTATGTTTTGGTAGAAGTTACTCTTTTAGCATCATCTAATATCCCTATTTAGACCTGATAATTTTCTTTGCTCCAAATAATACATCAAATATTAATATAGCAACTTTAGCTCTTTTTTGATTACTATTTTCATGGCTCATCTTTTTTTCCATTCTTTTACATTTCACCTACCTAAATAATTATAATTTCATAGAGTTTCTTATAAAAAGAATACAATTTGTTCATGTTTTTAAATTCAATCTGGCACTCCCTGTCTTCTGATAGGAATATCTAAATCACTTAGTGTAATTATTGGTATGTTTGGAGTTAGGTCTACAATTTTACTATTTATTTTTAGCTTTATTTTTTCCTTACTGTCTTACTTTATTTATATATCTTTAGAATGCCATTTTAGTTTTTCTATTCTGACTACAACTCTAATTTTTAACTGTTCTAGACACTACAGTGTCCCTCATTAGCTTTGTACAATATTTTTTAAATCAATGTTTTACTATTGAAAGTGGAATGTAGAGAGTCTACCAACTTTTGCCCACACCAACTTGTGCGGTCCTATTCATAGCCATTAAAAATAACATTCCCAATCAATGTCATAAATTTTATTCTCTACCATAATACTTAAATATTTGAGAAAAAGATACATGCACAATATTCACCCGGATATTTATTATTTCTGTCCCTCATTCTTGATTTCCAATGTTTTGGGTTTCCATTTAGTATCATTTTTCTTTTCTCTGAAAAACTTTAGCAATTCTTTCAGAGTGTATACACAAAAAGTTTTTGTTCCCATGTAAGGAATGTGTGTTTTTTTCTGTGTGGTTTTCACTGCTTTTGATATGTTTCTTTGGCTCTTAATTTTCAGAAGTTTGATTTTGGTGTGTCTTGACATTGCTTTTATTTTTTATTAAATATTTTTATGCCCCACACCCTTTTCTCTCTCTTTTTGGAAGTCCAATGATATAAATGTTAAAACTGTTGTTACTGTCCCACAGGATGCAGAGTCTGTATTTTTAAAATCATTTTTATTTTCTTTATGGTTTAAACTGGATAACTTCTGGCTGGGCATGGTGGCTCATGCCTATAATCCCAGCACTTTGGGAGGCCAAGGCGGGCAGATCACGAGGTCAGGAGATTGAGACCATCCTGGCTAACGCAGTGAAACCCCGTCTCTACTAAATGCAAAAAATTAGCCTGTAGTCCCAGCTACTTGGGAGGCTGAGGCAGAAGAATCACTTGAACCCGGGAGGTGGAGGTTGCAGTGAGCCGAGATCACACCACTGTACTCCAGCCTGGGTGACAGAGCGAGACTCCATCTCAGAATAAATAAACAAATAAATAAATAAATAATAAAATAAATTGGATAACTTTTATTGATCTATCTTTAATTTAATTGATTATTTCCTCTGTCATCTTCATTCTTCTCCTAAAAGTCCAGTGAGGACTTATTTTATTGTTGTTTTTAATTTTTGATTCTACATATGTCATTTGGTTCTATAGCTACTGTATTTTGTGCTGATGCTTGATCATTTGTTTTCAAAATACTCCTTGCTGCTTAGGGCATTTTAATGATCACTGATTAATGTCTCTGTTACATAATTCCAATATTTGCGTCATCTCTACATTGGCATCTGTTAATTATCTTATCCCATGAGAGTTGAGATTTTTCCTGGTTCTGCAGATGCTGAATAAATTTGGATTGCATCCTAGGCATTTTTAATTTTACATTATGAGACTGTGTCTTATTTAAATCCCTTATACAATGTTGATATTTTATTTTGGGGATTATTTTATAACACTGCTCAAGAGTTATTGAAGGCTGCAGGGATGGGATTAGGTTAATTTTCCAGCATTTCTGGCCTTCAGGTATGGGAAGCATGACGTTTCAAGCTTCCAGAAAAGTCCTCGGTTATAGAGACATGGATATCAGATCAGTAATTGAAAGATAGCCAGAGTACTTTGAAATGATAGAGTCCATGGGATATGACAGGTTCTGACAGTGTCTGCTGTACTATGACTGTATTTTCAGATACTAATCTATTTCCACCTTTATTTAGCTTCCCACCATATGTCATTCAACGAATGTAATCTATTTGTCAGTTCTGTTATTTTCCTTTGGGGAAAGAAATGTGGATGAGTGTAAAACTGTAAGTCTTTCTGGATTTTGTATCCCCAATGCTTAAGCCCTTTGTTATTTAAGGTATAAAAATCTGCCTATGCAAGAAGCAAAAGAAGTTCTGTGGGATGAGTGAGAAAGATAGTGATGAGAAGGATATCTATAGATCTCAAGAACAAAGGAAATCAGGAACACAGACGGAGCAAGATCCAGAGACAGAGGCATCAAGAGAGCAGAGGTCTCCACAAGGTTTCTCAAGCCTTGAGTTGAAGGCAGAGGGCAGCAGGTCTGATGGGGCCATTCAGATGAGCAATCTATGTGAACAAATGATGTATGAGATATTTTAGAAATCTTTACATGGTTTAAAAGAAGATGGTTGTGATTCAGAGCTATTTTTAGTAACTTTTATTTGATTATAAATTTTGATATACCAAATAACTACCTGGGACTAATTCAATGTGTAAATAATTAATACTCTGAATTGTTTAAAACAATAAATGCTGTTAGTTTAATACCAAAAAATAGCACAGTATATTAGAAAACTAGAATACCAAAGACTGATACTCAATTATTTATATATGAGCTATGACAATGTGTCTTGTCCTTATAAATTGTTCAATTTCTTGTTTAATTACATCACATAGAAGATTCCGAACAATGTAGAAAAAAGCAGTACTAAAGGGGTATCTTGCATTGTTCCAAAATTTAAAGAGAAAGCCTTTGATACTGCACTACTAAGTATAATAATTACTGCAGTTACTTAGAGTGACCTTTGGTAAAAGAAGTTCCCTTCTAGTTCTAGTTTGCTTATAGGTTTTATTATAAATGAGTGTTGCATTTTATAGAATGTCTTTTCTGCAACTATTACGATAAATTAACATGAGCATATTAGTTTTACTTTTGGCCTCTTAAAGCAATGAATTACTTTAATTTCTAAAGTTCCATCATCATATTTCTAAAATACACTCATCTCGATCATAATTTTTTACATATCAGATGTAGTTTGTGAATGTTTTATATCCAGAATATGCAAATATTTTAATATTTCTGTGTTCTAATTTTATCTGGATGTGTTATTCAGATTATACTAGGTCAAAAAAAGGGGTAACAATGCTCCATATCTATCACTGGGATAAAATGTGTGTAAAACAGGGATTATTCTTTAGAGAATTGTAAAACATGAGGAAAGCCATTCAGGAGTGTTATTTTTGCAAAACACAGTACAAAGCTTTATTATAATGAATTGCCTTAGAAAATTTCAAGACTCGGTTTTGGTAATTGACACAGTTTTAGAAAAAATAACTGTTTTGTCTAAGTTTTCAATTTATCATTATAGATTTATAGCACTACCATATAATTTTGTTGGTCTGGTGCAGATCTATATTAATGATCTCTTTTTTATTTCTAAAATTACTTATTTATGCTCCTTTTAAAAATAAATATTGCCAGCAATTTGCCTAATTTATTAAGCTTTACAGGGAAGCCACTGATGGTTTTGTTGATTCTTATGTTTTATCTTTGTTTTCTATTTTATTATTTTCTACTCTTATATTTTGTATTTCCTCTTATCTTTCTTTGAGTTTATTATGCTTTACCTCTTCCAAACTCTATCACTGAAAGCATCCACCATTAATTTTCCATTCTTTCTTTAAAGTTACAGATACTTCTTTTGGCGTCTTTAGATGAGCCTCAAAGTTGTACTAGATACTATTTTTTGTCATTCACTGGTGATTATTTTCTAATTTTAATATGACATTTTTCATTTATGGCTTATTCAGAGTGGTGCTATCATTTCTAAATTTATAAAATTGTTAACCCTTTTTTTGTTATTGATTTACAATTTTAATTCATCATAGCCAAGAAAATGTATTTTGTATATTCATTAGGAAATATTTTTCTATTTCTATATTTGGAATATAAATACATATGTATTTGGAATATAAATATGCTTGAAATATAGGTATAAACATATGTATAGACATGTATATAGTCAAACAATAAATTACAAATGTATAACATATGTATGTATATATGCATGTGTATGTATGGATAGATGAATAAATAGATGAGAAAGACAGAGAGATGGATAGTTTTGTCTCGTTATGGCATCCATCAAATCAAACTTGATTTAATCATTGCATATTTAATGCATTTTATTTATTGTTCCAGGTTTGAGTGGTATATGTTACAATACTCAACCTGATTATGGTTTGAGAATGTATTCTTTAAAATCGGATCAACCTTTGCTTTGTGCTATATAATTTAAAATTTATTTTTAGACTTCCTAGCAAATCGTTTCTCTTATTCTCTTGAATTAATTCTCACTTTGCTTGTTTCTTTAAAATTTATACTATTCTCATTCTTTCTTTAAGTCTCTATGCTGAATTCTGAGCAATTTTCTTGGTTCCAACCTTCAGTTTACAAATTTTCTGTATTAAATCTGCATTTTAACTTTTCTTTTACTTTTTAAGTTTCATCTGAAAATTGTATCATAATGTGATTCATTCCTCAGTGTTGTGGATGAGAAGTCCAATGCTTATTTCTTTTTCAGTGTAGATAGCTTCATCTTTTGCCTATAAGATTATTAATTTTTTCTCTTTTAGAATGGTTGAAGAATTTCCTAAGATATGTCTGAGTGTTTTTCTCTGGCAGAGGTGCAGGTAGGAAGAAATCAAGTACTTTTTTTTTTTTTTTTCGGAGACAGAGTCTTGTTCTGTCACCCAGGCTAGAGTGCAGTGAAACGATTTCAGCTCACTGAAACCTCCGCCTCCTGGGTTCAAGTGATTCTCCTGCCTCAGCCTCCTGAGTAGCTGGGACTACAGGCGCACGTCACCATGCCCAGCTAATTTTTGTGTTTTTAGCAGAGATGGGGTTTCACCATGTTGGCCAGGATGGTTTCGATCTCTTGACTTTGTGATCCACCAGCCTTGGCCTCCCAAAGTGCTGGGATTACAGGCATGAGCCACCACGCCCAGCCTACAAGTACTCTTTTATTTTCAGGTTTGTCTAATCTTAAATAGCTTCCTTTGTTTTTATTTTTTGTTTCTTTCTTCTTCTCATTACACCAGACAGAAACTTTGTGAGCCTATTTGAGGCTTCTTTCTTCAGCTCAGAAAAATTTTCTTCTCATATTCATGTAGTTATTAACATACACTTTCCCAAATTTGTTTTTCTTTCTCTGGAACTCCTGTGATTTGAATGTTACGTATCAACTCTTTACCTGCTTTTTCATAATAGTCATCTGTGTTTTACACTCTGTGTTTTGATGTATTTCTTATATTCATCTAGATCACTAATTTGGGTCCTTATTAAATGATCATCTTATTTCACATAATACAAATTATTTAGTAAAAATTATATTTTAGTTCTGGAAGCATATTTTTGTGATGCACTGGAAATCCTTTTGAAACCCATTTTTAAATTTATGTTTTATCATATTTATATGACAGTTTTATTTTACTAGGTGTCTGTTCTGAATTTCTGCCTTATCTTTCTCTTTCTGTATCTTGTATCCTCCCTTAGGTGAGGTGTTGACTTCTTTTTTTTTTTTTTGTATACTGGTGCTCAAATCTGATTTTTGCAGTTTCCTAATTCTCTTGAAAACTACAAATGCTGGAAGGCACAGGAATTGTGATTAGTTTGGGTTTTCTGTGTAGCCAGAAACTGCCCACCTCCTGTTGAAACACTAGGAAGGGATATTGGTTGTCTGATCTCTCTGTTCTTCCACCTCAAAGCCTGAGGAGACTCAGCCCTCTTACATGCAAGGAGGCCCAGTGGAGCCCTGCCCACGGGGCGTACATGTCTCTAGAGACTATTTCTTCTCAGAATATGCTGCTTTTGAATCTGTGCTCTAGGTATTCTCCAGGTAGAGGAATTATTACATCAGTTCCTTCACATGGGATCCTAACACAGTCCAAGGTCTTAATCCAAGGTATCTAAAGTGGCCAGTGACTAATGGCTCAAGAGAAACAGTAGCTTGGAGTTGGGATAGAGGAAAAGGAAGCTGTGCTAATGGTAGCTTTCCTCAAAATCCTCAGCTTTCAAATTCTTGAGGATGACATTCAATTTTTTTCCTCTCTCAAAAGAGTAACAACAAGTGTTATCAAGGACATGGAGAGTTGAAACCTTCATATGCTACTGATCGGAATGTAAAATGATATAGTCAATTGGGAAAACAGTCTTCCAGTTCCTCAAAGGTTAAATATAAAATTACCACATGACCTGTCAATTATATTCCTAGGTCTATACCGAAGAGAAATGACTACATATGTCAGCATAAAAACCTGTGGCTAGGCATGATAGCTCACGCCTGTAATCCCAGCATTTTGGGAGGCCAAGCCAGGTGGATCACCTGAGGTCAGGAGTTCGAGGCCAGCCTGCTCAACATGGTGAAATCCCATCTCTACTAAAAATACAAAAAAGTAGCCCAGCATGGTGGTGGGCGCCTATAATCCCAGCTACTCGGGAGGCTGGGGCAGGAGAATTGCTTGAACCTGGGAGGTGTAGGTTGTAGTGAGCTGAGATCATGCCACCGCACTCCAGCCTGGGTGACAAGAGCAAAACTCCATCTAAAACAAACAAACAAAAAACTTGTACACAGCCTTACTCAAATAGCCAAAAAGTATAAATAATTCAAATGTCTATCAAGTGATAAATTGAGAACAAAATGTGGTCTATCGAGGCAATGGATATTATCTGACAACAAAAGGAAATAACTACTGCTACATGCTACCACATAAATGAACCTTGTAAGCATTTTGATAAATTAAAGAATCCAGCCACAAAAGACCACCTATTTTATGATTCCACTTATATTAAATGCCCAGAATAGGCAAATTTATATAGACAGAAAGTAGATTAGTGGCCACAAGGGACTGGTAAAGGATTGGGAGAAATAAGGGGATGAGGGTTATTGATAAAGAGTACAGGGTTTGTTTTTGGGGTGATGAAAATAATCTAACATTGATTGCAGTGATGGTTACAGAACTTTTTGAATATAATAAAAACTATTTAATTATAAACTTTAAATGGATGAATTATATAGTATGTGAACAGCTTACAATAAAACTGTTACCAATAAAAGAAAGACTAGAGCTAAAACTAATTTGTTACAAAATGGTTAAGACCAAATACTTGTTGGTTGTAGTTGTAATGCTTTCATTTTTCCTATTGTTTAGCATTCCATTTTGTGAATATGCTATAATTTATATATCCATTTTACTGTTAATAGACATTAGGCCTCTTAAAATATCACTCTGAACGTTGTTATGCATATCTCTGTCTGCATAGGTACAATGTTTCTCTAGGATAGAAACTGAGGAATGAAATTGGTGCAGAACAGGTTATATGCATCCTTAATTGGACTAGATATTACCAACATTTTCTCTGATATTTCCCATTGAAGTTATATTAGAATTATCACATTGAAATTACTTTTTATTATATTCTTAGAATTTTGTTTTTTCTTCAGTTTGGAGCTGTAACATGAATCAAAATCTGAAAAACTGGTACAATTGTTTATATGGTTTGGCTGTATCCCCATCCAAATCTCATCTTGGGAGGGACCTGGCAGGAGATAGTTGAATCATGGGGGCAGTTACTCCCATACTGCTGTTCTCATGATAGTGAGTGCATTCTTAGGAGATCTGATGATGTTATAAGAGGCTTTTCCCCCTTTTGTTCTTCATATGTGCTGCTGCCATGTGAAGAAGGACATGTTTGCTTCCCCTTCCGCCATGATTATAAGTTTCCTGAGGCCTCCCCAGCCATGCTGAACTGTGAGTTGATTAACCCTCTTTCCTTTATAAATTACTCAGTCTTGGATATATCTTCATTAGCAGGATGAGAACAGACTAATACAATTGTCAGAAAGGAATTATTGCAAACACCACAATTATTGAGAAATTTATTGTTGACTATCAGTACATGCTCAGCTACATGCTCATTTCTGCAAAGTAAGGAGAGCTAGATTTCAACAGGGTAGTTTATGGTGAGGAATATTGAGAAATAAGAACTTTTTAGGATTTAGATTATAAAGAGAAATAAAAATCAAATGGTGTTTTGAGGAGTGAAAAAAGTTAATTAAAAAAATTATTTGTGGTACAAAGATTTGTGTAACTTAGAGAAGGAAGGAACGGAGAGAGAAAGATGTTAAGTACCAGAAAGGAATAATACGATGAAGTTCCAGAGGAGCTGCAAGAAAATAGAAAAAAGAATACAAGTAAATAGGGAAGCAGCACAAATGACACATGGGGCCAAGCCTTCTTCTATATGAGAGGGGAACAGCAAAGGGAAAGGGGTGGGGAAATGGAGAGACATGGAGCAGAGGGAAGGAGTTCACGTCTGATAGCCTCTTAGTTTCCTGGAAGAAGCTGTGCATGCATGTGTGGGGTCATTAGGTCAATACCATCATCAAGACATCTTGCTAATAAACGTTCAGAATATTGGAATTAAACATCTTTTAAAGGTTTTTCTCAATTGATCTCATTTTTTTCAATACTCTTTCAACCAGTCCAGCTCAGGATCCACCTCAACCCTTGTGCTTCTGTTCTAGTAGCTCAGCCCATTTGAAAAGAGGATTTGGAGATTTTTTAAGTTATGGTTTACGTTTGGATTGTTAGTTACCATTGTGTGTCTTGTACAAGAGTCTTAAACTCTCTAATGGGTACTTTTCATACCTATAAGATGAGAATAATAGCATCTCTCTAATATGGTTGTGGAGTTTATTAACGAGATAATATGAAGACATTTTGTAAATGCTTGGCACTAAAACAACGCAAATTGCTTCTTTGTTTTTATTTTATTTTCTGACCCTCTCTTCCACCTTTTTATGGGCTCCAGCATTATTATTTAATTGTTTCATCCATATAAATATAGTTTTCCCTACAAGAGGAGCAACTAACAGGTTCAGCAATTAAGATGAGACTATTTGTCTTGCAAACAGATTGATTGACTTGGCAACAAGGGCAAATATGGAGAAGAAAGCGTGAAAGCACAGATTTCTGATGTGGTGCCTTGTCATCTTGTACTCTACAGCTATCCAATTTTTTTGCCAGAGTGTAAGCAGGTCTTTAAAATCCATTGTAATATGACACTACCAAATGATACTGATGTCACTCAAAAGAACCTGCATTTTAATTGGAGATAAAACAAATGCAGGTGTAAACATATGAATAAAAATACAAGAGCCACATAACCACAGAAAGTGGAATAGGTACCTCAGGGAAGAAGGTATCATTGTGTTCTCAATGTTAGATGAGTTATAAAGCAGTGGGTTTTCAAATTTCATGTAGAGCTCATTGCTATTTTCTAACCTAAATAGGCTATCTCTTATTGAAGTAGAGGATAAGAACTCAGACAGAGCCTAGGGCTGCTGCACCTGTTTTCTCACAACTCTTTCTCCCCATTCCTGGCAATTCTGCAGAAAACCTTGAAGCACCTCTGCAGAAGTCTGGGCTTTCATGGAGAGAAAAAGGATTGGATTAAGGGAAAAAGAGTAGAGAAATGAAGGAGTTTTAGCATTTGAAAAGCATAGTAAACAGGGTGAAAATGAGCATGGGTGACACTGGGATTTCCTGCTCCCCTGGTTCGGTGGAGTGATCGAATACTTCAAGCAATGTGAGTAAGTAGCATGGAAATTTATGAAAGAGTTAAATTATAGAATGTGGTAAATGCTACACTTAAGAAACTTGCAAGTTAGGAATCCCCAATAAATAGACCAATAGATCAAAAGACCTCAAAAAATGACCTTGGTTCATCCCTACAGAATACTTGATACTACATCTCTACATCTTTTTCTTAATTTTCTCTCAGGATTTTACCAGTTTGAGGGGGGTGGGCTGACACAGATAATAAGCCCGTGCATAATTTATACATAGCTCCTTCAGAAATCCTATCCTCTCTTCTCCTCTCAACACACACAGTCATGGAGAGATTTCAGTGATTCAGGGATGTAAAAATTAGTTCCTAATTGCAAAGTTTTAAAGGCTCCTTCGACAAGCAATGGATACTTATTAAGGTTTCTTGAGTAGGGGAATACGATGCAAGAATAACTTAATTGAACCTCCCTGGAAAGGAAGGAGTGTCTCTGCTCTATGTGTGCACGTATTTGTGTGTGTGGCTATATGTGTTTGCATATTTATATATTTTTGTGGGTTATACTTAAAAGGCAGCCTAAGGGTGGATATGCTGCAATAAAGTTTCATTCTACAGAGGTTAGTGAGACAATTTACTCAGAGTAAATAGGATAATTTGGAAAGTTGTATTGTTTTTCAAATAGGAAAAGATTGAGTTAATTATGATGTCAGATCATCACAACGTTTCTTGCAGTTGTGGAGGAGCTGAGAGAATATCTTTAGACACCTATTTTGTTCCTTAATCTTGGCAAATGGCTGTGAAAATTTAGCTCATAGATGTACACTTATGCACACATACAGATCCACACAAGCACACACTCTCACTCAGTTTACTACACATAGGACTGGTGATTTGGAGATTTCTGATAAGTGGCAACACATGTGCCCCAATATCAGTGAAAGAATAGAACTACAGAGTTGGCCCAGCCTACACTGAAGAAACTAAGTGAACTTTGTCTAAAAGGATATAAAATTTCAGCAGAATAAACATTATACTCCTACACAAAGATAAAGGGAAATTAAGCTAAGAGCTCATTATTTCTCAGCCCTGTGATTTAAAAAGAAAATTCTGAAATTCTCACTGCAGAACCCCCCATGGATTTCCCTACTGGAATAAAACAAATGATAATAGCCTGCATTATTTTTGTCCTTGGAAGATGGAAGTGAGGAAAATCTTAATGAGTCTTAATTGTGGGTGATGGTAGTGAGAGGTGAGTAGCAGAGACCTTGTGTGTGAAGTCACTCCTCAGGCTAAAAAACCCATGTGTGAGAGCTAAAATTGAAAAGACTACTTTTGTTTATTCTTGACAGTTAATTAGAAAATGAAGTAAATCTTGTTTTAAAGATACACGCCAACATTTTCTTTAGTTGGTGGTGCGGGTGGCTATATTGGCCTATAATACTAGCTAAAGTGAATAGACTCATTCTCATCAGTATCTTTGTTTTTCAAATTTCAGAAGAAGGGGTCAAAATCTTCCAATGTTCCTTTGAAATGTCAAAACTCAACCTTAATAATCCCAGCCTTGTGCGGCAGCTCTGCATACCAAAGGAGCTGGGAAGCTGACAGTCAAATTTGCTTCTCTCTGACTGAATGAACTCACAAGGGCAGCAAAGCCTCTTTGTTTGGAGGATGGAATTTAAAACATCTTTACTGATTTAAACTAACTGAAGAGGGACAGTCCTGTGAATCAGTGATTAATGTGAATTATTGAACAATCTTTTGAAAATTTCATTCCAAGATGTCTATACACAATGAAGGTTAGATGGGCACGAAAAGACATGCTCTTTTACCAAGCAGGTTCATGGGCTTCCTGGGGATATGTTTTTAAAGAATGTGTTTTATTACATTAAAGTAAATATTAGAACATGAGCTCACCTAGCAAATGACTGTCCTTTGGAGACCTAGTTTATAAAGAAATAGAAAAAAGTTATTGTCTGGCAATGTATCAATTGCACATTTGCTGATCAAAGAAAGTCATAAGCTTTAGTAGACATAAAAAGTATGTTCCAAATCTTAAGTGTTTTATATTGTGTCATGGGCAATAAGCCCCCACTCCCCCCCACAAATTAATAAGTTGAAGTCCTAACCCCTCAGTACCTCAGGAAGTGACTGTATTTGGAGATAGGTCTTCAAAAAGGCAATTAAGTTAAATTGAAGTTATTAGGCTTGGCCCTAATCCAATATGACTGGTGTCCTGATAAAAAGAGGAAATTAGGATGCAGACACATACAGAGCAAAGACCATGTGAAGATAGAGAGAGAAAATGGCCAGGTACAAGCTAAAAAGAGAGGTAACAGAAGAAAGCAAACCTGCATACACCTTGATCTCAGACTTCTATCCTCCACGATTTGAGAAAATAATGCTCTGTTGTTTAAGCCACCCAGTCGGTAATGCTTTATTATGGCAGCCTGTTATGGACTGAATGTTGGTGTCCCCCTAAAATGAATATTCCGAAGCCTTAACTCTTAATGTAGCCATATTTAAAGATGAAGCCTCCAAAAGATGTAATTAAGGTTAAATGAACTCATAAGGTAGAAGCCCTGATCCAATAGGATTTGTGTCCTCAAAGGAAATGACACTAGAGAGCTAGCTCTTCCTCTCTGTGCAAAAGAAGTGGCCATATGGGACACATCTAGATCACAGTCACCTACAACCCAAAAAAATAGGCCTCAAAATGAAACTGACCTTGCTGGCACCTTGATCTTAGACTTTCCAGCCTCTATAACTGTGAGAAATAAATTGTTGTTAAGACTCCCACTCTGTGGTATTTGGTTGTGACAACCTGAGCAGACTAATGCACGGCCTCAGAAAACTCATATATACCATATATGCAAAAGTTAAATTTCTGTCCTAGGCCCAGTCCTAGTCCTCTCCCAAACACAGAAACTGGAAGTTAAATGAATGTATTAATAATATTTTATAGTAAAAATAAAATTATAACACATAATTAATCATTCGGTACCTGCGTTTTAAGCAGTCATATATTTTCTGTGACAGTGGATTTCAAAATGTTTTGTTATAAGGTCTTTACCGGCCAGGTGCGGTGGCTCACGCCTGTAATCCTAGCACTTTGGGAGGCCGAGGTGGGTGGATTGCCTGAGCTTAGGAGTTTGAGACCAGCCCAGGGAACACAGTGAAACCCCGTCTCTATTAAAAATACAAAAATTAGCTGGGCGTGGTGGCAGGCGCCTGTAATCCCAGCTACTTGGGAGGCTGAGGCAGGAGAATCGCTTGAACCAAGGAAGTGGAGGTTGCAGTGAGGTGAGATTACGGCATTGCACTCCAACCTGGGTGAGAGAGCGAGACTGTCTCAAACAAAAGCAAAAACTAAAACAAATAAGGTCTTTACCTTCAAGGCTTTAAATTAGGGTTGAAATGTATTATTATTTTATATATAATTCTATTTCATATTTATAATTGTTGTTATTAATATTAATCCATATTGTAATACATTTATATTTTCATGAACTTCTCCAAGTTCTTTTATAAGTTTGTTATCTTATTTACATCTCTCAAAAGCCTAGGACAGGTGCAAAACACAGCATCTGTATTTTTCCCTCATGCTATGGTTTGAATGAGTCCTTTCCAAAATTCAGGGGTTGCCAATGTGATAGTATTAAGAAGCAGGAACCTGGTGCAGTGGCGTGCACCTATCATCCCAGCTACTCAAGAGGCTGAGATGGGAAGACTGCTTGAGCTTAGGAGTTTGAGACCAGCCTAGGCAACATAGTAAGACTTTATCTATAGAAAATGTAAAAATTAGCCAGGTGTGGTATCAGGTACCTGGAGTCCCAGCTACTCTGGAGGATTAGGGAGGAGAATCACTTGAGCCCAGAAATTCAAGGCTGCAGTGTGCTATGATCACACCATTGCACTCCAGCTTAGGAAACAGAGTGAGATTCCATCTCTTAAAAAGAAAAAAAAAGGTGTGGGGGGGCATATTTGACAGGTAAATAGGCCATGAGGAGTCCTTTCTTTTCAATGTTATTAAGGCCCTTATAAAAGAGTGTTCATGCAACATTTGGCCAGCTTGCCCTCTAGCCCTTCTGCCTTCTGCCACATGAGGACACAGCAAGAAGGCCCTCATCAGACGCCATATGCTGGTGCCTTTATCTTGAACTGCCCAGCCTTCAGAACTGTGAGAAAATAAATTTGATAATTTATTAATCCATTCCTTATACATTACCCAACTCGGGTATTTTGATAAAGCAACAAAAAACAGAATAAGATCATGGGAGGGGGGCTAAGTATCCTGGCCAAGGTCTTAGTGATAGGAAGGATGTATACCTTCTGGCAATAGTGGCTATACTGGAGATGGATGAGGGATGTGGTAGACATGACTAGGCCTTTTGTCATACCCATAGAGTTTAGAATCTTTTGGGAATGATCGTTTTTAGTTATTTCTTATGTAAATGTAACATTAAAAAGCAGTTACCTAAAACAACAACACAATTATAAAAGTGAATGTTAAAACAATGAGTAGACTCCACTTGGTTGGATCTAAGCCCAATATCCCAGTCTCAACAGTTTAATTCAAGTTCTTTCTACTCTTTCCACTGATAATTTTAACTTGGCTCTGAATATGGAAAAATCTTCCTTCTAAGCTCTCCCCAAGTGTGACCATTAGACACTGTCAGGAAGATAATGCTGATTCTTGGATCAACCATTGGTACAAATACTACTTTAGAGACAAGAATAAGGAGGCTAAAATAACTGGATTGGTCCAACTGACCACTTCCTGGGAGAAGGCAGGCATCTTTGAGAAAACGATGTGATAAGGGAAACATATTCTTATTGTGCTCCCACATAAACTTTTTGATTTCCTAGGAATCTGCATTCATTTTTATGTCAGTAAGATAAGTACCCAGGAATCTGCATTCTTAATAGGCCATAGTACTAGCTGTAGTGAGAGGGCATGGTCACTGTTCTAAAATACTTCACTTCATGGGTATAGAGACAAGATTAACACATTATCAGAGAAAACTTGCAGTCCAAGGCACATTCAACATATGCCTAAAGAAAGGTGTCAATGTTCACTGGACTCAAACCTCCAGCTTTCAATGGACTAAAGACAGCACAAGTCACAAGAAATGAGAGTAAGTATTTACTCTTGGGTAGGCATGCTAGCACCTGAGATTTTTAACTGTCCTACGGGTCACAGGCTTTGCTCCTGGTTCCCAAATCTAGCTGTAAACAGAAATCAAGGAAGGAAGAGAGTACAGAAAAGTTCAGATAACAGAATTCTATACAAAATTTAGACTCAGATTTGGACATAGATATTAAATCATCCAAGTAGTATCTTGTATGAGGAAAACGCTTTAAGAAAAGAAAAAGCTCTCACCAAATAAAAATAATGCAGAACATACAGCTCAAGATAGAACATCAATCTCAAGGTAAGAATGAATACTGAGCAATGTATAGTAAATCTAAATGAATATTGACAATACAACAAGCAATTGTAATATAAGTTTTAAGTAAGGATTTCTGAAGGAATTAAAGAATAGACTGAAAATAAAAATTCTGAACCACGTAGAAGAAGTATAAGAGATATGTGAGAAAGCAAAGTGTAGTTTGAATCTTGCCTTCATAGTAGTGGTGAATAAAGGTGTGAAAAGGTGAGAGTAGAGGTTCCATCTCTCTTCTAAAGAGATCCAAAAATCTCTGCTTTTGTTAAGCTTCCATGGTGATTCCAGTGTGGATACTCAGCAAGCAGGCTTTAGGAAACCCCTGATTTGGAGGATTTAGAGGATCTGGAGGACTGTTCCTGAAGCCGAAAATAAGCATGTCAGTACCTGGCTCCTATTGCCCACCTTTTTTTTTTTTTTTTTTTTTTGAGATGGAGTCTCACTCTGTCACCCAGGCTGGAGTGCAGTGGCACAAATCTCTGCTCATTACAACCTCTGCCTCCCAGTTCAAGCCATTCTCATGTCTCAGCTTCCCAAGTAGCTGGGACTACAGGCACGCACCACCACATACTGCTGTTTTTTGTCCTTTTAGTAGAGACAGGGTTTCGCCATGTTGGCCAGGCTGGTTTCAAACTCCTGACTTCAAGTGATCTGCTGGGATTATAGGCATGAGCCACCCCATCTGGCCTATTGCCCACATTTTCTAGAATAACTCCAGATAATTTAATGAAAATGCATGTCTTCTGCCTTAATTCCAGCTTCATTAGGTGGAATTTTATGTAGCACAATGAGAATGACTTCTGAGAGGTGCATTCAGAAGATACTGTGCACTGGCACTTTGATTTTCTTATGAAAAATATGAATTGTATTAGATGGACTAAAATACCATTTATAGCTTCAAGTTTAAATGAATTTACAAAGTATCCTAAGTTATATTTAGGAGAGATATTTAGAGAAAATGCAGAATTCTGTTCAGGAAATAATCAGAAGCCCACCATCTGGACAATTTGACATAGGCATCTGGATGAGATGAAGGAGGCATGATTTTATTTCTCCAAGTCTCTCCTATTCCTGTAATGTTTTGTTCACCTCAGACGCAAAATAAATGCATGGGTTTTTTGAAAAGGTAGTGGATCTATGAAAATAAAGTTCTTTGGGTGGATCTTGGGAAATACAAGATGAAATAAAATCAGAAATGAAATAATTTAGTGCTACTACAGGCTGGTAACTATTGACTAAGAGGTCAAATCTCAAATTTGAATGTCTGGAATAAATGAATCCAAACATTTCTCAAAAGCCTTGCTGAAAACAAAATAGAAAGGAAGTAGTGACAAGGGGAACAGAGGGCAGAATGAGTAAAAAGTGGAGGTGAAGTTTTATGATAATTTTGTAGTCATAAAGTCATCAAATTTCAGGTTTGGCAGGAACCCCAAAGGTCATTCCTGCCAATCACACATCTAATGCTTGAATACCCTAACTTTGCTCCCCTCCAGTGAGATGACTCAGTGAGGACTCCTCTCTCCCTCCTTGGAAATCTGTAACTATAAAATGTTTCCTTCTGTACAGCTTTATTCTATCTCCCTGACTCTTTCTCTCTTAGCTTCTATTTTTCATGTGGACAAGTGATGGCTCAAGTCTTAACTCCTTTGTATATGTCAGACTTTATATATTTGTAATTCACTATAATACACACACATATAAATTCACTTCTATCTCCATGGAATCTTCTATTTATTTGTAAAAGAGATCCCTAATTTTCTCAGATATTCTTCAAATAGTGTGTTTGTTAACTTCAATTTTTCCCCTCTGAAATTCCTTTAGTTTCTTCAATCTCTTTTAGAATGTAAAGCTCAGATTTGAGTAATCAGAATTGCTTGATGATTTTAGAATATGAATAGATTAATATTACCAATTTCCCCAATGTTGTACTTGGATGATTGTTTCTCCAAACCAGCTCACATCCTTTGGTAGCCTCTTTCATGGCAGTGAAGCTGTGTAGTCAAAGTAAACATAACAAGACCCGTATTGTTTTGCAGCTAGTATCTAAAGTTTTCATATAGCAATATTTTGTATTTCAGTCCAAGCCATGAATCCAATTACCCAGCATAAAGCCTTGTTAGACCACTAAAAACTTTCTTCAATGTTTTCATTAATCCATTTACCAGCATTTATTTGTGACTTAATAACCCTTTACTCTTTCAAGTATATAGCCATATTACTATTCCTTTTTTCTCTTTACTTGCAATGGAAGCCATACCCAATACCTTACTAAAACACAGATGTGTCATAACTACTTGATTTACCACATATAACAGACTAGTAGCAGAGCAAAAGTACGCATTGTTCCCCTTGATTAACACACCTTAGGTCCTTTGGTAATATATTTTTTCCTTTTATTAACTTTTATTTTAAGTTCATGGGTACAGGTGCAGGTTTATAACATAGGTAAACTTGCATCACGGGGATTTGTTGTGCAGATTATTCTGTACAACAAATCACCACTCAGGTATTAAGCCTAGTACACATTAGTTATTTTTCCTGCTCTTCTCCCTCCTCCCACCCTCCACCTTCTGATAGGCCCTAGTGTATGTCGCTCCTCTCTATGTGTCTATGTGTTCACATTGTTCAGCTCTCACTTGTAAGTGAGAACATGTGGTATTTGGTTTTCTGTTCCTGCTTTTGTTTGCTGAGGATAATGGCCTCCAGCTCCATCCATGTCCCTGCAAAGGACATGATCTCGTTCTTTTTCATGCTTAGTGCTTTCAAACCATTTCTTTAATATTATTTTATGTAAACCCACTGAAGTTTGATGTGATGTTCACAAGTAGTTGAAAAAAATGATCCTCTTTTCCCTGTGCAAAATAATCTGTCATTTGGGCATTACAGTCTTCCACTCCATCATTCATTCTTGAGTCCTTCAAAAAATACAGAGCACCACATTTTCAGCTTTATTCGGGACCCCTAAAATGTAACTGATCTGTCTCCAATCTCGAATTTATGTAGTGAACCAAGATGTTCTATAAAATTTCTTCAGCACTTCTGTAGACCTCATTAAGTTTATTCGACCCTTCCTTGACAGAAGAAAATTTTCTTTACCAGAAAAGGCAATATCAAAAACAAATTTGGAAATTCTGCTTTCTCTCCAATCTCTATCCATATTTCATAATGAGAATTAACATATATATGTATATATGGAATATATGTCAGAAAAAAATTATGTTCCTGAATATCATGGTACTTGAACTTGTTCCAAACAGGTTTTGTAAAGTTTGTTTTGTCTTAGTCTTTAAGGAAAGATCATCTCAAGAACTGGTGAGATAACCACAGAATTTGTGGAATGAATTCAGGACAGCATCTAAGTCATCACCCAAACACCTCTGACAGAAGAACCTCAGTGGCTTGTTGGGTCTCTGGGAATTTTTAGTTTAGAACCAGTGCCTCCTCCAAACTCTCACATGGCCAGGGGTTTCCCTTTTCCCAGTGTCTATTTATTATAGGTCATCTTAGGGAATGTTAGGAAGAAGATTAAAATATAATGTTCCTGAACATATTGTAGGATCTTTCCTCAAAGAAATTTTGTCTCATTTTAATTCAGTAAGCTCTGGATCTGTGAACTGACTCAAATCTGAAAATTGGATAAAGGGACAATACTCTCTATTATTTGAACTCAATTAAGGATACTTGTCACCATATGTAGAGGTGTTGGCGCCCATTTATTTTGGTCTTCGGTACTTCATCAATTCACCATTGCCAAAATATCAAGCCACTTCGATAACCTCTAATGACCACTGAACTTTTATATTAACTATGCCTACCTGGTACTCCACTTGGTCTTTGTCATCCAGGGTTCCCTCAGATCCACTGAGGTCACTGAGTTCAAATCAGTGGCTATATCTCTCATATTCATCTCCAGTCTATGAGAGGTGACATACACACACACACACACACACACACACACTCTTGTAATTTTGCTAAACTTGTTTACTATATCAAGTAGCTATTTCTGTAGACACTTGGGTATTATATACATAGGTAATTATGTTGTCTGCAAATAAAGATTATTTATATCCAATCAGCATACCCTTTTTTTTGACTTACTGTATTTGCTAAGACCTACACAATTTGAATAAGAGTTATGCAAACAGACATTCTTGTTCTTTTTTCCTTATCTGAAAAAGAAAGTGTTCAGCCTTTTTTCTGAAAGTTTGATACATTAAGTATGATACTAGTTACAAGTTTTTTAAAACACCTTAAGAAAATTCCTAGTTTGCTGATGCTATTTTATCATAAATGACTGTCACATGCAACAAATGTATTTTTATTTTCTCCTTCTACTGAGATGACCATGTGTTTCTTTTTTCTTTGTTTTTTATATTGATATGGAAAAATGGATTAATTTCTAAATTTTGATAAAACATTGCATTCTAATGTTAATAAAACATCTATTTGTGATATGGTATAATTATGATATATAATTGGATTATATTTGCTAATATATTAAGGATTTTGAGACTATGTTTCAGTTTTCTTGTAATACCTTTGGGATTAGGGTAATTCATACCTCATTAAATAAATTGAGAAGTTCCCACCTTTATATTTTCTGGAAGGACTTTTGAAGAATTGGTTTTATCTGTTCCTTAAATGTTTTGTGTAATTTTTTAATAAAGTGAGATAGGCTTGGATTTCTTTCTTTGTGGTTAGATACTTAACTATGAATTCACTTTTTAAAATACATACAGGAATATAAAGTTTATTTTTTCTTGATTGAAATTTAAAGGTTTGTTTATTTTAAGGAATCTATTTTATAGAAATTATCAAATGTATTGGCTTAAAGTTGGTAGTATTTTCTTTTAAATGTGCAAGATCTGTATTACCAACCCCTCACTACTGATATTGTTTATCTGTGGCTTCTCTCTTTTTCCTTACTATTTTGTATATAAGTTTATCAATTCCACTGATTGTTTAGAAAACCAGACTTTGGTTTCATTTATTTTTCTCACATTTATTTTCTTTCAATTTTGTATTTATTAATTTTAGGTCTTATTGTTATTTGCCTCCTTGTATTTACTTTTGGTTTAATTTGTTATTTACTTGTTTATTGAGGTAGAAACTTAAAAGATTCATTTGAGACCTTTTTTGTATTCTGATAAAAACATTTAATGGTATACATTTTCTGATAAGCATGATTTTAGCTGCACTTTGCCCATTTTTATATGTTGTAATTTGATTTATAAAAAATTAAAATATTTTCTAGCATTCCAGTCTTTGGTCAGAGGGAGTTACAAAACTTCACTTTTTCTCTCTCACTGAATACAACTATAAAATATAGACGTAATGCATGGAATGGCTGTTTGAGGCTGCTAGAATAAATAACAGCAGTAATGTTGAGAAAGAAAACAAGAATTCAAGTACTAATGAAGTGGCAATGTGTCTAATATATTTTATTCCTCCAATATGCCTATTGGAAAGAAATGTTCCCCTCTCAAAGTTTTAGCTATTGTAGTCTTCTATAGCGACCTCTACAACTGCCCCCATGGGATTGTTTGGCATCTGGGTTGTAAAAAAAAAATGGAGAGAGGAAAGAACAGAAATTTGTCATGCTTTCTCTGAACATCGGGAGTTAACTTTTTTCTTGAGCCAAAATTAGCAGACTTGTCATGGTGCTCTGCCTGTTTATACTGCTGTGCACTTCCGAGTTTCAGACAGTATTGAGTTTAGACTGATGGATATAATTAAATAAAATTCCTGTTCATTAATGCATCTTGCCAATTTTTTTCCTTTGCCACAAGAGTCATTAGTAGTTTAATTATAGCTATTTTTAAAACCTCTCTGATAATTTCAATATCTGTGTCATTTCTGAGTCTGGTTCCATTGGCTGCTTTGTCTCTTGAATGGATTGATAGGTTGTATTTTTCTAGTTTTTCTCTTTGTCTTGTAGTTATAACAGTAGAGACTGAGGTTAAAAAAAAAAAAAAGTATTTATTCAGATAAATGAGATGCTTCTCCTTCTACCAGGCTGTAAATATGGGCAGTTGACTAAATCTAGTCAAGTATTGATTGGGATTTGGGCATTGCGGTTGTTACGGTTAACTTCAATGGGACAACGGATTCACATTTCTCTTCTGCAGGACTAGTGCTTAGCATTTGCACAGGGATACTGGTGCTATTTTCTCAGAGCTAGTGTTTCATCATCATCTTTCAACCACCCTTACAAACATCTGCTACAGGAAAAAAAAAATCATTCTCCATTCATTTACACCTCTTCTAACAGTAGACTGGTACTGCTTGCTACTTTTCACTAGTCTCGTGCTTATGGAAGAAGAGGTCTCTGTTTTTCTCCAGCCCAGCCTCCATCACTGGGAGAATCTATGCACTAGAGGCTCAGGGTGAAGCTTTTTTAAAGTTCTAGTCTTCCTTCCCTATAGCAACCTATATCTGTGTTGTATCTGCAATTAATCTTTAGTGATATTTTCCTGTCTCTCTCCCAAAAGACAGAAACCACTATTTGGTATTAGAAGAAAGATTTAAGACCAAGACAGTTTTCTGTCCCTTCTACAAAAGATAGAGAGTTGCTTTTCACACTCTGTTCCGTGCAGGCCGTAGTCTTTGCTAACTATCTTTAAGAGGCTTTAGTTTACTGCTTCACAGAAAAGAAAAATTTGGCAAACTGCAGAGTATAGTTTATAGTTTGCCCATCCCTATACTGTTGAATAGCTGATGATCTCTGCTTGCATTACTGCAACAACAACAGAAGCCCCTCTTCATTTTTTTTTTTTTTTTGAGATGGAGTTTCTCTCTTGTTGCCCAGGCTGGAGTGCAATGGCCTGATCTTGGCTCACTGCAACCTCCACTTCCCAGGTTCAACCGATTCTCCTACCCCAGCCTCCCAAGTAGCTGGGATTACAGGTGCCCACCACCACGCCTGGCTAATTTTTTTGTATTTCTAGTAGAGATGGGTTTTTGCCATATTGGCCAAGCTGGTCTTGAACTCCTGAGCTCAACTGATCCACCCATCTTGGCCTCCCAGAGTGCTGAAATTACAGATGTGAACCACCACGCCTAGACTGAAGCTTTCTTCAATCTCATATTCTACCCACCATCTTTCTTGTGAACACCTAGTAAAGACCCATAGTAATGAGTTTTTTGGCCAGTGCAAATTCCCTTTTGTCAGATGACCCAGCTATTTTATACTGACATGCTAGCCCACACTTGACCTTTAGTAATTCTTTTTAAAAATTTAGCGTGTAAATTTTCACCTGCTTATAGTGTAGCTATCAGGATGCCTCTTCTCCCTCTGTACTGCCATAGGTGAAACAGTTTGCATATCCTATCTTTCGTTGAAGGGTCTAGTCACACTTTAGACTTCAGGTTACCTGATGGCCTCGTAAACTCGGCATTCTGGTTGGCTTTTGAAGTATTATGATTTGGTAGTTTAACCAGCATTTTCTAATTTTTATAATGGGAGCATTCTCCTTTGCAACTTTCTACCTTTTAAGTAGAGAAAGAAGATACTTGCTTTGGTTTTCATATTGTTTCTGCCCCTAATACATCTTATATTCTCACTTTTCCATGTATAGAAACTATATGCATGATTATTGGAATTCCTGATTCTCTGGAATTGGAATTTTTGTCTGTTCTGATTATTTGTCAGTTAGCATTTAGTACCTCGTATATTTGTGGTGTTTTTTTTTTCATATGTGACTTTACATATCCTCTGAGAACAGAATCTCTTTCTGTGTACATTTAATAGCCCCTCAGCTTACCCACTTGAAATAAAAGTGGGCTCCTAGTTAGCACATAGAAAATATTTTTGAATGAATGTAAATTTTTTGACAAAGCTCATCAGAGTAGGCAAATGTAGCTAATATTTCTCTTTCTCTCTCTTCATTACCACCAGGATCTTTCACAGAATTGGATTTTAAAGATGACTGCTTGTGATTGTGATAGTTGTACTGATGCTCTGAATCGCAGTTTGGGCTGTGGCTGGAATCAGAGGATCAATCTCTTTTCCTGCTAGTGTCTTATGGCCCAGATTAGAGCTCTGTAAGAAACTTGGCCTGAAATAGGCCTGTGTCTACGTTTATGGTCTTATATTCTATTTATGCGTCAAAGACCCCTGTGTTAACACTGTCATCTGTGGTTGGAGTTGAGGCCAGATCCTTTTTGGTCCTTACTGAAAAGATCAAGTCTAGATTATGAGCTTAGGATTTGACCCCATGGTATGTGCACTTTACTAACCTTAAGCTCTAACCAAATGAATAAACTTCTTCAAATTTAACACTGAATGTCATCAATGTGTCAACCCAGAGAATGCAGCAGCACTCTAACAGTTGGAAACCAAATGGGTTCCCCAAGTAAGCTTTCTAATTAAACAATATTTTTAATTTTAAACCATCAAATTCAGGTAATTAAAAATTAAAAGATCTACATATTTATAGTTTTATTCTTCATACATTGTGGGTATGTGTGTATGGAGGCGCGGAATCTAGGGTAAAAAACAACAAATAACGATCTTGTTTATATTTGTTTCTCAAATTGTGCTCTCAATTAATATATCTAAAATTGCCTTAGAACAGTGCCAGAAAAGATTAATGCAAAAGTGATGCATTCTATCATGTATTTCAATTGTGTGACAGAAGTCTTACAAAGTTGAAAAGCTGCTAATTTAGTAGTCAACAGTGTCAAATAAAATTTCTAAACTGTATGTCTATAAAAGAACATCTTAGCAATAAGGCACAGCAAATATGCTTCAAAACAGTGCAGTCAGCAAATCTGCTTCAGGTTTTGAAATATCTAGCAATGACATTTATTAGAAAGAAACTATAATATATCAGTGATATAAAAAGCTGTCTCTTCATCAGCATTGCTTTATTATAGGCCCTAATTTTGTGCAAAATCCTTTAGATTCTTTGCAAAACACCTGCTGAACTTAAAGAAATATGGTGAGTGCTTGCACAGAGACAGATGCAGCTTAATCACATAATACTGAATTTGACTTTGTGGTGCTTAACAATAAATGAACTGAGCATACCAGTACAGAAGGCTTAAATCTTCCTTAAATTTGTATAAAGTTTTCGATGAGTATACTGTTTGTGCTGATTCTTTCTTCATCAAGTTTGAGGATATAAACAAATAGCAATTATAAGAATCCCATTATGATGGATTTTTTAAAATAAAATTAAATCAAATCAAAGACAATGTCTGAAATTACACTCCCTTTTCTCAACTCCCCTTCTGCCTTCTATTTCAATTTTTCTAGCTTTCTGGCTACTTTTCTTTTTGTAGTTTCCATCCATGCATCCATACATTCATCCATTCATCACACCCTGTTTATTCTATCAGATTATTTGAAAATTTCACGTTATAGATGAATCTGCTTCAAGGTCAGATATGATGGCATTATGGCTCAGTAAAAGATGGAAATAGAATAAGAAATACCGTTTTCTCATTCTCTCTTCTGCTGCCCATGATTAGTTTTATATGTTGATTGATTTTTGGTGGTAGGTTAAGTCGATTTCAATGAATTTCACTCACCTAGCGTTGACCAGATTAAGATTCACAATTGTTTACCCATATCACTATTTTTCTTCTTTCCCCAATATTCTAATTTATACATTAAGAAGATGTTGTATTTGTACATATATAATATAGTCCCTGTACACATACCTACATGTATTTACATTCTCTAGTGAATTAACAATTCTTTCTTCATTGATTCTTATTTGCATTGTAATGTTAAATAATGGTACTTTAATTTTACTTCTTCAGATAAGCTGTGTGCTTGAGAAAACTATAAAACAATGAAACCTCATGAATATTTATATCAATGACTACACAGCATTATAGTCATAATCTCTGGAACCAGTTCTCACCAGTTCAGAATTAATTATCAAGTTCAGTTTTAATTGCATTCTTCTAAATTACAACCCCTCCCTTCCCCACCCTCCCCAACACACAAAAACTATAATGAATTATCTGGTAAGTACTTTACTGGGACTAATGCATCTAGGAGAGAGCTGCCTAAAATCCCATTCTTAATGTCTAATAACCAAACGAAGGCATATGATCCCAAACCAGCGTTCTAATCCTTGTTATCCAATGTATTAGACATTTGCGGCTGCTTCTTGGGGTTTAATATATTTCATTTTCACTCAAGATTCAGTAAGAATTTAATTGAGTTTGGGGAACTTTTTATTAAAAATTAAACCCTAAACATTCATTGTTTTGCTTTCTTATACTTGGGAATCTGAAATAGCATACGGAGTAAAGTATTGGATGGGGCAACCTCTGGAGAACAGTTGTCCCTTTATTAAAATAATAAATGGACATGTTTTACATAAGGATGTAGAGGTGTTAGGAAAGGAGTATTGATATATTTAATTTTAAGCAAATGAGACCATGTAAAAACTTTCTTCTCAGAATGCTAATTTCTGGGGAATATAGGAAAGAATAACCATAATATTCTTATAATAAAAATAAAAAGTAAAAATTTCTTAAAATAATGTAAAAATTAGAATTAAAAATGCTGATTAAAATTTGCTGGAGTAAAACTTTCAGGAAGCTTTTTATTTCATAAGGTAATATATTCTCTATTATGTCTGAAAACTTTTTTAGTTAGTTTTAAATGAAGACTTGTGATGTCCAGCCTGCATTTAGGTGTGATGGAAGGACTATAGGCGAACAGTTTGACAGCATTTATTCTCAGAACTTTCCCTCATACTCAATAATTGTAATCTACTCATGGTTGAGAAGGCAGAAATCAAAAAGGACAATTAGAACTACAATTTCCATTAAAAATCTAAATTCCTAGGAAGATATCATTGAAGCAACTGAGCCCCACTGATTTACCCAGTAGATTTCCTTGACTCAACTGAAGGTCTAGTCAAGTTTTAGTGAAGATATGGTCTTGACTGTGTCTGAGCTTTGAGCTCAGGAAGGGTAGAAAGAAAATGGGAAAATAAAAAATTTTCACAATGTTAGTGTGGCAGAAATATGTCACCAGACAGGAAAAAAAATGTAATAATCAAAAAAAATCCCAGAATAAAGAAAACAAGTAGTCAGTTAGGAATCAACGTAAATGAATCAATATTGGGGCTAGACCATGAGAACCCATAGGAGAAGAGCCTAATTTAAAAAAAAATCGCCGAGCGCAGTGGCTCACGCCTGTAATCGCAGCACTTTGGGAGGTTGAGGTGGGTAGATCACGAGGTCAGGAGATCGAGACCATCCTGGCTAACACGGTGAAACCCCGTGCCTACTAAAAATACAAAAAATTAGCCGGGCGTGGTGGCGGGCGCCTGTAGTCCCAGCTACTCAGGCTGAGGCAGGAGAATGGCGTGAACTCGGGAGGTGGAGCTTGCGGTGAGCCTAGATTGTGCCACTGCACTCCAGTCTGGGCGACAGAGTGAGACTCCGTCTCAAAAAAAAAAAACAAAAAAAAGTCAGGTTCTAGCTTAAAAAGAGGCTCAGTAATCATAAGCTAAAAATAATGTTCAAATTAATTTATAAATACATGAAAGAATAAACAGCTACACATGTATGAAAGAAATATCTCACACCTGAGGGCCAAGTTCTAGAAAATCTGACTTTTTCAAGAGTCTTTAAAACATTAGAAGTGCTACATACATATTTGAAAGATGAATGAAGAAATTAGATTTTGAGAGTTGTTCCAAATAATAAGATAAAAATGTATTTGTCTAGAATTAAGAAAGAAGAGAAATATAGTCACGTAAGTGTATTTAATCCCATCTTTATTTTATCCCAGATTTGTCCCTAAAATGTTTATTATACCTCTACTTCTTTTTTTTTTTTTTTTTTTTTTTTTTGAGACGGTGTCTGGCTCTGTCACCCAGGCTGGAGTGCAGTGGCACCATCTCGGCTCACTGCAAGCTCCGCCTCCCGGGTTCACGCCATTCTCCTGCCTCAGCCTCCCAAGTAGCTGGGACTACAGGCGCCCGCCACCTTGCCCGGCTAATTTTATACCTCTACTTCTTGAGAAGAATTTAACGAAGCCATTGACAATGACACATTTCAGCTTTTGGTTTAGTGAGCTTCCCCCTTGGCTTCCTTATAAGGGAGTCTGCACATCTAGATAGCCCAGGAACTCATAAGATAGCTATACCAACAGGCAGCCTCTTCCTTTGACATTATTTATGTGGCAGCAATTTGGAGTCACAGATTATATCTTTTAAGAAAATATTTTTCCTGCTTTCTGGCCAACAAATGGTGACACTGGCCTATTTCATCAATGTAACTCCCGTTGAAGTCAGTTTCAGAAGAAAGTGAGCTACAACAATAATAGAGGATCAGATTAACATTTTTTCTTAATTCAACCTCTTTTTCAAAAGGTGGAAAATATCCCAATTGTGTGATTTTCATCATCTGCTGCTTGAATCCCATTGCTGCCCAAAAAAGGCACAAACAACATCAGAGCTGTACGATCTGCCTCTTTTAAAATAAAGTTTTACAGCATGCCACTGGTTTTTGACACATTTATCCCGTAATATATTAGACACAGTGGAGCTTCAGTCATTATTAAACATCTTACAAATGTCCAATTAGGAATACATTACATATAACATATGACACAGCATGTGTTTTTATCACATTGCATTAGAATCATGACTAAAGCAACAAAGTAGATGTGGCATGCTGTTTTTACAGTACAGTGACAGTGTAACAACAAGGATCACTGCAATAAAGATGAAGTAAATGTACATAGGAACTGTCTTCCATGGGCCTTAGGCAGACAACTTGCGTGAAAAACAGTTTTATAACGCATACCCTCTTCTTTACCTATTGCCTTCATTCAAATTCTGATATGGCTCAGATGTGAAAACTGTTCCATGAAAAAAACCTGCCACACTATCTTTGAATGATTAAATAAGCCTTGCCTACAATTGTAGAATGATTCTGTCTCTCTCAGAACTAACAGAAATGCCAATTTTTTCAAGTGTGAGTTAGAAATGCAGGATTAGAATTAAAAGGGGTATAGAGAATTTGAAATAGTATCTGTAAAAGTAGATTTATATGAAAGACAAAGAACAGGAAAGTAAAACTGATGGCTTCTTAGGCAGTAACTTGTTTATTGTGTTTGCTCAATTTTAAGTAAAAATTCCTAAGGTATTTAAAAATTCTTGTGTGTTTCTTCCACAAGCATGTTGTGGGCTATCTTATGTGAAAAAAAAAACTAGTATACCTTTTATTTATTTTTATACATTTACAAATAGTGGTATTCACATTTTGTGTATAGTTCTGTGAGTTTTAACACATGATTAGATTCTTATAACTACCACCACAAATAGAATACAGACCAGTGTCAACACCCTATGGAATTTCCTCTTGCTGACACTTTGCAGTTGTAACTTCACCTCCCTATGCCTCTAACAAAATGATACAGCCACTCTAGAAACAATCTGGCAGTTTCTCACTCTTTAATTTGACCCATAAATTATTACCATACTTAAAGAATTATCTAGGATGAAAATGTGACTTTAACATATTGGATATTGATTTACCATGGAGTATACCACAGAAAGAGCCAAAAGTGAAAAAGTTAACATTTTTCATGCTGATGAAGACTGAAGTCTATAAAGAAAACCATCCCGCAGGTTATCCACTGTTGACACATACCTATAAGAAAGTGAATGATGAAAAAACTGAAGCTTAGAAGTCTGTGAAATCATCTTCTTTATATATTCTCTTATAGGGACTATCTCTCATAACCTGGTGTCTTTAGCTCGAGTTCAATCCCCATGTCACCTTACCTGGATATATGATTCCCCCAGCTCTGTGTAATGTTCTTTCCTGATGCATACCAGAACAATTACTCAGGATGAGTAAACTGGGCATTGATTTGAGAATAATAAACTCCCCCCGCCCCATGCACACTCTGTAGCTGTCCTCTTGACTTCAGCCACCAATTCAAACTCTTATATCGATATTTTTACTTTTTTCTACATAAACTTTCTATTGCTTCATTCTGTTTTGAACTCACTGTTCTCTGTATACCTCTCACATAAGATTGGAAGCTAACTTCTTGAAGTATTGGAAGCAAACATGGTGTGTTGTCTTGCAATTGAAAATTAAGTTCCGAGAAGGTGGTGTATCTAACTTTGGTTACATCCATCAAGTTAGAAGTGAATGACGAAAAACACCCTTAAGAGGGTAATGGCTACAATGGCAAGTTTCTTGATTAGATGATAGGTTGGACCACATGATCTTTAAGGTATTTTCCAATTATTAATGGCCAGTCCTAGAACACTACAATCCATGCTAGGATATGTTAATTTACTGACTGAATTATGCTGTGCCACCTCCCCACATCACTTGGCCTGTATAGTCCAAACCCCAGTGAGTTTAACAAGCATTTAGCTGCTTGTTAAAATCAAGCTTCTGGAACTTTAATTAACGATTGACTTGTTACTAGTTTTATTTTATTTGAGACTCTGACTTTTCATTTGAGGGCAAATTATGCTCACCATTTGGCAAAAGGTCTACTCTGGTTATCTGATGGCAGCCTTTTATGTAGCACATTTTTATGACCTGTCACATTGACATGATGATCACTTCTCTATGGCTTTGCACACTTAGACCTTAGTATTTACACTTTTCACTGAGTTCTTTCCACTTGATATAAAGTGTATGGTAATTTAGAAAAATATGAGATGAGAGGAAAAGAAAAAAAAGTCATGCAGTGTTCTGGCTAAACAAATGAAATGTTAGCAATGAAGTAAGCACAAGATAGGATGGAAAAAAATGATCTCATATGGTCTGACTATGATGAAAACTATGTCACCTAAGAGCCTATACAGAAGACATCATTCAAAGTCATGTGTACCACACACACGCACACACACACACACACGTGAAACATACTTTATACTAAATGAAGATTTGATGAAGGCATTTCCTTTAAAATTAAGTAAAAGCAAATATGTCTGCTATCACCATTTTTATTCAATATTATGGCAGAAGGACTAAGTAGCACAGAAGGCCAAAAAAAAAAAAAGTGTGAGGTTTGTAAAGGAGCAAATATATACCTAGAATTGTTCAAACAGGAACAGGATATAATTGAATACATAGAAAAGTCAAAAAATCAACAATAAACTATTGAATTCATAAGAAAGTTTAAACCCATTGCCAGAATCAAAATTAATACACTATAGTTAGTTGTATTTCTATATGACAGCAATTAGCACACAGAAAAAGCATAATTAGGCCGGGCGCAGTGGCTCACACCTGTAAATCTAGCACTTTGGGAGGCCGAGGCGGGCGGATCACAAGGTCAAGAGATTGAGACCATCCTGGCTAACACTGTGAAACCCTGTCTCTACTAAAAAATACAAAAATTAGCCAGGTGTCGTGGCGGGCGCCTGTCGTCCCAGCTATTCGGGAGGCTGAGGCAGGAGAATGGCGTGAACCCAGGAGGTGGAGCTTGCAGTGAGTAGAGATCACGCCACTGCACTCCAGCCTGGGGGACAGAGGGAGACTCTGTCTCAAAAAAAAAAAAAAAAAAAAGAAAAAGCATAATTAAAATGTCATTTATTATAGCTAAATAAGTAACAAACAATTTTAATAAACTGTATACAAGAACACCATAGATAATTTTTTTTATCTTATGGAAAGACATCACAAATAAGTTATCCTTCACATGAATGTGATTTATATATGTATACCAAAACACAGCAATTGGTTTAGGAATGTAATCACTCTTACCTAGAAAACTGATTTCTAAAATCTGCCAATTTGGCAACGATACATTCAGACCAAAGAGAAGGAGAACAACATAAAGAGAGAGCCTTGTGTCTTAAAACATGCAACAAACAAATGACGGAGATATATTCATGGATTGAAATATTATATTTCAAGTATTTTACCTACATTGATCTATAGACTTACAAAGTCGATGCATCCCAAATTCCCAATAGCATCATGCATGTAACTTGACATGCAAGTTCTAAAATTTACTAAAGGAGGCAAAGAACAAGAATAGCTAAATCACACTGGAAGAACAGAAAATAGAAAAATATGCTTTTATAGATATCAAGGCTTAAAGATATGGTCCTTAAGACTGTGTGACAATAATACAGAAACAAATATTTTAATAAAAATTTGAGATAGATGAAAATTCAAAATAGTGGAAAAAAAGGAAATAACCAATAAATAATCCTATGAATATTAGTTATCTCTTAAAAAAATAATGAAATTTCCTAGCACAAAATCCAAAAACCAATTTTCTGTAGATTAGAATCCTAATAATGAAAGTTAAAATTAGAAATAAATTAGAATACAATATAAGAGAATGTCTTTTAGACCATAGAATAGGAAATGATTTCTCATGCAAGACATAAAATTATTAACTAAAAGAAAAAATATTAACATATTCAATTACATTACCAATAAGAACTTCCATTCATCAAGTGGTATCTTAAGGACAATGACAAAAAAAGCAACTCAAGCGTTGGAAGAATTAAATCATAACACACATAAATTGAAAAAAGTGTAGGATCTAGAATATATAAAGTAGTCCTACAAATCATAAAAATATAACAAAAATGGGAAATAAGCTCTATATAAAAGAAAAATAGTAAACATATAAGGTAACCAATCTTATCAGTTATTATTTGAATACAAATTAATATTGTAATGAGATACCATTTCATCTATCCTACTGGCAAAAAAAAAAATAAAGTTTGAAAATATCAAGCATTTGTAAGCATAGGAGCATCTGCATTGAAATGTTCAGCTTAAAACTACAAAGAGTTTTGAGACACCATATCTATTGCTATTGGGTGTGTAGATTTGAAAAATTACCAGCATTATCTAGTAAGTTTAAGACGATTTATCCCACAAGTTTGCAATTTCACTTCTGGAGATATACTGTTAAAAAACTCATTGATGTACGCCTCAAAACACATGGCCAATACATTTCTTAGCAGCACTTTGATAATAGCGAAACTTTGAAAAATGTGAAAGTTTATCAATAGAAAATTGTGGTATTTTCATACAATGCTCTAGTGTAGTACAGTATAATATAGCATTCAAAAAGAATGATTTGTGGCTACAGACATCACCACAGATACATCTCATAACCATAATATTAAATTTAAAAGCAAGTTGGAATTAAATATAGAAATGTTTTCCATTAAGCATGGCTGAAATGTTAAGAATAAATGACAGATGCCTCTGTATGTGTGTACATTTTGAAGCAGGTCTTGCAAACAAATTACAGAGATGCGGGATCCTTCTCTGAGATTATAATAGTTTTGACACTTCACCATCAATGCTACACACACATCCTCACACACTTGTACACCTGTGGATATGATTATGGTAGAAGTGTAATATTTGTCTATCAGAAAGTATTCTTGGAAAAGATATTGCAATATAAGTAATTTAAATTTTAATATGAAATTTAGTTTCCTGTCTGTCTCTGTGGTATTTATACTTCAACCCTTATTTCTAAATGCATAGTATTTTACAATTCACACACACACACACACACATTTTCTCAAATGATCATTACATCTGTCTCTTGAAGTACTACTATCCTGTTATAGAATAGAGGAATGTGAGACTGATAAATGTAAAAGTGACAGTAAGAACACACAGCTAGCATGTGGGATGAGAGAAAAACCTCAAATACCACCAAATGACACATTTTCAAATTCTAAAACACCACCACTATTTTCCCTATCTATCATCTAATCATTATTCATTATTTCTCTTTCCACTAGTAAGTTAATAAGGACAGCTGAACTTTGAAAATATACATTGGCCAAAGCCATCTCGTGGTTCTCTTGCAACCTTAACAATGACCCTAGATGCTAAATTTTTCAGATATCATGATTCTAATTTTCCTAGGAGACTGAGATCCATACTAATTAACTGATCAAATCACCAGTACTTGGTATTATTATTCAGTATTTCAGTACTATATTTAGATACTTGTGTTTTTTTACCCATCAGCAGTCTTTTGGTTTCAAATGACAAAAATGTATATTGTAACCAAGAAGTGGATTTGTGCCTTATGTAACAAAACCAAGGGAAGGTCTTCTGTTTCTTGCCTCTGCTTACCCTAGATTGCCATTATCATTCTCTGTCACAAATTCCTCCAAGTGGAACATGGGCACTAGTACCTCTTATATTTCACTACTACCCCGTACACCCAAACACCCCCCAACACGCACACACAAAAGGAGACTATTTTTCTATGGTTCCTGGGAACAACAAAGGATATACTTTGCTCTACCCTAGCTCATATAACCACAGCTGGAACCAGAGCGATTGGATATCTTACCTGAAAAAGAGGAGAAGGAAGGCGAGAACACTGTCCTCTATACCTGGTCAGGTACTTCACGGTTTCCCCTCTCATTTCAGAAAAGGCAACTGAGGACCAAAGCCACTCAGTGATTTACTCAATGTCACACTGTGAGTAGCAGAAACATGACTAAGTCCAGTTCTCCTGAGTCTCACCACAATCTTCCTTCCTTCCTTCCTTCCTTCCTTCCTTCCTTCCTTCCTTCCTTCCTTCCTCCCTCCCTCCCTCCCTCCCTCCCTTCCTTCCTCCCTCCCTCCCTCCCTTCCTTCCTTCCTCCCTCCCTCTCTTTCTCTCTTTCTTTCAGAGTCTTGCTCTGTCACCCAGGCTGGAGAGCAGTGGCATGATCTCGGCTCACTGCAGCCTCTGCCTCCTGGGTTCCAGCGATTCTCCTGCCTCAGCCTACTGAGTAGCTGGGATTACAGGCGCATGCCACCACACCCAGCTAATTTTTGTATTTTTAGCAGAGATGGGGCATCACCATGTTGGCCAGGCTGGTCTTGAACTCCTGACCTCAGGTGATTGGCCTGCCTCAGCCTCCCAAAGTGCTGGGATTACAGGCGTGAGCCATCACGCCCGGCCCACAATATTTCTTAATGCTGTTACCTTACCAAAAGTTTTAGATAGGCCCTGTATTCAGAGTTTTGTGCATCCCATTCATTCCAAAATAGCAGCCAATTCTTTGGGAAGCATGGATGACTGTTCCAAGCACCATCATCAGTGGTTGATTAGGAGACTCCTTTTGAATTGGAAAGATGGAAATTGACTATCTTGGTCAAATGGTATCCTGGTCTCCCTACCCTCTACCTCAATAGCATTTGTTCCCACAAGTGCTCTTCACTTGCAAATGTTGGACAATGTAGGACTATCCAGCAGACAGACAGATTAACTCCCAGTGGTAGCTACAATTTTCTTAATGATAAAACCCTTTGGGGGCTAATTTATACATCATCTGGTTTTGGCACTGGAATCCTTTCTAAACATTTCAAAGGGTGTGCTCACACTAACACAACACCTGAAGCAATGCTTTGCAAATATCTGGTATTCAGTAAGAGGATCTTTATATTGAAATAAATGCAAGTCACAGCTGTATGCATTGAGAAAACAAGCAGAAAATATTTATCAAGCACTGTCTGAATACTCAGACTAATTCTGTGAAAACTGAAGAAACATTATAAACCTTCCAGGTAGTTAGAAAAAAATTGAATGACTTATGAAGAATAATTCTAAGCTGAGTTCTGGAGTGCTTGGTACAGATGATGTGCACTGTAGGGAATGGTGAAGGAAGGGTTTGAATTAGAGATGACTACAGTGAAGGATCTGAAGTGGACCTTTAATGAACAATTCAATAGATGGAGAAAGGGGAGCAGGGAATAAAGGATATTTCAAAGGGGCACATTACCAGCAATTGTGCTGAGCCATGGTGGCTCTTAATTATTTTGATCTGCTGCTGCTAACTTTATTGAGCATCTCTCATATGCAAGCGTTCTGAAGAATAAAAGGATGAGGGAGATTTCTATCTTCAAGAATCTCTCTCTCTGAATGCAGAGCTGACAAAAGAAACAAATATACAAAGCTGAAAAACACAAGATAAGAATAGGGTTTCACTGGCTGAGGTTCAGAATCACTGGGAAAGTCTTAATAAAACAGGTACCTGGGGCTCACCTAAAAGTTTCTAATTCAGTGAGACTGGTGCTAACCTAGAGTCTGGTTAGAAGTCTAGCCATATGAATATCCAGCTATGAATAGCATAGGAAGGCAAACTATGCTGGAAAGGAATGGAGGAAGGAATCAGACTCTATGTCTAACAGATATCTCAAAAAGTCAACGTCATTAGTTCAAATGGAAACAGAGATAGTAATGATGTAGTTGTCATGTAGTTAAGAGATGAGTCTGATTTCAAAGGGGGAAGACAATGAGAGATGTATTCAGATACATTGAAGTCTGAAGAAACCAAATTTTGGGGGTAATTATCACACAACTCAAACTCCTCAATATCTTTGTAGACAGAGTATTACATAAGAAGAGGGAATTATTTAGTATTAAGCCCAAGAGGAAGAGAATAAGCCAAAAAAAAAAAAACAAACAAAAAGAGAGAGAATTCTTGCTAAAGTTGGATGGAGGCTCTGAAATAAGTTTAGTCCAAGCAGGAATCAATAAAGGCAATCATGTACAATCAACACTTATGTGTATTTAAGTCATGTGATTCAAGAGCTTAAAATAGAGTTGAATTAGACCAGATGGCAGCTTTCAGAGCAACAGCGTAGGTGCAAGAATGCTTTACTTAAAGGAGATTTCACTGAGGTGTTACTGGCAGACAAAGCATTTTACAGCAAGTGGGGCAGGATTCAGAGTAAATCACAGCTGAAGGCAGAAGTGGGTGTAACATAAGCAAGGCTTTATGGAGAGGTATAAGTGCTTCTACTTATATATATGCAGCCTCAAAGAGACAAAAAAAATCACTTGAAGATTTTTCTGTCAGGCTGAGCTCCTCTTTTACCATTCACAGGCAATTTACTTCAAGCTGAATCTTGAAAAGAACATCTTGACATCTAGCAAGGGGGTTAACCTTTTAGGAAGCTTTTCAATATTTATACCTCAGCACACTTGATAAGTTTTCCCCCTTCAGAATAAGTCCTGTTTATGTACTAGGGGCCTTTACAACACTGTCCTAACTCACACCTGCATGTAGCTCCATGTATTTACTTCTGCGCTCCCCCACTTTTGTTAGGGAAATTTCACCTTGCTTTGCCACCATTCCAAGGGTGGGAGATCTAAGCTAAAAGATTTTGACTGGAATTTCATCAAATAGCTAGATCAGTTTGGGAAACAAACTGATGTCAATCTTATCAATGTTGAGTCCTCTAAGCCAAGAAAAGAGTAGAACTGCATGTATTTGTGTCCTTTTAAATTTCTCTCTGTAACGTTTTGCAGTTTTCAGTGTACAAGATCTGAAAACTTTCTGTCAAATTCATCAAGTACTTTTATATTTGATGCTTTTGTAAAGAATATGTTTTACTTCAATTGTTGATTGTTGATTGTGCATTTCTAGTATATTGAAATACAATGGATTTTGTAGGTTGGTCTTCAATGGTGCAAATTTCCTAAACTCAAGTCTTCCTAGTCTTTTGTAGATTCCATAGAACTTTCTAAATAGGAGATAATATCATCTTCAAATAAAGAAGATTTTCTTCTTTTTCAATTTGGATGCCTTTCATTTCTTCTTCTAACCAGTTGCACTACCTAAAATTTCAAGTTTTATATTAAATAAAAGTGATGGAAGTGGACATCCTTGCCTTCCTTCTGATCTTAGGTGGAAAGCAATCAGTCTTTCACCATTAAGTATAAGGCTAGTTGTTGGTTTTTCATACTTACCCTATATCATGTTGGGGAAGTACCTTCATACTCATAATTTCTAGATGTTCTATTTTCTTTATAATAAGGAATGGATACTTAACTTGTTAAGTTCTACTTATGCATTTACTGAAATCATCCTGTTTTTGTTCTTAGCTTGCTAATGTGGTGAAATATATTTTCAAATGTTAAACCCACTGTGAATGTCTTACATAAACGCCATTTTATCATAGTGTATTATGCTTTTTAGGAGTTGTTGGATTAAATTTACTAAAAATATGTGGAAATTTTTGTAACTATGTGTGTGAGCATTTTTGCAATTATGTGTATAGTTTTCTTTTCTTGTCATGTCATTGCTGGTTTTAGTATCAGTGTACTATGGTATTAAATAACTTGTTGGCATTTATTTTCTCCTCTTTAATTTTTGGAAGAATTTATGTAGAATTTGTAGTATTGTTTACTTAAGAGTTTGGAACAATTAATAATGAAGCCATCTGGGCCTGGGGTTTTCTACGTGGGCAACATAGGCTAAGAGTATTATCTATTTCTTCTTTAGCAAAGTTTGGTACTTTGTGTTTTACAAGAACTTTGTCCATTTCTTCTAAATTGTAGAATATACTGGCATAAAATTGTTCATAATATTCCCTCTCTCATTTCTGATTTTAATAATTTGCATCTGTATTTTTTCATAATCAGTGTGACTAAAAGTATATCATTGTATTAATTTTTTTCTAAGACTCAACTTTTGGTTGTATTTTCTATATTTTTTTGTTTTTCACTTCATTGATTTCAGCTCTGATCTTTCTTTTTTTATTATTCTTTTCTTTGTCTTCTATTTCAATTTTTTCAGCTAGAAGCTGAGATCATTAATTTGAGACTCTTCTAATAAAGCATTTGGCAATTTACATCTTCCTCAAAATACTGCTTTAGCTGTATTTAATAATTTTGATATGCTTTCCTTCAGTTTAAAATATTTTATAATTTTAAAAGTGCTGTATATTGTGGAGATATTTGTACATTTTCCAGATATGTATTTTATAAATTTTGAATTTAATTCCACGTTGATCAGAAAATAATCTGTGTAATTTATGCCTTTTAAATTTAATAAATCTTTAAATTTATTAAAACTTCTTTTGTGCCAAGAATATTGCCTATTTTAATAAGTATTCTGTGTGTGCTTAAAATGGATATATATTATATTGCTGTTGGATAGATTATTCTATAGATATCAATTATGTCCAAGTGGTTGATAATGTTAATCAAATATTCTATAATAGTACTAATTTTCTCTCTGTTATTTATTCAGTTATTGAGAGATAAGCTTTGCGTTTTCATGAGGTGTTTAGATCATTTATATTTAATTGTTATATAGTTAGATTCAAATCTAAAATCTTCTTATTGGTTTTATATTTGTCTCACCTGGTTTTTTGTCCAATATTTCCTCTTGTGTATCATTTTGAATTATGTGAGTATTATTTATGATTCCATTTTATCTCCTTTGTTTGTTTCTTAGATACAACTATTTGGGGATGTTTGTATAGTTGCTTTTGGGTCTATATATTACGATTATTACTCATTAGAGTTTACTTTTGAAGTAACTTCACATACAGTGTCAAAATCTTTGATAGTGTACTTCCATTTCTCCCTTCTAAGCATTTATTGAAGTGCTCTTACATCTTTTATTTTTACATAAGTTACAAACTCACAATGTATTATTATTTTGCTTTAAACAGTCAATTATTTTTTCAGGAGTTTTAAACAATAGGAAAAAAAGTAATTGTATTTATACTCACAGTTACTATTTCCAGTGCCCTTCCATATTTCCTTCTGGTATCATTTTCCTACTTAGCCTGCAGAACTTGATTTTGTAATTCATGTAGTATATGTTTGCTGGTTTTAAACTTTTACAGCTATTGTATGTTTCAAAACAGTATTTCACAATCCTTTTTAAAAGATACTTTTGTTGTAGTAGAATTCTAATTAGACTTTCATTGTTTTTGTTTGTTTTTTATAGTTCTTCAGTGACGCTTTGCCTTCTTCTGGCTTGCACTCTTTTGGGCAAGAAGTCTACTATCATTCTTATGTTTGTTTCTCTGTACATAATTTTTCTGTCTTCTCTGGATATTTTTAAATATTTACCTTTATCTTTGGTTCTAAGCCATTTGACCACAATATGCCTTTCTCTAGTTTTCTTCATTTTTCTTGTGCTTGGAGTTCATTGATCTTATTCAATCTATTGGTATATAGTTTTTATATGTTTGGAAAATTTCCAGCCATTATTTATTCAAATATTTTTTTCAGTCACTATTTGTCTTTCCTCTGTTAGGAGATTTTAATTATAATATGCCACTCACAGTTTTTCCACAGCTCACTGATGCTTTTGATTCTTTTTTATATTTACTTCCTCTATTTAATTTTGGAAGGTTTCTATTGCCACATTTTTAACTTCATTACTTTTTTTCTTCTGCAGTGTCTAATCTGCTATTAATCCCATCCATTATATTTTGAGTTTCAGACGTTACTCTTTTCTTCTGCAGAAATTTGATTTGGGTCATTTTTAGATGATTTTTATACCTGCTTATAGGATTAATTGTTCCTCTTTGTTCTACCTTCTTGAACATATGGAATACATTTATAAAAGCCTAAATTAACTGTCTACAAATTCAATCATCTCTGTCACCTCTGGGCCTGTTTGTATGGATTGATGTTTCTCCTCTTTATGCATAATATTTTCCAGCTTCATCCATGCCTGGTAATATTATTTTTTTCCAGATGTGAATTTTATAATACTTTGTGTGTATTATAAAATTTTTAGTAATACAGTGATATTTTAAAATTTCTATAAACATTCTTAAAATTTTTTCTGTGATGCAGTTAAGTTACTTAAGAACAGTTTGATCATTTCAGTTCTTGCTTTTAAGCTTTATTAGGCAAGAGTAGAGCAGCATTATCTCTAGAACTAATTTTGCCCCACTACTGAGGCAAAATTTTGTTGAGACCTCTACCTCGCACCCTGTGAATAATGAGGTTTTTCTCTATGGCTAGAAGGAAAAAGAACTATCATCAGCTTGGTATCAGCTCCAGGAACTGCTATCTCTAATACTTCCATAGTAGTAGCTCTTTCTCTGGCCTTGGATAATTCCTTCATATGCACGTACTGATCTCAACTCAGTGAAGATTCGAGAGGGACCTTCAGCAGTTGTGGAACTCTGTGTACAGCTCTCACATTTCTGGTATTATGCCTTATAAACACTTGTCCTTCCTGGACTCCCAGTTGTATCAACTCTACTCAGAGTTCAGCAGACTCTACCTTCGTTCCTACGCTTTTTTTATGTCCTCGAGGCTTTCTGCAGACAATGAGCTGAATTATCATAAAGTTCACCATGTTTATTTCCCAACACACAGGAATCCTGTTCTTTGTTGCTTGGTTCCGAATGGCTTGAAGTCTGAGATCTTCTTTTGGAATGTTGGTGTTCACAGCTATATATTTCCTTCTCAGAACTTTTTCTATGGTGTCCTATAAGTTTTGGTATCTGTATTTTTATTGTCATTTGTCCCAAGGTATTTTATAATTTCCCTTGTAATTTCTTCTTTGACTCAGTGATGATTGTAGACTGTGTTCTTTAATTTCCACATATTGATGAATTTTCCAGTTTTCCCTGCGTTATTGGTTTCTAGTTTTATTCCACTGTGATAAGAATTTTTGACCCGAAAAATATAAAGAATATAACTCTAGCATATAACTTCAAAATTTTTGGAGTTAAATAATCAATTTTTTTAAAAAAACACTAACAGTGAGAAGAAATAATATAGAAATTATGGGATAAATAGTAAAAATATATTTACATAAACATTAGTATTTAAAATAAATCTAAATAGACTTTTATAGTTAAGATGAAATGAAGATCTATTCGTATGTGATTTAAAACAGACATTCACATATCATGTGGGCAAAGAGAAGGAGAAAGTTAAAGGAGAAAAAACTGTGTGGCAATAATATTAGATGATATAGATGCACAGGCAAAGAAGTAAGAGAATTTATATATCATCAATTCACAAAGGAAGAAAAATATTCTAAACATCCATAAGGATAGTAACATAAACTCAAATATTAATAGAAGAAATATTAAAAACTGTGGTAGGCTATTTTAATGCAACACTTTCTGTAATTAATAGATCAATCAAAAAGGATAGAGAGGATTTGAATAACACATTAGCAAGACTGATCTAAGGAGCATATATAGAACCACACACCCAGTAACCTCAGAAAACATGTACTTCTGAAGCACACGTTCACCACATACTTGGCTGTGAAGCAAGTTTCAACAAATTTGGAATTATTGATATAATAAAAACACGTTCATTGCCACAATGCACTTAACTTACAAATCAATAAGAAAACTAAGTGGAAAAACCACATATATTTGAAAACTAAGAAACACACTTAAAATAAGTCAAGGATCCAAAAGGAATAATAATGAAGACTGTAAGATGTTTATCAGCTATCCCCATACCCTAAAATTATGAGACACAATTACTAATACCAATTAGTAGTTATTCCTTAGTATCCATGGAGGATTAGTTCCAGGACAACCCCTGACCCTTCATACCAAAATCTGTGGATGCTCAGATTCCTTAGATAAAAAGTGTAATATTGGCCGGGCGCGGTGGCTCACGCCTGTAATCCCAGCACTTTGGGAGGCCGAGGCGGGCGGATCATGAGGTCAGGAGATCGAGACCACGGTGAAACCCTGTCTCTACTAAAAATACAAAAAAAAAAATTAGCCGGGAGTGGTGGCGGGCGCCTGTAGTCCCAGCTACTCGGAGAGGCTGAGGCAGGAGAATGGTGTGAACCCGGGAGGCGGAGCTTGCAGTGAGCCGAGATTGCGCCACTGCACTCCAGCCTGGGTGCCTGGGTGACAGAGCGAGACTCCGTCTCAAAAAAAAAAAAAAAAAAAAAAAAAAGTGTAATATTTGCATATAATCTATGCATATCCTCCCAAATCCTTTAAATTATATCTAGATTACTTGCAACACCTACTACAATATAAATGCTATAAAAATCACTGTTATGCTATCTTGTTCAGGGAATCACAAGAAAAAAAACCTGTACATGTTCAGTATAGACACGATTTTTTTTCAAATATTTTTGATCCACAGTTGGTTGAATCCATAGATGTGAATCCCATGAGTAAGAAGGGCCAAATGTGGAAATGTGTAGCCTTAAATGTTTATTTTCAAAAGAAAAAATACTAATAAGATAAGCATCCATGTTAAAAAGTATATATTTCTAAAGAGAGGAAAAAAAGTAAATTTTTAAAAAACTTAGAAATTAATTAAATGGAAAACAATATACCAAGGATTATCTGAAAAGCTAAATACTCGTGTGTGTATTTTAAAAGACTAACAAAATAGACACCTCTAAGGAGACCGAACAAGAAAGAACATATGCTCAAATAAATAATCTATCTTTTAAACAGTTGAAATGAAAAGTATTGTGAACATTAAACAATAAATAAGAGAATATTATGAACAGCTTTATTTCAATCAACTTAAAAATGGACAATTTTTTAAAAAAAACTAGAGCTTCAAGATGACTTAAAACAAAAAACAACCCACTGAGTAAAATAAAGCAGTATATAAAAATCTTCTTATAAAGAAATATCAGGCCAAAATTATTTACTAACACAGTGTTTCAGAGTAGGGAAAAACAGGAGAAAAGCACAAATTTGTTTTTATAATTTCTGCCTTGAAATACAGAAGATTTGCAAAAATAGTCCAGTGAGATCCCATATACCCTTCACCCAGCTTCCACAAATTTAACTCATCTTGCATGATATATTTATTAAATATTAAATCTGAGAAATCAGCATTGCTAAAATTGTATTAACTAAACCAAAACTTTATTCAGATTTCACCAGTTCATACATTAATTTTTTTCTGTTTTAAAATTCAAAACAGGATAAAACTTTTCATTTAATTATTATTTCTCCTTAGACTCCTCTGGTTTGACAGTTTTTTAGCCTTTTTCCCATTTTTCATGACCTCGGAACTTAAAGAGTATCTCTCACTTTTAATTTGTATGTTTCTCTTAAGTTATGGCTAACTACTAAGGAAGAATACCAGAGGTAAAATGCCCTCCACATCATGTCATATCAGAGGGAACATGATATTAACAAGACATTACTGGATGTTAAACTTGATCACCTGATTAGGGTGGCGTTTGCCACTGTGAAATTCTCTACTGTAAAGTTACATTGTTTTTTAATTTTCTGATACTATTCATTAAAAGTCAATCACTAAATCCAGCCAACACACAATGGATGGAGAAATTAAACTCGACATCCCTAATGTAGGAATATCAAATAATTTTGGGACTTATGTTAAAATCACCCCTATAATTAATCAATATGTTTGGGGTGATATTTTGAGGCTGTACTTCTACTGTACTTCCTTAAAATTTCACCCACTAACTTTAGTAGTGTATTTTCCCTGCAACAGTTATTATTTTGGAACTCAAATAATATTTTTCTATTTCCCTCATTCCTGTAAGGGGTTATTTAAGGAAGATTTGTCCATTCTCATATACATATATTTGTTCGTTCTCATATATATATTTATATATATATATATTCTCATGTATGTGTTTGTGTATTCATATTGTGGGTATTTATTTTATACTTTGGGTTATATCCAATGCAATCATTTTTGTTGTTGTTTCTCAACTTGTTTCTGCTTTGGCACTTGGCAGCACTTTCAGTTTATTGGATTCTAGAATACCGTTTTGCTATGCCTCAATATATTTTTGTGTTTGTCTGTACTTTCTTATTTTCATTACAAGAACACCCAGCCAGACACATCTATACTTTTCTTATTCCAGACCTAGAATCAGTCATTTCTCCAAGCAGCCGTGGTTCTCATTATTGAAGAATGGTATTAGATGCCAAGAACAGAGTGCTAAGTGTGCTTGGGCTATTGTGTCACTGCTTCTAGGAAATAAATGTATATATACTAACCTATGCATAACACATATCTATGCTCATTTCTATATGTATCTATGCATTATACATATAGTGTGTGTGTATATACAGACACATTTATATATGTATATAAACACACGTATAATGCATAGATATCATGTGTATATACAGACACATTTATATATTTATATATATATCTGTATATACACATACGATATCTCCAACTCTGATCCATCAGAGCAGAGTTCATTTCAGCCTTCTCAGTTGCTTTTATCTCTGACAGTGACAAATGTGGCTCTTGTTATCTACACTTCAGTTATTTGTTCAGCTATAGCATCTATGTAAAATAGTTTAAGAATTGCTAAGCCATACATTCCCCCATACTCCTGTAAGAAAGAAAGTTACCAATTAGAGGACATTGTTTCTGTATAGTTCTTTTTCTCTTTAGTCTTACAATATTTAGTCAAATCATTATTTTTCAAAGTTACTTAGAACTTACTTACGTAGAACCACCTTCAGTGATGTTATGCTATATATTTTGTAATACAGTTGAATTAATTTGTCACAGACTATATTTCATCTTAGAATCTCTGGACAAACCAGATAATTATTTTTCAATGTTCAAAAAATTCAGTCTTTGATATCTACTCCTTTATGGAATTTGATAAGTGCTTATAGCTATAATTCCACCACTGTGGGGAAAAATGTTTCATCACCTTAAAATGTCTTATATAGTCCCTTTTTAGTCAGTTCCCTTTTACCAAACACTGATCTATTTTCTGGCCCTATAATATTTTTCCTTTTTCCAGCATGTCATATAAGTAAATAATAAAGTACTGATCTTTTGCATTTGTCTTAGTCCATGTAATGAAATACATTTAAAATTCATTCATATTGTACAAATCAGTAGATTGTTCCATTTAATTGCTGAGTAGTATTTAATTTTATGGATGTTAACACATTTGTTTAAAACTTCATCTGTTGAAAAACATTTGGGTTGTTTCCAGTTTTGGCAATTATGAATAAAGCTGCTGTACACATTAACATACAGGTTTTTGTACGAACATACATAAGTTTTCAATTCACTTCAAAAAATATCTAAGAATGTGATCATTAGGTAACACAATAAGTATATGTCTGCAATCAACTACCAAACTGTTTAACAAAGTGGATGTGTAATATTGCATTATCATTAGCAATTGAGAGTTTTCTTGTGCAATCATTTGGTATATGTGATAGTTAATTTTGTGTGTCAACTTGACTGGGCCATAGGATGCCCAGAAAACTGATTAAGCATTGTTTATGGATGTATTTGTAAAAGTGTTTCATAGCCTATTGCTTCTGTTTCTCCCCAAAGACCCTGACTAATACCAAATTTGATAATGGGAGTGGTTCTAGAGGAATAGAATTTTAGGAATAAGTTTCTGAATTGTTTCTAGGGTTTCTTAAATTTTCTCTCTAATAAAATTAGATTTTAAAATAGAATGATTTTATTTCCGGAAGGAAAGAGAGAACTGATGTGAATATGCAATAAAGATAAACAAAATATCACTATTGGAGGCACCTAATCAAGGACACTATGTATATGACACTTTCAAACATTTTGGGGAAATTAGAGAATATAACATGGTGACGGATTATGCCTAAAGTTCTTGGACAAAGTAGCAAAAGAAATGGATGACCTCAGGTATTTGAATTCTCAGTGCAAGGGTCACATAAATGTCCTGAAGACTTCTACGTGTGCCATGAAGGAGACCCTTATTTCCCATAGCCTCAGAGCTGAGACTGCTGAAAATCAGGTGCAGAATCTCATTTTGCAACTGGTTGAATTAAAACTCAAGTTGAACTTCCAGCTTTGTAAGGTATCCACTGTTACAGTGAGTGTATAAATTGGGAAAGAATGAGACCCTATAAGTTGGGATGAGGATGTGTGGAACAACCCTAATGAAGCTGGGGACCTTGAGCTCCTAGATACTGATGAGTCTTCTTTTGCAGTGAAAGAGGTCTCTCAATCCCCAGTGAAAGAGGCTTCTCTACCCCCAAAGGCAGCAGCACTCCCATCTCAATCATGCCTGCTTTTTCACCTACATTTCAGAGGATTAACCCTACATTTTTTGAGAAGACTGTAATCCCCACCACCACTTCCTGAGACAGTTATGAAGCAATGAAATGCTTATTCTCATCAGGATCCACCTTTACCACCCCTCTTTACTTCTTGACCTATAACTAGACTCAAGTCCCAGAAAAACCCTAAGGATGAGGTACAGAGTGTTAGCCATGAGGAAGTATATTACGCTCTAAAATAACTACTTGAGTTTTCTAATTTATACAAACAGAAATACGGGTACATGTGTAGGAATGGATGCTAAAAGTGTGGGCCAATGGTTGAAGGAATGTAAAGTTGGATCAGGCTTAATTTATTGGTATGGGCTCAGTAAATACTGAGAAATTTTGCATTTAATTTTGTAGCTCTGGAGCTAGAAAGTACTCTAAGTTTGGTTGGTTTGCTGGATGAAAAGGTTACCAACATTTAGTAAGTTGGAAATGCATGCTTTGCCTTGTTTTGATGTAGAGAAAGGGATTCGAGGCTTTTAGGGAGATTGGAAGTTAAAATCTATTCACCCACACTGGGAAGGTCAGGAAGACATGCCTTTCACCAAAATTATAAGAAATAAATTTAAGAGAGGAGCCTGGCAATCATAAGAGATCTGTGATTGCTCTTCCCTAAAGGCTAGACCTTACAGTGGGAATTGGGAACAGTAGCCACTGAACTGAAAAACCTAAATGCAATGGGAGTTACTGGATCATGGTGTGGTAGAAGCCAATGGGTGGCATTCAACTGCTAAAGGCAAGATAGGCCTGCTTATTATAACAGGCAGCAGAGTCAAAACAGCAATCCTAACAGTCTAACTCTTGCAGACTTAGGGCTTTAGCTAGTTGGTCACAGTTTCCCTAGAAGTAAAACATATAGGAAGTCTACTAAATTTTTACACCATCTGTATAAGGACAAAATTCCTAAGTCAAATGAATAAAAGTCTAACCTCAATCATAAACACAGAGTTACAGCCCATCAATCAAGTTCCAGAATTGAGCCAGTTTACAGATCCAGAACCCCATGAATGAAGGAGAGGCCTGTCCCCTTAAGGAGGTATGTACCACACTACCAAAATTGTATACTGTTAACACATGTCCCAGCATTCTTCAAAGAAGCATATAACCTTTTACCAGGATAACTATGCATTCCGGAATAGGAAACGACTGGACTTTTCAGGGACTACTGGACACAGGCTCTGCTTTGACATTAATTCCTGGAGATCCAAAGCATGACTATGGCCCATCAGAGGAGGAGCTTATGGAGGTCAGATGATTAATGGAGTTTTAATTCAGGTCTATCTGACAGTGGCCCCAATAGGTCCTCAACCCCATCCTGTGGTTATTTCCCCAGTTCTGGAATGTGTAATGAAAATAGATACACTCAGCAGTTAACAGAATCCCCACATTGGTTTCCTGAACTGTGGAGGGAGGGCTATTCTGGTGGGAATTATTAAATGGAAATAATTAGAATCGTCTCTGCCTAGGAAAATAGTAACCAAAGGCAATATCACATTCCTGGAAGAAATGCAGTGATCTGTGCCACCATCAAAGACTTTAAGGATGCAGGAGTAATGATTCCCACCACATCCCCATTCAACTGGCCTATCTGGGCTGTGCAGAAGACAGAGGGACCTTGGAGAATTGCAGTGGATCATTGTAAGCTTAACCAGGTAGTGATTCCAATTGCAGCCACCGTACCAGATGTGATTTTGGTAATAAATTAACAGTCTTTATTTCTTACAAAAGTTTTACATTTACATGTATTTATTTATTTATTTATTTAGGACAGAGAAACTATTCCATATGATACTACAATGACAAATATGACATTATAATTGTCAAATTATTGTGTTGGAAGTTAAAATCTATTCATCCACACCGGGAAGTTCTCAATGTGTGTATCTCATCAAAGTCATGTAATACACACGTGGACTATTTGTATGTATATGCAGTGACTACAACACATATGCATATATAAATATATATACATATATGTCTATATATTCCATGTAAGTATACATGTATATATAGATATATATGTATATGTATATATAGCCATATATACATATATATTGTGCATATAGGTAATTATGTGAATATATATACATATATAGTCAATGTATATAGGTATATATGTATGTATACATATATACATATACAGCATAATTAATGAATATACCTATAAAATATGTATATATTATATATTTATTTGACAATCATAATATCATATCCAACACTGCAGTATCTTACAGAATAGTTTCACTTCCCCAAAGGCAATAGCAGTGAAGTAAAGTCTAGCACAAAGTGAGACAAAGATCTTGACTAAATATCCCAATACCCACATAAAACTGAGAGCAGAAGAAAAGAATGTGAAAGAAAGGTCGTATGCCAAGAAATTCTTCGACAATATTGTATTTGCCATAAAACAGAAAATTTCTCCTCACTACCAATAAGATCTGAGCTCACTAGTATACTGTTCTTCATCTATATATGACTTTTACTCATTGTTGAGATATGTTATTAGTATTTCAAGCTAGAAGGACAAAATATTTTAGACAAAACAGAAACAGAAAAGAGTTCAGGGAAATATAATGGTTATCTTTCAAAAATTGATTAGGAACATTCAAAAATGGGAAGAATCATTATTTTTCTATGTTAACTGAAAAAAATAGAAATGGAATATAGAACACAAAGAAATAGATATAGAATTTGAGTTTTATAATTATTTTATTTTCCTACAAAATAAGTAGCTGCTTATGACGAAATACAGTCCTGTCACTAACCAAGCCAAAGGAAGTTTAATAAGCACTGCCCAGTCTTCTGGCAATTCATTCCAAATCTGAGTACCTGCATTTTCCTATGTGAGCATGATTGTGTATATGTGTGTACACATTTGAAAAAGTGTGCTTGTGTATATAAGAAAAAGTGTGTGTGTATGAATGTGTATGTGAATAATTGCCCACAAGCATACTTCTGATTGCATTTCCATAAAGTGCATTGCACTTTTATAATACATAAGAACACTGTGATTTTCAGGGCCTGTGCTAGGAAATTTGTAAAGTATGGAAAGACTTTATTTTATAGAATTTGAGGACTGTTTCACCAAACAATTTTCCTCTTTTTTTCTTCAAGACATTTTTCTCAAAAATTCTTATCCCTACTCTTGCAAAATTTTCATAGAAAGAATTTGAATGTAACGTGTTGGCTTCGTAGTACAGATTTAGGGCCATGTCTTTTCTCCAGGCAAATCTGTTCAGATCGCTTACATCTAATTGAAAAATTAAAATGTCTGCCCTATCCCAAAAAGTCCTGCCAATCCATGATTAAGTACAGAATGGGAGTTATAGACACTTATTGTGGCATCTCTCAAATCCCAATATCAAGAAGATATTTAGAAAATTATAACAGATTTGTAGAGACAGAATTGAAAGTGTTGTGAGTTTTCTTGTCCAAATGCTGTGGACTTAGAAGAGCAGCATTTGAAATGTGAATGGGTCTCTCTAATTCCCTTGTCACAATCACATCCCAATGCATGTGGGCAGGCATGTTGCCAATGAGTAATGGCTAATTTTTCTCCCTTAAACATCTCTCTCCTGAGTCACAGGACTGCCCTGCTAATAGATGCAACTTTCTAAAGCAAGTGGAAACATTGTGGGGAAATGAATAAACAGCCTCTTTATTAGCAAGTCTTGATGGGATTTTTTTTCCATTGCTCCAATCTTCGTATGTGAATTATTAGGAGAGAAATGAGTCTTGTAAAGTTAAAATTAAACTCAAAGTCAAAAGAAATCAGAGTCAGGCAGAGGGGTCCTCAGAGAAAAAGAACAAAGGCAAGAAAGACAAAGATAAAAGGGCAAAGTGAAGAAAAGGCAGGGAAATAGAAGAAAACATGGGAGGCCCCAGATGGCCATAGGCAAGAATGAAAATGGCATTCTGCATGAGCTTCTCATCTTGGGAGACCCAGAGATAGAAAAGAGTGTATTGGGAAGACTCTGTGCCAAGGAAGCTATTTTGTGATGTAAGATTCCTCTGAGGTTTGTTATCCAAATGAAATTATGGCACACAATCATCTTTTATCATACAGTGGCCAAAGGCTAGAAACACGCACTTCTTAAAAGCCAAGACCAGTTCCAAAAATTGGAAGATGATATTGTCCAATTACTATTTGGACTATTTGTCTAGGAGTCCTTTGAAGTCACCCATCCTCTCATAATCCATTTTATTTCTTCTTAGCTTCCAACCTATATGAATGCCTTATGGACAAGGACTACAGTCAGGTTCCCCTTTCCTTATGGCCTCTTCTTGCATAAAGTTAGGAAAATATTTCTCTGCACTTAAAGGTCAAAGTTGAGAAAGGTAAAATCAGCCTAATATGGACAACTAAGTCCTGTGAAGGAAAAAAGTATGGTTGTTTTGTTTCAAATTATTGGCAAGATAGGAATAAACATAAAAGAGAGAGAAGGGTTTGCAGTGGTATGGCACATCCATCAATTAACTGATAGAACTAATTACTCCATGCATAGCATAGAAAAAAATACAAGTGGACCAAAGGCCCGTGGGTAAATTAGCTAATAGCAGGGCCACACATTAGTCTAAATAGAAGCATTAATATATCCAACATTTCTGGGTATGACAGACAAGACATGTAGACCATCTGACTGCAATTCCTCTGGAGCATATGTTGTCAACAGCTCACTGGCCTGAAGAGGACTAACTGTTGCAAGGAATCTTGTGTCTCTACGACTGGAGAGAAAGTAAAAGACAAACCTGAGGCTGGTATGAGTATGTTGTGTATGGAAGTGAAGATTTTGTGTGCTAGATGTGGATGGGGGTTAGAAAAGAGGAATTCCTCCTTGTCTAGGTCTTTTAGTGGGATACAGTACTGGAAATTTACTACTTCCAAGACTTCTCTTTTCATAATTCTGAATTTAAAGGCACCAGATCCTTCGTATAATGTGTGTGTGTGAGTGTGTGTGTGTGGCAGTTAACATTTTACCAAGGGGCTCTACCTGTGGTTATCGGTCCATCTACTACATGTTTTGCAATTGATTTCCTAAACTTGAGCCTGGCTGGTATTCCTTTAAATACACAGAGATCTACAGCCTGATCTTCTGATCCTTATCAGTCATGTTAGCAAATCCTATGATTTTCCCATCACGCTTTCCCCTGTGGCAGCAGAATCATCAGGGGTGAAATAGCAATGATGTCCATAGTCACCTTGAAGTCCCCAAACTGGTGTGCATATCACAAGGCCAGGATATGCCTCTTAAGTAGAAGATTCAAGTGATATCAACCATCCAGCTATTCAGGGCTGAATCAAAGCAACATTGCAATGCTAAAGTGAAGCTGCTAGCTTTTCTAAATTATTTCTTATAATGTACCAAATATCATGTTCGGTGCCAGAAATTCTCATGTTTATATATCCAGTTTTTACCTTGTTTTAGAAGATTTACAGATTCTTTCAGTGATGGGCACACAACTCGGAAACACTTGAATAGATGAAAGGCAGAACTCTTGGTAATTTCCAAATGAAAAGAAGGCTGCCATCCAGGGCCACACAAGGTATAGCATCTAGGAACAAAGGAACACAAAGCTGGAACTGTCGAAAGAGGCTTACGTATGATAAGTATGGTGGGGTTAGTTGGGTTTCACTGACTTCCAGAGTATTGAGCACTTTCAGTAATTCTCTGGGCCCACTCGAGAAAGGGCTGTCCCTGGATCCCCTAGATATCTGGGCAGCCTCTTGGAACTGGGTATATGTGTATTATATCCCAGGAATGCTACAACCTAATAAGGAAAGTAGTTGGGGTAGGGAGTTAGCAAACTTCCTGCAAAGAGGAATTGAGGATTTTTAGCTTGACTTCAAAACTTGGTTAAGTTAGAACTTATGAGATATTATGTTACAGACTTCTCCCCTGAACTCTAGTCTTAAATATTTAATTGCCTTCTAGGCATTTCCAGTTGCCTTCTAGGCGCCTTATACTCAAAATGTCCAAATCTAAATTTCTCATCTTCCTTACCCAGACCTGCTCTTTCCAAAGACTCTTCCCCGATCTTAGTTGCTATAAGATTGACTTTTACCTTGTGAAGTATCAAGACTTTCACCTATCTCTATGTCTGTTTCCAAACTTTCTCACCTGTGTCATGCACTGAGATGACAGTTGAGGTGGCAGTTTGCTATACAGTGAGATGGCATGGCTGGCAGCTTGACCTTCTCTAATATGATGTAGATAAGTGTTGAAGCAACAGAAAACGGGACTCAGACAGGTGGACCAGCTGTGACTTCTGATTTACAGTGAGTGCCAATATAAGTTTTTACAGTATGTCACTAGCTTAGTCTTAGTCAATGGTGTTAATCTTGGGTGACAAGTCATGAATGATAAGCAGCTGTAACTCTGAAGTTTCCCCCATCACACATTTGACAGGGCTTGAAATCTTGACCTGAGATAAAACACCAGCTGCTTGTTCACTGACTGTTTAATACCAAATAGTGCAACATACAGCACCAAAGAAATGTCAAAAGTTCTTCAATACATATCTCATTAATACTAGCCAATTGGTACTATTAATTTTAGAAAATAAAAAGTATCTAGTTGTCTCCATGGAAGGAAAAAAAATTAGTGTAAATTAGCTTTTTGTCCATAGTTTTTCATAGGGATACTTTCTTGTTCACACTATTGTGAACTCTACTCCACAACAGCTCTCCACCAATCTTGTTAATTAACATTATATGTATGGATAATAAACTTAAACATGGTAATAAGATTTTTGGAATTGTCCTTCTTCATAGAATCATAAAACTGAGGGACTAAAAAGAACCTTAGAGTTAATCTGGCCTAAAACCTCATTTAATCATGAGGTAACCAGAGCTCAGTAAGGAGTTTTCCCAAGGGCCACACTGCTCTTAAATGAAAGAGGTAGAATTTCAACTCATGTCTTCCAACTGTGAGTCAGGGTTCTTTCTATTCATCACACTATCCTCTCTTTCTGTTGTTGATTCAACATTTAAATGTTGATTCAACCATTTAAATGAAATTGCAGGAAAAATAAAGTAAATAAATGAAATTATTTTGCTTGTATTATCTTTGACTATACTTACAAATAAATAGGCAACTTCATGGTGAACATCGGGGTGTAATTTAAAGAAAAAGGATGAGGAAGCAACTGCATTCAGAAATGATATCCTTATATAGATCTAAAAAGTAAATAGTAATAAATTTTAGGAGGTGAAAAATGGTTAACTCAACATGGAGAATATTCTACATAATTTTGTAAGCACAGGATACTTTAGAAAATGCATTTAGGGCCCAGAGCCTGAGAACACTGTGAAAATTTACAAAAGGATTCATAGTTTGACACTTAGAAAATACCTTTCTGTCTCTTCATTAAAAATGTGATATTTCAATAATTAAAAATATATATCTTTCTGAAGAAAGGAGGCAGGGCATCCAGAGAAGGCCTTGCTATCATCTTAATTGTCAACAAAAACAAAGCTCCAAATGAGCTCAGTTGCTGCTTTCAAATTTTAAGTTTCTTTAAAAGCCAATTTGTCAATACAAGATCCAAATCCAATCCCTGACATGGTCCCCTTCCCCACATAAACTCACTGTCTATTTAAAATAACTTTCATTTGCTCCTGGTTCCTGTTGTGGGGAGATGAGCTGCGTATGCCTGTTCTGGGACCAGCTGGTCGCCATGTGGCCATCCTGCTGACACACTTCCTTGACCAATGGCTGAGGAGAAGCACCACAGACATCCACAAATACAGAAGAGTGAGTCCATAAAAAGGACAGAGACCAATTATTCTCATTAGCCAACAAGGACAGAGTAGGAGCTAATGGGGCTTCTGTTTCAACAGAGGGAGAATTTAGGTTAATTATTAGGAAAATCATTGTAACTATTGGAACAGTCAGGACTCTGGAAACAAGGTACCCAGGGAGGAAGCAAAATCACCTTCATTTACAGATACTTCAGGTAAGATTAATTCACCATTTATCAAAGATTATTAAATCAGAACCACTAAAAAATACAAAAAAGTATATACCCCGACCCAAGAAGACTATCTGGCACCTCAAGGTTTGTCATTAACAGAATGTCAGGCATTAGTTTAGGCATTAGGGAGAAAACAGAACAGTAAATGAAATCAATAAAAAAATCACTGCCCTAAAAAAAAGTTTATGATCTAATGAGGGTGGGGGAAGGCAATGGAGTCCACAATAAATACATAAGTAAACTAAATATCAATAACATGTTAAATAGCTATAAATTCTGAGGAGAAAACTAAAGCCAGAAATAGGGACAGGGAATGACTAAGAGGAGTGAACATTTTAGTTAAGGTTGGCAGATGAAAACTTCCTGAGAATATGGCATTTTAGTGAGAATCTGAAGAAAGTAAGGAAGGTAGCTACAGGAATCATGGAGCTGGGATGTCCCAGGCAGAGGGGATAGCAAACAACAGGCCTTGAAGTAGAGGTCTGATTGTTACGTTAAAGAAAAGGCAAAGATTTTTTAAATTCAGATTCAAGTGTGGAAGGAGGAAGTAATGAAGATCAGAACGGAAGGGTAGCTGGATGCTGACGGAGCAGATCACACAGGCTTGGTGCTGCCTGGCAATACCTCAGCTTTTATGCTGAGAGTGAGAAACAAGGAAGTGAGGTGATCCCACTTACAGTTCAGTAAGATCACTTGGCTGTTGTTTGGAATACACTAAAAAGGAGCAAAAATGCAGAAAAAATAATCATCAAGGCTTTTACAGTAACTCAAGTAAAAAGAAAAATAAACCAAGATGGCTCCAGTGGAGATAACTTGGAGAAGTCAAATTCTGGATGTATTTTCAAAGTACGGTGAACAAAATTTGATGAAGAGTCAAGAGAACGTACTGAGTGAAGTATGAAAGAAGGGAGCTCAAGAGTGGCATCATGATAGTGTAATCCCAAGAGAAATTATTTAAAATTAAGGCAAAATGGTATACAAGTCTTACTGGTATATAAGTACAATAGAGGAATTAAATGGAAACTAAAGATTAAAAAGAGACATAAAAAAATCTACAATCACAGCTGAAAATTTTAGTATCTGTCTCTAAGTATTAGATAAAATATTAGTGATGGCATATAGGACCAACACAATAGTATCAATGATCTTAATTTAATAAATATTTAAAAAACACTAAGCCAGACAAAAAAAGAAGGTACATTCTTTTCAAGAATCAGAAAAAAATAAACAAATAACATATTAAGCAACAAAAAAGAGAAAGTGCCAGGAAGTACCAAAAGCCTTAAATATTACAAAGTATATTCTTTGAACACAGTAAAAATAATTTTAAAATTAATGGAAATATACACAGAAAGCTACAAATATTTATTAATTAAAAAACACATTTCTAAATAACCTATGAAGAGTAGGTAGAAAGATGGAAAAGAAATCAAAAGGAAAATCAGAAAATTATTTTTGAAATGAACAGTAGTAAAAATGCAGATATCAGAATCCACAGGATGCAGCTAACACAGGTCTTACAAAAGCAAAGACAAAATTAATTATCTCAATCTCAAACTTAAACTAAGGGAGTATATGAAAAGCTATTTAATCTCAAAGGATAAGAAAGAAAATAATAAGATAAAAGCAGGAGTCTAAAAAAAGAAAACAGACAAAATACAGACAATTTAAAAGACAAAAACCTAGTTATTGTAAAGGATTAATAAAATAAAAACTAGCAAGACAGACTAAGAAAAAAAGAAAATGTGGCACATATACACCATGGAATACTATGCAGCAATAAAAAAGGATGAGTTCATGTCCTTCGTAGGGACATGGATGAAGCTGGAAACTACCATTCTCAGCAAACTATGGCAAGGACAAAAAACCAAACACCGCATGTTCTCACTCATAGGTGGGAATTGAACAACGAGAACACTTGGACACAAGAAGGGGAACATCACAACTGGGGCCTATTGCGGGGTGGGGGGAGGGGGGAGGGATAGCATTAGGAGATATACCTAATGTAAATGATGATTTAATGGGTGCAGCACACCAACATGGCACATGTATACATATGTAACAAACCTGCACGTTGTGAACAAGTACCCTAAAACTTAAAGTATAATAAAATAAATAAATAAATAAATAATAAAAATTAAAAATTAAAATTAAAAAAAGAAAAAAGAAAACAAATTATTAACATCAGTGATTACAACAAGTGTTAGAAATATCAAAAAGGTAATAAAATATATGAGTGATATGCCAATAAACATGATAATTTGGATAAAATAAGAATATTCTGAAAGGATAACTTACCAAATAAAATTTTTGAATTTTCTATATTTATCAAAACAGTGAATTTAACAAATATTACACACATACATGCATGCATGTGCGCATGCATGCACACACACACACACACATATACACATCCAGGTCCCATCATTTTACTTGAGAATTCTACCAAACATGTATTTAAGAGAAATTTCTTTTAAAAAGTAGAGTAGGAATAAAAACATTCCATCCCATTTTATAAAGGCAACATAATTGTGATTCCAATATCTGAGAAAGACATTACAAAAAATTAGAATATTAAAGACAATGTTTTGTATTTCTCCTTATAGAAATCATTCATCTCCCTGGTTAGCTGTATTCCTCGGTATTTTGCGTGTGTGTGTGTCTGTGTGTGTGTGTGTGTGTGTGGCAATTGTGAATGTAACTGCATTCCTGATTTGGCTGTCAGCTTGACCATTGTTGGTGCATAAGAATGCTAGTGATTTTTGCACATTGATTTTGTATCCTGACACTTTGCTGAAGTTGTTTATCAGCTGAAGGAGTTTTTAGGCTGAGACTATGGGGTTTTCTAGATTTAGGATTATGACATCTGCAAACAGGGATAGTTTGACATCCTGTCTTCCTATTTGGATGGCTTTTATTTCTTTTTCTTGCTTGATTGCCCTGGCCAGGACTAACAATAGGATGTTGAATAGGAGTGGTGAGAGAGAACATCCTTGTCTTGTGCCAGTTTTCAAGGGAAATGCTTCCAGCTTTTGCCCATTCAGTATGATGTTGGCTATGGGTTTGTCATAAATGGCTCTTATTATTTTGAGGTATGTTTCTTCAATACCTAGTTTATTGAGAGTTTTTATCATGAAAAGTTGGGTGTTGAATTTCATTGAAAGCCTTTTCTGCATCTATTGAGATAATCATGTGGTTTTTGTAAAGCCTAACAGAACTAAAGAGTTCTGTTAATGTGCATATTTGCATGTTACTGATTTACTGATTTGCATATGTTAAACCAACCTTGTATCCCAGGGATAAAGCCTACTTGATCGTGGTAGATAAGCTTTTTGATGTGCTGCTGGATTCGGTTTGCTAGTATCTTCTTGAGGATTTTTCCATCCATGTTCATCAAGGATATTGGCCTGAAGTTTTCTTTTTTGTTGTTGTTGTGTCTTTGCCAGGTTTTGGTATCAGAATGATGCTGGCCTCATAGAATGAGTTAGGGAAGAGTCCCTCTTCCTCAATTATTTGGAATAGTTTCAGCAGGAATAGCAGCTCTTCTTTGTACATCTGGTAGAATTCAGCTGTGAATTTTTCTGGTCTTGAGCTTTTTTTGATTAGTAAGCTATTTATTACTGACTCAGTTTCAGAGCTTATTATTAGTCTGTTCAGGGACTTGATTTCTTCCTGGTTCAGTCTTGGGAGGGTGCATGTATCCAGGAATTTATCTATTTCTTCTATATTTTACAGTTTATGTGCATAGAGGTGTTCATAATAATCTCTGATGGTTATTTGTATTTCTGTGAGGTCAGGGATAATATCCCCCTTATTGTATCTGATTGCATTTATTTGAATCTTCTCTCTTTTCAATTTTATTAGTCTAGATAATGGTCTATTAATTTTTTCAAAAAATCAGCTCCTGGATTAATTGATCTTTCTAATCTATTTTGTGTGTCTTAATTTCCTTCATTTCAGCTCTGATTTTGGTTATTTCTTGTTTTCTGCTAGCTTTGGGATTAGTTTGCTCTTGTTTCTCTAGTTCTTTTATTTGCGATATTAGTTATTAAATTGAGATCTTTCTAACTTTTTGATGTGGGCATTTAGTGCTACAAATTTCCCTCTTAACACTGCCTTAGCTGTGTCCCAGAGATACTGGTATGTTGTATCTTTGTTCTCATTAGTTTCAAAGAACTTCTTGATTTCTGCCTTTATTATTTACTGAAAAGTCATTCAGGAGAAGGTTGCTCAATTTCCATGTAATTGTATGGTTATGAGTAAATTTCTTTTTTTTTTTTTTTTTTTGATGGAGTCTCTCTCTGTTGCCCAGACTGGAGTGCAGTGGGGTGACCTCGGCTTGCTGCAAGCTCCGCCTCCCAATTTTGGGCCATTCTCCTGCCTCAGCCTCCCAAGTAGCTGGGAATACAGGCACCCGCCACCACGCTCAGCTAATTTTTTGTATTTTTAATAGAGATGGGGTTTCACCGTGTTAGCCAAGATGGTCTCGATCTCCTGACATCGTGACCCACCCACCTCGGCCTCCCAAAGTGCTGGGATTACGGGCGTGAGTCACCACACCCCGCTGGTTATGAGTAAATTTCTTAAGTCTTGATTTCTAATTTGATTGCACTGTAGTCCAGGAGATTGTTTGTTATAATTTCAGTTCTGTTACATTTGCTGAGGAATGTTTTACTACTGATTATGTGATGAATTTTACAGACTATGCCATGTGGTGATGAGAAGAATGCATATTCTGTTGTTTTGGGGTGGAGAGTTCTGTAGATGTCTATCAGGTCCATTTGATCCAGTGCTGAGTTCAGGTCTTGAATATCTTTGTTAATTTTCTGTCTTGATGATCTCTCTAATATTGTTAGTGAGGTGTTTAAATCTCCCCACTATTATTGTGTAGGAGTCTAAGTCTCTTTGAAGGTCTCTAAGAGTTCCTGTGTTGGGTGTGCCTATATTAAAGACAGACATCTCTTAAGAATATAGACATAAAAAATTTTCAATAAAATAACATCAGACTTAATTTAGCAATATATTATATACCTTGAACAGGCAAAGTTGATTCCAGGAATGCAATATTGATTTAATATTTGTCCAAAGACAAAATTGCAACAAATTTAGTTTAAGATCTTAATTGGCTTTTATTTATTATTGTAGAGTTAGGCAACACCTCATTCAGACAGAATGAGTCTTTTTATATGCCAAGCAGAGGAACCTGGCTTTATAGACAAAAAAATGGTGGAGGAAAGAAGAAACAGAGAACAAAAGCAAACTGATGATTTCAAAGTTACTTTTCATGTACAGATTAAAGCAGAGGTTGGGCACAGTGGCTCACGCCTGTAATCCCAGCACTTTGGGAGGCCGAGGCAGGCAGATCACGAAGTCAGGAGATCGAGACCATCCTGGCTAACACAGTGAAACCCCGTCTCTACTAAAAATAGAAAAAATTAGCCGGGTGTGGTGGTGGGCGCCTGTAGTCCCAGCTACTCGGGAGGCTGAAGCAGGAGAATTGTGTGAACCCAGGAGGTGGAGCTAGCAGTGAGCCAAGATCACGCCACTGCACTCTAGCCTGGGCAACAGAGCAAGACTCTGTCTCAAAAACAAAACAAAACAAAAAAAGAAAGATTAAAGTAGAGAAGACTAACTAATTATGCAGGCTAAAACTGGCCTGTTTAGAGATTTGGCTATTCTGTCCTTCTCCCTCTCCCTCTCCTTCTCTCTCTCTCTCTCTCCCCTGATTGCTTAGAAGTTCAAATAAACAACTTATTTCTGGTGTGGTGGCATGGAACTTCATCATGAGTGACTCCATTTTGGTTTGATCTATTGGACCCAGTGCAGGAGGTCACTCCCAATGAATGACCTCCTATAAACTTTATTTAACATATTTTAAAATTGATTAATGTATTTTTATTTCAACACAATAAAGAGAACTTACATGAGCGATTTAATATTGTGGAAATGACTTTTGAGAAATTAAACACACATTCATATTTTTAAAAAATTCTAAGCAAACTGGAATTTGAGGGGAACTTTCTAAAATTACTGAAGTGAAACTACAAAACCATACAGGCTCAATCATGAAGTGGTAAACTCTTCCACTGTAAGATCAAAAACAAGGGTGCAATTTTTATTTCCATCACCTCTATTTAGCATTATACTAGAGTTCCTGGCCAATGTAATAAGGTAAGAAAGATGAATTAAAGTTGTAAAATTTGGAAAGAGAGACAAAAACTGCCTTTACTTGCATATTTTATAATTTTTATAAAGAAAATTCTAAAGCAGAAACAAAAAATATTAGAAAGAATACATGAGTTGCAGGGGCTTAGGTTACATAATTAATGTACAAGTATGAATTATATTTCTATTACTAGCAGCAGTATTTGGGATATGAGATAAAAATGTGATTTATATTAGCATTAAAAAACCTGGAAAAACTTTAACTCTGTTCAAAAAATTTAAAAAAAAACCTAGAAGAATTTTAACTGTTCAAAACTGCTATACTGCAAGGTACAAAAGATTGAGAGTAATTAGGAAGATCTAAATTGATAGAGAAATCTATCAGGTTCACAGATTGAAAGACTGATTTAAGAATTTATAATTTTAAGATATCCAATTTTTCCAAAATTGACCTATAAATTTAAAGTAATCTCAATTATAATCACAGCAGGCTTTGTTATAGGGGTTTACAAGTTAATTCTATACTACATGTGAAAAGACAAAGGGCCTAGAATAGCCAAAATAATTTTGATAAAGAAAAAAAAGAAAATTTAAACCACTTAAAATAGTTAATATAAAATATTCAAGATGATATGGAATTGGCATAAATATACATGCATAGATCAACTGATTTTCAACCAAGTTTCCAAAGCAATTGATGGCAAGAAAAGGTAAGTCAAATTGTCCTGTAGCACACATATGAAATAGAAAAATAAATCTCAATCTCCATGTCAAAACACACAAAAATAAAGACCCAAACATAAAAACTAAAACTATAAACGATTTCAAAGAGGTATAGAATAATGTTAGTGTCCTGGGGATAGGAAAAGACTTCTTAGATAGGATCTGGACAGCAAAACCAAAAATGAAAAAAATTAAAAGGTCTGAGAAATTTAACTTCATTAAAGTTAAGCAACTTTACTCATCAAAAGGCAATTAGAGAAAATGAATATGTACAAATAAGGAGAAAATAGTGCCAAAATATTTCTCTTTGCAGATGTATGATTCATAGGGTTCATAGAGAAGGTCTGTATTTAGACATACAGCTGAAAGTCAATAGTGAAGAGATAGCAAAACATGAGATTGGTTTAAATTACTTGGGGAATTAGTGTAGATAGAGAATAGTGGAGGTCCAAGAGCAGAACTCTACTAATTGGAGAAAAGGAGTTGAGGCAAATAGAGGTGGAAATGCTTTAGTCAAAGAGTAGGAAACAAATCAGGTGGGTATGGAATCCCAAGAGACATATTAAAAAAAAGTGCTTAGATTCTAGAAAAGGATCTAAATACATGTCCTATACACAAGAATTTATGTTTTCACATGTGAAACTAAATTAGCACACATGGAAGGACATTCATACATGGAAAATTAAATATGGGGTAAGCCATAATATAAGAAATTCCAGAAGATGTTAAATGAGTACCAAATAAATGATTCAAAAAGTCAGGAATGCAGACTTGCAGAAAAATTAGAGTTTACTGTGTATGGGAGTTGCCAGCAGAGACTTAATAGAGTAAGTCTTTACATTGAGAAAACATTGAGAAAGAGCCTTCAAGGTAGGGGAAGGGTGAGCAAATAAAGCCCATGTCACGCACAAAATATTTTGGCAATGAGAATGCCAATAATGCGATATGTAAATAGAACAGGGAGAAAAGATGAGACTATAAAAATAAGAGAATGGCCTAGATTTTTGAGAATTCTAATTGTCCAGCTAAGTATTTTGATTTCTCCCATGAAGCGTTTTTAGGGTCCCTAAACCTTGGAGGCATCAGTAATGGCTGACCCTCAAGAAAAGGTTTGGCAGACACCATTCTAGACCTGTCAGCCCTGACAGTGTGAAGAAGGGCTACTAGATTGCTAAATTCCTACCTATTGATTTTTTTTTTACATCAATGCGGGAAAGGTTTCATTACAGAACTTCATAAGCCAGGTGGAAGAGGGCCACATTTCTATTGCCCTGTTTTTCCTAAAACAAAGAAAACAGTTATTAGAGTTTTACAATTTTCTCTTTTCTCCCTTCACTGCAAGAATCTGAAGCACCCTCAGGTAGATATAGAGTTGCTCTTTGAAAGTTTCTGTCATTCTTGTGAGACTTGATGAGAAGGAGCTGGAAATACAATGCACTGGAGAGTGTTCTGTCTTGTGTCATACACCCAAGAAATAGCAGTCCTGTGTTCCACAGGCTACTACTCCCATGTAGAAGACACTTTCTCTCTCCCTACTTCCTCAAATTCTTCCTTCCAACACTACCAGCATAAATATCCTTCCTTTGACCACTTTGAAAATTTACATTATTGAAATCATTATGGGCATATACAGCCCTTTAAATGCTTTGCGATTTTTATCTTTCTAATGGAATGTTTATTACCTTGATGGAAATGACCTACTCCATCATACATGTTTCTATTTTCTAAGGCTTTGCCCAGGCCTGAATAGCGAACAGCTGCTGAAAACATCTTTGTCAAATTGACAGAATTAAACTTGAGTCAAGAAAGTTTCACACAGGAGGAGGTCTTAACAAATAAAGAAGCTGAGCAGCAGCTGTTAGAAGTTATAACGTTAGCATCGATCTGAAGGTTGTTTGGAAGCTTCTTTCATTTTCCTGCTAATGGCATTAGGGGCTCTGCAGCAGATAACAGGCTCTGACATCAAGACCTTAATCCAGGCACTCTGCAGAAGCCCTGACCTTCAAGGAGCACAGACATTGATCAGCACTGAGAGAGTGGAGGGTCAGAGATTGAGAGTCATCAAACCACACACAACTGCAAAATACAAAGTTGCTCACGCTTTACTTTGGAAAAAGTCCCTATTCAAGCCAGCCCAGGAAGAGACACATCTGCAGGGAGTTCCTTATCAACTTGTCTTATTGACACCCTGGATAATATCCTGAAATTTAACTGGAGATCTAGGGTGTGTTAAAATATTGGGCCAGCCCCTCCAGAAGAAGAATGGAATGGGGATTCTGAGACTACATCCATTCCTTCCATTCTCACCCCACTCCTATTTCCATAGACCTCTGGTGGAAGCTAAATTATTGAAATTTAGCTACCTTTTATGAGTGATTATCTTATAGCCATGTTCCCCTTTGGGGTTTTCTTTACCCAGGCCAAATTCTCAGGCTATAGTGGTCTGGTTTTCATACCATCTGTCCTTCCAAATAACACTAGCTCAGAGCAGAAAAAAAGAAAGTTTTACAAATATGATTTCATTTGAGGTATCATGTGCTACAAACTTTCGTTATCTTTGTCATGATCCACCATTCTCTATTAGGCCTGCAATGTTGCACTTTTGAGTCTATAATGCCTACAAAAAGTTGAGAAATATTTTCAGGAAAGTGTCATTAATATGCATGATTTCTAAGAAACTGAGAGGGTGGAAGAAGTGGAAGTCTAATATTATTGAATATCTATTATAGTCAAGGAATGGATGTTTTATATATTTGCATTTATTTATTTTGGTTCAGGGAGTGGTTTACATCAGATGTAACTTTTTTCTGCCAAGCAGTATTTCAATGAATAAGGTTTGGTAAAATCGTCACAAAGGTCCATTTGTATTATATGAATTCTCTCTCTCTTTCTTTCTCTCTCTCTCTCTGTCACACACACACACACACACACACACACACACACACACACACACACACACATTCATCCTGTCATATGTATACAAAATAATTTACATTAGCTTGGACCGTTGAGTTTGGTAAATGCACCTATACTGAAAGGGAAAAAAGCAATTTCAGTTATGGATTTCATAGACTTTCTCATTAAAGTTACATGTTTGAAGGTTTATATATATGCATATGTGTGTGTATATAATTTTACAAACATTAAATGAAATCACTGTTTTTTTATAAAATATTCAAACCATGTCTAGTATACAATGAAAACAAAAACAGAAAAACTCACTTTTATTCATAACCACCTCCCCAACACTCCACCACCACCCTGGGGAAGAAAAGACTAGGTTTGTACACAACCACAGACTTGCTGGCATAGCTTCCATATGCCTATGTAAAAGGCTCCTTAAAGTGCTCAGGGGAAAGGGATGACTAGGATGGAACTTCAAGGAGTCTGGGAATTGCAAATTTCAAACTGGCCTTCCAGATTTCTATTTAGTTATTTTTGTCAAGTTGATAGAATATATTTCATGTAACATTATGTTAGCTTGATTTATAACTTTTAAATATTTTGACATATATGTTCCTCCATTTGTGCTTTTATATCAGACCCTGCCAATGTTTAGGGGAGGCCCTATATATAAAATATAAATTGAAATTTTGTTTAGATACTTCCAATTTACTTTTAAAAAGACTACTTTTTTCATTTTTGGCCATAATAGAGTAGCAGGAACTGTATCTAATTTCTGATGTTAAACAAGAAAACTGGAAAAAAATATATAAAACAACACTTTTCCAGACATTAAAAAACTAGCAGTGCAGAACTCTAATCCCTTAGAGAAAGGAATCAAAGAGTTGAGCCCAGCATTGTCCTGGCTTTGTTCTATGGAGGGGAACATTCCATACTGGAGTGAAGGAAAGCTTCCAAGCAGAACATTGCTGTCTCATTGAGTTGAGGAGACAGAGATTAAAGTTCAGGGAATCATAGGTGGCCAGAAATTGCAGGGCAGAGCTCCAGAATGAAAGAAACCATGGAGAAAAACAACTTTAAAATGTGCATATTTTTCCTTGAGCTGAATAATAACACATGCTGGATATGGTTAACAATAGGTCAGGTAAGCCGTCTAGATCCCGGAAATCACGCATACCAGGAATTGCTTCAGTTCCTACCAAAAATTTTTCAGCCAAAGAAGATAACCATTACTTATGGCATTTAGCAGAAACACCAAGAGGGTCACACCTCAATAGCCGGCTAAACACTCCCAGATTAAAGGCTACTCTAGACCTTGATTAACTAAGCAAGATTCAAAAACATCAAAATGAACTAAACAATTATTTAACTATCTAACAGAATAAACAGCAAAGTTTTCTATAGAAGGGAAACAAATTTCATACACTTAATATTCTAAACATCACATTACCAGGAGAAAACAAATTAGTAAACAGAAAGATTCAGAAATAATTTTTTGAGAGATGGAATTAGTAGGAAAGAACTTTAAAATAGCTATTTTAAAAAAAAAATGAATGGGGAGAGAATAAAATGGAACATATACACTATCTGAAATGAAAATCTCACTGGATTTTCTGGACAGTAAACCATTTCTACAGAAGAAATGTCAGTGGACTTAAAGACAGTGATAGAAATTATTCAAAATGAAATAACACAGAAAAAAATTTAAAAAACAAATGTGAACAGAGTATCTTTGACCTGTGGGACAATATTAGGAGGTCTAATATATTAGTAATTGAAGTTCCAGAAGGAATAAGGAACATAGAAATTATTTGAAGAAATAATGGTACTTTTTTTAATTTTATAAAAATTATAAACTCAGAGACCAGTTACCTCATTAAAATGTAAGCAGGATAAACGCAAAGAAAAATCACACCAAGACACATCATAATTAAATCTCTGTAAATGAATAACAAAGATAAAATTTTAAAAGCATCCAGAAGGGGGAAAACAGAAAGAGACAAAGAGAATATAATCACAGACTTTGCATAAAAAATTATGCAAGACAGAAGTCAATGGAATAATGTGTTCAAAGTGCTGATCCTGTCAACCTATAATTTGCCCAAATATTAAGGCAAATTAAAGACATTTTTAGAAAAACAAAAAAAATGAGAAAAATTATTGCAAACAAAACTGGCCTGCCTGAAAAGAATAACAAAAGTTTTTAAAGCAAAAATAAAATAATTCCAACTGGAAAGTATGAGCACACATGAAGGTCCTTATTTCTATGTCTTCTTGATGTTTACAAATATTTGACTATTTAAAGTAGTGGAAATATTTCTAGGTCTTATATATGTAAGTAATTTTTATGAAAATAGCACAAAGGAGAAGAGAAATAAAAGTATGTTGTAGTTAAAACTTGTATTTGAAATGGTAAAATAGTTCAAATAATAATAATTCAAAAGTGTAGATTATTTATTCCAGAGCAGGATCAGGAAACTTATTCTGTGAAAGGCCAGGCAGCAAATATTTTAGGCTTTGTGAGCCATATAGTTTCCGTTGCAGCTATTCAGTGCTATTGTTGTAGCATGAAACGGCTATGCCCAGTACGTAAACAAAGGTGCATTACTGTGTTTTAGTAAACTTTATATAACAGTTGGCTAGTTTTTGTCCATGGGTTATAATTTTTTCAGCCTTACTCTAAAATGAAAGTGATGCAATATTTTTAATAACCTAATTTTGTACATAAAATGTAATCTTTAAAACATTAGAAAGAAAGTGGGGAAAGGGGGGAAAAGAACAAAAACAGATAAAATAAACAATATATTGACAGACTTAACACAACCAAATTAGTAACTTCATTTAAAGGAAACCATCTAAATTCTTCAAATAAAAGAAAAAATGTTGTAAGTTTGGCTACAAATGTAAGACAGTACTATACATTTTCTATAAGAAACCCACATTAATTATAAAGACACATTGGGCTATATTAATATGAGACAAGGTTGATTTCAAAACAAGAAATAATACCAGGAATAAAGAAGAATATTTTTAATGATAAAAGTGTCAGTTCAACAAGATACCACGATTTTAACATGTATACACACGATAACAGATCTTCAAAATAACAAAACTGAAAGCAAAAGTAGAAAATTTAACAATTATATCTAAAGCTTCAATATTTTTTGTCAATAACTGATAGAATAAACAGAAAATCCATTGAAGATAGCAAGGACTTTAACTCTGTGACAATCTTTGCAAATTTGAACTTTATGGAGCATTCCAACCAACAGCAGAATACACATTATATTCCTGTGCCCATTAACATTTAATAATATGTACCACGTGTGTTGGGTGACAAAACAAGTCTTGATATATTTAAAATATTTAAATCATGCAGATAATTTTTTTCTGACACAATGGAATTTAATTAGAAATTAAGAAAAAAATCAGAAAAAATTAAAATAAATATCAAGATATTATGACATCAAATAAAACATTCATACATAAACCATAGCAAACAAAGAAACCATATAGAAAATTGGAATATGTTATGAAGTAAATGAAATAAATATTTGTAAGATGCACCTTAAGTAGATATTAAATATGTAATTTTAAATACTTATGCCAAAAGACAATAAAGTCCAAAAATGATTTAAGCTTCCATCTTAGGAAGCAAAAAAAGAAAGAGCAATGTAAATATAAGACAAATTAAAGGAAAAAACAATAAACAGAAATCAATGACTTATCAACTAAAAACATAACAAAAACAAGCAGTAAAATTTAGAGTTTTTAAAAAGTTAATAAAATTATAAAGCTTTGTCGTTTGATCAAGAATAATCAGAAAAAAGATGCAAATTATCAATGTCAATAATAAGAGTTTATCATTACAGATTCTATAGATACTAAATAAGTATTATGAACAATTTTATATTCATAATTTTACAAATTTAGATTAAATGGCCAAAATAGTTGAAAAATAAAAATCACTAAAACTAAACAAATAAAAAGTAGAAGTATTTCTCTATCCATTGAAGAAGTTAAATTATTAATTTCAAACACACACACATACACACACAAAAAGAAAAAGAAAAAAAAACGACCTTTCCCACAGGTAATTCTAGGCTCAAATTGCCCCACTAGTAAGTTCTATCATATATTTAAGAATAAAATAATTCTAATCCTATTCATCTCTTTCAGAAATATAAGTTGAAGGAACATTTTTTAACACATTTTTTGAGACCAACATTACCCTGTTCCAGAGAGGGAAGAGAGAGAAAAAAAATAAGATAAAAGAAGGGAGAAACAAAGGAAGGATAATAGTTGACAAAATATTAGCAAATCAAATCCAACATCATAGAAAAATATAGCATTTAAAATGGATTTTAACATAGGTAAGCAAGATTGGGTGAATATTCAAAAATTGATCAATATAATTTACCTTAATGATAGAATATCTGTGATCCTCCCAATAGATTCCGAAAAGCATATGATAAAACTCAACATCTATTCCTAATAAAATATTTTAGCAAATAATAAATAGAAAGTAACTTCCTTAATCTAATGCATAGACATCAGTGGAACATCCATAGGTAACAACAAATTAACGATAAAAACCTGAATGTTTTTCCCTAAGATCCGAATAAGTCAAGTATATTAGCTCTCTTTATTTTATTTATTTATTTATTTTTTTTTTTTGAGACAGAGTCTCGCTCTGTCGCCCAGGCTGGAGTGCAGTGGCGCAGTCTCGGCTCACTGCATGCTCCGCCTCCCAGGTTCACACCATTCTCCGGCCTTAGCCTCCCGAGTAGCTGGAACTACAGGTGCCCGCCACTGCGCCCGGCTAATTTTTTTGTGTTTTTAGTAGAGACGGGGTTTCATCATGTTAGCCAGGATGGTCTCGATCTCCTGACTTCGTGATCCGCCCGCCTCGGCCTCCCAAAGTGCTGGGATTACAGGCATGAGCCACTGCGCCCGGCCAGCTCTCTTTATTTTCATGTAATATTGTACTGGTAGTTCTATAAATAAAGAAAATAAACAGCATAAAGTTTAGAAAAACTATTAAAATAGACTTCATTCATGAACAGCATGATTGTTTGTGTAGAAACACTAACAAATCAATAAGAAAAATTTCTACAAGTAAGGAAATTAAACAGAGTTTGGAACAAAAGATCAATATAAACATAGCACGCATATCCCATATTCTTGGGATAGTAGGGTCAGAAGACACAATACGTTTAAGACCAGAATATTTCTGAAATTGATCTATAGATTCAGTGCAACTGCTAGCAAAATGACAACTGGCCTTTTTCTTGTCTTTTGAGGAAAAGTGAAAAGAAATTAACCAGCTGGTCTAACATTAGCATGAGGATGCATGAAATTCAAAACAGCCAAATCAACCTTGAAAAAAGAACAAAGTTGGAAGATTCACACTTTCCAATTTCAATAGTTAACACTAAATTATGGTACTCATGATAATGTAATACTAGGATAAAGATAGGAGAGACACAGATGAATGGAATAGAATTGAGAGTCTGTAAAAAAAAAAAAAAAGCCTTACATTTATAAATGCACATTAATAGAGACAAATGAACGTAATAATTGAAGATTTCAACACTCCTCACCCAGCCATAGACAGAACTAGTAAACAAAAAACACATCAACAAGGATTTTAAATAAATTGAATAATACCATCAACTAACCAGAACAATTTGAAAATTATATAGTTCTCTAACAATAATAGAATATACATGAAACATTCCCCATGATAAATTATATTTTGGGTCATAAACTTTAACATGTTTAAATAAACAAATCATACAAAGTGTATTTTCTGACCACAATGAAAAGAAATCATAGATCAATGACAGAAAAACAACATGAACATCTCCAAATAATTGAAACTTAGACAACATGGTTATAAATTATTGATACTTCCAAGGAAACTAGAAAACTTTTTGAACACAAATGAAAATACAACATATCTAAATTAGTATGATACAGCTAAGGCAGGGCTTCGGGGAATTACATAACATCAAATACTTCTGTTAGAAAACAGTTTCTTTGAATCAATAATCTAAGCTTACACCTCAAAAGACTATAAAAAGAAGAGCAAAATCAACCTAAAGAAACTATAAAAGGAAGAAAAAATAAGTCCAAAGCAAACAGAAGGAAAAAATAACAACTAGAAACTGAAAACAATTACATAAAAACCAGAAAAACAATAAAGAAAATTAACGAAAACAAAAGCTGGTTCCTTGAAGAGATCAAATGAATTAATGCACCTCTAGTAAGAAAGCAAAAGTAGAGAAGAAACAAATTACCAATGCCAGGAATGAAAGGGGGAAATCATAGAGACATCCTTTAATAGGAGAAAGGCTAAATAATCTGTTTGTCTATATAGTGGCATACCACACAACAACAGAATGGAATAAATCTATTTCTGTGTTAAAATTCAAAGAAATGCCCATCAGAAAAAAAAATTCAATTTTACTGAGACAATTTTAAAAACTAATTTAAATTCTACAAAAATATTTTACCATTTTTACAGTTCACTTTCGAAGATAAATTAATATGTATTTCCTCAAATTCTCAATCATTATTTTGCCTTAAAATGTTATATATCCAATTATCACATATTTTTTCATTTTTATTTTTGCATTAAATGTAATATCAGGCACTTGATATATCTATTCTTTATTTGGATTTCCTTTTTGTTACTGTACCTAACTTATTGGCTCTCTTCTTTCCAAATCAATCTTGAAAAATTGTATTATTTTTTCTTTAATGCATCAAATTATTCAGTGATTTTCAACATCTGTCTTTATATCTCATTTAAGGTGGACTTCTTTTTCTCATTGTTAAACAATTTTCTGCCATATCACTAAAAATTTTAAATGTTCCTGTAATCACATTATTTTTTATACTTTGACTTATTATTTATAAGACATGCATAAATATGGAAACTTACTGTTTTCCAAATACATTTCCAAATATCCCAAACATTTTTTTTCTCAGTCTACTATTTCTATACTGATTTAAAATATCAGCTTTAACTAGGTACATTTCCACAATAATATGAATAAATTTATTTGGTTTTTTCCTCCATTCATCTATCTTACAACAATATCAATTGTTTTAATTACTAACATTTTTAATATGTGTTAATATCTGGAACATTACTCCTCATGTTATACTTTTTGGAAAATATGTTAAATAGACATTTTCTGTACTATATGTACTTGAGAATTTACTTGGCAAATTTATTTTAAAATGTTGGTTACCATTAAAATGGGTTCTTCTGCTTGAAAGTATCAAATGTATTATGTAATTTGGGAAAATGGATATTAGCACTCATATCTTCTCATCTAGGAGCATAAAATGACTATTTGTAGTTTTTAAAGCCCTTCAGTGAAGATTTAAAATGTTTGTAATATGTGTTTTATAATTTTAATATAATTATTTCTATGTATTTTTTCTTTTACTTGTTTGCATGTTTTCACAATTAGGGGTTTAAACACAATGAAATCTCTTTTGTATTGAAGAGCTGTTGGCACCAACGTTGGTTACCGGCTCCGCTAGTCAAGAGGGAAGCCCTAACACTCCATCCCTTGCCTACTGAGGTCCAAGCAGCTCTGTTGACTAGTGCTGATATTTTCAGAGGATGTGTTATTTGAGTTACATGGTCCTTCTAGGCTCATGCTTTTTTTCCAGATCACTAGCAACTTTCCACATTCATTCATCTTCTCAGACACTTCCCAGCTTTTCTTTCTCACTGATCTATTATCAAAAATACCTTCTATCTGCCTATTACAGAAGCTATCATTATGGCAATTGCTATTTTTATACCTCCTCACACTGTCATAAAGATGTAATGATGACATTATCTTGCTCTTTCTAATGTCATTAATAACTCATAGCTATCATACTAATCATTAATTACTACAAATTTCATAGTATTTCACACTGAGCCAGGACACCTAGTTCTGTAACTGCAGCTTTAATTGGGAACTGGAACAAGAAGTAGATCAAAGTGGAATTTAAAACCTGGGGAAGTTTTCCTGGCAGAAATGTGATTGCAGCAAAACTGCAATTGTGATCTAGGTATGTGGATGGAGAGGGGAACCAGAGAATGAGGGAGGAGATATCTGTTTATGGTCTTCTGTCCAGATATCTTCCTCAAGCCAGCCCCTGTTTACTCAGAGCAATCAGGAATCTGATCCCAGATAAAGTCAGGCTGGCCGCCTTCAGGATACACACCTGAATTGGTCTTGCAAAACCAAACACATTTTAAAACAACATTCGCTTCCTTAAAAGCCCTTGTGAAGGTCATGGCATCTAATTCCCACATGCTGAGCTCAGTCTACTTCTCCAATCCTGTATCCGACATTTGCCTATCCTATGCCTCTATCCCACACAGCCCTCTCATTTCCCCACAAAAGCCCTTGTTCATTACCACAGCTACACTTTCACTCATGCTGTTCTTGACTTCCCCACTGTCTCTTCTGAATCTCTCCAAGGCCAGGACATGTTCCATGTTCTCTGTAAAATCTTTGTCATCATCCAAAGCTGTAATGCTCCGCAGATCATATACAGAACTCTCCATTAAAAACAATGATTTGACAGGGAGCAAACACATCTTTTCTACGTGCATGTTTCTTGTTGCTTCTGTGAGGTTTACACTCAATGAGGGCAGGGATCATGCATCAGTTTTGCCCTGTACACATGAGAAGCATGATAAATTATGCAAGTCATATTAAACAGCATGCATAAAAGATGGATGAAGAGAATATTTGCCAAAGGGTTATCATGGACAGCATTTTCTATTAAAAAATAATAAGCACTTGATAGATTCTATTAGTAAGTGTTATGCTTGCAATAAATAGGCATTGAACATCTACTCTATGCCAAATACTATTCTAAATATAGTTTTAAACCACAAACATTTCTTATCCTTGTGGAGTTCACATTTTCCTTCTATTAATACTCATGGTGTTAATAACTACGGTAATAACAATAGTAAAAATAACAATGAAAGGTCTCATTTGTTCCATGCTGCCTATATTTTTCCAGCATTTATTCACAGGTATGTCATAAAAACACTAGGAGGTGGTTATTATCACGATTTTATACAAAATGAGAAACATTAGGAGGAGAATAGGCAAGTCATTTTTCTCTGGGCACTCCTTGGTACACCTAAACATTATTATAATGGTTCTAAAACATCAATGGGTATCTGAGTCTGCTATGATCCTTGCTAAAAAATGCCAAAGTCTGGGCTATAGCTCTCAAGATTCTCCTTCAGTTGGTCTAGAGTGAGGCTAAAAGGAGATGCACATATTAATAGATACCAATGGTTTGATTAAAAGGTATTTGTGTTTGTTATCTCAAGATTGTGAGATTATTAAATGGAAATAGTGGAGTCACAGTGTGTCCCTGAAGAGTGATGTTGCCATGAAGTGACAATTGCGGTAGATTGGAAATCATAGCTGCAGGGTTTTGAAGCTCTTCCCAGTAAGGAGGAAATCCATTTACCCAGCCCTGGCCTTGGCCTGGCCTTTGGACTTGCTTTGTCCAAACAGATGGGGTGAAATGAGGTTGTGTGAGCTCTGGAATCAGGCACATAAGAAGCACCAACTTCCATCTTGAGTTGATTTTTGTATACATGTAAGGATGAGGTCCATTTTCAATCTTCTGTATGTGGCTAGCCAGTTATCCCAGCACTATTTTTTTAATAGGGAGTCTTTTTCCCATTGTTTGTTTTTGTCAGCTTTGTTGAAGATTAGATGGTCATACATGTGTGGCCTTATTTCTGGGCTCTCTATTCTGTTGCATTAGTCTACGTGCCTGTTTTTGGACCAGTACCATGCTGTTTTGGTTATATGTACTATAGTTTGAAGTCGGATAATGTGATGCCTTCAGCTTTGTTCTTTTTGCTGAGGATTGCCTTGGCTATTCAGGCTCTTTTTTTGGTTCCATATGAATTTTAAAATAGTTTTTTCTAGTTCTTTGACAAATGTCATTGGTAGTTTAATAGGAATAGCACAGAATCTGTACACTGTTTGGAGCAGTATGGCCATTTTAATGATACTAATTTATCCTATCCATGAGAATGGAATGTTTTTCCATTTGTTTGTGTTTTCTTTGATTTCTTTGAGCAGTGTTTTGTAACTCTCCTTGTAGAGATCTTTCACCTCCCTGGGTAGCTGTATTCCTATGTATTTTATTCTTTTTTTGTGGCAATTGTGAATGGGATTGCTTCTGGCCGCCTGGCTACTCTTGGTGCATAGGAATGCTAGGGGTTTTTATACATTTGTTTTTTACTCTGAGACTTCACTGAAGTTGTTTATCAGCTTAAGGAGCTTTGGGGCTGAGACTATTTGGTTTTCTAAATACAGGATCATGTTGTCTGCAACAAGGATAGCTTGACTTCCTCTGTTCCTATTTGGGTGCCTTTTTATTTCTTTCTCTTGTCTGATCGCCCTGGCCAGGACTTCCAATACTATGTTGAATAAGAGTGGTGACAGAGGACATCCTTTTTTGTGCTGGTTTTCAAGGGAAATTCTTCCAGCTTTGGCCCATTAGTTGGCTGTGGGTTTGTCATAGATGATGGCTCTCATTATTTTGAGGAATGTTCCTTTAATATCCAGTTTACTGGGATTTTTTAACATGAAGGGATGCTGAATTTTATCAAGAGCCTTTTCTGCATCTATCGAGATAATCATGTGGTTTTTGTCTTTAGTTCTGTTTATGTGATGAATCACTTTATTGATTTGCATATGTTGAACCAACCTTGCATCCCAGGGATGAAACCTACTTGATCATGGTAGATTAGCTTCTTGATGTGCTGCTTGAATCAGTTTGCAAGTATTGTGTTGAGGATTTTTACATCAGTGTTCATCAAGGATAGTGTCCTGAAGTTTTCCTTTTTTGCTGTGCCTCTACCAGGTTTTGGTTTCAGGATGATGCTTGCCTCATAGAATGAGTTAAGGAGGAGTCCCTCCTCCTCAATTGTTTAGAATATTTTCAGTAGGAAATATTATATATATATATAGCTATAACAAGACTATCATGCGACCCAGCAATCCCATTACTGGGTATATACCAAGAGGAATATAAATCATTCTACCATAAAGACACATGCACACAAATGTTCACCGCAGCACTATTCATAATAGCAAAGATACGAAATCAACATAAATGACCATTAATGACAGATTGGATAAAGAAAACATGGTTCATCTTCTTTGTATGTCTGGTAGAATTTGGCTGTGAATCCATCTGGTCCTTGGCTTTTGTTGCTTGGTATGCTATTTATTCCTAATTCAATTTCTGAGCTCATTATTGGTCTGTTCAGAGAATAAACTTCCTAGTTTAGTCTTAGAACGGTGTGTGTGTCCAGGAATTTATCCATCTCTCCTAGGATTTCAAGTCTGTGTGTGCAGAGGTTTTTGTAGTAGTCTTTGATGGTTATTTTTATTTCTATGAGGTGGATTAAAGACTTAAATGTAAAACCCCAAACTATAAAAGCTCTGAAAGACAACCTTAGCCATACCATTTTGGATATAGGAATGGACAAATATTTTATGACAAAGATGTCAAAAGCGATCACAACAAAAGCAAAAACTGACAAGTGGGATCTAATTAAATTTAAGAGCTTCTGCACAGCAAAATAAACTAGCAACAGAGAAAACACGTAACCTACAAAATGGGAGAAAATATTTGCAAACTATGCATCTGACAAAGGTCTAATATTCAACATCTATAGAGAAGTTAAACACATTTACAAGAGAAAAACAAACAACCCCATTAAAAAGTGGGCAAAGGGCCAGGCACAGTGGCTCATGCCTATAATCCCAGCACTTTGGGAGGCCAAGGCAGGCGGATCACGAGGTCAGGAGATCAAGACCATCCTGGCTAACACGGTGAAACCCCGTCTCTACTAAAAATAACAAAAAATTAGCCAGGTGTGGTGGTAGGCACCTGTAGTCCTAGCTACGCTGAGGCAGGAGAATGGTGTGAACCCAGGAGGTAGAGCTTGCAGTGAGCCAAGATTGTGCCACTGCACTCAAGAGTGAGACTCCATCTCAAAAAATAAATAAATAAATAAATAAATAAATAAATAAATAAATAAAAGTGGGCAAAGAACATGAACAGACACTTTCAAAAGAAGACATGCATGAGGCCAACAAGCATATGAAAAAAAGCTCAACATCACTGATCATTACAGAAATGCAAATCAAAACCACAGATACCATCTCACACCAGTTAGAATGGCTATTATTAAAAAGTAAAAAAAAAACAGATGCTGGAGATGTTGCAGAGAAAAGGGAATGCTTATACATTGTTGGTGGGAAGGTAAATTAGTTCAACCATTATGGGAAGCAGTACGGTGATTCCTCAGATAGCTATAACAGAACCATCATGTGACCCAGCAATCCCATTATTGGGTATATACCAAGAGGAATATAAATCATTCTACCATAAAGACACATGCACACAAATGTTCACTGCAGCACTATTCATAATAGCAAAGATATGAAATCAATATAAATGACCATGAATGACAGATTGGATAAAGAAAACATGGTTCATATATACCATGGAATATCATGGAACCATAATAAAGAATGAGACCATGTCTTTTGCGGGAACATGGATGGGGCTGGAGGCCTTTATCCTTAGCAAACGAATACAGAAACAGAAAACCAAATACTGCATATTCTCACTTATAAGTGGGTGCTAAATGATGAGACTACATGGACACATAGAGGGGGATAACACACACTGGGGCCTACTTGAGGCTAGAAGGTGGGAGGAGGGAGAACAGGAAAAAAATAACTAGTGGATATGAAGTTTAGTAACTGGATGATGAAATAATATGTACAACAAACCCCTGTGACATGAGTTTATCTATATAACCAACATGCACGTGTACCCTTGAACCTAAAGTAAAAGCTAAAGAAGCAGCAACTTCTATTTTCTGGGATGCTGTTGCCACCCTGTAGGAAAGCTAAGCCATATCACTGCATGGTAAGGAACCCATGAGGATACAAGTCCAGTGCTGAGGCCCCAGAAATGTGAACGAGGTCATCTTGGACCTTCCTATCATTGTAGCTGCCATCTGATTGCAACCACATGAGTGAGCCCTTGTTTTATAAGCATGAAGTTCCAGAATGATTTTTTACTCAGCACTTAATAACTGAAACCAAAAATCTGCAATTAACAGCATAGTGGGCCATGTACTCATCTGACCCACATTTTCTTCTATACTCCTGTAGGTGCCATGCCTCACTGCTCTCCCTAGGGTATCAGTTCCATGGAGCCAAAGGAGATGAAAAGGCTTTGAATAAAAACTAAATCACAAAATGACATAGGAGCACAGTGTACTGAGTATATCCCTCAATTTCCTCTCCTGGGGCTCTGTTGTAATTATTCTCTCACACATTGTTGTTATAATTTAAGACTTGCTTCAAATTTCTGAGAATCAGCATGCACTCAGTCTCAAAGTTAACTCTGGACCCTGAAGCCCACTTTCAAATGACCTGCAAATGGACCATTCTTGCAGTAATTCAATTATTTGGACATCCACTGGGCACCTATGGGGTTTGGAAATTTGTCTTGATAGAACTATATAAAAGCATAAGTAAGTTTATATTTCCCCCAGGGACAATTTTCTGAGACCCACAACTTACTCCTGGTGTCAGAGACCAAGGCTGCATCCCCAGTGCCCTGAAGAGTGGATTTGCCAGATCATCCCAGCTCTTCTGTCCTTCCCTGCTGTGATTCTTCTCACAGCTCTGCTTTTACTTCATGTTCCCCATGAGCTCCTCCTCCCCTGACACATGTTGCCTCTTCCCTCAATTTCCTCTCCTGGACCTCATTTTCTGCTGTTTTAACTTCCACATTTAGTTCTACACATGCTTCATCAATAAATCTCTCCCACTCATTATCTCCTTGAGTGTCTCCGATTCTGTTTCCATCACTCTCAATCTCGAGAAAATTCCTCTTTTAGAGTGTGTTTCGGCATCTGGTGGAAACTGGATTAAACCTCTCTGGTTCTCTTCCAAAACATGATCCCATCTGCCCTACTTGCTGGTCACAACCCTCTCTAGTTTTCAAGTTACTGTTTTCCAACCCTTGACAGCAGAAACTTCACTAATGCAACACAAGAGCTGGGTGAATTTCATTCTTTTCAGCCTAAGGCTGCATTAACTTCTCAAAAAAAAAAAAAAAAAGCTAAGATTAAAAATAAAACCTTGAAACCCCTACACTCTGTCAAACAATCAGTTGTTTTTAAACTTTCTTTTAGATTTAATTCATCTAGTAATCACTAATCAAAATTAAGCATCAAATATTGTTTGAGCATCTTAGTCTATAAAGACACTACTGTGTGCTGGGGAAGATGCAATGTCCAGAAATCACCCATGGCCTCCAGGTACTTGAAAACATAACCAAGGGGGACAGGACTGACAGATGGCAATATAGCTGACAGTTGAAGGCCTGTATATGCTAAATTCCTAATGACAAACTTGTTGAAAATGAAGCCATTACACAAAATTATTAAATCAACCACTAGGACCATCAATAACATGAGGTCTAATCTGGGCTTGTTGCTAGCTCATCCTGAGAAATAAAAAATACATATCTTCTTTGGGTAAATTAATTAGAAAATGGCACTTCCTTCTCTTTCTTTGAATACAGTTGCTGACCTGTGCCTAGCTTGGCAGATGGAGGACCAGAAGACTTCTGTCATCCCTTTGCTCTCCAGCCTGCACCCTCCCTGCAGTATACAACTTGCACAAACTTCCTCTGCAATGTTTCTGCCCTGGGTGCAGGAGGGAATCCAAAGATGGAGCTTCAGAGGCTATGGAACTTCCTGAAATGGAATGCAAATTGTAGCGTTTCACAAATCTATGCTTGTCCTCCGCAGAGACACCATAGTTTCCTCTGAATTCTCAAGAAGTTCATGGCAGAAATGCTTAAGAATCACCCTTCCAGACACATAACCTTGTAAGACCCTCAGTCTTAGAGTTCATAGACCTGATTTTGCACTTTCATTTTTCAACCTGTGAGCTGAATGAGTTTCTTCAAGCGAATTGAACACTCTTTGTTTTCCTTTTTTGTTGTTTTCATGTTGATGTTGTTCTTGCTTCATGCACATAGTACAAATAAATATTCTTAGTGGGTTTAAACTCACAATGATAGTCCTTTGCTCTTGTTCAGGCCATTCGAATGTCTGAATATAAAAGCTTAACTCATGATATTTAACTGTTTTCATACCTCAAGTAGTACAGAACTTTCTGACTAAAAAGCAAAAATGTGCATTTAATAGGTCCAAGAAGTTTTTCTGCCTCCTCCCAATTCTGTCTACATACTCTATTCTCCCTTTGGCTGAAGTCTAAAGCTTCCATTTTAAGATTTCCATTTGGTTCTGTGCCCAAGGGTGAAACTATATCTCCCCACCTACCGCTCTGCAGTGAAAGGACTTCTAATCATAGACCCTATACCAGTCTTTTCTTGTCCATCCTTCACTCAGGTCTTCACTTCATAATCTACCCAGTATAATTTCCATGGAACTTAACATATAATCACTCCCTTGATAAGATCTTATTTCCCTTGCCCCTTCTATCATAGTCATTGGGGAAATCCTCAATCTGGTTGAACCTATCCTTCCACCTGTTTAGTGCCTGTATCTAAGCAACTGCTACAAACTGTTACTGGAGAGAGTAAAAATTTCTACCACCAATTTGGGAAAAAACTTGGCATTATCTTAAACTTGTGTCTACTCAATGAGCCAGCAATTTCATTCTTAGGTAAATAACTCAGAGAAATTGCATACACACACCAAGAGATCTGCAAGGGAATGGCCATACAGCATTTCTGTAATAGCAAAAACAATGAAAATCTATACACTGAGTGGAAATAAATGAGTCACATCCCTAAGCAACAATATGGATGTAGCTAATAAATATAGTATGGGACAAAATTAAGTCACAGAAGAACACATTTAATATATTTTATAGCTCAAAGCCAGGCAAACTAAGTAACATTTGGTTTAGGGCTACACATGTATATGGTGACTACACACACACACACAAACACACACACACACGTGTAGGAGAGAGGTATAATTCAGAAGACTTATTATATCTTCAAGAAGGAGAAGGTGGAAAGAGTCATGTAATTACTGGTAAGTTTTATATCAACTTCTTTACCGGTTTCACTTTAAAAATATGATCACACACTTCAGATGGGCCTTCAGTACTATCCAGAGATCCTCTTACAACCCACTAGTAAATTAACTCTCCCACTTTTTAAGATGGATATAGAATTTTCTTCCTTTTCCTTTTCATCAAACCACTAACACCCCCCTTCTTATTCTCACCTTTAAGAGATTAAAAGTTAAACCAAATATGTATTAATTCTGAAATTTTTCTTTTTAAAATCCCATACTTTAGCTTTTTTTAGGTCAATCAACTCTTTAGAAGCCTAGTATAGAAAAATAAAGTTAACTTAAATAATGGTTCATTCATATTTGACTATATCTGAGGGTTAATGATTAGAGGTGACAATTACTCCATTCTGTCCTCCCCAAATTTTAATCTATGGCAAGAATTGGCACAAGAATCATTAGCCAAAACAAGACTAAAAATTTCAGCTTTATTAATCTTGTAAAAACAGTGACTAATAAGTAGGATTTCTTGTAAACTGTGCTGAAAGAAATGGCTAAGGTTTGAGGACTCAAGTAGGATATCAAATTCTGTTAACAATTAACTAGAGTCAGCTGAGCCCACAGGACTGCATAAACCTCATTTACTCACTAATCATGAATGGGGAGGCTAAAGGTATATTCTGAGGGAGGAGAACCTCCAGTAAGAGGGAAGGAAGCAGGTGAGAACCCACTGCACTAATGACCAATCCAAGAGGCAAGCAGGGCCCAGGCAGAGTCAGGGTAAAACTATTAGAGGTGTTTGAACCAGGGACTCCATCCTGAATACGGGCTGGTTAAAATAAGGCTGAGCCCTATTGGACTGTATTCCCAGGAAGTTAGGCATTCTAAGTCACAGGATGAAATAGGAGGTTGGCGCAAGGTACAGGTCACAAAGACCTTGCTGATAAAACAGTTTCCATAAAAGAAGCCAGCCAAAACCCACCGAAACCAAGATGGTGATGAAAGGATGAAAATGACCCCTGGTGGTCTTCATTGCTCATTATCCACTGATTATAATGCATTAGCATGCTAAAAGACGCTGTCACCAGCACCATGGCAGTACAAATGTCATGGCAATGTCAGGAAGTTATCCTATATGGACTAAAAAGGAGTGGGACCCTCAGTTCTGGGACTTGGCCACCCCTTTCCTGGAAAACTCATGAATAATCCACCCCTGTTTAGCATATAATCAAGAAGTAACAATAAGTATAAGCAGCTGAGCAGCCTCTGCTGCTCCTCTGCCTATGGAGTAGACATTCTTTATTCCATTACTTTCCCAATAAACTTGCTTTCACTTTACTCTATGGACTCACCCTGAATTCTTTCTTGCACAAGATCAAAGAACCCTCTCTTGGGGTCTGGATCAGGACTCCTTTCTAGTAATCAAACCTGTGGCTTATAGTCAAGTCCCAGCATCTGACTCTGACTCATCTCATTGGCTGCTCTTCTTTCCATGGAGAGGGGTCAGTGAGAAGAGAAAGGGGAAGGCAGTGTGTAGTTACTTCTCCCATCTTCTCAAGAAGGCACAAGAGTTGTGAAAAAGTTCCTCATCTCTGGTCCAGGGAAAAGAACATTGGTCTAAGGTAAACAGCCTCTTTTATCAACCACACCTCACATCACGCTTTTATTTGCTAACCAGTATCATGTTAATTGTTTTAATTTTCCTAAGGTCTTTGAGCTCCTCTGAAGAATACTGTAATTTGTCAGTCTGGAGCCCCTCAGTATGTTATCTGGGTTTCAAACATTTTAGTCATAAATGACTTGATCATCTATTGTTTTCTGTATTAATAAAAATCACAGATGTAATCATCATGTTCAGAGCAAGAGATTAAGATGTATATCATTTAGGAGAGGGAGCTGATCCTAAGCTGTTTCCTACCAGTGATCTACAAATTTGGTTTTGTTAAGTTTTATTACCTCTTATTTTGCTAGATCCTCCATGTAAGCATGTTTTGTGTTCTTTGCCTCTTTCTTCTTAAATGGGGAACGAACAATTCTAATTAAGGATTATGGCTCGCTGGGTCCTGGTTAACTGAGGCTTTCTTGTGAATTGACAAGTACTCCACTGTCCCTTCAGGCACAACGCACATTCCCCAAAATGATTCATAATAAGCAAAGGACTTCCGTGCCTTTCAGCCAGAGCTTGTGTGAATTGCATCTGAGAAATAAATAGTGCTCTAGCACAATTCATTCGCCAAGCAGGGATTGGTCTCCTATGACATCCCAACTTGGGACAGCAAGCAAGGAAACGATAGGAGGCAGCTGGAAACCAAGCATTTAGTGCACATTTGTTTAGCCCCTATGTCTAAGGCAATTTGATTAATTTAGGGCAGGAGAGGAGGGAGACATAAAAAGATGTAAAACAGACCCTGCCTTCAGAGAGCTTTCTCCTAAAATGAGATAGAAGCACTGCAAAAATCCCACAAAAGGATGGACTGTGACAAGGGTCATTATGGAAAAGATTTCAAAGATAGTAGAGAGAACGTTCTCTTCTTGACCACCATTTTCCATCTCCACCTAAAACTGCCCTCCCCACCCTAGTCCAGCGACTCCACTTCTTAGAAGGGGCAACTGGAAGAAAAGCATTGTTTAAACTGCAGCTATTAAGTTGGGACTATGCTACTATGTAGTAGCCCAAAAGAGAGGTAGGCAATAGTAATTCCTACAATAGGAGAGAGTGCGTTACCAAGCCAGTTTCCTTCCACTCATGCACAAGCAATAACTGAAACAATGGGTTCTACAAAAGATAAAATATCTTATTCACAAGGCTGCTGTACAGGAGAAAAAAGGCTCAAATCTGTCCCCCCAAAAATAGAGCTTGGGGATATTTATGAGATAGAAAGTGGGGTGATCTAAAGTGTGCGGTGATCTAAAGTGTGGGGCAAGGTGATTGGTGGGTAGGAAAGATGAGGTAATCAAGGTTTCTGCATAAGCGTAATTGAGCTACATGGGTCTTCATAGGATACATGTGCAGAAAATGGCAGCGTGTTAAGCATGATTTAAGGGTGGAGGTTTTGGTCTTCTGACTTCAAAAGGCCACTCTTCGGGCAACCACCCAGGCCCAGTTAAAGGTCAGTGGCTTCAACCAGTTTGAAATGGACAAGAGCTGCCCCGTAGTTACTGAAAAACAACTTAAAGCAACTGTTTACTATAGTACCCCACAGTTGGAGATGTTGTCTATAAGGAAGCTAGTGGGAGTTTAGTTATGCACTGTTTGGCTACGTGACTTGCTAGTGTTAGTTTTAAGATCAACCAGAAATAAGCAATTAAAAGCAAGCAAGGCAGATTAAGTTTGGAAGCCTTAATCAGGTTAGCCCTTGCTTTCAAAACTGTGACTTAAAGATTCAGAGAAACAGAAAAAATTACTGGAGAAGTCAGACTTAGGAGATCTACATGGGAACCATGGCTTAGAGTAGAACCTTCACTAAGGCAAAGAAAAGCCAAGGGTTTGCATTACCTTCTCAGTGTTGGTTTATGAAGTTGAAAGCAAAACTGCATGGCTGATGCTTGAATGTAATTGACTTTGCAGTTATGGATGGGTGCTAAGACCCCTTCAGGTGGGCTGCTATAATGAGCTGGATTTGTGATTCTGTGAAGGCAGATAGTATTGATGGGTGAAATTTAATAAAAGCACATGCTCACCAGTTTACATTCAATTAGAAACAGGAAATAAAGCTTGATTGTTGATGTCTTTGTGTCCAATTAGAATTGAAAGATTAGGATGTAGTAGAGTGATTGCACTGTTTTTAGAAAAGTTAGTATAAACATTGCTGAGACTTTATTTTATTTTGGTTGTAAAAAGCAACAAGCTAAAAAAAAATCATAAAACTTAAACATTGCTACCCCTCTCCTAAGCATTTCTAGAACTATTATCAGTAATAGAAGATCCTGGGATAAAACTGCACATTCCCATCGGCCCCTTAGAAGCTATTAATAACAACCAAGCCTAGGGACAAGATCAGAAATTACCTGATTGTGTATTTCATGGTGGCTGTATTTGCCTAAGAGATTCTGTATGTGTTTTATTTGGGAAGTGGGGAGGAAGAGGTGGTGGGGGTGGAGGTGGGCAGGTAAAGAAAATTGCCAACTCACAATAAAAGTTAAACAAGACTTGGCCTTTTGGAAGTGAGATGCCTTAGGCAATCGGCACTGGTCACTTTTGTTTTGAAATGTCTGGAAGTATTTTATGAAGTCTGCAGGGGCTCTTCACTGCTATCCTTGACTTGCTTCCTGTCATGCAAAACATTTTGGGTTTTAAATACCTTAGCTCTAATGGGTGCCCAATTCATGTTCATTGAGTGATTGCATGAATGAATGTATGAATTAATAAAAAGCAAAGTACTGAGAACTAATCAAGCAGGTAATATGGCTACATGAAAATGCTGCCTTTTGTTTATGGTTTATTTCATGTGGAAGAATCTCCTCTTCCTGGTGAGATTTGGAACTACAAGAAGGAATATGAGTTCATTTGCTTCTATGCCCCTTCTCCAAAGAACTTCTCAGCAAATGCAAGTGATTTAGATTGTAAAACAAGTAAAAAAAAGTAAAAGAATCAAATTCAGTGGTAATTAAGCACTTGTACTTTTCTTTCCTGCTCTTGTGGAATTCTCTGTGAAAATCTCTCTATAAGACACCATGAGGCTGAGGGCAGTGTTTCAACAGTGGAACGAAATGGAAGTAAGAGCTCAATTCTAAGTTCTGTAAGGGCAGGATGATGAGTGTCTTGTCCAGGGTGATATTCTCAGCACCTAACAGTTATCTGTATTTGTTTAATGGTTTTTAAAAAGAAGAACGTATGAAAGGTAAGAAAGAAGAAATAGATTTTAGTGCTATATGAAGCAAAGGAAATGTGGTACCTAATATTTTTTAAAAACCCAATGCCTCTGCTCTTTTTTTCTCCTGTACCCTTTCTTTTCGGGAAATTGTGATGACTTCCAAAGTATGGCAGTCATGGGCAGAAGTAAGTCAGATAATTCCCAGAAGCAGTATTAACTTTGCAGCTCAACTCTTCTTGTGGGCCAAGACCTCATTTTGTACCAGTAACCTCAAATCTGGAAACCCACCACACTCCAAAAATTATGGGAGAATGGAATATCTCTGTACTTGCTTTGGTTGAGATGAAACCAGCTCCAGATTTGCTCCTTAAAAACCTTCCTCTAATACCTTTACAACTATATAAAGATGTAGATAGTTTTCTCTTATTTGGACTACCTCTGTTTAAACAATCATTTCCAGAGCTTTAGAAAAGATAAACGAAGCCCAAATGTCTCCATTGTCAAAGCTAAACTTGCCCACCAGTCCACAAGCCTCAGAATAGAAAATGGATAGTTATTTGAAAAAGAAACATAAAACTCTATTCTTGGATACCTTCCACACAACCCCATCACTAAATCATTGGAGCAGGTTGCCTGTTGGCTCGTTTCATCTTCATTTTATTATCTGGGGATAATTGAACTCCAACAGGATGGATGACTCGTTAAGACTCAGGTTTTTCTGGCTCTAGATGTTATAACTTTGAATCTCTTGTAAACCAATAAATCTTCATGTTATAACATTGAAAATAGTGTCAAAAGACAAAATTACAACAAAATTTAGTTTAAAGATTTTAATTGGCTTTTATTTGTGATTCTAGAATTGGCCAACACCTCATTCTATAAAATAGAATGATTGTTCCCATGAGCTGAGCAGAGAAGTTTGGTTTTATGGACCTAAAAGGGCTGAGTAAAGCAGAAAACAGAAAGCGGATTGGTTATTTCAAAGTTTCTTTTCTTATAAAGACTAAAGCAGAAAGGACTTCCTTATCATGCTGGCTAAAACTGGCCTGTTTGGGGATTTGGCTATTATCTACCTCTCTCCTGATTGCTTAGAAGGTCAGATAAACAATTTAGTTCCCACTTGATAACGTACAACTTTAGCGTGAGTGACTTCATTTTGGTTTGTCTATTGAGCCGCATGTAAGAGCTCAGTTTGACGAAAGACCTATAAATTTTATTTAACAATAGTAATGATTCATTGTTCTAATGTCTATCTTATAACAACCTAAAACTTTAAGAGTAAAATTTAAAATCTGGATTTCAACTGAAAGGCACCTCACTTGTTTAAATAACAGTTGTTAAAGTCAGGTATCAAATCTGGGTACTTGACTGCTAGGCACAGTTCATTACAGCCTGTTGGCACTTATTGTATAACTAAGCTTTACAAGTAACATTTACCTCTCCAACACCAAAGCAGAGTCCCATCATCAAATTAAAAGGAAAAGGTAGCTCAATGAAATCACACTCAAAGCAGAAAGAACTGCCAGTAGCCTCAGAGTAAGAAAAAAAAAATAGAAAACTTTAGAAATTTTCACATGAATTTCAAAAACATAGCACTAAGCTCATTAATACTGGAAGCAAATTGCAAACTGTATAAAGTAGACAGCAATAATTGTTTTTAAAAGACACACTGTGTTTAAGAAATTGGAGATATAAAGCATGTTTTAACAATATACTCATCAAAACCATTAAACCTTTTAATATTATGATAAATAATTGTTTTTAACACATTTTACACATTTTTGGCAAATGTTACTTATGTACATTTGCACAATAGTGACTGAAAACAGTTTAATACATAATTTATAACATTACATATATATGAATGCATGTATTATATGTACATTCCTTCTTCTTTAATTATCATTGCCCTCTATAACTTTCTGGCTCAGTTTCACTTGAATGCTTTCCATTCATCCATTCTTGGCTTCATTATGCATCCTCTGTAATCCACAGTGTGGTTTTCATATAGGAGTTAAGAAGGAATCACTTACGCAGATAGTAATGGTATGAGAGTCCTCAGTAAGGCTTTTCCCTTAAAGGAAAGGCAGACCAAATCATTTTCTAACAAAGAGCCACCTATAAAGTCGAGCTGCAGACGAGACAAGCAAGCTGGGAGCTTGCACGGGTGAATGCCAGCAGGAACTAGGGACTAGACATGTTCAAAATGGTGGCTTCATCCTCCCTTCTCTGCCAGCCATGAGTACAGTAAGGTGCAAACAAGATGGCACCGCCCAAGGAGAGTTCATTTGCACAGTAAGATTAGGGTGAGGCGATCAGCCTTCCCCTCCCCTCCCAACACTATGCAAACGTCACACCTGATCAAAACCAATCTGTGAGCCCTAGGTAAATCAGACACTGCCTCCGCAAGTCAGACTATAAAACCTGGTGCACCCATCTCTAGCCCATCTTTTCCAATCAGAAGACCCCTTTCTACAGAGAGAGAGAGCTGTTTCTCTTCCCCTTCTCTTCTGCCTATTAAACCTCTGCTCCTAAATTCCTCATGTGTGTCCATGTTTTCCTGCTGTGAGACAATGAACCCCAGGGTTTATACCCCAGACAACATAGCTGCTTCAGTTTAAGCCCTTTGGGTGCTAGTAAATACTGAAAAAAAAATTTTTTTAGAAACCTCTAAAGCCTGCTGTTTCACTAATTACTTCTTTGACTTTCCTAGTCATTAGAGGTGGCCATTCCAAACACAGCATGTCAACAGATACTGAGGAAGGATTGCACAATGGTATTACTGGTCCAGGGAAAAATGAAAGATTCCAGGTGAGCACAGTCTTAGTGGAGGTGGAGTTTTGGGTGCTTAGGTGAATCAGGAGAAGAAATAGGACCTACCCTGGGGAACGCCAGAAACCATCATGCAGAACAGAGTTGGAGGAAGTTGCAGTAGGAGGAAGGATGAGGGTCATGAGTTGCTTTTTAGGACAAAGCAGAATTTCAATAGCTACCTATGGCACCCTAAAGATTGTAAAGCTTAGAACTAGGGATAATGTGGAGGGCGAGAGACATGCTTTGAATTCATTGGCAGAAAAGCAATTCTGCAACAATTATAACTTAGCTTCTTATCTTCCACCATATAATCTAAAACTCACAGTTGAGAAATAGATGCTGTCCACATATTCTCCTCATGTCCAAAGACACATTTTGGGGGGGCAATTGGCAATGGTTGAGGTCTGTTTTTAGTTTCAGGGGAAGAACAATTTGTTGGAGCCAAGGATAGGGAACAGGCTTTTCCCAGGTTAGGAGCTTTCCCCTGCCTCCTACCCCCAACAATGTAAAGGTATCTAGCCATGGTGCTGTCCAATGACTTTGATATGCTGAGTTAATCAGCCATGAGTTAGTTGGCTGCTGGTTTTCTTTGCCCTAAAAACTTGGAGGCCTACAGTGGTGCACAACAACGTCCTGCTCTTGAATAGAGTATGCCAACTGCTGTTTGCAGTTTGACTAATCCTAGACCCCTAGTCATGACCAGCTGTCATTTTGGAGAGAACAGTTTTAGAATAGGAGCTTGCTGAGAACAGTGTCTATGTTAAAGAAAGGATTTGATTGCATCATTTTTGGTTCTTTGCCTTTAGAAGCCAGAGTAATTGAATCATTGTAGCCCTTCCTCCTACTCACCAAGTTCTCCCAGCTCAGATATCAACTCCTGTGGAAAGCCTTTCTTTATGTCTATTTTGGATATTTCTCCTCTATGCTTCCATGACATTATAGTAGTTCTCATATCTTCTTGTAATTAACTAAATGCTTGTCACACTTAGAATGCTATCTTGTTCCCCACTAAGATGTGAGCTTCTTTGTGGTAGAAACTGGATCTTTTCCAGTGTTGGATCCCTGGCTCCTAGGGCATGCAATAAATATCTGTTAAATGGGTGGATACCCAAATCAAACCATCTCCATGTCTGCCTGCTCTCTTTATGCATTCACCATCTGGCCCTGGCCCTGATTCCTAGTTTACTCAGATTGTGGATGATGACACGTGTCATCATATATATGTAACCAACCACAGTCTGCTCCCAACCTACTTCTTCCTCAAGTTCATACTCAATCACCACCTCGTATAATGAGCCAGGCCTGACTGCTGCAGGCCAAAATGATGTCTCCTTCCTCTGACCTATAGCACTCATTGTTTAAAATTTATACAAATAGCTCTTTATCACACACTTTCTTTAGTGTGATGCCTGTGAGTCTGGTCTTTGTGAGCACCTCACACATAAAGTCCATGTCTTCCCTTTCCCTTTTATTCCTCTGTGCATCTAAGCTCTGAACTGGGCAAAAAGAACACTCCAAAGTGGTACCAAATGGCATGAAATTGTCCTAATCGAAATGAAGACATAAGGTCTGAGGGCAAGCTTTTTGTCCACAGAACTCTACCTGTATTTGCGCTACAGAGGCTGCTTCCTGGTGATGAATGGAGCCACTAGGCAATGAATGCAGGAGAGGATGGAAAGTAATTGGCAGAGGCAGAACTGTCCTTTTGTTATTTTGTTATAAATAAACTCCCACAGTGGAAACTTGTTAACCTCAGTCCTTGCCTTCACATCTACTTATATGCAAGACCTCCTTCGACAAATCAATCTTTATACTGCAGTGGCACTCTCTTGACAAGATATGTTTGGCTTAGCCACTGTTGATATTTGTTCTTGAAATCTCGGTTGTGTGGCATGGTACACTCTGAGAGCAGAAATGGAGACGCTTAGTTTATATGCAAAGAGGACGGGCAAGATGCAAACAGAAAGAGACGGTCCACAGCAGAGCAGCAGGAGTGGCGGGAGCTGAGCAGCACTTAATATGTTGTGATGTATTGCATCTATGAAACGCCTGTTCAATAGCTAGTCAAAGTAAATTTAGAAGGACACAGGAAAGGGATTTATTTTTTCATCACCGTATAAATGTTTGTTATATCTTATGCTGTTGGTCATGGTCTACCTGTGTCCTTTGGAGGTCCCAGTGCCCTTAGACTCCCAAATAGCACCATTGACAAGAAATAGGTGAGGTTTATTCAATACACACATACACACACACACACACACACACACACACACGTATATATTTCAAGTTTCAAGAATTGAGGCATTATGGGCGGCACTTTGGGGTTGAGCTTTTTTGCTGGATTTTAATCTCTGAAAAGAGAGAGCTCCCCAGAGTAAATTACTTGATCTTTTCTCTTCTCCTCTTGTGCATAACTTTATTGGATCATTTCCCAAATTTGACTGAGATCATTTAAATAAATGTCTGTTTTGATCATCAGACAGCATTTGCAACCTAGACTGCCTCTTACTCATTTATGTTTCCCAATTGAGTAGCAAGGTGCCCAGCACATAGGAAACTCTCCTGAAATGTTAGCTGAAGAAGAAATCCTAATATCCATGAAAAATTGTATATGCAAGGGAGAAAACACAAAGGTAAACAAAAACTATTTTGAGCCAACTTAAAAGAAATGCAGACAATATTAGATTATTAATTAAATTTTAATTTTCCTGTAAACAGTCTCCAGAGAAAAATGCTGTTTTAGCATTGTACCCTAGTCTAGGCTACTGTGTAAATACTTTCTGTGGGTGTAGTTTTAAGCTAGATGGCATGGAAGAACAATTGAATAAAACGTGGCCTCTGCCAACAAGAATTTTGGGTGCCATCTGGAGAAACAAGGTTCAAGAAAAGACCCAAAGCATGAGGTAGAGTATGATGATAGGCGAGATGGAGGAGTGGAAGCAATATGGATCAAAGGAGGTCAAAATAGGACAAGATTACACAAGCTAGTACAATTAAGGCATTAAGAGGAGGTAAAACTGCATTGCAGTGAAGTTCTAGTTGATAAATGACGTGTGGGTAAGCATTAATTGAATCATGCTGCTATTTCATATAAGATTCAGGATGGGAATGTTAGATATTATATCTCACAGAGGAAATGTTCTTCAGTGGTGTTGATGAATCCTTAGATCATGAGAGTTGCCTTAGGTTTATCAGTAAGCAATCTTGTCTTTAAAAAGACAGTTTGGTGTTCTGTAAAGGAAAAGTGTGCTGAGTGTACAGACCTTGATGTTAGGCTTTAAGTCTACTTTTAGCTGTGTGACCTTGATAAAGTTAACCATTCTCTGAGCCCCACTTTCTTTTTTTAAACATTGGCAACAGGAAAAAAAAAACCTGCCTCGACTTGACCTCAGGACATGGAAAGACTTAGATTGTCAGAGAAAGATCACTTGTATAAAGACAAGAAGTCACCTCATCCTTTGGCCTTTTTAAGACCAACACTTAGATGAAAAGTGAGAGAACTGCATGATTTCTGCTCTTCTTCACAGCGCTAATTTTTTAGGCATTCAGGACACTTTCTCCTACCCCTCAACTTTATTTCCTTTTGGCAGTCAGAAATTCTTAGAACACATTGAAGCATTTATGCATGTACATTTTAACACATAGAATAGGGTTCTCCACAAGTAGAAAATTATGTATGTGGCACAGGATTGGGGTGAATGTCAGAAGAACCTCGATTAATGGGTATATTGCCAATTCCATTTTTCTACCAGTCTTTCAATTTGGGAGGTCATTAAGCCAACATGGGTAGGAGTGAATTCATGTTCTGTAGTAAATCTGCAGTAAATGGATGTCTGAAAAGCAGCAAAAACTGAAGTTGGGACTGTTCAGAATAAGCCTAGAGAAATCTGAAACAATGTGCATTTAGAGCTAGTCCCAAAATATGTGACTAAATTCCACCTTTAAAGATGAGTAAAGAGAAAAAAAAACAAAATAGAAAAAGAGAAGAGAACCTACATAGAAAACCTCTGGAAATTACCTCCTATAGAGTCAAGAGATTGATTTTTTCACTAGGCTACAATAACTCAGGATATCTTCTAAAAAGAGCAGAGGCCATAAGGGGAAACCGACCAAGCTACGATGCAAATACTAGAATATAAAAAGAAAGAAAGAAAGATGGATAAAACAATTTTTGTACATAAGGAAATAAAAATAAAATTAAAAAGCATGGTGGAGCATGCATAGAAAAGAACTGATTTTAAATGGCAAAAGATTCAACCACTGTTTTGAAGAACAAATTTGAGAAGCTACCACAGATAGCAGAGATCAAAGTTCTGAAGTAGTTCATAACTTACAGTAATAATTGGCTGAGTACAATGGCTCACATCTGTAATCCCAGCACTTTGGGAGACCAAGGCTGGAGAATTGCTTAAGCCCAGAAGTTTGAGACCAGCCTGGGTGAAATGGTGAGACCCTCTATCTCTACAGAATTTTTTAAAAATTGGCTGAGCATGGTAGCACATGCCTGTGGTCCCAACTTCTTGGGAGACTTACGCAGGAGGGTTGCTGGAGCCCAGGAGGTTGAGGCTGCTGTGAGCCACGGTCATGCTACTGTACTCCAGCCCAGGTGACAGACCAAGACTGTCTCAAATAAAACTTTAATTTAAAAAATAATTACCCAAAATGAGCCAGAAATGCACAGATAAAAACATTTCTAAAAACGAAAAAGAACAATGAATGCAGAGGAAAACACCAAAGATATGCGGGGGGGATAAGTCCTCAGCCCTAGAAAGTGGTGGACAAATTGAAAGGCCCAGAGGTTTTAGGGTAAAGTCAATCAAAAAAAATCACATTTAGATTCACATCTGGTAATTGCATTGTAAGTACAAAACTAGGAAAAATACGAAACTGGAGAAGTAAGCAGGCAACATTCAAAGATATAAAATTTATGTTGCCTCGAACTCACATTTGCCAACCAAAATGCTGAAGGTGGGGGAGTGCCCAAATATTAATGGCTTTTCTAGAAACAAGATAAGTGGTATAAAAAAAGATAATTTAATAATAATGATTAGTACATGTATTCATCTTTTCAGGCTGCCATGACAAAATACCAAAGACTGGGGGTGGCTTCAGTAATAGAAATTTATTTTTCCTCAGTTCTAAAAGCTGGAAGTCTGAGATCAGGGCGCCAACATTGCTGAGTTGTGGTGAGGCCTCTCCTGATACAGATATCGGCCTTCTTGCTGTGTCTGCACGTGGTCCTCAGTGTGTGTGCAATGAGAGAGATTTTTCTCCTCCTCTTCCTGTATAGCCACTAATCCTATTGGATTAGGACCTCGCCCTTATGATCTCATTTAACCTGAATTACCCACGAAAAGCCTTATCCCAAACACAATCACATGAGGAATTACAGCTTCCACATATGCATTTGGAGAGGGACACAATCCTAGTAGCATAAAAATAATACGAAATAAGACTGAATGAGAATATCAAAACCACATTATATTTTATAGCCCATAAACAGTGAGATGCAGAGGTAGTTTGTCTTTTAATACTGAAAATTAGAGAGACATGGATTAGATAATAATTTTGAAAAATGTAAAGGTAACCATTAGTTATGAATAAAACCTTCTAAAATATGTAAGAATACAAAAAATATAGCACATATAGCAAAAGTTAGAAAACAAATACAAGGGGAGATAGACTGAACCAGGAAAATATAACAAATGCAAATGGATGTAGAACAACTATATGATTATTTTAATGGGGGTAAGTTATCATTAAAATATACACGCCTATATGTATTTTGAAAAATGCTTATAAAATATCCTTCAGTGTTAAGATAATAAAATAATTGAAACTTAAAAATGAGCAAAGGTATGTTAAGTAAATTAAAGTGAATGCGAGAATGATGATAATAAATAAATCCCCCAAATCAAAGAACTATTTCTGGGTAATAAAAATGCACTTCACAATAAAGAGAGACCTGAGCGAAATTCATATTCAGTATAGTGAGGTATTGATACACATCAGCCAAATTTTCAAACTACGGAAATATTTTACAGAAATGTAGTAGTCTTCGGAGAGTTTGCCAAAATGTATAATCCTTCATAGACTCAATGGGCAAAATAGTTAATAAGTAGAAATATGTATACAGAAGATGGACATTATAACATCTGTTTTTATAAAGACAGGAAATGTTTCATACACACAGAAAAGGGAATATACCCACTTTTACAATAAACACTGAACATTTACCAAGATTGGCTATGGCAAAGATTGTATTATTTTATTACTTGCACCAGATAAAAATACAGTATGGCAATTTAGTCGTTATCATAATCACTAGTAATCATTCTGTCTTCACAATATGTCAGGAGACATGCACTTTATGTATATTAGCATTGTTTATTCCTAATAACAATGCTATGAAATTTATGCAATTACATCTCTATTTTACGTATGAGGACATATAAATAAATATTTTTTCTGCGTTGACACAGCTAGTTACATGTTAAAATCAGTGCTTCTCAAATGGAGTGTGCATCAGAGTCCTGTGGTGGGCTGCTGAGTCCCACACTCACGAGTTTCTGATTCAGAAGGTCGGGGGTGGGGCCCAGTAATTTGCATGTCTAATAGTTTCCAGGTGATGCTTATGCTGCTGGTCTAGGAGCCTGCACATTGACAAGCACTGGGTCAGATGATGCCAAGAACAATACCTTTACTATACTGCTTTGGAAAAGGAGAAATTGCAGAGAGCAGGTTCTGACAAAAAATGCAATAAATTTAGAAGTTTATAATTAGCAAAGCTAAAAAAAACAGTGCTTGGAAATTTAATTAAAAATTAAAAGCAATCATTCCCGAGTTAATCAATTTAATGCATTTCCAATTAAAATTCCAATTGGATTTTTTTCTTTGAACTTGAAAAAATGATTCTAAACTCCATGGAGATAAATAATAGAAAATAGTAGTCAAGAAAAATTAGAAAAAGAAGAGTATTTGGTAGAAACTTACCTGAATATAATAAAACATCATAGATTTCCATACAAGATTGCATACCAAATAGGTTTTCACACCAAGCTTCTCTAAAATCTCCACTGAAACACTGAAATGAAAGCTTTAAGATATGACAAGGAATAAACCAATAATAGTGGTATGGAAGGGAGCCACGAAAGAAGAGAGAGTACAAAGATTTGGGCAAGATAAAAATGGATGAAAATGTATTTGTAATACAATCAAAGGAATGAAACCTCCATGACCTGGTATAATCCAGAGAAAGCTGGAATCCGTAAAGAATTCCCACCTTACTATCTAGCATCTGCCTCCACTGAGCCCAAGGCACCTCCATCAGAATCCTGGATGGAGGGGCCTTGGGCTCAGTGGAGGCAGATGCTAGATAGTAAGTGTGAGAAGTAGGGCTGACAACGAAGACTCTGATTAAAGTTCTCTGAATCCAGCAGGTGAACCAAGTGACTTTTTCACCCCTCTTCCCTTCTGTTCTTTCCTGCTCTCCTTCCTTGAGTTAGAGCAAAGGTAGCTTGATATTTATCCCCCGGCACAACACTAGAACATTACTGTCAACAGAAATGGGTCGAACGATTGAAGAGGGTGGTGACATTGACACCTTGGAGTAAATCTGGGTTCACTCTGACATTTGGGAACCTTCAGCCTTGGAATGAACATCATCTTGTTCGGAGAAAATTAGAAAAAAAGTTATCTGAAGAAATTCTGTATCCCAAGAGATAAAAACATCCAATACTGGTATGTGAGATCTCTCTAGTATATATAACAAGAACCCTAAAGCAAAATTGTAGCTCCAGTAAAACCAGGGAGCAAAGGAGGAAACTGGACCCAACCCAGGAGACCATTTAAGACATAAATTAGGCTGACAGGATTGCAGGCAGGCCTACGGAAGATCTAGGCCAGGATAGAGCCTAGGACAGGGGTTTCCAGAAGCAAAGGTGCTTGGGGGAACAAAAAAAGTGGTAATTAACGTAATAACTATGTAGTGAAGATCTTGATTTTTATGAGGTAATCATTGGAAGGAAAACATTTCAGTAGGGACAAAACAATGTTCATTAGAAACTCCAATTACAACAAATGTATACCCTCTCCAAAAATGTGACCAACACACACCAAGTGACTCTGCTGCAAACAATGTTGAACAAAGTACAAATAATACAGCCAGCCTTTACTGAGGTGCATAACCACAGTTATGTAACCACGTGGGGAGGATGAAAGACCGGAGGAAGGCAGTAAAAAAGAACTAAATCTCCACCCATAATAGCAGAAAATGATTTGATAATGTCTAAAATTGATAAAGTAGTAAATGTGTGCTCTTTGAGATTGAGAGCTTATTAGAGATAGGCCTTAAAACAGCTAAAATTGGTTGCCTCTGGAGAACAAAACCAGAGGATTGGCAGCCATGGGCCATGGCAGGGTACATTTATTAGAAATCTTACTCTTTTGTTGTGGAAAGTTTCTCAATGATTTTTATTACTTTATGTTTCCATGCAAACTAAAAAGCCACTTCATTTAAATATCAGGTTGTACATTCATTACGATCATGTTAATTTTTAGTTTAACTTAGGAAAATTTCCATGCTTATGATTATGAGTGGTTCTGTTCAAGATTGCCTTTCTATCTTTTCAGGTCACCTTTTGTGTCCCTGGAAGAATTTTGCTCTTTCTGTGAAGAAACACACAGCAAAGAGTGAATAAAAACAGAATTAAAGTCATAAAAATAGGTTTCATAAGATAAATGACAGATCACGGGCTAAATAGATCAGTCATTCTTAATAAAAGTAAACTTCTAAGCAGGTGAAACACTCCCATTCATAAAAAGAAACAGGTGGTAGGGATCGTAAAATAAAACCCAAAACCCTGCTGAATGACAAACACCTACAAAAAAGTGGCTTGGAACTGACGAGAATAAAATATGAATAAAGGCAAACTAGGCTAGTAAAAAGGATAACATAGCAGATATCCATTCCTCAGGTTTGAATTCAAGGCAAAGAGAATTAAAGGAGATAGAAAAATGTACTTTTTAATGATTGAAATATAAAGAATGTATAAAAACTTCAATGGTTTTTATTCTTCATGTACACAGCATAGAGCAAAAACCACTGGTAATACACAAGTAGATATGAGAAAACACATATTCTTAGCAGGAAAGCATAATTTACCTCTCTTGGTTTCTGAAGGCCACATACCCTACAAGCCAGGAATGACTCTCTAGCATGGTTATACCAATCTATGTGCTCAGTAAATGTTCAGGAGAGTTCCTGTATGCCCATGTAATTTATCACCCTATGCTTAGGATTATCCAACTTTACTCATTTCTCCAGGCTCTAGTAGGTACAAAATATATCTTATATTTTGTGTTTACTTTACATTCACAGTTTTCTGATGAATTTGAGTATCCTTTGATATGTATTTCAGTCATTTGGATTACTGGATCTATAAATTTTCTGTTTATGTCCTTTGTCCATTTTCTATTTAAGTTTCTGACTTTTTCTAATTGATTTGCAAGAGTCTTTTGCATATTCTAGATATTAATCTATGGTTAGTTTCAAATATTGTAAATATCTTCCCCATTGTGTCACTTGCTCTTTATTTTTGCCTACGATGTCCTTCATTGAATGGAAAACTAATTTTAATTTAAACAAATTAATCGTTTCTCCTTTAGGATTGTTTATGATTTTTTATTTTTTAAATCAATTTTATGTAAGTCTACCTTAAATACAATAAAATGTGTTTGTTCCATTGTACACTTCAGTAAGATTTGACAAATGTATAAACATGTGTAATCATCACAACAATCAAGACATAGACATCAACCCAAGAGATTCCTTTGTGTCCCTGTGCAGTCATTCACCATTCCCTACTTCAGGCAATCTCCTGTTGAGCATTCTCTCACTGTAGATTCGTTTTGCTTGTCTTAGGAGTTTATAAATGAAGAATCATACAGGATGTACTATTTTTTGTCAACCTTCTTTCACTTAGCGTGAGAGATTTGACTATGTTGTTTCAATAATCAGTGGTTTGTCTCTTTTTTATAAATATGCCACTTTTGTTTATTCATGTGATTAACATTTTGGTTTTCAGTTTTTAGTTATTATAGTAGTTATATTCTTTTTTTTGTGGAATCTCTATACTCTTTCTTATAATGACTGTACTAATTTACACTCACTAACAGTGTTCAAGGGTTTCCCTTTCTCCCCATCCTTGCCAATTCTTGTCATCTTTTGAATTTTTGATAATAGACATTCTAACAGGTGTGAGGTGATATCTCACTGTGGTCTAATTGACACTTCTCTGATGATTAGTGATGCTGAACATTTTTTCTTTTACCTCTTGGCCATTTGCATGTCTTTTGAAAAATTTCTATTCAGATTCTTCTCCTATTTGTATTCTTGCAAGTTGACTTCCTTATATATTTTGGACATTAACTCCTTATCAGATGTATGGTCTGCAAATATTTTCTCCTATTCCATAGGTTATCTTTCTTACTAATTGTTTTCTTTGCTGTACAGAGATCTTTAGTTTTATGTAATCCCATTCGTCTATCTTTGCTTTTGTTGCTTGTGCTTTTGGGGTCACATCCAAAAACTCATTGCTTAGACCAATGCCATGGAGTTTTTCTCTCATGTTTTCTTCTAGTTGCATTACAGTTTCATATTTTGCATTTAGGAGTTTAATCCATTTTGAGTTGCTTTTTATATATGGTGTGAGATAAGGATCTAATTTCGTCGATCTGTATATAGATATCCAGTTTTCTCAATATCATATGATCCAATAATCTCACTACTGGATATATATCCTAAGGAAATGAAATCACAATAATAAAGAGATATCTCCACTCTCATTGTTCATTGCAGGATTATTCACAGTAGCCAAGATATGAAAAAAACCTAAGTGTTCATTAAAGAATGAATAGGTAAAGAAAATGTTATACATATACCAAAAGAAATTCTATTCATTCTCTGAAAAGAAGGAAATCTTGTCATTTGCCACAAAATGAATGAACCTGGAGGACATTATGTTAAGTGGAATTAGTGAGGCACAGAAAGACAAATACTGCATTCTCACATAGTTTTTAAATGTGGAAACTAAAAAACAAACAAACAAACTCATAGAAGCAGAGTAGAATAGTGGTTACCACAGGCAGGGTTGGAGACATATTGGTCAAAGGATACAGAATTTCAGTTAGACAGAGGCAATACAGTTTAAGGGATCTATTTACAGCATAGTAACTATAGTTAATAACAATGTAATGTATATTCGAAAATTACTGAGTGGATTTTGTGTTCTCATCACAAAAATAAGTATATGAGGTAATGCATATGCTAATTAGCTTGACTTCACCATTCCATCCATCATATAAACATATTTCAAAACATCATGTTGTACACCATAAATATGCATAATTTTTCATGTAAAGTTTAAGAGAACATAAACAGCAGAAAATATGAAGGGACTGAGCATTTTATATATCTTTTTATAAAAAAGAATTTATCATTATTTTTTGATAAACACCTTTTAGTGTATGAAAAAATGTATGTTTATTAGAAACTACTAGAATGTTTTCTAAAGTAGTTTAATCACTTTACACTTCTGCTGACAAAGACAGAGGATATTATTTTCTCTATATCATTGCCAGGACCTGATTGGAGTTTCAAGTTTTATTACACAGAGTAGGTATGTTTTGGAATCTTATTGCGATTTTAATTTGAATTACCCTGAACACTAATAATGCTAAACATCTGTATTAGTCCGTTTTCATGCTGCTGATAAAGATTTACCTGAAACAGGTGAGAAAGAGGTTTAATTGGGCTTACAGTTCCACATGGCTGGGGTGGCCTCAGAAACATGGGGGCAGGAAAAAGACTCTTCTTACATGGTGGTGGCAAGAGAAAAATGAGGAAGAAGCAAAATCAGAAACCCGTGATAAACCCATCAGATCTGGTGAGACTTACTCACTATCACGAGAATAGCATGGGAAAGACTAGCCCCCATGATTCAATTACCTCCCCCAGGGTCCCTCCCACAACACAGGGAAATTCTGGGAGATAAAATTCAAGTTGATATTTGGGTGGGGACACAGCCAAATAATATCCACATCTTTTTAATGTGCTTATGAATATTCATGTACCTTATTTTTTGCAGTGTTTATGCAAATAATTTACCATTCTTTCACAAGGTTGTTTGTCTTCTTACTATTCCATTGTTAGAGTTCTTTTCATATTTTGCATATCAATCATTTGTTAGATTTGTCTGGTAAATATTCTTTCCCAATCTATGGCTTGACTTTGAATTTTTTTAACACTATCATAATAGCAAAGACTTGGAACCAAGCCAAATGTCCAACAATGATAAACTAGATTAAGAAAATGTGGCACATATACACCATGGAATACTATGCAGCCATAAAAAATGACGAGTTCATGTCCTTTGTAGGGACATGGATGAAGCTGGAAAACATCATTCTCAGCAAACTATCGCAAGGACAAAAAAACAAACACCACATGTTCTTACTCATAGGTGGGAATTGAACAATGAGAACACATGGACACAGGAAGGGGAACATCACACACCAGGGCCTGTTGTGGAGTGGGGGCAGGGGGGAGGGATAGCATTAGGAGATATACCTAATGTTAAATGACAAGTTACTGGGTGCAGCACAGCAACATGGCACATGTATACATATATAACTAACCTGCACGTTGGGCACATGTACCCTAAAACTTAAAGTATAATTTAAAAAAAAAAGAAAAAAAAAGAAAAATATTTTAGGATTCTGATTGTCAAATTATCACTTTATTTTCATTTATAGTTCTGGGAAATAATTGCCCTACTACAATTTCATAAAGACTTTGTTTTCTTCTAAAAGTTTTACAGTTTTACCTTTTAGGGTTAAATTCATGAAACATTTAAAGTAAATTCTTATAAATTGTATGAAGTAAAGGTCAAGATTTATTTCTTTTTCCCAGGAGAATACCCAGCTGTCCCAGCACCACATGTTCAATAGCCTCACTTCTTAACATTGATACTTGTCCGGCACATCCATATGCACACATTGATATACACAATTATACATATTTGTATATATGTTTTCTGACTCTACTGGTCCATTAATTTATACCTTAGTTCTTAAACCAAAAGCAAATTCTTGATTAATGTGGCTTTATAATAAACTTGAAATCAAGCAGTGTAAGTCTTCCAGTTTTATTCTTTTTCTAAAAGTTGTTTTGGTAATTATAGATCCTTTGTATGTTAGAATACAAATGTTAGAATCATAATGTTAGAATCAGTTATTTGATAAATGTTAGAATCAGTTAATTTTTACAAGAATCTTGCTGAGAAATTGATTAGGCTCATGTTGAATCTATAGACAAATCTGGGGAGAAATTACACCTTAACAATATTGAGTCTTCTGATCTAAGACAATGGTGTATCTCTCCATCTTTTAAAGTCTTCAATATCTTTTTGGAATGTTGTGTACTTCTTAGTGTATTGGTTTTACACATATTTTGTTAAATCTATACTTAACTACTTGTTTTTAATTCTATAGTAAATAGTAATTATTAATTTTATTTTCCAATAGGTCGTTTCAAAAATATAGAAATCTAGTTGATTTTTATAGTGAGTGGGTGTCCTGCAACCTGGCTAAATTCCTTTATTAGCTTTTGGTAAGTTTTCTAGGAATTTATACATTATTATCTGCAAATAAAATGGCTTTACTTTTTATTTCAAATACGCATGCCTTTTCTTTCTTTTCCATACCTTATTGCACTGATTAGCACTTTTTATAAAACGTAAAACAAGTAGTGAAAGCAAACAATTTTGCCTTATTTCCTATCCTGTGGTTATATTACTCAGTTTTTAACTATTAAATGTGATATTATCTGTAGATATTATCAGATTGAGGGATCTTCCTTCCAATCCTAATTTGCTGAGAGTTTTTTTTTCCCTTTTTAACATGAGTGTATGTTGAACTTTATCAAATATCTTTCTGTGTCTACTAAGAAGATCATATGTTTTAAGTCTCTTTTGTTCCATTAAGGTTGATTTGTTTGATTTTTGAATGTTAAGCTAACATATTCCTAGAATAAACTCCACTTTGTCATATGTATTATCCTTTATGTTGCTATATCTTTCAATCCCTTATGGTTTGTGCTTTTATATTTTTATTTTTGAAGTATCTGTCAACCATACATCACAGAAGCATTGTGATCTTACGCTTTTCTAATGGCTTATACTTTTATTTTTATATGTAGAATTTTAAACTAGGATCTAAAATTGTATGTAAAGTACAAATCCAGTTTTATTCATAAAGTAAATCATTTTCCAAAATTGCCTAAGAATTTGTTTTCCCTCCATTAATTTGTGGTGCTACCTTTATTATATATAATATTCTCAAATATATCTGAATCAATATCTGTTTTACTCATGATACTTTACCGGCCTATTTTTTATTGCTTATAAGAAAACTATATTGTTTTGTTTTATCATTTTATTATAACTTTATATTACGTCTTAATTTCTAATGATTTTTCACCCTTTCCTATCAACTTCAGGATTTTTTCAACAAATACACTTACTTCTTTCTAGATTTTTATTATTCTATGTAAATTTCATATTAAAGCTCAGGAAGTTTAATAAATCTAACTGTATGTTTTTATAGAATCACATTGTAATTGTAGACTAAAATGAGAGATAATTTACATGTGTATAATAGTTAGTCACCCCATCCAAGATGGGCTTTCTTTATTCAAATTATCTTCTGTGCACTTCTACATGCTAAACTTTTTTTTTTTTTTTTTTTTTTTGAGACGGAGTCTCGCTCTGTCGCCCAGGCTGGAGTGCAGTGGCGCAATCTCGGCTCACTGCAAGCTCCGCCTCCCGAGTTCATGCCATTCTCCTGCCTCAGCCTCTCCAAGTAGCTGGGACTACAGGCGCCCGCCACCACGCCCGGCTAATTTTTTTGTATTTTTAGTAGAGACAGGGTTTCACCATGGTCTCGATCTCCTGACCTCGTGATCCGCCCGCCTCGGCCTCCCAAAGTGCTGGGATTACAAGCGTAAGCCACCGCGCCCAGCCCATGCTAAACTTTTTAATAAGAAATCTTTTTTTTTTTGTTAAGTAAATTCTTAGATGCATTGTAGTTTTGTTGCCATTGTGAACTGTACTTTATTTTTTACTTAGAATTTCTAGTTGATTATTGCTGGTATTGTTAAATTTTCACTAATATTTAAAGTTTATCATATATATAAACATTGCACATGTAATCTCAGCACTTTGGTAGGCCAAGGTGGGTGGGTGACTTGAGCCCAGGTGTTTGAGACCAGCCTGGGCAACACAGCAAAACACCATCTCTACTAAAAATACAAAAATTACCCAGGTGTGGTGGTGCACACCTGTAATCCCAGCTACTCAAGGAGGCTGAGGCAGGAGAATTGCTTAAACCTGGGAGATAGAGGCTGCAGTGAGCCGAGATTGTACCACTGCTCCCCAGCCTGGGCAACAGAATGAGACTCTGTCTCAAAACATACATACATACATACATACATACATACATACATAGCTGAACTTACTTAAAAGTAAATTTTGTTTTTTAGTTGTATTACTTTTTCAAAGTGATAAGCGCATTATCTGAAAATATTAGCATTTTTATTTTCCCCTGATTTCATCACTTTCTTTCCAGTAAATTAATTTGAGTCTTCAAGTTTTCTTCAGGTATTGTTTTACCTGCTTCCTACTGGTTTTGATATGTTGTGCACGCATCGTTCATTATGAATAGTTATTTCTGTTTTCATTGACTCTACAATGTGTTATTTAAAGGTGTGTCTGTGTTTTTGTGTGTGCATGCATGGGCTTACAGGTTTTAGCTGCTTAATTTCTAAGTGTATAGATTTTTATTGGACAAAAAAACTGAGTTGATAAATCACATGAATGTCAAAAAAAGTCTTGATCTGAATGGCAAAGGTAGCAGATTGTTCTGGTTATTCTCTGTATTCCCCAGATACAGTCTTTACCTTTCTCTCTGCTACTGTATACCTGTGAGGCTCACCTCTATGGCCTCAGTCACTCAGGATGCTTGGACCCAGTTTCTGTGTATGGGGAGGTATTATCAAAAGACTAGAGTGTCAGAGGAGAGAAGTAGAGGTATTTATTTCCCCATTCCTTGCTTGCTTTGCTACAATCCTTCCCTGGCTGTAGCCTCCATGGCCGAGCTCCTAAAGGCTGTACCTTGACTTTTCTCATCTTCAGGGACAAGGCAAACCATTTTCTCTTATTGGCTTTTCAGGCTTTGAGTAGTAATTTCTTCCTACGGTTGCTGGTTTCTCATCATTCTTTTCTGATTTCCTTAACTCTTTCCACATGCCTTTAAAAGGTCTCTTTATTAGCTTTCTTTTCAGTTAAAACCCTTTTTGAGTATGTCCTTTGTTTCCACTCAAGACCTTTACCAATGTATACTCTCACAGGAAATGTCAAATAAAAACATAATAGCACAATTTGGAATCATCAAATGCTTGATTTAAAACACCACCTCAAAGGACAAATGAGAAATTCCATTCCAACATCCCTTCTCCTTAAGCCTTCAGATTCTTTCCTGCGTACACCCCCAAGTCTGACACCTCAACCAAAATGACTATGGAACATTGTTGAATGAAGGCTTTAAGTAAGCAACTCAGTAGCAGTTAACAACACTCCCAGGTACTTGAACTATACAGTAATTGAGGACTCCTAAGGGTGTGCCTCCTCTCTGAATAAATTTGGCCTGATCTACCCTTTTGGAATCCAATTTGAAAGATCTTGCAACTCCTCTAGTGCATTTATTACATCTTCCCAGAATATTGTTTTACTTCCATGTTTGGAATTTACCTTCTTACAGTGCTAGAAGCAATGAAAGGTGGTACTGGAGGGCTATGAGAAAGGGTGTCTATGTGTAAGTCAACTGCTTCTAGTGATTTCACAATTTTTTCAATTTTTTTTTTTTCCCATAAGAAGGCTGGATTACTCAGATTATGAGAAGATCTTTGAGAGGGATATGAGAATTCAAAATTCTCAGATTTCATCTTTGTCTACCCAAATTTCTTCATGCCAGATTCCAGATCATACTCTTCGCTAGCCAATACCCTTATTTAGCATACAAACTTGATGTGATGTCTATTGCAACTCTGAAATGTGTCCATGCATATCTCAAGTCTGATTTTCATCCATGCCTTCTTGATAGTTAAAAGGAGAAGGGATTCCCTTAATGCCACCTTAAAGTCTTTCCAATTCTTTATGCCTTGAGTTAAGAGGTTAAATCCTTAAGCTTCTTTTCAAAAACATTTTTCTGTAGGCCCTTTAATGCAGTTGAAGCAGTTGCCCCACCACCCCATCGTACATAATCACCATTATCACTGTAGCAATTAAGTGCCTCAATCACTCAATCTCTCTTTACCTTGCCCTCCATCTGTAATTTACTCCATATCATCACCAGGGATAATTTTAATAACTATAATCATAGATTATCAGTGTCTTCATAGAGATTATGTGTGTTATTCAAAAATATGAGTAATTCTATCTCAGAGTTTCAGTATTTTAGACTATGAAGGGGTGTAGTATTCCTAGTAGTGATAATTCTATTGGTTAGGGTCCCTGTAGGAAAAAGACAGTACAGTTTAAAAGGAAATTTACAGAAGTGTGGGCAATGTCAGGTATCACCAGGTTATGGTGAAACAACCCAGGACAAGAGACAGTAGAAATAATTTCTCTATGCCTGAAGGATCAAAGAGAGAAACTGGAGTTACTAGAAGCTGGAAAAATTGAGATGCATCATCCACAGGAGTTAGAGCCCTAGAGGAATATAGCCACTGACAGCTTCATCAAACTGAGGGATTAAAAAGAGACAAACAACTCAACCTCTCTTTCAGCCCTCTCCTCCCCTACTACTTTCTTTCAATGGCTGGGCCCAGCAAGAATCCTGGGGTCAGGAAGACTGGGTAATGCATTTTATTTTGGTCAACTTCTAGGAACACTGTAGAGGATAGAGAAGGGCACAAAATGGATTTGGGTGGAAGTGTGCCGCATCTCTTTGTGAAGTCCACTTGGTAAAAGTTGGTAGTTGTTGACACTGCTCTATGTGAGGATAGGATAATGAGAAATCTAAGTATTAGAGACAATGGTACACCAGCTGTAATAGTGTAATAGTCTAATAAGTAAGATTCCTCATCAGTGGCTATTCCAAGCATGGATGCTTTTCACTGTACCTAGGCATCACCACCAAATCAGAGAATTGCCTTTCTCTTCCACATAAGATCCTGTACTTTCCAGTCTAGCTGGAGGCAAATCTCTTCAAAAGTGATACTCAGCCCCAGGTTAGGTGAATCCTGAGAGTTTGATCAGCCACGTTACTTCGCTGAGATACTCCACCTGATAAATCAGCAGGTGCTTCCATCTGGCCTCCCCTTCCTAGCTGTCACCACTTCTGGGTATAAATCATCTTATATGTAACTCTTAATCACTACAGGAGAATTTCTTAAGCATGTTCTTAGCTCTAGTTTCCCACCAAGTGTGGTCCTATGACTCTCTTTCATTAGTATTGCATACTTTTCCTTTCACAGAAAACCCTGCTTTCTTGCTTTCCCCACGGACACATGTTCATTTTAATATATTTTATATCATTTTGAGGAAATCTACATTTAGCAGATATTCTTCAATATATCCTCAATCTGTGATATCGAAACATGAGTTCTCAATGCTATGAACATCCTAGTAACTTTATCATAAAATAAAAATCCCTTGATTTGGAAATAGACCTATGATAAAACTCATAAACTGTTCAATTTCTCAATTTTCTTCACTTGCTCATCTGTTCAATTTATGTTTATGGGGGAATGCATCAATTTAGAGGAGAAAACATTGGCTTAACATGATATTTATTTACATAACAGATATTTCTTAAGCAACTACTTTTGTAATGTCCTGTACTGATGGCATTGAAGAAGGCAATTGCTTTACCCCAGAGCAAGTTCAGAATGAAAAGGTGATAGTACTTCTTTTTCTTAAATAGCCCACTTAGAGGAAAACACGTTTCATAGCCTTAAAAATCAAAAGGAATAGAGACTAAGTTTAAAGTACCATGCTTGCCAATACAACTTGATATGACTTCCAATACCCTTATCCACTTCAAATCTGTAACATTGGTAGTCCATGTTAGGGTGACAATGTTTCCCATATGTATAGCATTAGTCCTAATCCATGTAAATTTTGACTTGTCTATACTGAAAGCTCAGCCAAAGTAGATAATGGCTGAAGGTAGGTAATAGTAACAGGTAAATCAAAGGGCATTATGTCAGTATGAATCACATTTTGGTGGTAGATACAAGAAATTCTATATTGCAATAGACAACCTCACATTATGATACTTAATATCTGGTATATCAAAAATATGCAGGTGAAATCCTGTGCTGTGGAATCTCACAAATTGTCAGTGCAAAATACCTTTCTAGTGAGCATACTCCCTTGACTTGCCTTAATCCTAATTATCCATCAAAGCCCATCTCAAAACTCTTTTTCATTATGAATTCCTATCTGGCGAACATGGTTCACAGTAATCTCATCCTTTTTTGGTGCCCAACTTTGCTTTTTTCTTCAGTCTTTTGGCATGTCAGCATTATGCAGTTCCCTTTATTCTCGTACTTTTAACAACTTGACATAAGTTCCTTACATCATAAGTTCTAAAAGGCAGGCAGATAGTACCTGACATGATAATATGTGCATTGCAAGAACACAAGTGTGGTAAAAAACTGAGTAACTATTCATCTCGTCTTTCTATTTATAGTTGTAGCTAGCATCTGAAGTTTGGATTTTCTTGGACATGAGGTTGTTTTCCCCAAAATATTCTCATTTACTTTTATTTTTTATATATCTTTAGTATAATTTATAGATTATTCCCTCCTATAATCTTTCCTTTAATTGTCAGTTATGAATATGACTAACATTACTTCATATCTGAGATGATTTAAAATAGAATAAACTCTTATTTTAATTGTGTTTTCTACTTTTCCCTTTCCAGTTGACATCAGATAAGTTATAACATCCCTTGTCCATAGCAATATTGTTTGTACCCCCATATTTATACTTCTGAATATATGGAATGCAAAATTGTATTAAAGAAAACCTAGTCTCACTTTCTAATATTTCTGTGTAGTTATTTTTTTCTATTAAGTTACAAGCTCTAAATTTAAGAATGTGTCATATTTTACACTATCCTTTCTACTCACATGCTGGATGCATTAAAATTGTAGGTGAATTAAAAGGAACTTTTCATAAATACATAGAAATCTTACAATCACACCATACGGAACACATGATAGCTCCTTAGAAAGCAGCTATGAGTTTATTTTCATAGTATTCTTATACTTAGCCAGGAAAGTACTCCTGGAAAATGTCTGGAGATACCATATCCACAGTTAACAGACTTATCAACCTGGCCCAGTGGTTAGTAGCTCACTGTTCCCTTTCTTTCATTTTTCCTACCCTCCATCAGTCCCTTCTTGTCACCAGGCAGTCAACCTAAAGTAGATACTCCAATGGCTGAAGTTTCTGCTTTGGGGATCATAAAGTTGTCATCCCAATAATTTAAGGACTCTTTGGAAGCTATTTGGCTATAAGATATAGCTTGATAATTACAGTCATGTAAGGCAGCCAAATGTTGAGGGTACCTTGAAAGTTGGTCTCCAAACTATTATTTCATTTCCTTCCAGTCATATCCATTAAGATGGTCCAAAGACCTGGTTCACATTTTCTTTAAGTATTGCCCTCTAATTATACTGATATTTCATCTCCCATATTTCTTTTTGCCATTGATACTAATAGCCATGTCTGAATTGTTCTCCCTCAGACTATGGCTAGATACGACATGAAAAAGAGGCATGTGTAATGTTCCATTTTAATACCAGTTGGAAAAAAATACTCCCTTTTTTCTTCCCCAGTTTACTTTGGCATGATCCATTTATCGCATTTTTTTTTAGTATTGTCTCACTTTCAAGTTCTTGCATCCATCTTTCTTTTATTCCCTGTATTTTCAGGCTTCACTGTCCTATACTACTTCCTCTCCCTATGAAACTTTGTTATAAAATAAACACAACTCAAGATATTACCTTTCAAAGGCATTTACCATCTCAATCTTCTTCAGACTGTAATTATTTAAAACAAAACAAATGATTTTGGGCCAGTTGCCGTTGCTCATGCCTGTAATCTCAGCACTTTGGAAGGTGGAGGTGGGCAGATAACTTGAGGCTGGGAGTTCGAGACCAGCCTGACCAACATGGCAAAACCCTGTCTCTACTAAAAATACAAAAATTAGCCAGACATGGTGGTGGGCACCTGTAGTCTCAGCTGCTGAGGTGGCTGAGGCACAAAAATGGCTTGAACCTGGGAGGCGGAGACTGCGGTGAGCCTAGATCATGCCACTGCACTCTAGCTTGGGCAACAGAGTGAGACTGTCTCAAAAAAAAAAACAAACAAAAAAATGTTTTCCAATGAGAGTGAATGTGAGACACTGAAGAGGCAGTTGAAGAGGGAAGTCTTTTAGATCTTTAAATATTTTAAAAGGCAGTACTTCAGTCTCTCTAGTGCCAATCTGATAGTCATATAGGGATTTTGGGTATAGTGCTTTGATTTAAGAAATCCATGAGGATGAAGCTTATACATCTAGAAAAAGAGGCTCCCTCCCAACCTGCCTTCCTAGACCCAATTGCAGGAATGGGAGAATGTGTCCCTTTCATCCACAAGGAGTGTTCTCCATGCCCAGTGAGTTGGCTCCCTGCTGTGTCTCAGAATTCAGGCTCTGACTTGCCATCAAAAATGTTATATCCATGTTGTTTGTGATTTTAATTAGTTTTCCAAACATATGATGAACTAAATTGAATAAATCAAACTGACCTTTAAATTTCCAGAATTATAGCCTATTTAAATGTCCATAATACTGCAATAATAACCCAAGTTAATAACCATTTCACTTTCCTCCCTGAGAGTCTCTCTGCGTGATACACAATGTTATTAATTTTGGCATGATTACAAATTATTCCCATAGTTCAGGTTTAATATAGTATTGATGTTGTTATTAATATAGATTTGTCAGTAAAGATACAAAACTGAGTTAGTCCCAGCTAATGTCAGTTTTAAGGTTAAAAAATTTAAAAAGCTAGCTTATACTGCAGGAAGGTTGGGAACACCCATAAGACCATAAGTTTCATTACAAAGTATTTGGCTTGGTATGAGCGAGGACTCAAAATGATAAAATAGCAAGAAAGGCATTGTAAATCTGTTAGCAGTTTAAGTTTTTTAAAGTATATATTGGCAATTTCTCTATTTTTCCAAATTTCTTGGGAGATTGATTAAATCATGTTTCAATTTTATGAGGATTGTCAAAAAGTAAGTTTAGAAAGTTAATCATCAGGGTCCAGTGAAGAGTATAATAATAATTCACACCCTACTATTTTGTGAAGCATAGCAAGGCAAACAAAACTAACTATATATGTGTGATTTGGAAGGAACAAGAAAAAAAATCATGTATGAAGACTGGTATGGCAAGGCAATCTGGTACAGTGGTGACCGAGTTGCACTGAAGTGTGAACTTGGATTTAACCTTTGGCATTGCTTTGCTTGTGTTAATTACTAAAAAATCTTTGTGCAAGATATTTCATCTGAAATGTCATGTTAAAAGCATTAAATATCTCAGAAGTTTGTAAAAAGTACTTGAGATAATGCATGAAAAGTGTTTAATGATGCTTGGCCCATAGTAAATGTTCAATGCATGCAAGTTCCTATTAACAGGCTACCGCTATGTGTGAAAACAGACATCACTTTCATCACGATAATGTCAGACTGAGAGAAATAATTTCCACAAAGACTCATAGTTATTAAAATTTGTGATGGGATTAAAACCGTATCATTTCTAATTACTCAATCAGTAACCACGCTACCCATTTGCTTTGATTGTTTTCTGAGGTATGATCCCAGGTAACATGTATATGGATTTTGCTTTTTTTTCACATAAAAATTAAGTTTTCAGGATTTCTGCTTTCAGTATTCAAATAAACCTTTACAATAAGACAATTAGAAAAAGTGGACTAAATGGTTTCCTGCTTAAAGGTATTAGACGGTTATAATGAAGTTAGAATATATGGGTAAAATATTAGAACGATAGAGTAATTTAGAAAGATTAACTCAGTTTTTGGATCTGCATTTTCCTTAAAAGGGTCTACTGATATTAGAAGAGGTGGTGAAGAAGCTGCCTAATATTATTCTTTTTACTTCGTATGTATTTGAAATTTTCTATGATATATAAAATAAGAAAAGAAAAAGGTTTCCATGAATGTATCCTAACCTGCTTTTCAACCCCAGCCCCTACTGCTTATTGATCCTTGAACATTGTTTGCTGTTTCCTTTGCCTGGAATGTCAAATGTTCATTTTGCATAACAAAATATTTTCATCTTTCACAGTCTGAAGTCATTTCCTCCATGAAGTCAAGATTGCCACACAAATGAAAATAGCCTCACTGTGTCCACTTGCCACTTTCTTTGACTTTCCCATTGCAATGAACCTATTCCCTTTCAGGTATTCATATTTGTGTATGCCTGTCACTTCATAAGCATTTTTTTACAGAGAAAGAACTATGACATTCTCATAGTTTATATCCCTCTGCTTTAACAAACACAGGGGTAAATTAATTTCTGTGGAACCTGAAGCTTATGCATTTGCAGAGAGGAACTCTTTAATAAAAAGAATACAAAAATACAAATAAGAAATTAGAGTGCTTGGGAGACGGTCATGCAAGTTAGGATTCCTGAAAACCTTAGCTTCGATATATCTACAGTAAATCCATTTCAGCCAAACACATTACAAAAAGTATTTGGTTTACTGAAGTAAATCCTAATTAAGGGGACCATGTTCATCAATGTTTCAAAATGTTTTCTCTGTGATATTTGAAACTTTTTTCTATTTCTCTATATCTAGACCTCACAGTACTATGAGACAGATGAAGTGGCATCAGTGGGTTCTACATCTTATATTCTGGGCTTCCTCCTTAATCTTGTAGCTTTTTTTATTTAAAGATGATTAACTCTTACACATGTCATCAAATAGAATAAAAATTTTCCTAAGTAACCTGTAAACATAGGGCAAAGCAGAGTATACTACAGACTTTTTACTCCATGTTTGACTACTGAGTTTTTAAGCCTCACTCTTTCCTTCTTCTCTTCCTCTCCACATCTGAGCAATCTGACACAAAAGCCCATTTGCTCTCTTCCTTGGCCACAGCAGAACATCCAAACAATAAACACTCCAGCCCCCATACATGTAATACCCACTCACCCCAGCCTCTTCACAAAATCCCAGGCAAGCCTCTTTTCCATGATGTCTCAAGATGAACCATTTTCATACCTGCCTGGGAGCCTGCCTTCTGTTCTCCCCAGAAAGCCTCATTATGTTTTAAATCTTCTCATACCTTCTTGCTGTGTATGTGTTTGTCCGTGTGTGTGTGGCAGCATTAGCCTTGACATTTAGATCAAACCTGAGGGCCAGAGGTGTGGTCCATCTCATTTCAGTAGTATGACCATGACATGGGAAAATTTCCTTATTAATATAGAAAAAAAAGACTTGTTTAATGAAGATTTAAATCTTGAGTATAGTCATATAAAATACAGATTTTATTTGAGAAGTAGAATGTTGGAGGTCACAAATTCCAAACTACACATAGATATTTTCTCATAGAGAGGAATGTGTTGAATAAAAGTGACATGATTTGCTGTGTATTTTAGTAAGATGCACTGGAAAGCTACATGCTAATTGGAAGTAAGCGAAAGAGACATGAGAAAGAACAAGAGGATCTTGACAACACAGAGCCTGAAGGATAAAGGGGTAGGATTAGGGGAAACTCCAGGTTGCAGATGCTTGTTCCAACAAGGACAACAGGTGGTTGATGCACAATGGTCAAAGGGTATATTAAGATCAAACTGGGCAAGTGCCATCATATGTAGGTGGGACCAGGGTAATAGGAATGGAAATCTAATCAGTCATCCAGTAAAAGTGTTTAGTGGCACAAGTCCTACCCCATAGACAAGCAATTTCATAACAGTGATCGTACAGACAATTAACAGGATCTAGGTCTGAGAAACGTGACTTTATATAAGCCAGACTAGGTTCCAAATTCCCTACTGTTAGGATCTCATCCTATACTGTGTCTAGGCATCTAAGCAAGGCAAGAAGTAAGACCATGAGAGGAGTATCTAAGTAGAATCCCAGTGTGATGAACTGGGCGAATGAAGAAAGCCACAGGTAATACATGACTGGGGGCCACTTGTGAAACTGAGCATCTTCTTAGCCATTTTGAGGTATGAGTGACATATGTCTGAAAATTTAGGCAGCAGAAGAAAGAGGAGATGTGAAATAATTTTAGAGTAGAAAACTCTGGAGTTCTGTTGTTTGTTCAGCTTCAGAGCCATGGGTTTGGAGAACATGGCTGTATTCTAGGATTTAATGACTGTGAAACTCAAATTAACTGAAGGCCGAATCATAAAATTCTATTTTGTACATTTTCCGATAGCTTACCTCTAGAGAGCTACCTATCTATCTACGTATCTACCAAATTTTTCTAACTTCAAAAAACTTCTAGTTTGGGGAGATCACTGAATATGAGTTGTATCTTTAGATCTTTAGTATTTACATTTAGGAAAAGATAATAGTACAAGGTATGATCAAAGTAGTGCCAACCAAGTGAGACCACAAATGCTGAGGAATGCCAAAGAAGAGAGGGCTCATCCAAACACAGTCACTCCTGTTCTCAACTGGAGATAGATTCAAAGGGTAGTAATTTTTAGGGTATTTGCAGTAAGTCCCAATAGTGGTTGTATCAATTAAGATGTCTAATGAAATAGTGAACTATTATTGGCTTCAACAAATGCAGTTTACTTTCTCACCCAGCAAAAGGTGCAGTTGTTGATGATTGCTACGTGGATATCAAGACTTTGAATCTGGATCTTTGTCAGTGCTTTATCCTTCCTTTCACAGTCATAAGATGGATGCAGCCATTTCAGGAATCATTTCTCAAGACCTCATACAAAGGCAGGAATTTGGCAAGTCCATCACCTTATATGTCTCTTCTTTATCAGAAAGGAAAGTTATTTCTGAGAACTTCCTTCCAGCAAAACCTTCCTTGCATCTTTCTGGCCAGAATTGCATATCCTGCCCACTCATAAATGAGCTGGTGATAGCCGAAAATATTCACCCCATACTGAAACAATAATGGGGTATCTTTAGCAATAAAGAGGAAAATGGCCTATAGATGAGCGAACAACAGTCTCTATACAATAGGCTTCGGCATTTCCCTTTCCAGTTAGCCTTTACGTTTAATGATGGTGACTAGTGCTTCAGCTAAGAAGTTCCTGGTAATAAGAGTTTCTGATACAACAAGTGGTCAACATTAGACATAATTTGGGGCAGTGAGGTCTGCCTAAATTCACATTTTAGAAGCAACCATCTGCTTTACTTAGTTTATCTGCAAGTGGGGACAAATCTGTCCTCCTTTAAATACCTCTTCAGGATTTGCTTCTTCTGGGTACCTTTCAAAGATTGACTGTCTGTCTGGTGAACCCAATCCTTATCTCTGTTTTCTTGGTTAGCTCACATTCTGCATAGCAATGCTTGGCCAAACACCATAACTCCTAGCAAGCGGAGACCTGTCTCCTTGTTCTGTCAGAAGGTTAGCCTTTTCTTACGCTCTGCAAATGAATAATAAACATGAGTCAAGTCAGCCTACTGCTTAGCAGATAATGAACTCACATTTCTTCTACATGTGGACTCCAGAAACCACTGCCCAGAGATATCCAGGGATATATTTTTCGGTACTAAAATATTTGAGGAGATATTTTAATTATTTATTGGCATATGATGTATAGTGGAGAAAAGGAAGGATGTAAAAACTGTTCTCTTTTTCCCTCTTCCTTTTCTCTCTTCCCAAAGCCCTCTACCCTATAGAATTAAGGTTGACTTTTCTATGTGATATTAAAATCCCAGTATATTTCTCCAAATGTGTCCAAAGTGCAGCTTAAGAATTTTGAACATAATAAAAGCATAAAAAACTCCATCGTACCCATCTTCCCCATTTAACACTCAATAATAAAGAGTCAAATATGCTTTGTTCTGGTGAATAAAAATGAAAATTGTTTGCTTGCCTATCCTTTGTGAGCCATTCCTAATGGGAAGACCATAGTTAAGTCAGCTGAATCTATCCCTGACCCATTACTTTAAGAGAGAAGCAATGCGAACTCTGCCAATGAGATCTACTGTCTTGAGTTCTTTATCTGTAATTGTCTTTCTTTTGTTTGACTTACATAAGTTGTACTGCATATTGGGTACTCAGAAAGGCACAAGGGTGTCCAAAAGGATCACACTATATAGAAGCAGTCAGCACTATTTCATTTAGGATAATTTGAGTAACACTAAAAGTTACACCCTGATCAAAAGCAGCAGCTCTGAAAGCCTCATTGCTACTGTTGCTATGAGCTAGTTAATATAGCTATTCTATGCATTATGTAGATTAATCATACACTTTGTAAATCTAATAACATCAAACCCCTGCTCAGAAACCGTCACAAGCTCCCCATTACCAAAGCGTTTTAGTAACTACATGATTCAACCCAGTAAATAAATTTTACACTTTTTGTCTTTTAACTAAACCAGGTACATACATGGTTAAAATGAAAGAGTTAAACCAATTATGAACATGAATGCAACTTAATAGTACCAACATGACCAGAGAAAAAACTGATTCCACAACAAACTGATGTATCATTAAGGCTCTCATTAATAAATTGTGTTATATCTTGAAGTTTGTATTTTTTTATTGATTACTTTGAAGTTACACAGTTGTAACCTACAGATTTATACTCAAGATGCTTAAATTATGGAGGCAGTTCTTTCTTTTCTTTGGATAATATCAGACAGGAAAGATGATTTCCTCATGCAAAGAGAGCTTTTGGAATGATCCAAAGTTTCCAGGACGCTCTGAAGGCCTTTCCAATTCCAATAATGAGAAAAAAAAAAACAAGAAAAATACAATCAAGTTGTGCAAAGCCAGTAGCTCTGTTACTGACTGGCATCTCCATCTCTCCAATTTTCATCCAAATAAATAACTTAGGATACAAGATAAAAATACCTTATTTTGAAAATAGCTTCACATAAGAGGTTAAAAACATATCCCAATAATTTTGTTCAAACTTGCTTTATATCCCTGGATATTTTAATCTAAAACTCACATCATGTAATTCTTCTTCCTCTAAAATAACCTCATTTCTTTAAATATTAAAATTTTTCCCCATTAGTAAAAATAAAATCATGTAGGTGCAATTTTGTTTTCTTTATGCTTTGGGGACTAAATTTAACTAATTAACATTTTAATAACATTCCACCATTTGTTCCTGCAGAATTAGGGGACTTGCTCAAGATAGATTAAGATATACTTTGAGCCATCTGGAATTCAAGTAGCTTTGATTTTAAATAAGTACTTGTTTTCTTATATGTTTGTGGACATTTCAAAGTGATTAAAATACAGGCCATAAGGTAAATGGACAGAATAGAATTTATTTATTTTCATTATACTTCTCACACTCAAAGGATTCTGAATTGCTTCCCTAAATGGGATGTAAATTTTGGTGAGTATTGTGGCAGAACAGGCCCTCAAGGTAATATTGTGAAATCTCACTGATTCAGAATGATTTGAAGGAACTCAGTCTGTATAGAAAAGCTTTTAAATTATAAGCTTGTCAAGAACTAATATTTTTATTACCCTTAAATCTACACGCAGTAACTCAAACAAAGTATTATTGCTGATAGAGATGCCAGGGAATCCGGTTTAATGAGTGACTAAGGACTAATTTTGTGTAAAAGACACATCGAGGGCAACAGTCTGGATGGGACATAAACTTCCTAGATGGTAAAATGGAAGGCAAAGTTGAGATGAGATTGGGACAAGGAAGAAAGCATTGAATATGATGCTAGGGTACAAGACCTACAGATTAAATATATAAGCCAGATGGCTTCATCTGATAGAAACCCAAAGCCAGTTTAGGCCACCAAGAGAATTCCTTGTTATAGGACAAATAGGACTGGCCAAAGTGATCTTTCTTGGTAGTTGTGGGCATAGAATTTTTAAAAAGACATTGAGAAAGGATAATTATATAAGATAGCTGGTTTGAGGCCTGACTTACATGAGAAATTTTGTGGTATGCAATGGCCCAATTCCAGGACTCCTGAATGGGTTTGGTGCTATGCCAAGCCCACAGCAATAAGTCTCCTAAAATGGAATTCCAAATTCATGGATAGCCGAGAACAGATTCCATAACTCCACGGAAAGCCATGCCAATCCACGTGTACCTTACCTCTATTTGTCTTAACCCATTACTTTTTCGTAATTCCTTCTTTTTTTCCAGCCCTTTTTCTTTCTCCTATAACCTCTCTATTTTCTCACCTTCCTTCTCTATTTTTATCCTCATTTGTCTTTTCTGATTTACACTCGCCAAGGCACAGATGCCCTTATTTTCTGTATTTGTAAGTGCAGTAATAATATACTCATATATATATCACATGTATTAACTTTCAAGTGTTTTCTATTTGTGGCCTTACTTAATCTTCATAATAATGTTGGCAACTATCATTTTCCATCATTTTACAAATGAAGAAACTCAAGTCCAACAACTTAAGAGGCTTATTCAGAATTATAAGAACATTTCCTGATTCGACTTAATTGGGCATAGGAAAAATTAGTTTTAATTGTAGAGAATTTGAGAGAGAAAATGAATAAGAAGGGTCAAAGACAGCTATGGAAAAGCAAGGCTCTCCTGGAACATTTCTTTAAATAGATCTGAGTTTGAAGGATTTTTTTTCTTCCATAAAAAAAGATTTTGATATAATAAAAGTATCACTTAACAAGTATTGATTTATTGAAATTTCTTGGGTATAAAGTAAGAAAAACTAAAATTCTGAAATTACAAATTTGCTTAAAATTTCTGAGTTCTACTCCCTTCCTTACACATATAGCTTATTCTAACAGGCAAACCAATAGGACAGTCTGCAAAGAGCAGGACATTTGGAATTGGAAAGTCCTGAATTTCAGTCTTCAAAGAAACTACTTAAAAAACTTCGGAGTCAATTTGTTCATAATTGAAAGGGGAAATAACAACTGCTGGATATGGTGGTGGTAAGAGACTATATAAACCTATACATGTGGAGCCCAGCGCTATCGCTGGCACAGAGTACTTTTTGTATACCAGCTGTTAATGTCTCTGCTGACTCTGAAATTTGCTGGGCCTTGATATCACCTTATAGACTACAGGTTGGGCCCCACAATGTTCATCACAAACATTTAACTCAGCTGTTGTAGCTGGAAAGTAGCAATAGACAATATATAATTAAATGAGTATAATTGTGTTCCAGTAAAACTTTATTTACAAAAAACAAAAAAAATACAGTAACCCAGACTTGGCCTGTGGGTCATGGCTTGCCAACTCTTATCCTGGCTCCGTGGCTTACAGGGATTTCAGGGTGATGACAGAAATGTATAGCAGACAAAATGGAATGTAACGCTCTAGAAACTGATTTATTACTAATATAAATTTCAAGATATGAGAGTCTTTCTTTGAAACATGCCACTTCCTGCTAAATACCAAGTTTCCTCTTTCTTTCCGTCTTTCTTTCTGTCTGTCCATCCTTCATTCCTCCCTCCCTCCCTCCCTCCCTTCTTTCTTTCTTCTTTTTTTTTTTTTTTTTTTTTTTTTTTTGCCAAGCTGGAGAGTGCAGGTGTGCAATCTTGGCTCGCTGCAAATTCTGCCGCCTGTGCTCAAGAAATTCTCCTGCCTCATCTGCCCAGGTAGCTGGGATTACAGGTGTGCACCACCATGCCCAGCTAATTTTTGTATTTTTAGTAGAGACAGAGTTTCACCACATTGGCCAGGCTATTCTCGAACTCCTGACCTCAGGTGATCCACCTGCCTCAGCCTCCCAAAGTGCTGGGATTACCAGCATGAGCCACCAAGCCGGGCCCAAGTCCCAAGTTTTTGAACATGTTCCAGGTTAATCTAGGCTAGCCATGGCTTCTCTGACTTGCATTCCGTCTTCACAAGGATCAAAGAAAAGTAGTCAGGAATGAACAGACAACAGAGCCTGTGAAGTAGGCAATTTTTCTTTGGAGTTATGTGTGTACCTCTCTAAAGTGGGACGGTCACTTGAATAGTTCACTGTTTCTGGAATCAGTTTGACAAAGTATGACCATCCCACACCAGTTCTACCATTACCAAGGTTAGCACAGATGGGGAAAATGCTCAACTACATGATTCCTTAATGCTGAAATGTTTACCTTCTTTCCCATTTGAGGAATAGCCATCTACCTTCCCGAGATGTTTGTAGGTATCACCTTCTGTATATCACTTCTTATCCAAAATTTTCTCTGATTACCCTTGTCACAGGTGGATACTCCTCCTTTGCGCTATTGTATTACCTATACTTATCTAAATCACATTGTCTTGTCCTTGATTATATATTAATATGTACTTTTAATTATAATATTTCCATAAGTTGTAGCTCCCCATTTTGATTGGAGTAAGCTGAGTATAAGGATGGAGACTTTTCCTTCTCTTCCCCTCCCCTATACCTAGATTAGGGACAGACACATAGTCTGTGTTTAATAAAGCATGCATATTTGATCTAACGGGAAATAGTAGTCTGAACACTGTTGTTATTCTTTCCTAGTTCTGTGGTAGCCTGAGCTAAGGGAGCCCATCTCCTTGGGTGCTAATTGTTGCCTGTTCCGAGCAGAGTTTCAACAGTCATCTCAGCAGTGACTGGTGCTGATATTGCAGCCATAGCTCACAAATGTATGACATCAAATGCAACGAAGAGAAGGAGAGTGTGAGGAAACATCTTCTTCACCTTTTCCCGTCACATTCTCCATGTATATCCCACAGAAAAGCTGACTTCATTCACCTCTGAATAGGCAAATCTCCTGGATATCCAATGGCTGAGATAAGGATCATTTTTGCCAGGCTGTCCTAGGTGCATTTAGAGATGCAGAAGATCAAGATTTAATTAACTTGGTGACTGACTTGAACAGAGGTGTTTGCCTAGAATCCACATTTCGCACATGGTTTAAGACCTGACCTCACAAGCACTTTGGTAGATGGTTTATTGACCCTCCCTCTGTTACTGGCCTCTTAACTCTGTCTTCCCCCAGGTGAGAGTTTTGTTGAATAAACTATGAACTAAGCAAAGGCCTTTTGCCAACATTTTATTACCATGCCTTTTATGATGGAAATATTCAGTCCAATGATTTTGGTCAACAGCTCTCCAACTTAATAACCTTAAGAAATTTTAATAGTAAGCATCTGTCCCATTTTACTCATTAACATTTCAGACCTTTTAAAGTCTTTTAACATTTTCTCTCATTTGCTCAGCAGTGTAAAGTATTCAGGGTATGTTTAATGGTAACTCCTTTTTAAATAGTAATGTCAAGGCTAAAGAAATGTGAACTATGAAAATCACACAGTAAGTTGGCAGTGGAGTCTAGCCTACATTTCAAGTCCGTGTCCCTTAAACTCACGTTATCCCCAGTACGTTGTACCTCTCCTCCATTACCAACCTGTGATTTTAACTTTACACAGCATTAATAGTCACTTTATTTCCTATCTCATATATGAGAATTATTTGCCTATCTCTATTAACTAGCAAAAATATTTTTTTCTTGAGGAAGGCAAACTTATTTGCTGATAACCAATGTAATTTCAATATAGAGCAGAAAGCAGAAAGGAACTTTCTCTATAAGAATATAATTCTCTACTTCCACTTTAGAAAATTGAGTTTATTATAGATTCTATATGCTTAAAATAGTTTGAGATTATAAAACATCTTCCCTGGAAGGAAGGGAAGCATGTGTGAAGGTCCTAAACCTAAGTAAGGATCTGAAGAGTATCTCGAGAAAAGAAGGAAGTTGGAGAGGAATAGATTATTCATTGAATTTTGGACATGCCAATCATCCCAGTTCCGAAAATACATCTAAAGTAGGGGTGCTCTGAAAGTAATCAGATTTTGAGTAGGAGAAAGAGAAAGCTCTTTGAAACAGAAAACTGAATATCTATGCTAACCCCGGTAGGAACCTAATAGGTAGTGCAGAATGTTCTGAGATGATGCTTCTCAGCTTTGGAGCCCTAGGGCCAACAATGACACTAGGAATAAGTAGCAGAAAAGGAAATGGGAAAGACTAGTGTCTCTGGAATGGCACTCACAGAGTCTGTCCCAGAGAACAGGAGTCCTGAGAAATGCTCCTTCCTAAAAGGGTTTTTGGTCAAATAATTGGGAAATACCAGGTGCTATAGCCCCCTCCTGAAGATTCAAAATTCAAACTAACATAATAATTAAAAATCCTGCAGGAAAAAAATAAAATGCAAACATGTTTCACTATTTTAACTAGAAAATACTTCACACATACTAAAAGTCACAGAGTAATAAAACACCCATATACTTGCCACTCAGATTAAACACAGATTACCATTTTACTTTCTTGCTTACCATGTTTTTTTCTTTAAGAAAAAAGTATGTTTCATATACAATGGAGTCCTCAAACCTTTCTCTCCTCCCTCTTTAGGGATAGTGTTGATCCCCTGTTCAAGTTTTAATTTTGATTAATCCAGCACTTCCCAAACATGTTTACTCACAGAATCTTCTTCTTATGTAACATCTATTAACAGACCATGGGAGATCTGAAGTAAGTTTATAATTTTGGAACACTGACTTAAGATTCCCATATGTCTTTTTAAAAAAACCAATCTGGTGAATATACTTCAGACAGAGAGAAATGGGTCAGAAAAGAAAAAAATGAGTTTGGGGCCAGATTGAACAATAATTCTTAGGGAATAAAAGCTGCAATGTGAGGCCTCCACTGTAAAGTCTAGCAATCAGGGGTGACTTCTACAAGCCAGATATGAAACTCTCTCCCTTTCTCAGGGTATCAGCCAAGGGTAACCCCAGGAAGGCTTATCTTGGGATAGATGGGATACTCCAGGGTTCACCCTGGAAAAAAGGAGAGACAAATTCTGAGTAAAAATAAGCAGACTGCAGACTTCTAGAACTAGAAGCAATCCAGATGGATGCCCAACCTCCAGGTAAAATCTGCAAGGTCTCATATAGTAGTTTATGCAGACAGGGTGCCTGTGAGAGACTCAGTCCTGAGGTCATCTACCTCAGAAAACTCTACTTCTGCTCTCAGGAACACATCTCAACGCCCCTCTGCGTTCTCCACCGGTGGGGTGGAGTGGGGGCTCCCCTCCATCTTCCTTAGCCCTCAGCTATTTTGGTTGAAGATATTGGTTTACATTTTAGTCCATTTCACCCCCACTGCAGACATAAGGAAATGAGTATATCCATCCATTCATCTCAGATGAGCCCAGTTTTTTTTTTAAGTGCATTGAACGGCAAGGGAGCAGTAACAAGTACATTCTGAGCAGGGAGTAAAGAAAGCTGAGTTAGTTACACTTGCAGTAAATTTGCACAGAGATAATCTACACTCTTGGCTGTGGGCAGTTCTTCAAATGCTATAGAAACTTAGTAAATATAGTTTATCAATTATCAGGAGGAGCTAACTGCTTTGAGTACCTTTGGCAGCCCCTTAGACTATTTTTCACTAGCCCAGTGTTTCCACTTTTGTTTCCCCTGTGACAATGCGGTGTGAGAGAAAGAGCACACATTTAGCAGGTCACAAGGCTGTGATCTGATCTACCACTTACTAGATCTTTGACCTTAGGGAAGGCACTCACCTCTGAACAGGTGTAACTATGTCTTCCCATAGATTTAACATAGGATTAAATGAGTCAATGCATGTGATATGCTTATCTTAGTGCTTAGCAAGTGATAGATCCACGAGGTTATAGCTGTTTTAATTACTGTTATCATTATAAATAACTGTAGAACAAAATGGTCTATTTGTTTAGGGATAGCAAGGCATGGTTGTTTTAGAGAGTGGGAGGTAATATAGGAATCTGCTTGAAATATTTCCAGTCAGAAGAGACAGAGTAGAGGACACTGATGAAAAAGAGATAAAAGGAGCAAACATTTGTGACCTAATGGGGTCAGGGAAGTGAACAGTTTAATTAATATTTAATTAACACTTCACCAGCCTGAAATAGAGATACAAGCCTGCAGTTGATCTGACACATAATGTTAATGTGTTATTAGATACCACTAAGTATCTCTTTGTCCTCAACCTCTCTTCTCCCTGGGAATATGAGAGAAACTGCAAGGCACATGGGCATCTCTGCCTAGGCTCTTGTTTTATCCTTCTGTGAACCTGCAATATTAGGAGAAGAGTATGCTGCTGCCTAATCTACTGGCTTAAAAGGAAGTCCTTGATCACGTTCTATATGGCATCATGGAGGAGGCAGGAGGATGGGGATGATGACAGCACAAGATACACTGGTCCAGGTGTCCCAGCCAGCCCAGCAGTGTCCCTGAGTATGCTCCAGTCACACACACCCTTGTACCACTCTAAATCTTCTGCACAGGTGCTTGTTCAAGTCTTCTCACTTCTCCATTCTTGCCTCTTCTCCGTTTCCTTCACCCTTTTTTTCTTCCACATAAGAGTGTTCAAGTCATCCCTCTTCTAGGAATTTCTTACTGAGCCCCTCACCCCATGAACTTTTGTAGACAGCACTTAATGTGGCAAGCACAGTTTAGCACTTAACACCTGCCTGGCACTGGGATTGAATGATCCGCTGTACCCATAGCTCTTTCAATGGGATTGTAAGCTCTGTTAGGGCAGAAACCCTATCTTTGCATTTCCTTAAGCTGCTAGCACAGAAGTAAGCACAGGAAAACTAATTAATAAATTCCCATGAAAAGGAATGTTTAGAGACCTAAGCTATGGCCAGAAAATTCTCTAGGGACATAAATAGTTCTAGAAAACTCCAAGTCCAAATACATTCTCCTTCACAAATGCAGTTACAAAGGACCTCCAGTGCAGACCCCAGAGAGCCTTCGAAGATATGTGTCATGTGAGCTTGAAATGCAGCATTGTCATTATTCAGATAGAAAATAGAATCACTTATGAGATCATGGCTCATTGTCAATTCTCTATATATTTGCATTTATTGTGACAGATGCTGTCAAATCTCATCCTAACTCTATTATTCTACAGAAATAGATTGGCCCTCTTATGCTATATAGTAATAATTAGGATAATATCACCCATTAACTCTCCATGGTCCTTCCTATGTGGAAGGCTCAGAGAAAGCTTTGATGGTTGCAAGCCTAAACTCTACCCCATCAGTTTGAACAGGACCCTCACTTCCTCCAAAAATTTTATTTTTGACTGAAATATTTTATAGGTTATTCACATCCCAAAGGGGATTTTTTTTTGAAAGTTTGAGATAATGGGTTTCAGCCATCTTGACTTAAAGCAGAATGAATAAATGCATTTTCTCCACAGAAAATTCATAATGCCTTAAGCTGAGTTTGTGCCTATGACATATTCTTAACCACCTACGGAATTGCTTTCTCTTCATTTTTGAGGTTAAATGGGAAGCCTGGAGCCTATAGTAGAATTCCACCATATGTGCTGGTGGAAAATTAAAAAAAATAATAAAGAAAAAGCTACAGTTCTGTAGTTATCAGGCAGCACAGAGAAAACAGTAAAATTTTCCAAGAACTTACTGTCATTTTTTTAGGTCAGGTGCCCACTGGTTACCTACCAACTGCAGGCCTCTACATTATAGAATTTTTTATCCTAGACTGAAAATGTAGTGATTGCTTATTTATCTTCTTAGGAGTATTTATATTTTAAGGAGGAAGAAAGCATGTAATATGTTGGACTGGTATCTGTGATTTCTCAAAGATGTTCCATTTGAAGGCATTATGGACGACTTAAAAGTCATCCATAATGATGATCCACACCAATCAGATGGGTGGAGAAAGGAAGCAAGCCAGATTAGACAGGATAGGGGCTAAGGAATATTATCTCATTGTGGAAGAAGATGCAGTATTCAGGAGCTCAGTGGTTGGCTTCTCGACATCAAGTTAGAAGACAAGGCTCAGCCATGGCCCCAGGTCCCAGGGCAATAAGCTAATAGTCTGGTATCTAGGAAGTAAGATTGGGAAATATTTTGATCTATGGCAGGAGACTTGGCAGTGAAGAGGAGTCCAGTTCTAGGTCTATCATTATGGAAGAGAACTCAGAGAAGATTGTCAAGCCACCAGTCTTCCAGATGGTTCAAAGCCAAAAGTACGTCTCAAGTGACAAGGTGGAGATTGACTCATGAGGACTAGAGGGCATCAGGTAGAAAGGTCAAGCCACACACTTAGGAAAGGAGGTAGGTAGAGCAGTAGCTTCAGCCAGCAAGCTCTACAAGTCCTGGGAGCAACAAGTCTGGCTCTTAGGGGCATCAGGACAACTCTGAAAGCCACAGGTTAACTCAGCTGCCATGCCTAGGTCCTGAGACTCAGCCTGAGAATGTGCCCAAACATGGATGAGCTCCCTTGCCTCCTGCATTGGCTCAGGAATTGGGTGGGCTTAAGTCACAGATAGAGGCTGTCAGGGGTGTTAGCTGTTAGGAATGAGTCCCAGATTGACAGTGGGTAAAGAACCTAGATCTCTGATAAATCTTTTCAAACTAAGACATCTGTAAAACTGACTTGAAATCTGGAGATAAATTATTTTAAAAAAATATTTTATTAATTTTATTAAAGAAATGCATGTCTGTGGTTTAAAAATGCAAATAGTTACACCCTATAGAGAAAAACAGCAGCCCTGATTTCTTCCCTTTGTCCTGCCTTGTAGAGGCAAGTACTATGAAATTCTTACTATGTATCTTTTATACTGTATATGTTTAAATAGCTTTATATCCTTCCTATTATATGTTAATATTTTTCTCCAAATTCTAAAAAATATTCTTATATGTCTTTGTTTATGATAACTGGCATCACTTGTGGATATCCTTTCATAAAGGATGTTTTGAGTTCCCTAACCCCTCCTCTTCCCCAGGTATCTCTCTCTCTCTCTCTCCTACCATCTCTTTCCAGTACAGTTGCGCCACAAAATTGAATCTCACATAACGCGTGTATTAGTGTTCTGCTCTCTGCCTTCTCTGTTTGTTTCAATTTGTATTTTTTTATGTTTGTGGTTGTTGTTTCTTCTTAGTCTTTGATGTCTTTATTCAAAAGTCAGGCCATTCTTGACTGCATCCATATGTTAAAAAGAACTTGAGAGCTAATGCAAAGCTGAAGGCTTGGGTGGAGCTTGCCAACTTACTAGGGTGAGAGGGCTGTGCACTGGTCTTCCCAGTGGGAACATCAAACATTGAGATTTGTAGGACTTCTTGCCATACTGGGGTCATTATATTTCTTCCAAGAAATCTCCTGTGTCCTCCTGCTTGGAGTTATGTGCTCACCTGATCACGTTACGGAAACAGGGCCAAATGGGGAAAGGAATTTCACAGTCCAACATGCAAGACTCCTATAATTATTGAATCACTGTGTTTCAGCCTTTGTGCTCCACTATATTTGACGGAAATATTCCAAAATTGTTTTATTAGGCCTATGTGGTTTAATTCTTTCAGATGTTAAAATTCAGTTCCTCTGCAATTTAGGCAGAAAGGGAGTGAAAATGAAGAGGAAATAGGTGGTCTCTGTGAGTAAGAAAGGTGCCTTCAGGTATCATTTTTACCATATAAAATTTTTTTCAGTTTCTGTGACCCAGATACTCTTAGTGTCTCCTATCTCTGAGCCTTTCGGGGGTTTCAGAGAACAAATGTTCCCACTAATTTGTCAATACCTCTTAGGAGGTACATGGATTATTTTTCTCTCTCCTCTGCCAAGATAGTTACCACTTCATCATCTCATTTCCACACTCCAGTAATTTACTGAGGCCTTCCATCTTTCTCTCCTCCTTCTGTGGTTGTGGTCAATTCACCATGTTTAAAAGAATATCTATGGTATCTTTAAAAATATGTCAACTTCCTCCACGTTATTTGCTTTCAAAGAGAGGAGCCTCAAATGCATAACATAAAAAAATGAAATGATGTGTTAGTAGTGGACATTCTGGACATTGTGGCACCTCACAGCTATTTTAGATTAGGGTTGATTCTAGGGAGCTCTCAGATGATGCCAGTGGGTGGATCTCTATGATGGCTAAGCATGAAACAAACACGGCCCCCAACATAGCACAAGAAAAAGTATTGATTTTCCACATGTATGTGACTCAGTGGAACCTCACCTTGTCATTATTCTGCAACGTATCTTCAAAGTGAGAAGGATATGGAAATATGTCAGCTGTGTGGCTTTTCTGAAACCATTACAGGACAAACTTAGACTAGAACAAGCCAAATTTGATTATACAACCTAAGCTTTACACTGAGAAGTTCATACACACCTGGAAGGAGGGTCGTCTGGAAAAAAAGAGATTCACCATTGTCACCTTCAAGTTTTCCCCCACGGACAAGCCTAAGGAGGTGTTCAGACCCAGAAAACATCTCTAATATTTCAGTAGTGCTAGCTTTTCTCCTGCCCTGACCAACTAGTGGTGTGAAACTAATCAGAATTCTCCTCATGCCACAGCTATTTCTGAATCTTAGTTTGCGTATCTAGAATAGTAGATAATGAAATTATACTTTCAGGCTTTAATATATTTCATTTTTGATTGCAAAAGAAGTTATAGAGGATTATTTATGCTTGGAACTATGTCTGAGCTCTTCTAGGGAAGATGGAATTTGATACCACACCAATTCATTTACTTTCTTTTCAACTGGATTTCTGGAATAGCAATTTTTGTATTTATTTATAATGTTTATCATCGCCCTAATGCTAATTTAATCTCTTTGAAAAAAAATCTTCAGGCTGGTAATAAATGATACACTGGGAAATAGGGAATTGATAATACTGATTTCAAACTCTAAAGTTCCAGTTTAAATTTACACTTAGGAATTATTTATATCCTCATATGTCATATCAATTTAAATAATATCCCACTCACTGGGGCATAAAGAATAATGCTAATATTAAAGTTTCTATTTAATATTTGCTAATTGCACATGAAGGGGTTATATCAGCTGCATTTAGGGTGTTTTTTATTTAATTTTACTGTATTAGAAAATCTATGAGGTTAAGTATCCTGAAATTATTGCTTTTAAATATTGAGCAATAGGAATATTGTCCCCATGATGCACCCTATATCATCTGGCCTTGAATAAGCTTTCTTCCCACTGCAAGGGGGTGGGGTGGTAGAGGTAGCAGAGAGCTTAGTCTAAACTTGGTATAAATATGGGTGATCATACTCCCCTTTTAAAATATCAAATCTGCATTTAAAAAGCTCTTTTCTTCATGAAATCTAATATCATTAATGGGGCTATAGGCTTTATAAAACCAGAATCCCATGAAATGAAATAAACCTTATTACTATAAAGTTGGGTTCTATCCTAAAGGGATGCATATAAACCATAGTTAGTGCCCTATCTCAAACTCTTAGCATGGTCTTCATTTGTTGGATCTTTCAATAAACTTTAATTGAATGCTTCCAAAGCATAGCAAAGTGGTAAGTTTGGAAGGAGGCTTAGGTCCAGAACCAAGATATAACCACGTATCTGTATGAGCTGTGTGACCTTGATCACATTGCTCAGCTTCTCTGAACCTTGGTGGTTTCTTGGGCTTTCGAAGGGAAATAATAATCCCTACCATAGAGGATTTTATAATATCAGGAAAAAAAAATGCTGTAAAGTTTCTAGTCCAGGATAGAGCCTGTGTTAAGTTTTCTTTCTTTTCTTTCTTTTTTTTTTTTTTTTGAGATGGAGTCGTGCTCTGCTGCCCAGGCAGGAGTGCAGTGGTGCAATCTCGGCTCACTGCAAGCTCCGCCTCCCGGGTCCATGACATTCTCCTGCCTCAGCCTCCTGAGTAGCTGGGACTACAGGTGCCCACCACCACATCCGGCTAATTTTTTGTATTTTTAGTAGAGATGGAGCTTCACCATAGCCAGGATGGTCTCGATCTCCTGACCTCACTGTGTTAAGTTTTTTTTTTATTACAATGTAATAATAATAGAGACGGTAGTAGGAAACTTTTGGAAGTGATAGACAACTTTATGACATAGATTCCAGTGATGGTTTCATGAGTATATATTTATCTCCAATCTCATCAGGTTGTATATATTAAATATGTATAGCTTTTTCTGTATGGATCTTACCCCAATAAAGTGCTTTCAAAATAAAGTTTCTAGCCCATAATACATGTAAATAAATTGTTGTATAACAGAGTACACAGACCACACCAATCTATGGGTACAAATTGGCACTGTAAAATAATTTAGATTCCATGAGCTCTGTTTACAACCTGCTCAAGGAGAACCTCTGACCACCCAACAGAGCCCTCTCTGGCATCTCCAATGTGCTAATTGTTAAGCATGCATAGACACCATGCTGAAATCAATCCCATATCTGCCATCCCGACTCCTGCCCTTGTCCACCAACATCCACAAACAGAAAGCATTTTTTCACAGTTTGTCTTTCTGTACCTGACTCCTTTTCATCCCACAGTAATGGTCATTTTTCTCCCTAGAGATTTCCCAGATGTGGAAAGACACACTTAGACCCCTCTCAATCTACTTAGATTCTAACTGGGATACCCCACAAGAGAAGCTGAACTTTCTGTTGAGCTATGGCTTTGTCGAGAAGCAATGTTCCCAGAAAGAGGCACTCACCTTCACTGAAGGAAATGTCATTTAGACAAACAGCAACAGTTCTTAAAAGTATACGACACAGGGAATAAAAATTCTATAGGCAAAATTCATGAGAGAGAGAGAGAGAGAGAGAGAGCCCTATGTATTGATACCATGAGGAATAAATTCAAGGAAGGTATTGATTTTTAAATGGATCGAAAAGATAAGGCAGAATTTTAGCAGAAAACTGGGTAGGATAAAACCTGATAGCATTGGAGATTGGTGGAGGGTTTTCTAGAGCAGAAGGCAAGTGTGAAGGGACATTTCAAAGAAGGGTTGGACAGAGATGAGGAAGGGAAACATTAAGGTGGTTGTGGTGATGTTGAAATACTGCACTCTTCTCATCAACCATCAGTAAGACATGACTTTCCAACATGAAATGTGTTCTACCCTGAACTGTCCATACTTCCTTTGTTGTTCCCTTTATTACTCATATACCACGTATGCTGCATAGCAACGTAGTAGTTGTAAAGTGGGAGTAGAGAGAGGTTTCATCACAATGTTATAATGTGTATTACAACCCACTCTTTTTCTCTCTTTTTTTTTTTTTTTTTTGAGACGGAGTCTCGCTCTTTCACCCAGGCTGGAGTGCAGTGGCGCGATCTCGGCTCACTGCAAACTCCGCCTCCTGGGTTCACGCCATTCTCCTGCCTCAGCCTCCCGCGTAGCTGGGACTACAGGCGCCTGCCACCTCGCCCAGCTAATTTTTTGTATTTTTAGTAGAGACGGGGTTTCACCGTGTTAGCCAGGATGGTCTCGATCTCCTGACCTCGTGATCTGCCCGCCTCGGCCTCCCAAAGTGCTGGGATTACAGGCATGAGCCACCGCGCCCGGCCACAACCCACTCTTATCAAAATAAGCAGAGAAATTAATGAGAGAGGCGTAGTTTGAGGTAGAACTGGTATGTCCCTTCATAAGGAAACACATATCTTCTTTGTTTTCATATTAATAAAACATAATATTTCACTCATAAAATAAACCATGACTTGTCTCATCATTTGCAAAGCTAGCTTCATGGACCCAAAGATTGCATGTTCTGTAGCATTTTTTTATAGTTCTCCTACTCTCCAAACGTTGCCATTGTGTTATCAGGATATGGGAACAGCAGTGGCTAGTAAATTCTTATAACTTGATTGGAAGAGCATTGTTGTACCCCCCTACTACCCTTCCTTCTATACTACAGTTTTACAGAGATAAAGAAGACATCTCTTTGCCAAAAACCACTCTTAATTTCTTGTGGCATTACGTTTTATGGAAAGATAATCCAGTGAGTCTCACGTCTGTTTGCTTTTCGAAAGAGCAATCAAGGAAAAGAAATTCCAAGAAATGGAACTCCAGTTGTGGAATTATATGGCAACAAGACAATCATTTAAATAACAGAAAACAGGATGTTCTGGAAGTTACAAGCACCACCACTGCATAGAAATTATAGGGAATAAATTCAGGTCCCTATATACATAAGAACTTTTTTATAATGAGATCTGTAGGAGGAATGTTCCAGGAAGAAACCAGTACAGGGTAGAAATTTCAAAAACATTATCTCAAGGAGATCTGCACATCTATGAATCTCTGACAATTTAAGGTGACCATCAGTCAGGGAAAAGATGTTTTTGACTGGAGAAGCCTGTGCAAATTTGTCAAAAAACAGAAAATAGGAGGGTTCTGTGACACATGCACAGGAATCTTGAATCAGGCACAAATCTCCAACATACAACTTAGTGAAATGTGCCAGGGCCATACCATGAAACATTCTTTTTAAGCACAAATTGTTAATATTGAGTAAGGTAATCTATGAGTCTAGAGCACATGTTGAATAAATGTTTCTGGTTCTTGAGACTATGCATGAATTCTGCTTCAACATGTGGCTAATCAAATGAAGCTCAAGAATGTATATGTGGACACAACTATAGCTAATAGTTTTTAATAACTTAATTTGTAAGGTCATAGTTGACTGATGAACAATAACTTCAACTTAATAAATGCTGATATTGGCCGGGCGTGGTGGCTCACGCCTGTCATCCTAGCACTTTGGGAGGCTGAAGCGGTTGGATCACGAGGTCAGGAGATCGAGACCATCCTGGCTAACATGGTGAAACCCCGTCTCCACTAAAAATACAAAAAATTAGCCGGGCGAGGTGGCGGGTTCCTGTAGTCCCAGCTACTCAGGAGGCTGAGGCAGGAGAATGGTGTGAACCCCATGGGGTGGAGCCTGCAGTGAGCCGAAATTGCGCCACTGCACTCCAGCCTGGGCGACAGTGAGACTCCGTCTCAAAAAAAATAAAAATAAAAAAATAAATAAATGCTGATATTGACCAACCAAAAAATCAATAGATGCTTAAGAAATTAAAGAAAAATAAAAATATATTGGACTTAATCAGATTATATATAACATAAAAATTACTTACAAAGTATAATATTTGCCCAAAAAGTAAAGAACACTGAATATTTAATTAGAAGTATGTTATTAGTGTGGCCATTCTTCAGAACCAATCAGAAAGGAATGAAGGAAGGAAAGAAGAAACAGAAAAAGGAGGAAAACAGATTTGCTTCTCAACTTAGCACAAACAGTAATGCCTGCGAGAGAGCACAACAGAATTTCCCCCTGGGTCTCTAGTACTATGGCTATCACACCCTCCACCCTGCCCTCCAGGAGCCACCACTCTCTGAGTGCTCGATTCAATGAAGCTAAGGCACTGCAGGAAGTTCATCCTCACCTGCTTGTATTAAGTAACTCAATTCTTAACAAAAACTCTGCATAGTGGGCTCTACCTATTATACTTCCATTTTTCCAATGAAAAGATTAAAGATTAAAAAAGTTAAATCACTGGCAAGGCTGAACATAAACAGATGTGAAGATTTAAAGTGTTTTATACTGCAGGAGAAAATGACGTGGGCAATCAAGGCAGGAGGAGCAGTGGAAAGAGGCCTAAGAGACTAGCAATGGTGCACACTATGGCCAGAGAGTGCGTGTCTGGCACGTGACATAATCAGGCTGTGGTTCTGGAGTGAGTGTGTTAAGGCAAATAGAAAAGAAAGTCACTGAAGATGGGGAACTTAAAAAGCAGAATATTTGGCTACGTTCTGTGTCCTCCACATGCCTGGGGAAACCTCCAGCATGAAGGCGAGCTGCTTCCCTCAGTGGTGAGTCAGATCAGGATCTGTCATTCTTAACAGCACACTGTGCCTTGTCCGAAGGGAGGCCGTCTTCTCAGCCCCACTCAGACCTCACCTGCCCCACTCAAAGCTCACATGTTAACAGTGCACTCCCACAGCTTCAAGTTGCAGTGAAAGCACCTTGAAATCTAAATGCTAATGTATATCAAAATGGCTAGAGTACTATCTCTAGTCCCATTTGAATTGAAAAATATCCAACTTCCATGTCCAGTGGAATGAATTGATTGAAATGTGCCTGCATAATAAGTCTTCAAGGACAAGATGAGCACTCGGGTGACTCTCAGTATTCCCCAGTTGGTCACTGTCCCTGTTGTTCTCCCATTGAAATGAATACTTTTAGCTTCAATGGAGTTCTCCTTTGTGACCAAAGTGTAAATCTCTCCTGTAAGAGCTGTGGTTTACACTGATTTTTGTTGCTTATGGCTTGGCATAAATGAGAGATCTAAGAGCAGGTGCTGAGAGAGAAATGAGGACTCTAAGAGAAAAGAGAAACTGGAAGTGGGGGAGTATCCTGGGGACACAAAAGACAAACTATGCTGATGTCTTCATATTGCACACCCCTCCTCACAAGTCTTCAGCCTTCTTTATTCATTCAGTGCATAGGCCTGTAGCCTCATTCTTGTTTACCCTGGTCAAATGTTAACATTTCTGTTAGACAAACCAAGGAGTTTGTAGGGAGGAGGATTTAGTCAATAAAATCAATATCCATAACTAAAATTTAGTTTAGTCATATATTTTATTTCAAATGTATATGGATTAATCAATCCGTTGCCACATAACCCCAGCTTCGGTAAGGGTAGACCATGCCTGCATCCTCCCTCCCTCCAGAGAGGTATTATAAAGTTTTTATGGTCATCACAGACCTTCCCTACCCTAAGCATCTGTAGCTTTTTTTTTTTTTTTAATCTTTCAGACAGCCTCAGCTAAAGCTTGGAGGAATCTAAATAAATCATAAAATGTCTCCATAAAAATAGGTTGTACTGGTGAAAGAATAAATTAATGAAGCCAGTTTGGACAAAAGTAAATCATAGGAAAACATGATACCCTGACCCTTCCTAAAGTACTAGTATGTCTGGGCTCCTATTTCCATTTTTTGAGATGTTCCCCTGCCCAAATGCCAATGTGTCAGCTGCTAGGGGAAAAGTATCTCTCAAAATCCCTAATGCTAGACTGGCCACGGTGGGTCATGCCTGTAATCCCAGCACTTTGAGAGGCTAAGGTGGGCAGATTGCCTGAGGTCAGGAGTTCAAGACCAGCCTGGCTAACGTTATGAAACTGTCTCTACTAAAAATAGAAAAATTAACCGAGCGTGGTACCATGTGCCTGTAATCCCAGCTACTTGGGAGGCTGAGGCAGGAGAATCACTTGAACCTGGGAGGCAGAGGTTGCAGTGAGCCATGATCTCTCCATTGCACTCCAGCCCAGGGAGCAAGAGTGAAACTCCATCTCAAAATAAATAAATAAATAAATAAAATCCCTAAGGCTGAGGTGTCAGGGAGTAAATGGATCCCTTGCTAGGGGAGGTCGTATCCAGAAAAGCAGTGGTTTGGCATGTGTGAGAGCTGGGTTCACCCCTGGCTTTACCATGTACCACTGTGGATACACTTCACCTTTTTGTGAACACTTCACCTTTTTGTTAATATTAGTTGAGGCTCTTATTTCCAAGTAATAAAAATTCAAGTCTAGCTTGTGTATGTAGAAAAGGAACCACTTTGGCTTGTGTGACTGGAAAACCGAAGGGGTGGGTTACTGCATTAGTCACAGCCGGACCAGCCGATCAAGTGACTCTCTTATCCATTCCACAAATACTGGCTGAGGGCCTACTTTGGGTTTGGGAGCTGTTCTAGGTGCTGAAGTTACAACCGTGAACCAAACAGAAAAATCTGTAAATATATGGTATGACAGATGGTGATAAATGCTCTGGAGAAAAATAGATTATGATCAGGCAGGAGAGGAGTGGCTGCTTTTTACTGAGTGGTTGGAGAATGCTATGTTTGGGTAGAGATTTGAGAAAAGCCAGGGTGCGAAGCCTTTAGGAAGCTCTGTGACTGCCTCTGTCTCTGTCATGGATTTTACCCTCTCTGTTTCTCTCTTGGCTCTGTTTTCTTCTGGCTTTAGTCTTCAGCAGATTCATTCCACATGGCATCAGGCATCATTCCACATCAGAGATGGCCACTTGAATCTCTGGGCCTGCCTGGCCCTGTCTACTCGTCTCTTAAGAGGAGAGATATACTTTCAAAGTATATCTCTCTCTTTCAAAGTCTCCCCATCAGTCCGTGAGAAAAGACTTTGGTCATTGAGGTAACAAGACCCCTCTGAATGCCTCACCAGAGGACAGTAGTATTTTTACTGGCCAGCCTGAATCACAGATCTAAACTTGGGGCAGGAGAAGAGAGCTGGGTGATTGACAGCCTCACCAGATGAAGAAATATTAGCTGGAATAGACATGGGTGCAGGGATACTGGCCATGGAAAAATGACAGGTGTTCACCATACCACTAATCCTCAAGTATTCTTATTTGTAATAAGAGAATAAGCATGCCTAAGTGAAGAGTTAAAACACACACTAAAGACAGCATATGTGAGCTGTCTTATGTGTAATGACAACTTATTAAATAGTGACCATTGTCCTATAGATCCCACAGGGCTTGCCCTGCTCTATGTGTTTCTTGCTGGGAATAGGAAAGTGAGGGAGACAGGATCGCAGGCTGCTTCTGCTCTTCCCTATTCCTGATGGCTGCCACAGCTCATTCTTTCCCTTAGGACTTTTCTCCCAAGAACGTAAGCACCCTCCACACTCTTCCTGCAGCCCACTTCCTTATTAACACTGAAAACAAGCACTTAGGCCTTTTCCCCATGAGAAATGTATTGCTAATAATTCAGGGAAACAGATGCAGGATACTAAAATGATAAACCACTGAAAGCCACAAATATAATCATATGTTACAAAATCCTTATGTCTTTGATCTCAGACATGAAAGGTATACAGAATAATAAATGAAAGTCTACTTTCTGCTTTCATTCCCTAAATGGGGTTTCATTTCAACTCAGCTGATCTCTGAGACCTCACTTTAACCTGGAACAAGTCCTCAAACTCAAAACAGCCCCTCTCCCCAGCATGTAGACCTGAAGGTAAACTCAGCACAAAGTCTTGATCTTTGGGATAACACTGAGAATGGAGAGGAGGGATAAACACAGAAGACATATCAGAGGTCTTGGTCACTATGATGGTTGCTTTCATGTTTCAAGTTGACTGGGCCATAGGATGCCCAGATACCTATTTGGTTAAACATTATTTGTGGGTGTGTCTTTGAGGATGTTTCTGGAAGAAATTAGCATTTGAACTGGTGGACTGAGTAGAGCAGATGACCCTCCACAATGTGAGAGAGAATCATCCAAACTGCTGAGGGCCAGAATAGAACAAAAAAGTAGAGGCAGATTGAATTTGCTCTCTACCTGTCTGGTTGAGCTAGGAGATCTGTCTTCTGCCCTTGGTGCTCTTGGTTCTCAGGAGTTTGAACTACACCACCAGCTTTGCTGGATCTACACTTTACAGACTGTAGATCATGAGAATTCTCAACCTCCATAATAGCATGAGCCAATTGCTTATAATCATATGTGTGTATGTATACCCTCTTAGATCTGTTTCTCTGGAGAACCCTGACTAATATGACTAATACAGTCACTGACTGGATGTGGAAATGAGGGAATGAGAGGTGGAGATTACAAATGACAACTAGATTCTGACAAACCGACAGGGAAATTGTAGGTAGAAAGTCAAGGTAAGGAACTAATATGGAGAAGTTTACGGTAATTAGTTGTATGGATCAGTAGAGGAATTGCATGTGGAACTACGGGCGGACTGTAGTGGTAGCAGGGGAGACAGAGAGAAATGGACAGGTTAATCAAGACTGTAGATAAAAGAGAAGACGACTAAAAAGAGTACCATAAGGTTTGAGCGAGGAAGATGGGCCTATATAGAAGAATAAGAATTATTTGCCTGGTTGTAAATGCCCATTGGGAGGGAACAACATCCATACCAAATCAGTATGGACAACTCTGCCTTTGTCGTACTTGGGCCTCTCTTTCCCACACACCCTTCCTCTCCTTCAGTTGCTACAGGTAAGTGTGCCAGTATCCTTCATCTCCTCTCTAACTTGCAGGATTCTAGAGCCTGACTCCTTCCCCTAGAATACCCTCTCCATCTCTTAGAGTTATGCACTCTGAGGCTTCATTTTACACCTGATTTCTTTCTTCTCCCAGTCTCTCATTAAACTCTGCCCTGAGTTTATTCTCCCTGTGCCTGCATCTATCTTTCTTATCAGAATGGGGTATAGGCACACACTGTAGGTTCATGGCAAGGAGACTCCCCTATAGCTTCTCAACTCCCATGTTAGCAGCTAACTCCTCTGGGTCCACACTGAATCCATTCCTTGATGGAACTTGGCCCAGGACTAATCAAAACTGGAGGTATACCGCATGCAGCTACATCATGGGCTGAGCTGTGGCCACAGGAGCAGAACAGTCCTAGTGCACTGCCTTCGAAGTCTATTTATTTTCTAAACGATCAGCTTGAGTGAGGTAACCCCGGCAATTGTCAGGGAATGGATTACTTGGCAACACATTGCTTTTTACAATGTGGATGATGACAATAATTTTACATACCAGTACTATTTCATGACCATTGCAAATGATGGTGTCCAAATGGAGGAAGAACAGTGTGATTCAGAGTGAGCCATGGCCCAGGGACAAGCACAGAGCCCATTCTGCTTTCCCCCTGCAAAATGTCTCCCCTGGGCTTGAAAGTGACGTTTATCAGCAAACAGTTATTATTACTGTTTTATTATTGCCTCAGTTAGCATTTATATGGCACTTTGTATTTTCAAGGTGCTTTTCAATCATTTTTATTAGTGAGAGAGGGCAGATTCTCAGGCACAGGTGGAAGAAGCTAAGAGGCTGAGTTTTCTTAAGAAAAGGCAAGATGTTTCTATAAACAGACAGTCATTTTGCTCTCTAAATTTGACTTTTTAAATGGTGGTTGAGGATACAGAAATCATTTTTGCAGTAATTGTCCAATAAAAAGCCACTAAGCCAACTGAAATGCCAGGAGAAAAATTACAAATGCCATGCTGCTAGGCAGTCACAAGGAGAGAAATTCATTCATTCATGCATGTATGCATGCAATTCATCCATCATAATTTACTGGAAAATGAACACTTCCTCCCACCCCCCAAACTTTGGCTAGGCACTGCAAGTAATGCATGGAAAAGTTGACTCATGGCCTTTATCTTAAAGTATTTGAAATTATTATTTGGATAATAAAATACATTAAATAATTATGGCCACAAAGCAAATAGTACTGATTTAAAATCCAGGAGAGATCTAGAGAAGGAAGATATTTGGGCAGGAGTATTCAGAACAGGTTTCCTAAAGCAAATTGGGTTTGAGTTGGATTCTACAGGATGAGTAGAACGTGAAAACTTTTTGCAGTAGTGACCTCAAGAAGACATGATATCTCTCCCCCAAGAATTTCCAGTCTAAATAGTTGATATAATAGGTTTCTGGTATTTAAAGAAGAAGGGGGTTCCAAAGGCAGATATAATTAGTGGTAAAGATATGACATTCTTTTTTTTTTTCTCCATTACTTCATCTGATATTTTTTTTTTATTATTATACTTTAGGTTTTAGGGTACATGTGCACAATGTGCAGGTTTGTTACATATGTATCCATGTGCCATGTTGATTTCCTGTACCCATTAACTTGTCATTTAGCATTAGGTATATCTCCTAATGCTGTCCCTCCCCCCCTCCCCCAACCCCACAACAGTCCCCGGAGTGTGATGTTCCCCTTCCTGTGTCCATGAGTTCTCATTGTTCAATTCCCACCTATGAGTAAGAACATGCGGTGTTTGGTTTTTTGTCCTTGCGATAGTTTACTGAGAATGATGTTTTCCAGTTTCATCCATGTCCCTACAAAGGACATGAACTCATCATTTTTTATGGCTGCATAGTATTCCATAGTGTATATGTGCCACATTTTCTTAATCCAGTCTATCGTTGTTGGACATTTGGGTTGGTTCCAACTCTTTGCTATTGTGAATAGTGCTGCAATAAACATACGTATGCATGTGTCTTTATAGCAGCATGATTTATAGTCCTTTGGGTATATACCCAGTAATGGGATGGCTGGGTCAAATGGTATTTCTAGTTCTAGATCCCTGAGGAATCGCCACACTGACTTCCACAATGGTTGAACTAGTTTACAGTCCCACCAACAGTGTAAAAGTGTTCCTATTTCTCCACATCCTCTCCAGCACCTGTTGTTTCCTGATTTTTTAATGATGGCCATTCTAACTGATGTGAGATGGTATCTCACTGTGGTTTTGATTTGCATTTCTCTGATGGCCAGTGATGATGAGCATTTCATCATGTGTTTTTTGGCTGCATAAATGTCTTCTTTTGAGAAGTGTGTGTTCATATCCTTTGCCCACTTTTTGATGGGGTTGTTTGTTTTATTCTTGTAAATTTGTTTGAGTTCATTGTAGATTCTGGATATATTAGCCCTTTGTCAGATGAGTAGGTTGCAAAAATTTTCTCCCATTCTGTAGGTTGCCTGTTCACTCTGATGGTAGTTTCTTTTGCTGTGCAGAAGCTCTTTAGTTTAATTAGATCCCATTTGTCAATGTTGGCTTTTGTTGCCATTGCTTTTGGTGTTTTAGACATGAAGTCCTTGCCCATGCCTATGTCCTGAATGGTATTGCCTAGGTTTTCTTGTAGGATTTTAATGGTTTTAGGTCTAACATTTAAGTCTTTAATCCATCTTGAATTAATTTTTGTATAAGGTGTAAGGAAGGGATCCAGTTTCAGCTTTCTACATATGGCTAGCCAGTTTCCCCAGCACCATGTATTAAGTAGTGAATCCTTTCCCCATTTCTTGTTTTTGTCAGGTTTGTCAAAGATCAGATAGTTGTAGATATGCGGCATCATTTCTGAGGGCTCTGTTCTGTTCCATTGATCTATGTCTCTGTTGTGGTACCAGTACCATGCTGTTTTGTTTACCGTAGCCTTGTAGTACAGTTTGAAGTCAGGTAGTGTGATGCCTCCAGCTTTGTTCTTTTGGCTTAGGATTGACTTGGCGATGCGGGCTCTTTTTTGGTTCCATATGAACTTTAAAGTAGTTTTTTCCAACTCTGTGAAGAAAATCATTGGTAGCTTGATGGGGATGGCATTGAATCTATAAATTACCTTGGGCAGTATGGCCATTTTCACGATATTGATTCTTCCAACCCATGAGCATGGAATGTTCTTCCATTTGTTTGTATCCTCTTTTATTTCATTGAGCAGTGGTTTGTAGTTCTCCTTGAAGAGGTCCTTCACATCCCTTGTAAGTTGGATTCCTAGGTATTTTATTCTCTTTGAAGCAATTGTGAATGGGAGTTCACTCATGATTTGGCTCTCTGTTTGTCTGTGATTGGTGTACAAGAATGCTTGTGATTTTTGTACATTGATTTTGTATCCTGAGACTTTGCTGAAGTTGCTAATCAGCTTAAGGAGATTTTGGGCTGAGACGATGGGGTTGTCTAGATTTACAATCATGTCATCTGCAAACAGGGACAATTTGACTTCCTCTTTTCCTAATTGAATACCCTTTATTTCCTTCTCCTGCCTGATTGCTCTGGCCAGAACTTCCAGCACTATGTTAAATAGGAGTGGTGAGAGAGGGCATCCCTGTCTTGTGCCAGTTTTCCGAGGGAATGCTTCCAGTTTTTGCCCATTCAGTATGATATTGGCTGTGGGTGTGTCATAGATAGCTCTTATTATTTTGAGATACGTCCCATCAATACTTAATTTATTGAGAGTTTTTAGCATGAAGGGTTGTTGAATTTTGTCAAAGGCCTTTTCTGCATCTATTGAGATAATCATGTGGTTTTTGTCTTTGGTTCTGTTTATATGCTGGATTACATTTATTGATTTGCGTATGTTGAACCAGCCTTGCGTCCCAGGGATGAAGCCCACTTGATTATGGTGGATAAGCTTTTTGATGTGCTGCTGGATTCGGTTTGCCAGTATTTTATTGAGGATTTTTGCATCAATGTTCATCAAGGATATTGGTCTGGAATTCTCTTTTTTGGTTATGTCTCTGCCAGGCTTTGGTATCAGGATGATGCTGGCTTCATAAAATGTGTTAGGGATGGGTACATAATGAAATGAAGGCAGAAATAAAGATGTTCTTTGAAACCAGCGAGAACAAAGATACAACATACCAGAATCTCTGGGACACGTTCAAAACAGTGTGTAGAGGGAAATTTATAGCACTAAATGCCCACAAGAGAAAGCAGGAAAGATCCAAAATTGACACCCTAACTTCACAATTAAAAGAAATAGAAAAGCAAGAGCAAACACATTCAAAAGCTAGCAGAAGGCTAGAAATAACTAAAATCAGAGCAGAACTGAAGGAAATAGAGACACAAAAAACCCTTCAAAAAATTAATGAATCCAGGAGCTGGTTTTTTGAAAAGATCAGCAAAATTGATAGACCGCTAGCAAGACTAATAAAGAAGAAAAGAGAGAAGAATCAAATAGATGCAATAAAAAATGAAAAAGGGGATGTCACCACCGATCCCACAGAAATACAATCTACCATCAGAGAATACTACAAACACCTCTATGCAAAAAAACTAGAAAATCTAGAAGAAATGGATAAATTCCTCAACAAATACACCCTCCCAAGACTAAACCAGGAAGAAGTTGAATCTCTGAATAGACCAATAACAGGTTCTGAAATTGTGGCAATAATCAATAGCTTACCAACCAAAAAGAGTCCAGGACCTGATGGATTCACAGCCGAATTCTACCAGAGGTACAAGGAGGAACTGGTACCATTCCTTCTGAAACTATTCCAATCGATAGAAAAAGATATGACATTCTTTAGAATTTCAAAGTAAAGAGATACTTCCAAAACTAGAGTGAATTTTGCTTAATGAGAACTTGTCTCAGCTAAAGGTATAGAAGAGGGATTTCATTTTTTTTTTTATTATACTTTAGGTTTTAGGGTACATGTGCACAATGTGCAGGTTTGTTACATGTGTATCCATGTGCCACATTGATTTCCTGCACCCATTAACTCGTCATTTAGCATTAGGTATATCTCCTAATGCTGTCCCTCCCCCCTCCCCCAACCCCACAACAGTCCCTGGAGTGTGATGTTCCCCTTCCTGTGTCCATGAGTTCTCATTGTTCAATTCCCACCTATGAGTGAGAACATGCGGTGTTTGGTTTTTTGTCCTTGCGATAGTTTACTGAGAATGATGGTTTCCAGTTTCATCCATGTCCCTACAAAGGATATGAACTCATCCTTTTTTATAGCTGCATAGTATTCCATGGTGTATATGTGGAGGAATTTCTAAGAGAGAGATCAATGCTTAAAGTGAAGAAGGAGCTACTAATAAGAGGGTGTCTATTTAGGGCTTTTTAATTGAACGTAGTCTCCCATCAGTCACCCAAGCAGAGATACATCACTAAGGATGTCCAAAGGCTATCCATATCTTGGGTATCAGAAAAACTCTTTATTCATATCTTTCTCCTCAATAATGGATAAAATCCTAAGACTGAATGACTGAAAAGAATTCAGCCAATGGGCTAAATTGAATCAAATATTTGGTAGAAAGAAAGTGACATTTATGCTCTCAGTCCCAATTCCTTTTATACAATCCATCTATGAATATTTATCTATTAGATACTATGTTTCCAGTCTTGAGCTAGTATCTGAAATGGAATTCTAGAAAAAGGCCACTTCTGGCTCTTAGAAAAATTATTCTGCTCTAAGTGGCAGATCAGAGTATTAGGGACATAATGCAAATGACTCAAGGTAAAATTAGGTGATTGTGTGGGGAGCAGGAGTAGAGAAGGTGACACAAGACATTATGTTCTTTCTTTGGGTGCAAATCAGATAATGGAGTCAATGAGGGAATTATGTTGGAGAAAATGGAGATTTGGCAGAATCCTTTTATCTTTATACCAAATGTACAATATAAGAAAGGTATTAGAACTGACAAAAATAGTGTATACATACAAAGTGACACTTGCAAGCAAAATATGGAAGAATAGGAGCTTAGTTTCCAATTTACTCTTCTCTTCAAGTGAGCACATTTTTCCTACCCCCACTTACCAATAGAAAGTTATCCCACGTACTAAGTTCTCAGATTTTGCAATTCTGGTTTCCTTCCAAAACCCAGCATTGGTATACTGTGCTGAGTGCAAGGCAAGGTTACTGAATGCTTAGGAACTTGAGCTTTGAAGACCTCTACTAGATACTGACGTGACCTTGAGAAAGTAAATTAACTTCTATAACCTTTACTTATCACTGTATTTTGGGTGTAACTACCTCATTGGGCGGTTGTGAGGATGAAATGACAATATATGTATGACATTTAACATCTACTCCAGCACACAATAAACAACCACCAAATATTCTTTTTATTATATTTCAAATTTACCCAAAGTCCACAGGATATAGCTGCATAAAATTCTTTCAGAATTTTAGTACCTTCCAAAATGATGATGAAATTGATCTAAACATTAATCTCTACTAATCAAATGATAACATTTACAATAGTTGATATTTCTTTGATGTATTAACATTTACAAATCTACAACACATACTCAGATAATGTTTAGCTTTAGCAGCAGATGAAATTATGATTTACAAAAATTAAGCAATTTGTTAAATCACACAGCTTGTGAGAGGAGGGTCTGGGCCTTGAACTTAGGTCTTTGGCCTCAAGTCTTCTATAGTTTTCATTACTTCATGCTGTCTCATGATGTACATTAATATGAACCTGTTTAGAAAGAAGAATGAGTCATACAAACAGGGCCTTCCCTCCTTTCTTAGGAACATATATTTATTTAAGAAGGAGCCCATGTTGTATAACTCTAAGGAAGAGTTTCTAATGATTATTATTTTAGCATGTTGGAAGACTATTGGAGGGGATATTTTAGAAGACAATAAGGGTTGTAGACACTCAGTTCTTTTGTGATATACATCATCAGTCATTACATTTAAAACAAGAGTGGAGGCAATTTTGTCTACGAAGCACCTGCCCCTGTCTATAGGCATAGAAGAGAGTGGGATGAATAATCCAAATTCTCCCAGGCACTTTGAACATTTTTTGAAATTAGAGAAAGCAAAGGGCCCAGCTAAAGCTTTTCTAGTGTTTCTACATGAAATTTATAGTCTTACCCAATGGTCCAATCAATAAAGTTGAGTAGGAGCCAGGAAATGAAGAATTTCTGTTTGCTGGAAACTTTTTGATTTGTTCTATTATCATAATTGATGACCTGGAATCAAGAACTTACTCAACCAGAATATCAAACATTTCACTCTCAGACAGACAAATGCCTCTGGAAACCAATTAGGAAAATGTTGTTGATTCACTTAGCTGTTCCCTTTCCCAGTAAATTTACTTTTCTTTTCTTTACTTATCCATCTGACTTCATGCTACTCTATAGAAATATGTGTGTGGCCAGGGAAAGGGGAAGGTGTCTGAAGATGTTATTTCATAGTCAGTGTGTCCAGAAAGGTCCAAGTCATGGAGACAGCATTTATGAAACTTCCCTTTAAAAAAACTTGACTCCCTCCAAATAGATCCTGCCCTAGATCCCCAGTTGCCAACCACCATTTGGCCCATGGTATTCAATACAACTCAGGTTGTTTCTTGTTCTCAAGAGCCTCTTTTATCTGGCAATTCCTCAAGCGCATGTTTATCTTGGGATTTTGTTATTGGAGTAAGACAAGCCCATGACCTTCTATGTCCAGGTTTCCCATAGCTGGTGCCTTTTAAAATTCAAGACTCAATTCAAATATTGTCTCTTTAGAGAGAGTTTCCTTGACCTTTCTAGCTAAATTTTATCCCTAGGCCCTATCTGTCATATTATCCCATATTATTTTTTTCTTATAGCATTTGTCACTCTCAGAAATTATCCTAATTATGTGCTTACCTGGTTAGTATCTATTTCTCTGCACTTGAATAGAAGTCCCATAAGGGCAGAGGCATTTTCTGACTTTCTATGCCATATCCCCAGTTCTTAGATTAGTGTGTGACATACAGTTGATTCTCAATGTTTGTGGAAGTAAAGAAGTAGGGGCAGCATTATGGATTTAGTTTTCTCCATGTTTTGTGCATATTCTATATTGCTGTAAGATTTATTTCAAATTACTTTTTATTTATTAATGACATTTTTTCATCAATTAGTTCTTCAAAAGAAGAGCTCATGTCTTCTATGTTTATTATATCTCCCAAGGCTGATTGTAAAACTGGTACTTGATAAATTCTTGGTGACTAATGGTTGAAAGTAAAAAAAAAAAAAAAAAAAAAAAACTGGTAATCATGCAATCCCAAACAAAATAAGTCATTTATCATATACAACAGGTCGATAAATAAACATTTGGAGGCCTTCAGTTACTGAAAGAATTAGCTTAGTTTTCTGCCTTGCCTTTGTGTGTGCTTTTGGTTAAGATAATACAATAAGGAAAGGTACAAATGAAGATGGCTAAGGACTGGATATTGTGTCTCCCCAACATTCATATGTTGAAGCCCAATCCTTAACATGGTATTTGGAGGTGGGGCCTTTGGGAAGTAATTAGGTCATGATGTCAGAGTTCTCATGAATGGGATTGGTACCCTTATAAGAACAGAGAGTTAGAGGGCTTGCTTGCTTTCTCTTTCTGCTCTCTGCCCTGTGAAGATACAAGGAGAAGACAGCAGTCTGCAGCCTGGAAGAGGGCCCTTACCAGACCTGACCATGAATGCACTCTTATGTCAGAATTCTAGCCTCAAGAACTGTGAAAAATAATTATTGTTTAAGCTACCCAGTCTACTTGTTGTAGCAGCCTTAACTAAGACAAAGATGAAAGCATGGATGCAAAAAAGCATCGGAAAGGAAGACTGGATGGGACATTGTGAATGGCAAGGGAGCTGGAAAAGGAGAAATTATTGAGGACATAGGCTCCTCAATCTGATGACAAGAATGGCAATGTCTTTGGAAGAAGTCAAGAAGTCAAGATATTTTTAATAATTTTCGTGGATACATAGTAGGTGTATATATTTATGGGGTACATGAGCTGTTTTGATACAAGCATGCAACGTCAAATAAGCACATCAGGGAGAAGGATAAATGACCCATTGAAGATAGAAGGAGAGATTAATTTTGGTTTAGAAAAACGGAGCCCAAAATGGTGGCAAACATGCAAGGAGAGATGCCCAATAGAGAGGGAAGAATGAAGCTAGAAATTGAAGTTAAAACTTCCTATTAGGCCGGGCATGCACAGTGGCTCATACCTGCAATCCCAGCACTTTGGGAGGCCAAGGCGGGTGGATCACGAAGCCAGGAGATAGAGACCATCCTGGCTAACACAGTGAAACCCCGTCTCTACTAAAAATACAAAAAATACAAAAAATTATCCAGGCATGGTGGCGGGCACCTGTAGTCCCAGCTACTCAGGAGGCTGAGGCAGGTGAATGGTGTGAACCCAGGGGGCAGAACTTGCAGTGAGCCAAGATCATGCCATTGCACTCCAGCCTGGGCAACAGAGTGAGACTGTCTCAAAAAAAAAAAAAAAAAAAAAAAATCCTATTAGTGGCTACCTTGGATTTTGTGAGAATGGGTGAAAATGATCAGAAAGAGGGTGAAAGGGCTGAAGACTTGCCCTAGAGAATTCCCACATTGGGAATTGAGAAGGAAAAGGAAAGATCAGGAAAGAGAAGAATAAAGAGAGGCAGGGTAGAGAAGCAAAACAAAAAAAATTACAGAAATCAAGAAAAGATCGTATATCATTTTGTTAAAGTATGAAATATATCTATGAGTCTTATTTCTCCAACCAGATAACAAAGAACCCAACGGTGAATGTCTTTGTTTTTGTGTGTATGATGCAGGGTACGGAAACGTTGGTAAATAAGTTTTATTTATGCACATAATTATTTATTTATTTATTTTTAATTTCTTTACTTAAATCAACTACATAAATTTGTTATAAATTGTTATAGTAACAAGATACGCACACACTTCCTGACCAGCCCCCTCTCTGCATCCCAGTGCCCTTATTTTGTGCATGCCACCCCGATCCTTTTCCATAAATTGATATACCTACAAGGTAGAAATGTATAGTTGTTCTTTTTAAGTTGGTTTATAGTGATACAAAGTGGTATTACATTGTAGGTCATAACTTGAGGTTCTTTTTATTTGTTTGTTTTTATTCAACCACATATATTAGAGACTTTTCTGTGCTGGTACATGGATCTATGTTATTCATGTTTACTGCTGCATGGATTCCCAAAGAACAGCTGGACTTGTTACATTTAACTAGAACTTTTGTCATGAACACTGACTCCCCTGTTCATGCCTCCTGTGCATATGTGTCACTTTTCCTGGTGTGGACACACTGGGAATTGGAGAGTACAGCCCCCTTCTCTTCCAGCTATTGCTTCAACTACCCGGGGCCTAATACAGACCTGGGCATAGAGTGGGTGAAATAAATGCTGGCTGAATTGAAATCCCTAGGGTGGAACGTTCCTCTGGCCCTTTCTTCCCTTTCACATTACTACCATTTTGGCTTTGGTCAGGCATAGAGCAGCCACAAAGCAGTACAAGTACTGCAGAGGTGAATGCAAGCCCGTTTCCTGGCCCACCAGCGAGCAACTTGGGGCCTTTGCACTCTTGGCCTCTAGGATCAAATAAACTGCCACAGAAAGATGGCAAGCATCCTCCAAATGTCCCGTTGAAAATAAGGCATAAGAAAACTCATGTCTTTCCCTATTGCCAAGGCTTCTATGTGTCCTACCCACAAGCCCCACAGGATTCACATTGCCAACTTCTCACTGCACTGACACACTCAAACACCCACCACACTCAACAAATTTTATACTTTTCACTTGGTCCCATTCAATCCCATGTGGTGTTTTGAAAATATGTAAAGGGAAAGTGAGGCTCCAATATTTTTCCTTTCCTCATAAATATGGCATTTTAAATAAGTTTCATACATATTCATCATTTGCTCTTTCTTTTTTCTAAATATGCACCTATAGCTTAAGTTTTACTCATACCCTTCTCTGGTTCCCTGGTTTGAATTGGAAAATTGAAATGTAAAATATTAACCAAATAGTAAGTTGGCTAAAACTCACCTTTCAGTGTGAGCCTGAAAAAAAAATGGAGAAAATCTTTTAATAATTAACAAGCTTGATAGTGAGAGAACATACACAGCTTAAATTAAAAAACAGCTATAGGAAGATAGAACAATCTGTAAACAGAATATTTATGAAGAGTGAGAAATTAGTCTGTGGGAGTAATTTGTGATGTCAGTGTTATTAATTTAGAATCACACTTCAAACATTTAATCTTAAGAATTCTCAGGTGGTTTGAGACCTTGCCAAAGTTTCTAAAGAACTTAAAGATCCTTACACATTGGTTCCCCTCAGTTACGTGTCCAAATGTGTCCAGCACGGATGAACTCCAGCCAAAAATCATTATTTTTTTTTCTTTTTCTCTCTATCTTTTAAAAAAAGAAACTGAGCAGGAAATCTCACTTAAACAAGCTGTCTCACAACATTTCTGGCAAATCCTGATTCCAACTAAGTTGAAAATATCTCAAAAGCAGCCTGTCATACAGAATTTCAGTGCTTCTGCTCCTGGGAAGTGTAGAAATAGATGGATATGTGGGATTCAGATTCAAAACACCTTAGGAAAACACATCTTGATGTGAACTTCAGGCTGACCTGCTTTTATGTGAGAACCATATGCTGCCCCTCATGTATCAGTTAGCTATTGCTGTGTAACAAATCACCCCGTATGTACGTGATTTAAACAATACGTATTTTTATTGCTTATGACTCTAAAAGTAAGCTGGATAATTCTGTTCTTGGCTGAGTTCAATAATAAGTGTTCAGCTCTATGTAATGTAAGCTAACACTGCTGTTCTTGGTTGAGTTCTCTCATATGTTTGCAGGTTGGCTGACCTGATCCACAACAATCACCAGCCTTCATTAGTTATAAAATGATTCCAGAAATGTTAAAATGTGAACATAGTGGGCATCTTCAAATTGATAGGATATAGTATTAAATATCACTACATGCCAAAATGCTTTTCCAGAGCATCACTCAATGCTTTTATACCACTGTCCCCAAACAGCTCTGTTAGCTTTTCTATTTTTCAAGATGAAATGTCGTCTTTAGAGTTTGTCCAATTTTTTTTTTTTCTTTTGTCTAATTGGAGAATCCTATTAGAATGTCATTTCAATGGCTTCCAGTGGCAAAGATTTTTCTTAGGAAGTTAGGTGACATTGCCTCTGCAGATGAACATATGCCTTTCAAAGATCCTTAAAATACTGGAAAGCACGGGGCAAAAAGGACACACAGACATAACATTCAGGGCACTTTTTGTTCTTTTACTATCTTTACCTTTTCAATAAATTAGTGTCTCAAAGTTTAACCTTCGTCTGTAATCCATCTGGGGCTTCCTCTCATAATTCACTCCAGAAGGAACATTAGTGGATGTGAGTTTTCTCCCAAGGATTCACCCTCCTTCTGTTTTAAATCAAAAAATACTTTTGCAAATTAGCCAAAGGAGACAGGCCATAAGCTTCCTGTAAGAATCCTTCAGTGTGCCCTCCGGACTTTTTGCCTGGCTGTTTTCAAAAGTTGTGCAACTTAGGATGGACATTAAAATCTACATGGAAGGTGTAAACGGCGCATGTGGGGACAAACACGTCTTCCATAAAAACAACAGGCATCTGCAGAGTTGGTGCAATTGAAATGCATGGCGTAAATGCTTACCAATCAGAGGAAAGCTGGTAGTTTTTAGATTTTTATGGTGCAAACAGTTCCTAGAGACCATGCTAGTACAAGCCCCTCATTTGACCTAGGAGGAAACTGAAGCTAATTATTCTTTCATTCAAAACATAATTATTAAGTGCTTATAATGAGTCAGGAACTGTTCTAGCCCCAAGATACAGCAGAATGAAGATCCAGTACCCTATCTGGGGGCACATAGCAAGTTAGTGATATCCCTGCCCTAGAACTCCAGTGCCCTCACACCTTGTCCAGTGTTCTTGACAGTACCTGCACTTTAAATTGACTTAGAATTTTTGGCAATAGAGAAACAGAAAAAAAAAAAAAATCTTGGCTCCCAATGCCCTGATCAAATATTTGTCCTTCTTCAGTTTTTCACTTACCTTTAGGATAGCAACAGAAAATAAGTAACAGAGAGCTAACCGGCAATCTCAGAAACACAACAGAACTGCCAAGTCAGCTCCCAGAAACCACTGCATTGAGGCATGGAGAAAATTTGTATTTCATGCTTTTACTCCATTGTTCACACTACAGTGACCCTGTACAAAGTCTGTAACAAAATGCAAAAGGGGACATAAAAGGACAAAGATGCAGCCCCAGTCCTCATAAAACTGCTTAATTATCCAAACTAAAAACAACAGCAACAAAAGCAAGTGTAATACTTGGAGACAAGATACATTGTAGCATATATCAATTTGTGCTGCAAGAATAGAGTAAGTTCAGTACCCAGTGAGTCAAAAAGGCTTGTTGGGGAAGATAAATCTTAAGTTTGCTTTTGAAAGAAGTAAAGAAACAACTGAATAAAATTAAAGTCATCTTTTATTTGTGAAAATTATTTTTCATATTTAAGGATAGTTTTCAACCTAATAGGTTTTTTTTTGTTCCTTTAGGATACTACTATGTTTATGTTCAACCCCCTTGATTTGTCTTCCACATCTGCCATTCCATTATTTTTTATTATTATTATTATACTTTAGGTTTTAGGGTACATGTGCACAATGTGCAGGTTTGTTACATATGTATCCATGTGCCATGTTGTTTTGCTGCACCCATTAACTCGTCATTTAGCATTAGGTATATCTCCTAATGCTGTCCCTCCCCTCCCCCCACCCCACAACAGTCCCCGGAGTGTGATGTTCCCCTTCCTGTGTCCATGAGTTCTCATTGTTCAATTCCCACCTGTGAGTGAGAACATGCGGTGTTTGGTTTTTTGTCCTTGCGATAATTTACTGAGAATGATGTTTTCCAGTTTCATCCATGTCCCTACAAAGGACATGAACTCATCATTTTTTATGGCTGCATAGTATTCCATGGTGTATATGTGCCACATTTTCTTAATCCAGTCTATCGTTGTTGGACATTTGGGTTGGTTCCAACTCTCTGCTATTGTGAATAGTGCTGCAATAAACATACGTGTGCATGTGTCTTCATAGCAGCATGATTTATAGTCCTTTGGGTATATACCCAGTAATGGGATGGCTGGGTCAAATGGTATTTCTAGTTCTAGATCCCTGAGGAATCGCCACACTGACTTCCACAATGGTTGAACTAGTTTACAGTCCCACCAACAGTGTAAAAGTGTTCCTATTTCTCCACATCCTCTCCAGCACCTGTTGTTTCCTGATTTTTTAATGATGGCCATTCTAACTGGTGTGAGATGGTATCTCATTGTGGTTTTGATTTGCGTTTCTCTGATGGCCAGTGATGATGAGCATTTTTTCACGTGTTTTTTGGCTGCATAAATGTCTTCTTGTGAGAAGTGTCTGTTCATGTCCTTTGCCCACTTTTTGATGGGGTTGTTTGTTTTTTCTTGTAAATTTGTTTGAGTTCATTGTAGATTCTGGATATTAGCCCTTTGTCAGATGAGTAGGTTGCAAAAATTTTCTCCGATTTTGTAGGTTGCCTGTTCACTCTGATGGTAGTTTCTTTTGCTGTGCAGAAGCTCTTTAGTTTAATTAGATCCCATTTGTCAATGTTGGCTTTTGTTGCCATTGCTTTTGGTGTTTTAGACATGAAGTCCTTGCCCATGCCTATGTCCTGAATGGTATTGCCTAGGTTTTCTTGTAGGATTTTAATGGTTTTAGGTCTAACATTTAAGTCTTTAATCCATCTTGAATTAATTTTTGTATAAGGTGTAAGGAAGGGATCCAGTTTCAGCTTTCTACATATGGCTAGCCAGTTTTCCCAGCACCATTTATTAAATAGGGAATCCTTTCCCCATTTCTTGTTTTTGTCAGGTTTGTCAAAGATCAGATAGTTGTAGATATGTGGCATTATTTCTGAGGGCTCTGTTCTGTTCCATTGATCTATATCTCTGTTGTGGTAGCAGTACCATGCTGTTTCAGTTACTGTAGTCTTGTAGTATAGTTTGAAGTCAGGTAGCGTGATGCCTCCAGCTTTGTTCTTTTGGCTTAGGATTGACCTGGCGATGCGGGCTCTTTTTTGGTTCCATATGAACTTTAAAGTAGTTTTTTCCAACTCTGTGAAGAAAGTCATTGGTAGCTTGATGGAGATGGCATTGAATCTATAAATTACCTTGGGCAGTATGGCCATTTTCACAATATTGATTCTTCCAACCCATGAGCATGGAATGTTCTTCCATTTGTTTGTATCCTCTTTTATTTCATTGAGCAGTAGTTTGTAGTTCTCCTTGAAGAGGTCCTTCACATCCCTTGTAAGTTGGATTCCTAGGTATTTTATTCTCTTTGAAGCAATTGTGAATGGGAGTTCACTCGTGATTTGGCTCTCTGTTTGTCTGTGATTGGTGTACAAGAATGCCTGTGATTTTTGTACATTGATTTTGTATCCTGAGACTTTGCTGAAGTTGCTAATCAGCTTAAGGAGATTTTGGGCTGAGACGATGGGGTTTTCTAGATATACAATCATGTCATCTGCAAACAGGGACAATTTGACTTCCTCTTTTCCTAATTGAATACCCTTTATTTCCTTCTCCTGCCTGATTGCCCTGGCCAGAACTTCCAGCACTATGTTGAATAGGAGTGGTGAGAGAGGGCATCCCTGTCTTGTGCCAGTTTTCAGAGGGAATGCTTCCAGTTTTTGCCCATTCAGTATGATATTGGCTGTGGGTTTGTCATAGATAGCTCTTATTATTTTGAGATACATCCAATCAATACCTAATTTATTGAGAGTTTTTAGCATGAAGGGTTGTTGAATTTTTGTCAAAGGCCTTTTCTGCATCTATTGAGATAATCATGTGGTTTTTGTCTTTGGTTCTGTTTATATGCTGGATTACATTTATTGATTTGCGTATGTTGAACCAGCCTTGCATCCCAGGGATGAAGCCCACTTGATCATGGTGGATAAGCTTTTTGATATGCTGCTGGATTCGGTTTGCCAGTATTTTATTGAGGATTTTTGCATCAATGTTCATCAAGGATATTGGTCTGAAATTCTCTTTTTTGGCTATGTCTCTGCCAGGCTTTGGTATCAGGATGATGATGGCCTCATAAAATGTGTTAGGGAGGATTCCCTCTTTTTCTATCGATTGGAATAGTTTCAGAAGGAATGGTACCAGTTCCTCCTTGTACCTCTGGTAGAATTCAGCTGTGAATCCATCAGGTCCTGGACTCTTTTTGGTTGGTAAGCTATTGATTATTGCCACAATTTCAGAGCCTGTTTTTGGTCTATTCAGAGATTCAACTTCTTCCTGGTTTAGTCTTGGGAGGGTGTATTTGTCAAGGAATTTATCCATTTCTTCTAGATTTTCTAGTTTATTTGCATAGAGGTGTTTGTAGTATTCTCTGATGGTAGATTGTGTTTCTGTGGGATCGGTGGTGATATCCCCCTTTTTCATTTTTTATTGCATCTATGTGAGTCTTCTCTCTTTTCCTCTTTATTAGTCTTGCTAGTGGTCTATCAGTTTTGTTGATCTTTTCAAAAAACCAGCTCCTGGATTCATTAATTTTTTGAAGGGTTTTTTGTGTCTCTATTTCCTTCAGTTCTGCTCTGATTTTAGTTATTTCTAGCCTTCTGCTAGCTTTTGAATGTGTTTGCTCTTGCTTTTCTAGTTCTTTTAATTGTGATGTTAGGGTGTCAGTTTTGGATCTTTCCTGCTTTCTCTTGTGGGCATTTAGTGCTATAAATTTCCCTCTACACACTGCTTTGAATGTGTCCCAGAGATTCTGGTATGTTGCGTCTTTGTTCTCATTTGTTTCAAAGAACATCTTTATTTCTGCCTTCATTTCATTATGTACCCAATAGTCATTCAGGAGCAGGTTGTTCAGTTTCCATGTAGTTGAGCGGTTTTGAGTGAGTTTCTTAATCCTGAGTTCTAGTTTGATTGCACTGTGGTCTGAGAGACAGTTTGTTATAATTTCTGTTCTTTTTCATTTGCTGAGGAGTGCTTTACTTCCAACTATGTGTTCAATTTTGGAATAGGTGTGGTGTGGTGCTGAAAAAAATGTATATTCTGTTGATTTGGGGTGGAGAGTCCTGTAGATGTCTATTAGGTCCACTTTGTGCAGAGCTGAGTTCAATTCCTGGATATCCTTGTCCACTTTGTGCAGAGCTGAGTTCAATTCCTGGATATCCTTGTTAACTTTCTGTCTCGTTGATCTGTCTAATGTTGACAGTGGGGTGTTAAAATCTCCCATTATTATTGTGTGGGAGTCTAAGTCCCTTTGTAGGTCACTCAGGACTTGCTTTATGAATCTGGGTGCTCCTGTGTTGGGTGCCTATATATTTAGGATAGTTAGCTCTTCTTGTTGAATTGATCCCTTTACCATTATGTAATGGCCTTCTTTGTCTCTTTTGATCTTTGTTGGTTTAAAGTCTATTTTATCAGAGACTAGGATTGCAACCCCTGCCTTTTTTGTTTTCCATTTGCTTGATAGATCTTCCCTCCATCCCTTTATTTTGAGTCTATAGGTGTCTCTGCACGTGAGATAGGTTTCCTGAATACAGCACACTGATGGGTCTTGACTCCTTATCCAGTTTGCCAGTCTGTGTCTTTTAATTGGAGCATTTAGCCCATTTACATTTAAAGTTAATATTGTTATGTGTGAATCTGATCCTGTCATTATGATGTTAATTGGTTATTTTGCCCGTTAGTTGATGCAGTTTCTTCCTAGCCTCGATGGTCTTTACAATTTGGCATGTTTTTGCAGTGGCTGGTATTGGTTTTTCCTTTCCATGTTTAGTGCTTCCTTCAGGAGCTCTTTTAGGACAGGCCTGGTGGTGACAAAATCACTCAGCATTTGCTTGTCTGTAAAGTATTTTATTTCTCCTTCACTTATGAAGCTTAGTTTGGCTGGATATGAAATTCTGGGTTGAAAATTCTTTTCTTTAAGAATGTTGAATATCGGCCCCCACTCTCTTCTGGCTTGTAGAGTTTCTGCCACGAGATCAGCTATTAGTCTGATGGGCTTCCCTTTGTGGATAACCCGACCTTTCTCTCTGGCTGCCCTTAACATTTTTTCCTTCATTTCAACTTTGGTGAATCTGACAATTTTTTGTCTTGGAGTTGCTCTTCTCGAGGAGTATCTTTGTGGCGTTCTCTGTATTTCCTGAATCTGAATGTTGGCCTGCCTTGCTAGATTGGGGAAGTTCTCCTGGATAATATCTTGCAGAGTGTTTTCCAACTTGGTTCCATTCTCCCCGTCATTTTCAGGTACACCAATTAGATGTAGGTTTGGTCTTTTCACATAGTCCCAAATTTCTTGGAGGCTTTGTTCATTTCATTCTTTTTTCTCTAAACTTCCCTTCTCACTTCATTTCATTCATTTCATCTTCCATCACTGATACCCTTTCTTCCAGTTGATCGCATCAGCTCCCGAGGCTTCTCCAATCTTCGCATAGTTCTCAATACTTGGCTTTCAGCTCCATCAGCTCCTTTAAGCCCTTCTCTCCATTGGTTATTCTAGTTATCCATTTGTCTAATTTTTTTTCAAAGTTTTTAACTTCTTTGCTATTGTTTTGAATTTCCTCCCATAGCTCAGAGTAGTTTGATCATCTGAAGCTTTCTTCTCTCAACTCGTCAAAGTCATTCTCCGTCCAGCTTTGTTCCATTGCTGGTGAGGGACTGCATTCCTTTGGAGGAGGAGTGGTTCTCTGCTTTTTAGAGTTTCCAGTTTTTCTGCTCTGTTTTTTCCCTGTCTTTGTGGTTTTATCTACTTTTGGTCTTTGATGATGGTGATGTACAGATGGGTTTTTGGTGTGGATGTCCTTTCTGTTTGTTAGTTTTCTTTCTACCAGACAGGACCCTCAGCTGCAGGTCTATTGGAGTTTGCTAGAGGTCCACTCCAGACCCTGTCTGGCTGGGTGTCAGTAGTGGTGGCTGCAGAACAGCGGATTTTCATGAGACCACAAATTCAGCTGTCTGATAGTTCCTCTGGAAGTTTTGTCTCAGAGGAGTACCCGGCCGAGTGAGGTGTCAGTCTGTCCCTACTGGGGGGTGCCTCCCAGTTAGGCTGCTCGGGGGTCAGTGACCCACTTTAGGAGGCAGTCTGTCCGTTCTCAGATCTCCAGCTGCGCACTGGGTGAACCACTACTCTCTTCAAAGCTGTCAGTCAGACAGGGACATTTAAGTCTGCAGAAGTTCCTGCTGAATTTTTGTTTGTCTGTGCCCTGCCCCCAGAGGTGGAGCCTACAGAGGCAGGCAGGCCTCCTTGAGCTGTGGTGGGCTCCACCCAGTTCGAGCTTCCTGGCTGCTTTGTTTACCTAAGCAAGCCTGGGCAATGGCGGGTGCCCCTCCCCCAGCCTTGCTGCTGCCTTGCAGTTTGATCTCAGACTGCTGTGCTAGCAATCTGCGAGCCTCCGTGGGCATAGGACCCTCCGAGCCAGGTGCGGGACACAATCTCCAAGTGTGCCGTTTTCCAGGCCCGTTGGAAAAGCGCAGTATTAGGGTGGGACTGACCCGATTTTCCAGGTGCCGTCTGTTACCCCTTTCTTCGACTAGGAAAGGGAACTCCCTGACCCCTTGCGCTTCCCGAGTGAGGCAATGCCTCGCCCTGCTTCGGCTCGCACACAGTGCGCTGCACCGACTGTCCTGCACCCACTGTTTGGCACTCCCTAGTGAGATGAACCCGGTACCTCAAACGGAAATGCAGAAATCACCCGTCTTCTGTGTTGCTCAGGCTGGGAGCTGTAGACAGGAGCTGTTCCTATTCGGCCATCTTGGCTCCACCCCATCCATTCCATTATTTTTAATTTTGTTCACTTCATTTCCCTTTGCTTACTGTTCTGAATCCTGATATCTGTCTCTCAATATTTATTATTTTTTTAATTTTGTTTTCTTCAAAATCTGTTCTCCTTTACGTTGTATGGGCTTCATTTCTGCAATGGTTTGTTCCTTTCATCATTTTTCAAGATAGATTCTCTGCACCTTTCTGTATATTACTCATCTTTGAATGGGGCAGGTCATCCAGGCCAGCTTCTGGTAGCAGACTGGAGTTTACAGGGATTTTCATCATGGTTGGTCATAGGGTGAGGTACATGAATTCTCATAGCCACTTGTCATTATTTCCCTCCAGCAATGAACATAAACCCCACAAGCCTTTCCACAATGCAGACTTTTCTTCCCCTCATTTCACCAAATCCCATCTTCCTGCAAATATGAGTTATAGTATTATCAAAAACAGCTTGATTCTCTTGGGTCTTATTAAGAGAATTTCTAGGCAAGACCACAGCAGCATTTATTCAAAGACTAGTTCTCTCTCACTACTGAAGAAAACTACTCTGAACACTTTACCAAAACCCCATATATTTTGAAGTTTCCAGTCTGGCTGGCAGGAACAGGCACCAATTGGGCACTACGTGGCCCTGGTGCCCTCCCTTCTCATCTTTTCCAGGTATTCTGTCTCTGACCTTGAGTAGTTTCCTCACTTGCACTTGCTGATCAATACTGTGCTGAATTCTTGAGGGTCATCCTCTGCAGATCTCAGGTTTCTCTTTATGGTCAGCTATCCTCTCAATCTGCCCTGCAAACTCTAGCCACCAACACTTCCTCATATTCCCAACCCCATCTCAACTCAGGGGGCTCACTGGGCTCTGGGTTCTTCCTCCCTGCTCCATAGCCTGAAATTCTCTCAAGGCAATAATCTTAGGAAAATGTAGCTCTTACTTGTTTTCCATCTTTCATGGATCACTGTTGTCAGATGTCCAGGTTTTGGAAATGGTTGTTTTATAACTTTTGGTTCTTTTTTTTTTTTGGAGGGGGAAGTTGTTTCAGGTGGGAGGATAAATCTGGTCCTTGTTACCTACCTTAACCACAAGGAAAAGTCTAGGTTATGGTGTAATTATTTGTTTAATGCCAACTTTATTTCTATTAAAGATTTGTTTCAAAGGGTATCCAGGAAAGCTCCCTCCATATCTGTGGTTCCAAACAAAGAATTGTAGATTTTGTTACTCAGAATATGTCACTTAGGCTGGAGACCTGGGTGGTGGTTGAGATCCTCCTTCAGCATGGTCCTGCAAGGCTACTAAACGTTTACTGCATTGGTAGCCCTTCATCTTTTGTCACGTCTCATCAGATGTCTCCTAAGTGTGTTTGTCCTAGGAGCAAATGTCTCCTATATTTGCTTTTCATTAACTGTCATGAATGCTTTGTGGGAGGAGCTATCATATTGACTCTGCCTTCTCTCCACCTAATGCTGAGCTTCTCATAAGTCAATATGCATAGAAGCCCCTGCTCATGGCATGTAGCCTGCACAGTGTGACTCTTAAAGGGCATTTGCTGATGATAAAGAGGAATGCAAGGAAATTAATAACATCTGAGGAAGCACAAGAGCATCATAAGGACTCAGCAGAGCAAATGGGTAGCTGAACTGATATACCACTTCTTTGTTCCAACTTGAATAAAAGTCTAAATGTGTAAAATTAAATATTTTTAGTTAAAATGTGCATTTTAGAAAGGTTTTAATAGCCATCTAGATAATAATGAAAAGACACAGGGTCACTAGGCAAAGGAAGGAAGACAATATGTAGAAAAATAAAGCATATGGGAATACAGGCATGGCACACGATATGTGTTTATATTTCTCAAAAGCTTAGTAAGAGACGCAGCTTTCCTCCTTGCTAACAGACACCCCTTGTATTCTATTAAGCATTCACTAATTGAAATAAAAATGAAACAAAACTTAGAAAAATGTGATAGTGTCAACTGTACTCAAAGAAAAAAATACTTAGTCACTCTAGTTACACATGCAGAGTAAAGCAAGTGCTTGCTATTTACTGGTATATGCCAAAAACAACTTAATAAATATTTGTGAGAAATTACTTGTTAAATTTAATTAACAAAAGCAATAAAATAATTTTTAATCAAAAAGTATGTACACCCATAAGTAAAATGACCCCTTGTGTTCCAATATAGTGGCTTCTTTTAGAGCTGAAGGATAACATATCTGAATCCCTAATTATATACAAATCATGAGGGAGCAAAGGGGTTAAATACCACATTGTCTCTTTCCAATGGAAAATTAGGAAAGAAAATTGCCAAAGGAAAAAAAAAAGAAGATTGAAATAGGCCTTTTGTTTTGGTTTGGTTTTTTTTTAGATACTCTCTTCTTATCTTTAAGGAACATGATCTTTTTTTTTAATGCTGGTAAAGTAAAAATCCAAAGTTCTTGGAACTGCCAAGGGTAATCTATAACCTTGAGGTCCTGAGAATTACTTCTGTGCTCTTACTGCCATGCCAGTCTCCAATGGGCTAACTCATTACAATTCTTAACGAATGAATTAATTGATATTTTCTTTGGAAATTACAACCAATTTGCAAAAATTAGTACTGATGACTTTTTCAACAGACATAAATAGTTGTGTAATTCTTACTAATAATTCCAACCACTAATCAGCTGTAATTGGAAAACAACAACTTGTGGCATGGGGTGAGGGATTAGTGCTCTGAAGTTCCCCCTATATGTCTGGAGGAAAAGGTTAAATGAAATGGCCTTACTTTGCCATCCCAGGAAATCAATTCTTCCAGCATCCCTAGTATGGCAATAGCAAACCTTATAAAAAATAGTTTTCCTTATTTCTCATTCAGTTATAAAAATTCTGTCCCTAATTGGTGTATGCCAAATCTTCCTCATTGTTAACACAGAAAGCTCATCGAATGGAATTATTCTAGTCTTCTATGCAAGTTTTATAACTAGGTTATTCACTGAATTTTTTAAGTTTCTGAAATCCTGGGTAAGTTTCCTTGAGTCTTATTCCTTCTTGATGGAGTCTGCAGCAGCAGAGGCAAGAGTAGGCAAGAAGGGGAGCAAGAAACGGACAGTCCCTAAAGCAGACTTGTTTTCAGAGAGATGATTTACTAAATGACCTTCTTGGCACAGGCACCCAACTATTTTCAGTCTGAACAAGGAAATAAGGTCAGACACTACCAACAAAGTACAACCACGGTCATTCCTCTGATAACAACAAATTATCCCTGGAAAGGAACACCTATGAGCCTGAAAAATTCATGATGATTTGAATCTTCTGCCTTATTAGCCACAGTGGTTGATACAAGAGAGAAAAAAGAAAAAAAAAACATAGCCCATAAGTAACAATGTCAAATTAGGGGCATTTTCTGAAACTCTCTATTGAATGGCTGAATCCATTGAAATATCCAAATGACCAGTTAAATACATGGAATCAGGACCACTAGAAAGTTTTTATGTGATTATGCCATCACATTTAAGTATAAGTGACTTACAAAGCATGCATTTAAGTCACACTCACTGTCAAATAAGACATATAGGTATATGCAATCTGAGGAGGCTTCAAAAAGTTCATGAAAAAAGTGAAATTAAAAGATAATTTAAAGGATTAAATACAAACTTTATTTCTCAACATAAGCTCCATTCAGGTAAAATGGCTGACGATACCAGCCATTTAAGCTATCCCTGAAGAACTGAGGGTCTTGAGAATTTGACTAGTCAAAGCAGTCTTTTTTACATTACTAACTGAAGAAAAATGGGTGCCCTTAACAGATTCTTTAAGATTAGTAAACAAAAAGAATTTGGAAGAAGCCAAATCAGGACTATAGGGTGAATGCCTAATAATTTATCATCAAAACTATCACAGAATTGCCCTTATTTGATAAGAAGAATGAGCAGGAGTGTGGTCTTTGTGGAGAAGAACTCCCTGGTGAAGCTCTGTCTGATTGCTCTGACTGGTCCACTTTTGTGTTGACCGTACCATTTCCTACCTCTTGGTAGCCATTGCTTTGATTGTGCTTTGCCTTCAGGGTCGTATTGGTAATGCCATGTTTCGTCTTCTTTTAAATTCTTTAAGAAATGCCTCAGGATCTTGAACCTACTTGTTTACAATGTCCTTTGAAAGCTCTGCTCTTGTCTGAAGCTGATCTGGGCACAATAGTTTTGGCACCCATCAAATGAAAAGTTTATTAAACTTTAATTTTTCAGTCAGAATTGTGTAAGCTTAACTAATTGAGATGTCTATGGTGCTAGCTATTGTTTGTGTTGTTAATCATTTGTCCTCTTGGCACCCATCAAATGGAAAGTTTGTTAAACTATCCTTTTTCAGTAAGAATTGTGTAGACTTAACTAATTAAGATATCTATGTTGTTGGCTATTGTTTGTGTTGTTAATCATTGGTCCTTTTTAATAGGGTATAAACAAGATTAATTTTTCCTTGCAAATTGACATGGATGATCTACTGCTGTGGGCTTCATCTTCAACAGCATCTCATCCCTTCTTAAAATGAGTTACACATTGGCAAATTGCTGATTTTTTTGAGGCATTGTCCCTATAAACTTTTCATAAAGCATCAATGATTCACCATTCTCCCACTCAAGCTTTACCATAAATCTGATGTTTGATCTTGTTTTAATTTAGCAGAATAATGTTGCCCTGATAGGAGCTTTTTAAAACTGATGTCTTATCTTTCTTAGTCCCTTAAACTAGATCCTGTTCAGGAATATTATAACAAGTTAATATGAGTTGATTTCTGTGCAAAAACATTTTGAAATCCATGCATAATTTTTTCCTAGTATGCATTTTCCATGAACTTTTGGAAGTTCCTTCATATTGATGTAAATTTCAAATAAATGTGAATCAAGATCAATAGAGTGACCATATACATGATTTCTTCAGAGACTAAAAATTTGCATTCCTTCTAACCTTCCCATCAATGTATCAGCCCCTCTCCTCTATCAAAATAAAAAAAAATACAAACATGTACTTGAACACTTCTAGTGAAATGTACAATAATATGTCATAAATGTGTTCATTCCCTTAGATCCAAATCATCCTTACTCCTCTCCAAAATCTTTACCTTAGTGATTCCCTGGCAACACTAACAGATGGTCAATGAGGAGAATAATAAGAGTCTTTATAGCTACTAAAATCCTTAACAACTTAGATAAGAGTTGGCACAAAACAGACCTCTTCCATCCTTCTGTGTGTGGACATTCAAGAACTAAGGAGGGAAGCAGAATTTTCTGTGAGAAAAAAATATTTATAAGATCTAATGATGAATATTTAGAGAATATTTTATTAGCTTTTCTTTTCTACATGGAATGGCACTGGATACAGTTGGATTTGGGGGCCCAGGTACAAAGCTGAATACAGACTAAGAAAGATGGGACATGGTACCTTTTGCTTGGTATCTAAAGAATTAAAAGTTATCAAACGGCAGTAAGGAAAATCAGAGAAAATGAAACAAGGAACAGTCTACTTACCTTACTGTTCCAGGCAGTAGACTTCATAGAGCACTAAAGGGAATTATAAGGTTACCTTCTAGGTTTCCAGCACACCTCACCTTGGCAAGAGGAAAAAGCTCTATGCAGGAAAAGAGAATATGCATTTTCTTCAGGCAATCACATCCTGTCACCTCCGAGGAAACTCAGCCTAATGGTGGATGGATGAATGCAATGTACCAAAACCTAAAAAGGAAAACGATTTTTCATTACTGAACCATTGTAATTACTAGTTTCATACTGAGTGTTAGCCTACTTCCCTGTAATGCACCCCTACTGGTTATTGAAGAAAATACGCATCTATATCTATGTAGATACAGATATAGGTAATATATGTATATATTCTGTAATTTGTGTAAATATGCACACATACATATATATGCTAAGTTATATGCCATGTGATGAAAGGAAGGATCCAAGACAAAGAAAAATGTGTGAGTTTATTTGAATTCTTGAGCCCAGAAATCAATCTGTGTAGATAAAAATATACATGTGAAATACACCAAATAATGCAGCCCAATAAAATTCCCAGGTAATATGATGGATAGTAAGTGAAACAAAAGTTAATATTAGAGCATGAAATTTTCAGATATTTTGGAAAGGTCTCTTGAGGATATTTAAAGGCTGGAGAGGGTTTGATTCAATGGATGTGATGGAAAAATGGCAAAAGGGCAGAGGATTAGCATGAGAAAAGGTATAGAGAAAGGTATGTGAACATTTCCTTGTAGATTAATAAATAGCATATCAGTGGTTGCCTGAGAGTCAGACCTAAGTTACCTTGTACAAACCCATCCAATGAGAGGGCTGCCTGGCTGTCTGGACCTTACCTTTTCTGAACTCCCACTGCTCCCTTCATGAGTGACTATACATTAGAGGGAAGTGGGGACTACACAAGGCCAACATTTTGCTAAGGAATTTACTTCCCTAGGCTCGGTGCTATCCCCTCAAAGGTACACTTTGCATACTTCCACTTAAGCATCAGGCAATCAAAAGGGCTCTAATTGTTCCACATCGTGTCAATGTTGAAGTTAGTTTTTGACGACTATTATCTATAATAATGTCAATATTTAACACATTTGCACTAAGGCAAATTTTTTTTTGGTTGCATTTTAGGAAATTCCAGGTCTCTGGCTGTGCCATCTGTTCAAAACAAGGTGTAATTTCATTGCTTTGGGGTATTTGGGCCTCCCTCTGGTTATCTCTTGAATTAGAGCCCATCTGGATATCAACTCACGGCTGTGCTTTCTGTAGATCCAAGAATAACTTTTAGGAAAAAGAGTAAATACTGTAATGGTTAATACTGAGTTTCAACTTGATTGGATTGAAAGATACAGATATTGATCTTGGGTGTGTCTGTGAGGGTGTTGCCAAAGGAGACTAACATTTGAGTCAGTGGGCTGGGAAAGGCAGACCCACCTTTAATCTGGGTGGGCACAAACTATTCAACTGTGGGTGCCGCTAGAATATAAGCAGGCAGAAAAATGTGAAAAGAGAGACTGGCCTAGTCTCCCGGCCTACATCTTTCTTTTGTGCTGGATGTTTCTTGCCCTCAAACATCGGACACCAAGATCTTCAGTTTTGAAACTCAGACTGGCTCTCCTTGCTCCTCAGCTTGCAGACGGCCTATTGTGGGACCTTGTGATCATGTCAGTTAATACTACGTAATGAACTCCCATATATATATATATATATATATATATATATCCTATTAGTTCTGCCCCTCTAGAGAACTCTGACTAATACAAATACCAAAGTGTTGGGTCAAATTATTTGTCATCTGGTATGTTGTCCACAAACCAGTCTTGCCTATTCTGCTATAGATATTCTAAAGCTAAAATGTGAGCTTTTGTGTTCTTCCTTTGTGTTAGCAGTTGATGAAAGACAAAACTAAGGAACAAAAGCAAGTAACTTTGTTAAATTCAACTCATTGAATTTGTCATTTTCATTAATATAAAAACAGATATTTTGACTCAGAACTTTTAAGAAATACAATAACCACTATCTTAATAAAAGAAAGAAAATTATCTCAGTCAAAAGCAAAAGAACTTGGTGACTTTTTAGCCTATAATTGATGAGTATTACTAATGATGGCTGGAAGCAGGCAAGTGGGAGTTATTCTAAAGGTGTGAATCGGGGGAAAAAACTCAAATGGCTCAGGAAGATGAAAACACAAAATCTTGACTGATCAGGATTGGCTGATGGTTTTAAAAAAACTGATAACAAAATCATTCTTGTAAAGTTTGAACCCTTCCAAGATCTTTTTGCCAATATGCAGCTCAGAGATAAAGCTGCTCAATCCTCTGGACACTAGGAAGGACCCCAGAAAGCAGAGTGTTAAATTCATCAGGGAGATTTTTCTTTAAGGCTTTGGTTTGGGTTAAAAGCCATGTATTCCTGGGATATATCACTGTAAACTGATATTGACTATGTTTACTTTGAAGTGACTAAAGAATGTAACAGCAGGTTTTATTAAAGAGAAACAGAATTAGGAAGGTGAAAGTCTTTGGTTCTGGAAACCTGAAACAGACGGAGAAGGAATCAGATTAGAAGAAATACAGACTAAGAAAGATGGGACATTAAAAACAATGATAGAGCATGGCTTATTACTGCATCCCAATAACTGATGTGGGAGGGCTCGGTGACAACAGGATGCCTGAAAGTTTAAAAGAAATTTTAGGGATTTCACGTGTATCTGGGCTACACTGTCTACCCCAGATGTGGCCACCACAGCTGACAAATCTTTCCTTTTATTTGCCTTCTTCCAGCCCTTAAGAACTGGTGAAAATCCATGTTAAAGATTTAAGACACTGATATTTCTCCTGTGGTATAAAATGACAGGATTGCCTCCCAAGAAATGCAGAATGAGGGTTGGACATATTTTTTATTTACTAAAGCAGCATTTGCCTAATGTCCTGTATTTTTTCTGAAAAACATATTGAGAAAACCTGACCATCAATGTATCAAAACTCCTTAACATTTCTTTTAAGTATTATGCAGCACAGATAGGTACCCTCCTCCCCAGACCATGTCACTATTTTATTTTCCATCACACTAAAACTTGGGGACAGGGAGACAGTCAGAGAGAGAAACACAGAGGGGGAAATATAACCATATGAGATAAAGAATAGATGTAGGGATATGAGAGAGACTGACAAAAATGTATAATGGCTGCTCTAGAAGTCAAGAAGGAAGGTCCTTGTACTAATACCAAGAGATCCATTAAAACCATGTCTCGTATGATCTTCTCTAGCTTTGCCAGTAACCACGAAGAAAGGCAAGAGGAAAGGCCTAGAATCACCTGCCATCTTCACCTTCATCTAGGCATCTTCTCTGTCTGGCACTGCAGACACTCCACAGTATGGCCTGACCTGTCTCTGCAGCCTATACCTCCTCTTGCGTTTGACAAGATCCAGGCTGCTCTCCATTGCTCATGTCATCTCTTCTTATGAAACACCCTTCCCTCTCATCTCTACTTTCCTCCATTCCATCTATTCTTTACCATGAACCACAGAAGGGTCCTCCTTGGTGAAACTCTCACTGCCCCTTCCAATGAAGCAGGATGTCTACTTTATCTGAATAACCAGAGATGTTTGTTCAGACTATGCTTCTAAAACTTAAAATATTCTGCCTTATTTGATCCAAAAATGTTTATGGAACACACTATGTGCCAAACTGTCTTTTAGGTGCTATTCCTTGCCTTCATGAAATTTAAGATTATTTGTATCCAATGTCCCTAAAAGTTATTTAAAAGAGGGCTAATTTCATTCATCTTTAGGTCTTCTGCCTACCCACTGAAGATAGAAGGGGTTAGAAAGTCTCTGTCAAATCCAGTGGAATATAATTCCAATAGCAAATGTTTCTTCTTTCCTTGAAGGACTGTGTTCTGTAAGATTAGTCCTTGGTCCTATTACTATTACTGGTTCCCTGCCTCTAGCAAAGAGAGTTTCTTTCTTTCTTAGAAAAGCAAATGCAGGCCGGTCGCGGTGGCTCACGCTTATAATCCCAGCACTTTGGGAGGCCGAGGCGGGCGGATCATGAGGTCAGGAGATCGAGACCACGGTGAAACCCTGTCTCTACTAAAAATACAAAAAATTAGCCGGGCGTGGTGGCAGGTGCCTGTAGTCCCAGCTACTCGGAGAGGCTGAGGCAGGAGAATGGTGTGAACCCGGGAGGCGGAGCTTGCAGTGAGCCGAGATTTCGCCACTGCACTCCAGCCTGGGCGACAGAGCGAGACTCCGTCTCAAAAAAAAGAAAAGCAAATGCATACAATATATGCTGAGGATGTTGAGAAGGCTCTTCTGGCTGGAGCACTTTGGTAAAGGTCCAGGAATTTCCAAGGTTTTTTGAAACTCCTAACATAGCATGTTCTGTCTTGTTTTTCATATATTCTCTAAGGCATCTGCAAATGCCCAATGAACTCAAAAAAATTTACAAGAAAAAAAACAAACAACCCCATCAAAAAGTGGGCAAAGGACATGAACAGACACTTCTCAAAAGAAGACATTTATGCAGCCAAAAAACACATGAAAAAATGCTCATCATCACTGGCCATCAGAGAAATGCAAATCAAAACCACAATGAGATACCATCTCACACCAGTTAGAATGGCAATCATTAAAAAGTCAGGAAACAACAGGTGCTGGAGAGGATGTGGAGAAATAGGAACACTTTTACACTGTTGGTGGGACTGTAAACTAGTTCAACCATTGTGAAAGTCAGTGTGGCGATTCCTCAGGGATCTAGAACTAGGAATACCATTTGACCCAGCCATCCCATTACTGGGTATATACCCAAAGGACTATAAATCATGCTGCTATAAAGACACATGCACATGTATGTTTATTGCGGCACTATTCACAATAGCAAAGATTTGGAACCAACCCAAATGTCCAACAACGATAGACTGGATTAAGAAAATGTGACACATATACAGCATGGAATACTATGCAGCCATAAAAAATGATGAGTTCATGTCCTTTGTAGGGACATGGATGAAACTGGAAATCATCATTCTCAATAAACTATCACAAGGACAAAAAACCAAACACCACATGTTCTCACTCATAGGTGGGAATTGAACAATGAGAACACATGGACACAGGAAGGGGAACATCACACTCTGGGGACTGTTGTGGGGTAGGGGGAGGGGGGAGGGACAGCATTAGGAGATATACCTAATGCTAAATGACGAGTTAATGGGTGCAGCACACCAACATGGCACATGGATACATATTTAACTAACCTGCACATTGTGCACATGTACCCTAAAACTTTAAAGTATAATAATAATAAAAGAAAAGAAAAAGAAAAAGAAAAATGTACTAAAGAGAAATTGTTCTTAGTGGGGAAAGCTACCAGGTTGACTGCTCTCAGGAGTTTCTCTGGAGTATCTTCCAGACTGAAGAATTCCAGTCTACCCTGGCTAATAAAAATGCAGTGCGAGCCATGAGCTGATGGGATCTCAGGGAAAACTCTTAATATGTTCACGTTTGACACCTTTGTTTTGGGGATTGTGCCATAAAACCTCAATGAGTATTTATGTAATACATGAATGAATCAAAGGATAACAAAGTGCAAGCTTGGCAAACAGTGGCAAGATTATGCTGGAACACAATTGTCAACCACAACACAGCCAGTTTGGCCTGCTCCTGGCTTCTCCACAATGTTGATATTTGCTCATATTGCTCAATGCACCACCATCTTCACAGTGTGTCTGTCTCCTCTCTAGAAGTTTGCCATGAATGAGGGAACTTCATCTTTTTTTGTTTTTAGTTAGCCCTACAGTTCTTTTAATGTATGTATGTATGTATGTATTTATGTTGAAATGGAGTCTTGCTCTGTCTACTACAAGCACTACAAGCTGGAGTGCAGTGGCGTAATCTTGGCTCACCACAACTTACACCTCCCAGGTTCAAGCAATTCTCATGCTTCAGCCTCCCAAGTAGCTGGGATTACAGGCATGTGCCACAACAAATGGCTTTTTTTTTTTTTTTTTTTTTTGAGACAGAGTCTCGCTCTGTCGCCCAGGCTGGAGTACAGTGGCGCAATCTCGGCTCACTGCAAGCTCCACCTCCCGGGTTCACACCATTCTTCTGCCTCAGCCTCTCCGAGTAGCTGGGACTACAGGCGCCCACCACCACGCCCGGCTAATTTTTTTGTATTTTTAGTAGAGACGGGGTTTCACCATGGTCTCGATCTCCTGACCTCGTGATCCGCCCGCCTCGGCCTCCCAAAGTGCTGGGATTACAAGTGTGAGCCACTGTGCCCGGCCTTTTTTTTTTGTATTTTTAGTAAAGATGGGGTTTCACTATTTTAGCCAGGCTGGTCTCGAACTGCTGACCTCAAGTGATCTGCCCACCACAGCCTCCCAAAGTATTGGGATTACAGGCGTGAGCCACCACGCCCAGCATAGCTCCATAGCAGAGCTGAGCACATAGAAGTGGGCTGAAACGAACAAGAGGAAACAGATCTTGTAGGGATATATGTGGCCCAGCCGCACTACAAAGTCTCTCAGACCTTTAATATCCTAAAATGCATCAGCTGTGTCTTTCTCAATATGTATAGTCCTAGGTATCAACTGCTCTTTCTTCAAGATGACTTTTTTTAAAAAATAATATTTTTCCCAGACTGCAAAAACAGTATCTATGAGAGGGAGGGAGAGAGAAAAGACAGAGGACACGCACATATAATGAAAATTAACAATTATATGTCATGGTCCCATGGTAACAATGTTAACCTCTTCCTTCTATCTGTTCTTATGAATATACGTATAATATAAATACACACAAAAACATAGAAATATAAATATCACATCGTTAGCATGGTACAATTTAAGCAAGCCATGTGTTGTCATTTTCTTATCCTCTCCAAACCCTGATTGTCCTGTTTAACAATCAACCCTGATTGAGACCTGTCCCTAAAACCCTGAATCTGAACCTTTGAAATTTACCTTGTAGAAACTTATGATTCCTAGCATTTAACTTGGTCTGTTAGTTAGAAAGCTCTTTGGGAACTTCAAGAAGTTCAAAAATTGGACTATTTCCCATAGATGCCTTTGGCACATAAGTTCTGATGAATTTTTAGAACAATGAACGAATATTTTGGTAATCTTATTCTCTATAGCTCAAGATATGGGATCTTGATGATGGAGTAGGAACATGGATGGCAACCAGAAGTCAAGCAGAAGCATCTCACCACGCAAGCTGATCTGTTATCTCACTGCTTCACTGCTTCAAAGTGATGGTGGTCATGGCTGCCAAATGTGTGGTGATGGTGATGGTGATGGCCACATGCATGCTGAGACCTTCTTGGGGAAATGTCAGTCCAGCAGGAATAAAACACAAAGCGTGCTTCCTTGCTTTGTTTTAAAAACTATTTTGTCTTGCATAAAGACTTTACTTAGAGGAAATTTTCCAAGTTCACCTAATCAAAGTGTGGCAGGTTACCTTGGCTATTGTCAGCATTAGCTCTAATAACATGAACTACTTTCTGAAAATAAAGAAGGTAATGTCTTCCCAGCTCTAGCTGTTAGCACAACTAGAGAATTTATGGGAAAATCAGCTTCCCAGGAGGATAGTTGAGAGACCCATTGATGGTCCCTCAGGGAGAGAAAGAGAAGCCTAACTTACCTCACTGGATTTGTCCAAAAACAGAGTATTTAGAATTCAGGAAATCTTCAGAGGTTAGAATTAATTAAACATGACATTAATAACTAGTGAAGTAAATGATGTATCTGTTGATACTAATAATAGGTCAAAATTCATTAACAAGGACTATTTATCAGCAAGAATGTTACTGTGGGGTGTGGGTATGACAGGTCAGTTGTAACTAAACAGAGTCAGAGATGGCTGCCAGCCATAGCAAAACTGAAATTTTTCTGAAAGATGCCAATACGGAGTTAGAATAGCTAATAGACCGGGTTATCCAGAATATACATGATCTCTACCACCCATAAAAGAAATGCAAGATAAAAGTGGGCAATACTGGGTTATACACTCATAATTTATCAAGAAGCTTATAAAAACAATAATGCAAAAATAGTGCCCATTTTGCTTTGTGGTTTTTTCTTTTATAATTATCCCTTAAATTTTTCATTTGTTGATTTTTAAAATGAAATAAGTGTTACTAAAACCCTTATACTATGTTCCTTAACATGCCTAGCACATAAGACATTCAATAATTTTTAATGTTTTCTAATTGTCAGTTTCTGTTGAGGTCAACCAAAGTCCGGTTTCATATTAAATTTTTTATGAATATTTTATTCTTATGTTATAAACTCTGGTGTATTGTAGCATTCAGGGTTTTCTCCCACTGAATCATGTGATGTTTAAAATCAAAATGATTTAAAGGGCAAGTAGGAAGTCTTAAACTAATTTAATTAGGGCCTTGTATTTACTTAAGCAAACCTCTTTAACTGCTTGAGACTCCAATAGTTTAGTGGATCTGTGTTGATTCTGCCTGTTCTGTGTATATTACATGTATATTGTCATTAAGAGAGACACTATATGTGAAAGCCTGAAAAAGGTCAAAACACTATGAACACTGAAAATTATACCATCATCATCATCAAGGAAGGTAAGCACTGCAATGCAAAACTAGCTTTAAATATATATATATATATATATCACTCTCACACGTGTTACTTCTGCACTAGAAACCTAGCAGACACCTAAACCTACCTTACCCTAAAGACACATGACCATACATCACTGACACTATCGCCAATACCACCCACACCAAGACCAAGCTATTGGTGCTTGTTACTAGTGTTTTTCACAAGAGCAGCATTAATATTTGTAGTTTTTATCCTCTCTCCAAAATGAGCAACGGCATCGTGCTAACTGGATATGACACCCTGTCTCACGTTTTTCAGAAACTATATTTTCTTGGGAGACTTTTTTTTGTTTTTTGGGGTTTTTTTGTTTGTTTTGAGACGGGGTCTCACTCTTTCACCCAGGCTGGAGTGCAGTGGCGCAATCTCGGCTCACTGCAGGCTCCACCCCCCAGGGTTCACGCCATTCTCCTGCCTCAGCCTCCCGCGTAGCTGGGACTACAGGCGCCCACCACCTCACCCGGCTAATTTTTTGTATTTTTAGTAGAGACGGGGTTTCACCGTGTTAGCCAGGATTGGTCTCGATCTCCTGACCTCGTGATCCGCCCGCCTTGGCCTCCCAAAGTGCTGGGATTACAGGCATGAGCCACAGCACCCGTCCCTGGGAGACTGTTAATTGGTGGCCTGCAGGTGACCATCAATAGAGCTACAAGTCAGTAACTGGAGGACTCTGTGCTATAGTGCAGCATCCACTGAAGTGAGGGCACAAAGGCATGGCACCCTTCATGGTGAAAGGAAGGTGAAGGTGGAGGATAAATGAATAACCAAAGGGTCAACGTCTTGATTGAGTGCCTGTCCTGTGCCTAATGTGGAGGCTCAAATTGCAATAAAAGACACAGTCCTCTTCTTCAAGACTTATCCAATCTAGTTGAGATGATGAGTATAAAACATATTTTAAAAACACAAAATGTAAGATTCTGTCCTCATGAGTGGACTTGAATGGCAGAAAACACATGCTGAAGGAGTTCAGAAAAAGTAACCTGAAGATTTCAATGATGGGGAAAATTCACAGAGGAATTGAATTTGTGCTGCGCCTTACAAGCACAGGTGGAATACCTGGATGTATGGAGGATAGAATGGGAAGTGAGGATGCTGGCCCATACCAAGCAGACAGACTGTGTGGGGAATAGTAAGATAAAGAAAGGTCTTGACATCTTGTCAAAGTTTAGATTCAATGCAGCTGGAAGTGAAGACCCAGTAGAGATTTTGAGTTGGGAATAGCCTGACAATATCAAACAGCTGAAAATACAAAACAGCAATCAGTTTGGGGCTTTTCCCATGGGTATAGAGAACTGAGGGATTAATTCAGGTATGACAGACTGCATATTTCCTATGGCTTCCAAAGAATACCCAGCATTTCTAATGCACAGCCCTCCACAATCAATGCAAGTTTATGGGTGTCCAAGCCCCATCATAAGACAGGGTTTATTCAAGAGCAAGTTGTTGAAGAAAAAGCTGTGAGTATTTAAAATAATTGATAGGAATGATTGTTAATTCCCAATTTAGACACTCCTAAACCAGTGAATATTTACAAAAATACCCCTGTTCAGAATTTAAGACAATTAATCCAGAGATACCAATCTTTTCCCTTGTGAAAGGAACAGTGGTTAAAAGCACAGACTTCAGAGTCAGAACATCTAGGTTTGAATCCCAGCTCTGCAATTTACTTGCTGTGTGACCTTGGATAAACTTATTAACCTCTCTGGGCCTTGGTTCACCACTTATAAAATGAGCAACCAACTTACGGGTATAACTTATGGCTATGTTATAAGAATTAAAGGAATTGGGGGCCGGGTTCAGTGGCTCACCCCTGTAATCCCAGCACTTTGGGAGGCCAAGGCAGGCGAATCACGAGGTCAGGAGATCAAGACCATCCTGGCTAACATGGTGAAACCCCGTCTCTACTAAAAATACAAAAAAATTAGCCGGGCATAGTGGCAGGCGCCTGTAGTCTCAGCTACTCGGGAGGCTGAGGCAGGAGAATGGCGTGAACCCGGGAGGCAGAGCTTGCAATGAGCCGAGATCGCACCACTGCACTCCAGGCTGGGCGACAGAGTGAGACTCCATCTCAAAAAAAAAAAAGGAATTAAAGGAATTCATATTTGTAAATCACTTAAAACAGTAAGAGTTAAGGACAGTAAGAGAAAGCAGAATTTCCCTAAATATTAAGGTGTGTCATAGAGTTTTGTTTAATCCACTAAGAGATGTAAACATTTTAAGAATTCCAGAGAATTAATTATAGTAGTGTATCTCAACATGGATGGATTGGGGGAATTATGCAGATTTATATTTTCTATTGTCACAACTGTGGAGTAGAGGTGAGGTGTGGAGGAAGGGGAAGCTACTGTCATCTAGTGGGCAAAGACCAGGGATGCTTCCAAGCATCCTATAATATACAGGATAGCTCCCACATAATGAAGACTTACTCTGCCCAAAGTGTCAGTAGCATTAAGTTTCAGAAACCCTGGATTATATGGACTTGTTGCTGTTCATTATGAACAAGAGAGTCTCATGAAGAACATCATGGCAGAGTGGGAACAAAAAGAAAATCCTGAATCTATCTTCTAATGCACCTCTTGTATTCTTTGTATTCCTCTGCTAACCCATTTTTCAACTCTGGTCACTGATTAGGGTTTTCTACTGTAGGCTTTAAATCAGGATATAAGGAGTGAACATTGAGAAAGCATTTTCTCAATTCAGTCCAGCACGATGTGCTAGCATCATCAATATGTTCATTTTTGTGCCAAATGGACTGTGTTGTAGAGAAGAACAAAATCTCTTCCCGCAGGGATCATTCTCTTTGGTTGAAGAACCAAGAGCCACACCTAGGAAATTATTAGGAAGTCTCATATAACTGTGTGTGACCAAGATTCAGAACACAACGTGAGATCACAAGTGCCCCAGCTGGTCCTGGAAAGAAGAAATTAGCATAGCTATAGATTTTGTGAAGGCTTGGAGGAGGCTACGAAACGTAAGTTAAGCTTGAGAGGTGAATAGGATTTCAATGGATGAAGGAAAGACATTCTTTTGAATAGTACTATGATTACTAAAAGTGCGGTGGTGGTAATATTAGTGTGTCCAAATGATGGTGAGGCATTCTGTCTGGAAGAACTGTTTCAGGGGCTGGAAGGTGAGTGGAGAGAAGCTTGGTGAGAATAGAAAATAAGTTTAAATAAAGAGGGAGCTGGTGAAAGCATTTATTTTTTCCATTATGGAAAAATTTGTTCAAGTTCTTCATGCTTGAAAACAACAAAAAGGAAAAGGTGTTTAAAAAGGCTGGGCTGTATCAGCATGAAGGTAGACTTCAGCAAGGAAAGAACACGGATGAATCCCACTTTCTGCCCTTGCTATGAGGTGAGGAAAGGGGCCTTCTGCCCTGGAGTCCAACGCATAAAGCACAAGCTGCTAAATCAGTTGTGCTTCCTGGGAAAGGTGTTGTTTAACCTAGCAACAGTTTTAAGTTTGTACACATTTGCATGCCGAGATGTGCTACCACACAGTGCCATTTACAAACACCACCACGAGCCCAGCCTTTAGCTTGGGGTGGGTATTCATGTTTACTTAGCTATGTGGGTTTCTTTTTCCTTTTTTTTTGGTTGCTAAATTATACATGTAAATCAATATGTATCTTGAATTTACATACCAAATGCAAATGGTGTGACTGTCACTTTTTCTCCTGTTCCATATTTGTTCTCTGCAGAATGAATACCATATGCACCTTCACTGAATCACTCTGGGCCTTTGCCCTTCTTGCTTCTCAAAAAATTGTCATGGATGAAGTGGAAGGAAGATTTCTGCAGGGCATTCCAAACACACAAGCAGTGAGGCCTTACTGCACATAGCCTAAGAATAGGAGTTCAGAATCGGAATTGCACAGTTAATGTAAACTGAGGAAGCATGGCCAATATCAGACAATAGTGGATGATGGGAGCTGCTGTGACTGGAGAATGGATGCCTCACTTATAGATATTATGTTTATAAAGGAAACTAAATCTGTTGGGAAGTAGGGAACAGACACTAGGCCAAAGGGCCTAGGAGCTACTCATTGGCTGCCATCGTCATGTGCTGTACGTGCCAGCAGTCAAAGTGTAGGTCAAAGGTCATAATTCCTCCGAGGGATCTGGTCCTCTGTGCTCCAGTGCCCTTGTCAAGGATAAGCCCTGGCACTCCTATGAGGTGACCAGCATTGATCTGTAGTCCCAAATTCCTCATACGATGGTTCCCTCTTTTCTTGGCTGACCTGCAATCTTTTGAGGGCCTAAGACTCCAGCTGGTCTCTCTGGGCAGGGCCCAGGACGTTTTCTTTCCCCTTCTAGCCTATGCACATGGACTTGGAGACAGCACGGCTCATTTGCCTTCCTGATTAGTCAGTTCAGTGGTTATAACCCAAGCCCCAGCCAGAAACCCTCCCCAGGAAATCCTGCTCCATCATTAATTTAAAAAAAACAAAATCAAATAGACTCTAAGACATGAATTCCAGGAATATTTTGGAGCAGAAAAGCAAATTAGCTTTCCCCTGGTCCCTCTTCTAATTCCAGCTCTAAAATTCTACCCTTATTTCTGACATTGTCTTTCTTCATGTGAAATAATTCCTACTATTAACTGCATAAAATTGGCAAGATTAATTCTGAGGGTTTTAAAAAAAAAAAGCTAAATTTGAGTTTGATCCTTTTCACCAAATCTCATTGCAATTTTTTTTCTGCTAGTTCAATACAGTTTCCCATTAAGAACTATCAAATTCAATCAAGGTACTCAATTCTTATAGTTCAACTTTCCTGAAATTGAGCACTCTTCCCTCCTTCTCAAGGAACTTTGCTAACAACATGCATAGAGTTGTCACTCAACCTTAGTTACATCAAACAGATGCATTTCAGGTCTTTCATATCTAAGACAGGAGCAATAAGACCTTAATCATTTCCAAATGGAAACAAAGTTCTCCAATCATTGACAGCCATGCTGTGTCAGCATCGTAGATTCCATCCTCCCATCCAAGTGGTGGAAAGAGCTCTGCTCCTTTCCTTCTGACCTCTCCCCACTCCTCACCTATTGAAGGGCTTCTTTGAGAATCCAATCGTATTTGAAGGGCAATGGCTAATTTCAAAGACCAAAACATTTCAAACTTCTCATCAACCTTTAAGAATGAGAGTGAATGCTCAGAATACCCTAAAATAACTTAAGCTGTGCTTATTTTACTTCCTCCATACCCACATGCACATATATCACTTTTTTGTGCGTGCACTAGGAGAGAAAGCAAACCGATGTACACTGTAATGGAACCACTAATGAGCCAATGCTATCTACTGGCCTCTTTAAAATGCTGTTCCCTTCCTGTTTTGCATTTGTTGGGTTATAATTTTAAATTACCTATGCATCCCCAGCTCTCCGCCTTACCCTTCCTCTCCAGTGCTTTCCTTCCTCTTTCTTTCTGTAATCTAAGAATGACATTTTCTTAAGAACAGACAGAGATTCATACTTTTACATGCACACACACATACGTATGTGCTCACAAAGACCATACTTACAATCACCCAATTTTAGATTTTAGGTTGAAAAAGGCATGTGTGTGTGCACAAACTGTCCTTCTCTGTAGCTCCCTTCTTCCAAACAATGTTCTGAGCTTCAATTTCCTGACATTTAACATTCTTTGTTTGCTAGGGATTCTTTTTTTCTTTCTTCTTCTTTTTTTCTTTCTTCTTCTTCTTTTTTTCTTTTTTTTGAGACAGAGTCTCGCTCTGTCGCCCAGGCTGGAGTGCAGTGGCGTGATCTCAGCTCACTGCAAGCTCCACCTCCCCGGTTCACGCCATTCTCCTGCCTCAGCCTCCCAAGTAGCTAGGACTACAGGCACCCACCACCATGCCTGACTAACTTTTTGTATTTTTTCACTAGAGATGGGATTTCACCGTGTTAGCCAGGATGGTCTCGATCTCCTGACCTCATGATCCGCCTGCCTCAGCCTCCCAAAGTGCTAGGATTACAGGCATGAGCCACCACGCTCGGCTGACTGTACGTTTCTTAAGAGCAGGGACAGAATCATCCTTTCAGCACTTATCCAAAGGCTGGACATGTGAAAGTTGCTGAGTGAATTTTGACTGATAACCACTCTAAGCCACTGGGACGAAACCCTACAGTTGCACACTGTAGTCAATTCATAACAGCTTCCGTGAAGTGGCAATGCCACCTAAGTCAGCTTCTTAGCCATTGAGTACTTACTCGAAGGGAACTCTGCCCTCCAGAAGCGTAAACATCATTTGGACACTTAACATTGTGAAGTTCATTGGTATCGGGGTTGAAAGGGCTTTAGAAACTGTTGGACTCAAATGCCTTGCTTTACAGATGGGAAATAGGCTGACGAGGTGAAGTGACTTGCTCAAGGTCACACCAGGAGTTGGTGGCAGGCTTGGATCCTAGAATGCATACTGATCTCCTTTCCTCTCCTGCTCTGTCCCTTCCAAGCCCTGCCCAGCCTTCATGAAAGAGACTCTGAGGCAGAATATCAATTTCCCTGTCCGGGTGTTTGACTTGGCTGTGAAATAGAGGCTTGTTCTCCCTCAATATCATTTCTTGGCTTTGTTTCTTGTAATTTTGTGACTATTTGGATTTTTTTTGGGGGGGTGGGTGGGTAACTATTTGGATTTTTTTCTCCAAAGTTATCTCCAGACCTGTAATCTCCCGAGCTGCTTGTCCACAATCACTCTCTGCTCTCCACAGGAGGGAATCATCTGCAGAGTGGCTGCCAAAACTCAAGAATATTCTTCACAACATGCCTCCTCCAGGGCGGACCTCTAGGCCCACCGTCCCGCTCTCCTGTGGATTCTTGCTGCATCTTTCTCTGAACACTCAGGTGTCACTCAGCATTGGATTTGTGTGCTGTTAGCTTCTTCCACTCCCCTCTTCTTTCTTTTTCCTCCCTCCCTCTCCCCTTTAAGCAGACATTTGTGTTTAAAGGCACTGTACCCTATCTGGCTCCAGTCTTTTCACGGCAAATTCCTCCTCCCCAGCCCTGGACCTTACAGTGACCCCCTACAGAACTTGTTTGTCTATTTCTTCTAAGATTCAAGGCCTTTCCATGCTGCCTAAAAAGCTCCTTTCTAGGGAATCTCTATTTGATGGTTTAAAAGAGTACAATACCTGACTTTGCTGTTTTGCTTAATTACTTTGTATAACATTTGGTAAATACTATAATATTCTGATATATAATTTGGAGTACATTCCTTGTGGTATGTGTGGTCTTTTTTCTATAAAAACTATTTACGTTACCAATCTAAAGGCCCATATCACAACCCTGTATTACAATATTGTACTCAAGACAAAATCAGATCACATTTGGACTCACAATGCCTCAGGAATGTGTTTGCATACTGCTTTTATTTTCCATAAAACATACTATTGCAGCACAAGAATTCTGACAGTATCCAGCACTCTGGGCAAGGTAAAATATAAAATTTAAAAGTTAAAGAGAAACAAAAAACAAAGTGGTGTCTTATTAAAGAGGAAGAAAAAGGAGGTAAGGAGAGAGGCTATTTTTTTTTCCAAATTAGCTGTTCATTATTACAAAAAAAAAAAAATAGACAAATTATCTTTTCCAAAGTGCCCAGCCAGTCTTCACAAAGTCCCTAGCATCCTCTCCACCATGCAGAGGCCTCCAGCTGTGCCTGCCTTTCCCACCCCGGGGGCCCTCGTTAGCTGTGATGCACACATGCACACGGCAGGCCTTGCTCTGCCTTCTGCTTACCCCAAGCATTTTCTATAAATCTCTTCTCTCTTCCCCTGAAGTTGCTTTCTCAATATCTGTTTTCATTTTCCCCCAGTTTCAAAGATGTTGGTTTTCTGAACAACTGAGCCCTGCCTTTCCTCTTCCACCCTTCCTCCAGAGTGACAAGGTTATCTTCTGTCAGGCCTGCCGGGCCTCAGGGCCTTCTTGGCCTGGGTTGTCGGCTTGCTGGGGGTAAGGCGATACCCTGTGTGGCCTATTTCCAATAATACCCTGCCCATTAGTCTAACCAGTCAGCTGGGGAAGGCATAGTGTCTGTGCCAGCCTCTTGGTCCATGGACCACATGAGTGCACAGCATTGCACTGCCCTCTTTCAGGAATGAGAGATTCTATAATAATACAAAGGGAACTCCGCCCTGCAGGAGCTCAGAGTCTGGGCAGAGAAAAGGCACATGCACACGGAAAGAAATAAAGAATACAAAGTAAAGAGCCATTTAGAGTAAATTATGGCATAGGCAGTGGGTGCTTGGGCAAGGAGAGAAGGAACGGGTCCTCATGGGAGAATGGCAGGAAGGGCAAGATAGAAATGGGGGCTTTAGGAGGACTGGAGTACTCATGGCTCAGAAGGGGAGGGAGAGAGCCGATGCAATGCCCTCCACTACAGCCTTCTTCCTTGTACCACCTGGCAGTTTTAAGAAAGCAATGAATCTACAACAGCCAAGTACAGTCAGAAGGAGGTTTGGGGGTTAATGAGTTTTGTTAGCGTGTTACTTTAATTGCTGCCATTATTTCTGTACATACGCCTAGAGGCTTGCAGTGAATGCATTTTATTATTAATATTAAGCATTTTGTACAGCACTTTCTGTTTGCAAAGTGCTTTACAATCATTAATTAGTTATTCCCCCTGACACCCTGGCTAGGTGATCCAGGCCTCATTCACTCCCCTGCTCGGTTATAAATGACGGCCCCAGTGTGTTGAGGTTAAATGACTTGGCCAAGGTCACCAAGCCCATCAGGGAAAGGCTAGGATTAGAATTCCCCTGTCTCCCTTTAGGCTGGGGCTGATACTGCTGGATCCAGCAGCTTCCCTGGACAGTGCTCATAAATGTTACAATAAATAAATAAATGAAGCCATAGGCAGGAAAAAAAAATGGTTCCTAGGCCTCATTACTAAGGCCTAGGGACACCTCTGTCACAGTGGCAGCAACTAGAAATTGCTGAGAGAAGACCAAAACCGAGCCCCAGTAATAACATAACCTTCTGCATTCTCATAGCCGGTTTTAACACGTCCTCCTGGAGACCCTCGCTGTCCTTGTTGCTGACTCCTTTGAGTCCATTTCCTTTGCACATTCCTTTTTAACTCTGAAGGCATTTACTGCCCAAAAGGGCTCCAAGATGTATAATAACGTGGTGATGCCTGAAAGAGCACCGTGTCAATTTAATTTGAACCAATTTGACAAGTCTGATACACTTTCAGGACAGCAGCCCACCATGAGACGACACAAGGCTTCTCTTGTTAGGTCCTTACCCTCGCTATTTCTCCTGGAGGTAATTACCTTAGATCAAGAGACCGATTGTAAACATGTTATGTTTTGCTGACAACACAAAGCTGGGGAGAAGCAGGAACTCCAGTTTGAGAGGCAAGGAAAATGCAACACGATGTGCTTCCCTCTCTAAGCTGCTATGCGGCAAATGAAATTCAGTATTGACAAACGCACATTAATGCCATTGGCCAGGGAGAGGGGCAGACAGGAAAATGCTGACCTGCAGAAGGAACATTTTCTAAAGGTGTCCCTGGGCCTCACTGCTGGAAAATGCACAGAGGGAACCATTAGATTCCAGAGACTCTGGGAGTTGTATTTTTATTTTAAAATAATGCATCGACTTAGAAAAGCATTTCCCCCTACCTTACTTCTTTCCCTACACCTGCCCACGCCCACTCTCTGGCACTTCTGCCAACTGGAGTAGCTCCTAAGACATTTTCCAGGGATTAGTGATCAAAGCTGACATCCTGTAAGGAAATAGAGATTTTTCTAAAAACAGGAGTACCCGATTTAAATCCCCTGATGACAGATGTTTTTTAAAAGAAAAACCTGTTTTGCCTCAATTCGGTCAGGACAAGCCTAGCCTTGATTTATGTTCATTACTCTCACAATCTTCCTTTCAGATGTGAGAGGGGATCATGATTGTTCAGTTTGTAACACATTTCTCACTTCCATTTTGATGATATTTCCAGAAAAATGTCAGGACCAGATGGGCCACCTTCCCCCGCAACTCCTAAAGTTAGCTTTACCTTCAAGGAGAAGAAAACACCATCAATGGTTTAGCACATACTTCACAAGATTTCCTTTTTTGGTTTGTTTACTTGTTTTAAGCAATCCTTCCCTGTGCTAAAATGAGCATATACTAAGGATCTGTCACCCTGCTACGTGCTGGGTAGTCGGGGTGGGCAGTAGTTAGTGGACACACGAGGAAAAGATATCAGGCTCTGTTCTCAGGGAACTTACCATGGGTGTGAGAAAAAAAAATGTGGACTTAAAAATAACAACCTCTGCTCAGCTGTAGTAGAGATGGGTCAGATACCGACAGATAATCAGTGTGACAGGAATTTGTGGGTCAGGGATAAGAATAATCTACTGGGAACTCTGAGTGGAAGAAAGGTTTCAGGAAGGCCTTGAAGAATGAATGTCATATATCTACACTCATGCCCACAAACAGACACCTATGTTTTTTCCCTAATCTAAAAGTCCCATCTGACCTAGAATCACTGATCACTGCTCTTTGAATTCTACTTGACTGCCCTCAAGGTTCTAGAAGCTGGAGAGGAATTTGGTTTGGGGTTTATTTGGTTCATAGAGAAGGCATCTCAGGACAGGCTCTGTGTTTGTGGTTACAAAAGTACAAGAGTGCAAGACCGCAGCACAAGACCTTATTCCAGGACATAAAGAACTTGGTTTTCTTCAGTGTGGATTTTTTTTTTTTTTTCTAGTGAAGCTCTAAATGCCTGAGCCAATCCCCCAGGGCTCCGACAGGGCACTGGGGTTCCTGGAGGAGGGCACGTACTGATTTTTCCTGGACAGTACTTGCTGATTGTCAGAGCCACTGGCAGAGAGCCGCCGTTCCACATGGCTTCTCTCCTTCCACTGACACCCAGGGCACTGTAGATCCCTGATGAAGTTTTTCAGGGTAGCACTCCCTCACTGTGCACATTTTTGAGTGCCTTTGTGACAAAGTGTCATTGTTTGAGTAGTTCTTAGTAATAATATGGAAATAATACCTACTATTAATTAAACACCTATTGTTACTGTGTGTAACTTGCTATGCTAAATGCATTGTAGTATTACTTTATACAATCCCCCTGACAGCCCTCTGAAGTAGGTATATCCATTATTCCCATGTTTAACATGAATAACCTCAGGCTTAGAGGGGTTGCTAAGAATTTCAAGCTTATACAACTAGTAATTGATGGTGCCGTGGTTAAAGGCAGCTCTGGCTGACTCCAAGCTTTCTGCTCTTAATCCCCACCTCCTTATGTGAACACAAAGGAGACGACAATACAGTATATACACAGAATGGCTGTTCTTCCATCTCAACTGTTTTTAACCCAGATGAAATCTTGGAAGTTAAGAAGAAAGACATGTGAACCACCAAAACATATCAAAATTTCCATGTACTGGTGGACTTACTTTTGACTCATAAGAGAATCATTCAGTGACTACTGAATATTGTTTTACAAATAATTATTATGTTTTGTTCCTATCACTTACAAAAGCAGATCAGACAGAGCAACCACTCCCATTTTAACCTATAACAAAAGTGAAGTTGGTGGATATATGGTTACATTCCCAAGGAAATGATGCTGGCAGATGGAGGGGTCAGGATGCAAATCTCAGTTTGTCTGAGGCCTCACCATGATTTTGAGAGGGTTTTCAAAAACATTCTCTGAAGTCAAATCTAAATGTTAATTTAATCTTCAGGAATCTAGAGGTACTCATACAAAGGCGATCATAAGTCATGGGGTGCTAGAACTACAAAGAGATTCTTTTAATCAAAACTCTAATTGAATAGTTGAGCTCTAAGTCTTTGTAAAATGTGAGAAACATGGCAATTAAAGGATTCTGGACTTTTTGATGTGGTTGTACCAACCTAGACTAGAATCTCATTACTCTAGAATGTGATTATTCCATGGGTGAGTTATAACGAGCCCAAAGTATAACAATATATAATCTCAAGCAGCTTTTCATGCCTTAACAGATCAATCCATGACTAGCATGGAATCCTAAATCAACAGACTAGTTTCAGTCTCTTTGTCTTGACTTTTTCTAGTTCAAGTGCTAAAAAGTATCAACATAGTACTCCTATGAATATACATAAAAACCTTCAATTATCATATAAATAGGGATAAAATGAAATACCATCACAATAATAAAAGTAAGAAGAGTTGTGTGAAGTTTTACAAAGTCTGAATTTGTGACTATGTCAGATAGATATAAAGCTTTATTTTAAAAAATACTTTGTAGGTATTCAAACTCACAGCTGTCGAACAACGCCTCCATACATTTTTCTAGTGAATAAATAGCCAACATGTAGTTAATGCAGGTCTTACAAATGCACATCTTAACTAGGCTGTCTAGCCCTCCATCTCCACTTTCAAACATGTTTGTGGCTGGGCACAGTGGCTCATGCCTGTAATCCTAGCACTTTGGGAGGCCGAGATGGGTGGATTGCCTGAGCTCAGGAGTTCAAGAGGGCAACATGGTGAAACCCTGTCTCTACTAGAATTTAAAAAAAAAAAAAAAAAATCAGCCAGGTATGGTGGCGGGCATCTGTAATCCCAGCTACGTGGGAGGCTGAGGCACGAGAATTGCTTGAACCCCGGAGGCAGAGGTTGCAGTGAGCCGAGACCACCGTGCCACTGCACTCCAGCCTGGGCAACAAAGTGAAACTCTGTCTCAAAACAAACAAACAAACAACAAAATAAAAACATGTTTGCACCATAACTCTGCTTCATCCCCACCTTCTTTTAAAATTAAGTTCCTTGAGCACAACGTTTTGCAATGCCTTTTCCTGGGGCTGTTCATAATTCTATCATAAGGAATTTCCAATTTATGGTATCCATATTAATTCACAATTTAGTCTCAGTGATAGAACTTCTCTTTTCCTCTGTGGGTATGAGGAATTTAAGACAGTCTCACAGGACATTGGTATAGCAATTTAGCTTTGAAATCCCCAAATCTAATTTTATTTAATTCAGCATGTTTGCTAAACATCTATAGTGTATTCAATGCAACTTTTTTTGTTCTGAGGGATGTGAGAGAAAGTGCAGAACATTTTCCTGGGTAAATTTACAGCTTACCATAGAATAAAGAATGTGTACACATGAAACAACAAATAACAAGGCAATGGAGACTATGAAATTCAAAAACATAGTAAAATGTAGCAATAGTATAGACGGGAACATTAGGGAAGGTGAGGTCAATGTTGAAAACAGTGTTGTCCTGAGAAATTTAGTGGGTAAACGCCTAGCTAGGTTTGCATTGTAAAGATAGATGATCATCTAGAGATAGATGTAGGGTTTTCCACTAAAAGGAGATTAAGGTCATGACCAGCATTTGGGCAGGACAAAGCAAGATACTAAACAATCTAATGTGAGAGGCACATGTGACAGAGGAGGCAAGGTCAGCTTAGAAAGAAAGTTTGGTGCAGTAGATAGATGGCCACCCCCATGCACCACAATACACAGTTCTACAGGATGTTCTCCTGTTCACAGGAGAAACAACAGGCTCAATTGTAACTTGGAGGGACTGGTCAGAGCTCCCTGCAGATTCTCATTGAAATATTTCTCATCAAGAGAACATTTAAGAGGATGGAGAGGGGTGCAAATGGCCAATAGAAGGACTTACTGAAATGAAAGCACCAAAATAATTTCCCAGATTGCCACTGACTATTAAAATAGGCCATGAGGGTCCATGGTTATTACTTTAACAATTAGTTAATTTTAGCAGCAGGGAGGCCATTAGCTGACCAGCTCACTCTTCTGCCCAGCATATCCTAACCAATGAGCTGTGACTGGGGCAATAAAAATGAGATTGTGCCCAAACAATAAAATATTTAGACTTTTAATATGTTGGTGGAAATGGACTACATTTTAAAATGACAGATCATATTTTCCTTCACTGTATTTATTTTTCCAAGGCCAATGTGCCTAATCATTGCCTCGGCAGTCTGAGAGGAGGTATAATAAAAGCAACTAAAAGAGGAAAGAGGCAATATGGTGGGAAGAAACAAAAATTAATAAAAGGAAAGTATACAAATACATTCTGTGTGCTACAGTGAGTAGATATACTTGAATTTTGTTTCTAAAAAAGAAAACCAGGATATGTGTAAAATCACAGCATAAATACCAAATTGGCATAATTTATAAAGAATATGGAAATTAATGATGTAAACATAACTTTATCTTTGAAGAGTGTCTATGGGTAATGTCTTCATCCATAAATGCCACCCAAATGTAAGTAAATTGCCAATTTTAAATTAATTTGCAGAATGCATGCAAATAACTTAAAAATTCTACATACAAGTTAATGCAAATATTGTAAAACTCCTGAAAATGGAAATGAGTATGCTTAACTTTCTGCACCAATAAAGCTAACATTTATATTACTATTTCCTTTCAACTGAGGTTTGTTTTTCTACACCAAATGAGTGTAATGTAATTGTGAGATTTATCCTGAGGTGAGCATTCTGACTTTTATCTTTCTTAAAATCCTCCCTGCTGCATATATGCAATAATGACCACCCAATCAGAATTGGTCTCTCTTCACCCATGGTCTGCAGTTGAGCATCCTTGTCTCATCTCGTTGGGAATGTACTTTTTCTCTCTGTATCCTAATACTACTCAAACATTACAACATATAATGTCCATCATGAAAAACTGAGCTTCTTGCTTATAAGTGCACCCTATTTCTCACATGATATTAAAGGTTTTTAGTATTCTACGGAAATTTCATTGTGGTCTGAAGCAACCAGGAAAGGCTTTGAAAGGAAATGTAAGCCTGAACAGCCCTTGAAGAACAAAGATTGTTAGGATGGGCAAGAGGAGAAGGCAAAGCCCTGTGTTCTAAAAGATAAGACCTAGATGAGTGAGGGTTAAAGGAACACACTTGCTACTTTTCTGAGAGCAAAGGCCACTTGAATGAGGGTAGCTCAAATGCAGAGCAATAGCAGAGCCGACTACAGACTACACCCTACAGATGGTCCTCCAAACCAGCCAGCCCAACCATAAGACAACCCTCTCCAGCTTGGGTTATGCATCCCCTGGACCAGGAATTCTTTTGGCTTTAGACTAGCACATGGGTAGCCCTTGCATTGCTTTCATGGCATTACATCATTGTTGAGTTCTTGGCACATCGGTTAGCTTCAAATTTACTAGTATTCATTATTTGTTTAAAAAAAAAAAGAAGAAGGAAAGAAAAGAAAGAAGATAATTTACATTTCCTGATTCAAAGCCAGGGCCTATTCATCATCGCCTGCACATCGCTTATAAAGATGATAAATGAATGTATAGTAACTGAACCCTAAAACAAAATAATGTGTTTTTCTTAAAGCTTCGCAGGGCTGCATTTCCGTTGTAATTAGTTTACTTTTTTTAATCAAATTCTGTTAAGTGGCAGTCAAAATGAAAGCTGATTTTCAGACTGCTAAAAGCAGCCCAAAAAAGAGGAAAGAAAATAAGGATATTTTTTCACATTTAATGGTGCAAAAATATCAAGGTAATTGCATAACTTTCAGAAACAGCAAGAATATAATCATGTCTCACTGATTGTATGATATTCAAATATAGGATGCTATAAGAGAACCTACCATTTGATAGAAAACCTAGTTTAATTGCTATTCCATCTTTGGAAATTCACATTAAGAAGAACATCTTTAAATTTCCATGGGTCTACATCACCCATAAGATAAATTCCAAACGCCAAAATATTACCATTTCAACTTCATACTCCTTCCTAAAGTTAATCCCTGTTCTCTCAAAAGTATCCACCTATTTCATCGCACAGTTCCCTGTTTTTGAGCCTCATGTTATTCTCTCAGCCTGCAGTGGAGTTACTGCTACATTCTGCTAGTTTGCTTCCCTTCTCTGTAAAGCTTTCTCTGGCATCTTCACCGACAATGGTAGCTCATTATGTAGGTAGATATTTCCATCACTCACATTTCACTTAACACATAAACACTCTTGACATCATCTGTATTGTTTTTAGATTTTGAATGGTTATTAATTTCTCAGATGTGTGGCTTGTCTCCCTGACTACATTTCATAATCCTTGAGAGTAGAGTTTAATATACAAGACTATTGTTGAATACAAGACTATTGTTCGTAAACTGACAATATTGGGAGAAAGAAAGCAAGTTCTCATTGGGCTATGGAAGCGATGCTACCTCACTGATGTGAGCTCTCATCAATTGCATCCCAGCCTTGGAGGACCTGAGAGTCCAGGGTAGCTTTATTACCTTCCTGTTACCAAGAAAGCAAGTAGAGGGGAGGAATGTGTGCCCACTGTCCTATGTGACATGTGTTGGAGATCTTTTCTACATAGGACCTGCACATGAAATACAGTGGAGTACTTGAAAATTTCCTGGAGTAACCCTTTCCTTTTGTTTAACATTCTTTCTTTTTGAGACGGATTTTCGCTCTTGTTGCCCAGGCTGGAGTGCAATGGCACGACCTCGGCTCATTGCAACCTTCGCCTCCTGGGTTCAAGTGATTCTCCTGCCTCAGCATCCTGAGTAGCTGGGATTACAGGTGTCCGCCACCACACCTGACTAATTTTTGTATTATAGTAGAGATGGGGTTTCACCGTGTTGGCCAGGCTCGTCTCTAACTCTTGACGTCAGGTGATCCACCCTCCTCGGCCTCCCAAAGGGCTGGGATTACAGGTGTGAGCCACCACGCCCAGCCTGTTTAACATTTCTTGCCACTATTCTTTGAGGTCCACAGCCACCATCCCCAAGCACATATTCGGTCACACAAAATATCCCAGAACAATTATGCTCTTAACCCTCCTCTGCATTTACCATTTTATTTGGACCTGTTCTCAGATCTTGCCTTCTTTCTAGGGAAGCATGTGTAAATAAGCCTAGACTAGGGCCTACAGTATGTCACCTTCAAGGAAATGAGTCAGGTTCTCCCCATTCCTGTGCTTGTGGTGCTGGAATAATGAGTAATGGCTAGCACTAAGTGAGCACAAACCATATTTCAGGAAATCTATGATATGATTTACAAGTTTTCAATCTTGTTTCCAACATTTTGTACATAATATTGCATCCTTATTGATAACCTTGGAAGAAGAGGTATCCGTCTTCCTACATAAACCTAATGTGTAACTTTGTCTCTAGATCTGATGCCTACACAAAGATTTTTAGTCTTAGAGGCAGACTTTTTCCCTTCCTTCCTTCCCTCCTTCCTTTCTTGTTTATGAGATGTCTGTTCTTCTTAAGGTACCCCTTATTTTCCCTCAGAATTAATTAGCTGTGAATCTTCTTGTTGACTTTGCCCATATTACAGAAAGCCTTTTCAACGTGCAAGCACAGCTCTTCCCTAACTTTAGGAAATGTTTCTTCTACTTAATTTATATTCATATGTTGCATTTGGAATTCCTTTAATACTCTTGTTTGGGAAAATCAGTTACTGATGTCCCTTTCCTCTCATTTGGGTGTGGGGAATCTGAGGCACACATGCTCCCCAACTAGCAGAGCCTTCACATCTGCAAACTTGTCTGGATTTTGTATGTCTGGATCAGTGGTAGATGAGGGATACCTGAGGTGGCCAGGGAAGCTACCTGGGAACATTCTTATTATAGCAAGCAAGCTATTCTCCTAATCCAACGGTTCTCAAGCTTGAGCAGCATCGGAATCACCCATAGGGCTGGTTAAAGCACCAACTACTTGGCCCCACTCCCAGAGTTCCTGACTCAATAGGTTGAGGTGGTGCTTGAGAACTTATATTTCTAACAAGATCTCAGATGCTGTTTCTGCTGCTAGCCCAGTGATCATATTTTAGAATCACTGTCCTAAATAATATATCCAAATGATCTTGTCAGTACGAAAGAGAATTTGACAAATGGCTCTTTTGTTTTCAGAAATTATTAACAAATATATTTATCCACACCATCCAGTGAGTGTGTGTTTTTAAATCAGCCTTCAAGATAGAAGTCAGAGCAAGGCAATCTCCATTTTAGAAAAGTTTTTCAAGCTCATCCTTCGCATTACTGATCAATAAAGTTACAATGCTGCATCACATTGCCATAAATGAGGACTTTGGTTTTGGTGCTGCAATTTCTATTTTATCATGCTTTATTTTCTTATGCAGATTATCTCTATCTTCCCACCTATGTTGTTATTCATTTCATCACATTGTAGTTTGATTTTAGCCTTTTCAATACTTATGGATTTCTTTCCTTATTGCATGTAGACTTTGCTTTATATCTTACTATACATGGCATGCAGTTTTCTGAAATTTTTTCTGGTTATTTTAGTAAATTATTTTCAAGTCTTAGTTTTCTATTCATGTTTAGGATACTATTTCATATTCTTTTGCCTTTAATATTTTTGTCCTAGGTTCTGGTCTATTTTTCCTATGTTCCTGCATCCTTAAATAATGAGATTTACATATCAGTTCAATATAGGCATTTAGTACTCCTTTTAGTGATTCCATATTTCAAAAAGTCATGATATATTTTAATCCAACCTTTTTCAAGAGATATGATGTGTAAACATGCTTTGATCAGGCTGGGTGCGGTGGCTGACATCTGTGATGCCAGCGCCTTGGAAGGCCAAGGCAGGCAGATCATGAGGTCGGGAGATTGAGACCATCCTGGCTAACATGGTGAAAACCAGTCTCCACTAAAAATACAAAAAATTAGCCGGGCGTGGTGGCAGGCACCTGTAGTCCCAGCTACTCGGGAGGCTGAGGCAGGAGAATGGCAGGAACCTGGGAGGCGGAGCTTGCAGGGAGCCGAGATAGCGCTACTGCACTCCCGCCTGGGTGAAAGAGCGAGACTCTGTCTCAAAAAAAAAAAAAAAAAAAAGCTTTGATCTTACTAGTCACCTAGTATTTGTCAAAAAGCAAACAAAAACAAAGCAAAACCTTCTCAAATCTTCAGCTGGATAGCAATTTGATAAATAATCCAACTAGACCAAGGCTGCTTTGCTGGATATAGATTCTTAATATCTTATTCTATTGGCTGATTCCTAGAACTGATGCCATCTATAATAAACAAATATTTAAATAATATTAAATAATAAATTAAAACTAAATTAAAATTAAAAGTACTTAAAATAAATTAAAACTAGTGTGAACTGTTGTTAAGGATGTTCTTATTTTTGTCACTCCCAAGAACACTGTATGTATGGGATTTATCAATCAAAATGCCAAATGCCAAAGCCATTCCTTGTTTGCACCCCATCCGACCCTCTTCTTTCCCTGTTATCTAAAGATGAAAGAGAAACAAACTCTGCTGCAAAATGCTACATCAATGCAGTGAATTTGGGTCATCTCCCAGTGTTGTGACCAGCATAGACACCAAAGGTAATAGGTATTGAGCCTAAAAAGAAGACCTCAGACAAGGTAAATGAGCACCTTTGGGATGCTCACTAACGTGGGGCTGCATGAAAGGCCACAAATTATTTTTCTCAATACAACTACATGAACCATATAAATGTTAAAATATCTCCAAGAATCTGGCACTGGCTGTCTGCCTTAGTTTCTCCAGAGTTTATGAGTAATCATTTTTTAAATTTGTGACAAAATTTCCATTGGCTAATGTGTGCAGACTATTCCAGAGATTGCTAATCAATGCTCATTTAACCAGAAATCAGCATAAGTTTTCTAATATAAATGTTGTCATCTCTTCTCTTTTTCACAGTTAAAGTCCTTCAATATCTCCCCATCAATGGCAGGATAAACCTTAAAATCCCTTAGTATGAGACACAAAGTCTTTTATGTTCTCATCTGGGCCATCTGTCCAGACTCCTCTTCCATCACCCTCTCCCAGTATTATGGACTGAATTGTGTCCTTCAAAATTCCTGTGTCAAAGCCTAACCTCCCAGTGTGACTGTATTTGGAGATGTGTCCTCTACAGAGGTAATTAAGGTTAAATGGAGTCTTAAAGGTGAGGTCCTGATCTAATAGGATTAATGTTCTTATAAGGAGAGACACCAGAGAGTTTGTGTACTCTCCCTCTCTCTGTGTCTCTGTCTCTCTCTCTCTCTCTCTCTTCAACCCCACTCACCACCACCCCTGCCCCTGTGCACGTGCACCAAGGAAAAGCCATAGGGGGACATAGCAAGAAGGTGGCCATGAGCCATGAAGAAAACACTCACCATAAACAGAATTTGCAGGCACTCAGTCATAGACTTCCCAGACTCCAGAACTATGAGAAAATAAATGTCTGTTTATTCAGCCAACCAATCTGTTGTATTATTTATAGTACCCCCAGCAGACTAAGACACCTAGGGTCCCTGTATTAGTCAGAGCTCATCAGGAAACAGAAAAAGATAGATGATTGATAGGTAAGTAGGTGGGTAGATAATTAGAAGGTAGTGGTTCACATGATTACGGAGGCTAAGATGTTCCAGTATCTGAAATTGGGAGAGACCTGGGAGAGCCTGGTGTAGTTCCAGTCTGAGCATTAGTTCAAAGACAGGAGAAGAGTGATGTCTCAGTGAAAGATAGTCAGATAGAAAGAGCAAATTCTTCCTTATTCAGCCTTTTCTTCTGTTAAGGCCTTCAGCAGATGAGGCCCACCCACATTGGGGAGGGAGATCTGCTTTCCTCAGTCACTGATTCAAATGTCATCTCATCCAGAGACCTCCTCACAGACACACCCAGAATAATATTTTACCAAGTATCTGGGCAGACTGTGATCCTGTCAAATTGACATATAAAATTAACCATCACAGTCTCCTTTGGTAGCTGTGATACCGGTTATCAAACACCACCATGGACTACACACAGTTCTACTGATTCAGCAGGATGTCTGCTGTCTTGTCTTCTTAGCCTCCATGATCGTGCGAACCAGTACTTTGTAATAATCTTGGTGCATGTCATTTACTCCTGTGCCATAAATGCCTTCCCTCTGCACCCCTTCACTGTCCGTGTTCACCTAAATCTCCACTCAAGGGCTGATTCCTCTGAAGCCTCTCCTGATTTCCTCAAGCAGAATTGCCGCTTTAACAACTGATGAGAAAGCCCATATTAGGTACTATTGTAATTTTTATTTATAAATATAAAAGGCTTATTTCTCACTAGACTTTGAGCTCCTCCTGTTCAAAATTCATCCTTATTTCTTTTTATATTTTTGCACTGAGTACAGACCATTATTAGAAAAGTACTTTAATAAGTTGATGTTTGAAGTAATGCATATTTGAAAAAGAGCAAGGTTGGAAATCGAAAGACAAGAGTATGAAACTGTGACAATGCCATCTCAGGCATTAGTAAGGGGCGCATTGCCAAGACACCTGATGGCAGAGCATAAGGTGACTTCTTTCCCCATACAAACATGAGCACTCTATCCAGCCTCTGCAGCATCATCTCATCTTCCTCCCTGTTCCCATTCCTTCTATTTTGACAGATAATGGGTGGGCTCCCTCAGAGAACTCTGTGGGAGCTCTCAACCATCTTAGCACCACACACCTGAAGAATATAATTCTCCCGCCTATTTCCATGTATAAGGAGATGGAGTGCAAAGGAGAGCCCAGCTGAGCACCTAAAATGGCATCACACAGGCCAGATCAGGCACAAAGTCCCCTGGAATCAGACAAGAAAGGCTGGTGATGACTGGGGAACCCTCCAGGATGGGGGAAGACAAAATATGAGGAAGCATAGCTAAAGGAAGCCTTCCTGTCTCAGACACGGTGCTCCCACACCCTGCCTGGTAGGGAGGAACACAGGTGCTGAGTTCCATGGTGTCAGAGCAGTCTCGCTCACAACGCTGGAGGAGTTCCCACACTCCTGGTCTGAGAAACCCCTTCCAGGAGGCAGAATGCTTGTTTGGAGTTCTAGGACAGAGAAAGACAGGTAGACTCGGAGGACAGGCAAGGTCCAGGCAATTACTGTAGTGGAACTCCTAGGTAGGGTGGAGGTAGGGGTTTCCTGCTAGAGGATGGAAAGGCCCAAGAAGAAATACAGGCACTCAGTGGGAAAGTCTCGATGTGGTCTCCTAACTCTCTGTCCATCTTGATGTCCATGATATTGTGAGTCACAGTAATGCCCAGTCCCCCTATGTGTGTGCCTTCATTACATGACAGCAGACAGAGAGAGGGGTGGCCAGCTTTCTTGAATGCTGTCTCTTGGCTCTCTGCTGTTTTCAAATCACCACGCCTGGGTCTTGGGAGCAGACACCTGATTTCTTAAAATTTTAAGAAACTGAGAGCTTGGTTTTTCTCCTGACTGGAAAATTTGCAGCCAGTTTGCCTCTGGCTGTTGTTTTTTTTTAGGGACCTGTATAAAAATCAGCCTATCTGGCCTCAATAAGTAAACCCATCCTAACTGGTGGCAGCACCACACTTGAGGTGCCAAAGGGCTGCGGGTAAAGACGTAGTTACTTTCTCCCTGCTCTCGATGCCGATCTGTGTGTTGGGAAATGGAAAAAATACATATATTCAATGGCAGCTTGAAGGAAAATTGAATGTACAAGTCCATATTCACATTCATACAGACTCACCCTTCAAGTCCCGAGGGCCAGAGAATTTGGATACATTTGCCAGTTAATCTTAAAGTTTCGCTGGAATTGACATATGAGGGCTGGGAGGGGAAGAGTGTGGTCCCTTTAAATGATACTGAAGTGGGGAAGGGAAGTGCTGGGTAGAGAAAGGCGGGTCCCTGGCTAGGGCTCCACTTCCACAGACCTAGGTGAGGACAGGCACTCCTGCCTTCATGTCCAAATGTTGCATTTTCCAAGACCACCCTGGCCTGCCACGTTCCCATTCTGGGCCTATAAAAACCCCCAAGACCCTAGCAGGCAGACACACAGGCAGCCAGACATCGAGAGGAGCACCTCAGTGGAAGAAGACATAAGCAGCTGCACAGTGAGAGGATGTCGAGGGCATGCACAGGCAGAACAGAACACTGGCTCACCAGCAGGCCATCCACTGGCAGGATGAGGCGGAGTTTGGCCGGGGCAGTCAGAGGAGAGCCCGGGCCACCAAGCGCCCTGACTCCAGGGGAAAACCATCTCCCTTCTGGCTCCCCCGTCTGCTGAGAGCTACTTCCACTCAATAAAACCTTACACTCGTTCTCCAAGCCCACATGTGATCAGGCTTCTTCCAGTACACCAAGGCAAGAAACCCCAGGATACAGAAAGCCCTCTGTCCTTGTGACAACTTAGAGGATCTAACTGAACTGACTAACAGAAGCCACCTATAGATGGCAAACTAAAAGAGCACCCTGTAACACACGCCCACTGAGGTTTCAGGAGCTGTAAACATTCACCCCTAGACACTCCTGTGGGGTTGGAGCCCCACAGCCTGTCCATCTGTATGCTCCCCTAGAGGTTTGAGCCCAGCAGCAGCGGGGCACCGAAGAAGGAAGCCACAGCCCCATCACATGCCCTTGAGCGGGGCAAAGGAACTTTTCCCATTTCAGAATGATTCGTTCTAAGTACCAAAGTGGTGGAATCTGGCGGCATTGGCCCCGCCATCCTCTGAGTTTTTAAGGCAAAACTGTCAGAGTGGCAGGTAGAGCTCTGGATAGCGCACAGTGAGACAGTGTAGCTGGTCTTGTGGTTGATGCAGTAGATCATCCTGCCACTGGATTCTAACCCACTGATGAGAAATCAGTGCTGTGACTACCTATGCTTTCTAGTGAGGTGGTAGCTCTGCAGAGCAAGAGAAAATATCATCTCTTCAGGGACTAGACGATCTGTAGGTGAAGTTGTGTTGTATGTCTGGGGTAATGAGAAAAGCTCTCTCTCGGCCAGATGCAGTGGCTCATGCCTGTAATCCCAGCATTTTGGAAGGCCAAGGTGGGTGGATCACCTGAGGTCAGGAGTTTCAGACCAGCCTGACCAACATGGAGAAACCTCATCTCTACTAAAAATACAAAATTATCCAGGTATAGTGGTGCATGCCTGTAATCCCAGCTACTCAGGAGGCTGAGGCAGGAGAATTGCTTGAACCCAGGAGGCGGAGGTTGCAGTGAGCCAAGATCGTGCCATTGCACTCCAGCCTGGGCAACAAGAGAGAAACTCCATCTCAAAAAAAAAAAGAAGAAAAGCTCTGTCTCCTGCAGAGAGGGCTCCTGACTGGGTCTTCCACTCTGTGAAGAAGTGCAGGAGATTTTATAGATGAGCTTGAGGAGGCGGTGTCTGATTTACATAGGGTGCAACGGATTGGTTGGACCAGGTGTGCCATTTACATAGCAAGTGAAGAAGCTGGCTACCCACCCTAATCTTTTATTATGCAGATAGGTTCTCTACCTGGCTGGCGCCATGTTGCCTGTTCCCTGACTACACACACGGTGACAAAGAAAAGGGAAGATGGAACCTCCATGTTGAATATGCCTGGCTCCTAGGTATCCCTTTTCTTCTGGCACTGCTGCCAGCATTTACCTGTGTAAGCTTCTAGCTTGCTTTTCTGTCTGCAGCTTGATGTTCCAAGCTGCACTTTGTTAGAAAATAAATGATTTAGGGGCTGCTTTTTTATTCAAAGGGAAACCTTTCTGAGGACTCTCTTACCTTCACTAACTGTCTAAATAATTTCTTTTTAGCTCCTGTAACACAGGTACCTCAGCTGCCTCTCTCCTGAGGCAGGAGAAGCTAGAATGTGGGAGCTTTGCCTGAGGACACAGTGAGGGCAGCATAAGTACTTCCTCTGAGTGCTCTCATCTGGGTGTCAGGGTTTTCCCTGTCCCCAACCCCTAATGTTGTCCAGGTTTATGCAGTCCTGCATAACATATTAAGTCCTTTTAATATACAATTAAAAGTTGAGTCCCCATTATGCTTGAGTTCACAAGAAGTCAAACATTCTACAGAGTATTCACCACCAAGGAATTCCAGGAATTTCCAAGAAATGCTTACAGTTTATCCCACCCTCTGTCACTCCAGGCAAGCAGCTGCTTCCAAGGACAACACTGCTTGCTCCCCTGACATCACCTCTTCAAACCACAACTGAGTCCTGCAGGTGGCCACGGCCGAGTTTGACTACATCGCTGGATGCAGGAATGGAGCCTCCTCTAAACCATGCCTCAGAACAGGTTATGAGAGTTTAAATCTTTTTATTAAAGTTTTTCAGATAATAGAAGAGATTTACAATAGAAAAATTCTTGACACTGATTATAAAATGTGAGAATTTCTAGGTTGGAGAGACTGTATCTTCTATACAGCCAACCCTTCAATGGATATTTCTTGGACCCTTCTCTAGAAGGGTTAGAGAAGTGTGGACCCTTCTCTAACACCTCAAAGCTTAGCACTGGGAAGGGAGAAGTGGTTCTTCTCATTGTCAGTCTCACATTCATGTCCCAGTCTGCATAATAATCTGTGGACCTTTGTCCATAATGTCCATAATGGCACAGATTTATATGATGCAGCTGAACCAATTATCTCCTCCTTGTAAGTTGCACACAATCTACAGGTTCAGAAAAATATTCCTGCCACTGAAAAATAATATCAGGTAAAAATAATATCAAGTAAAAAAATAGTAAATAGTAAATAGTAAATAATATCAAGTAAAAAATCAAGTAAAAAATAATATCAAGTGGCTATATTTTATTGAAGCATTACTAGGCTCCAGGATTACCATCCTAATGGTATTACCTGTGTTAACTCATTTATTATTATTATTTTCATTTTGCTACTTAGTAAAATTAGAAGCAGGAAAGTTAAATACTTTTCCAAAGCAGAAAATAAAGTAGCAACTAAATGTCAAGTGCAAATAAAACAGAACAAAAAATTGTCGCAGTTAGAGAACAGTAGTATCCCTATCTTCCCTAGTTCTTGTTCTGTGCCTCACCCCAGCTCTGCCTCTAGACATGAAATGCAAATAATAACAGTGTCTAAGCTCGGAGCCTCTGTAGAAGTCTGAGAGCAACTTGTTAAGGTCCTGCCTTGCCATATGACATTTTCTACTGGGTGATGAATGGCCCCTTTCATGAACAGGACATCCTGTCACTTAATCTAGGCTGGTTTTGAAAGGGAATGGCACTCATCACTGCCAGCAATGTGGTGCAGTTGGATCCAAAGGCAGGTAAATTTATCTATCCTTCCTACAAACTACTGACTTCCATCCAGGTTTTCCTTCGCTGTTTTTCTGGCTCTTTCAGTAGTGTCAGTGCCCAAGCAAAAATCTGAAGTGTGAAGGGAATACTAAAGGGAATCTCTTTCAGGCCTCTTTTCCTAGAGATAGTTTGTTGATTTGGCTCAACTATAATAGAATAAAGGTTTCAGTTTAGCCAGATAGAGAAGAAATTTCCTCTAGATTCCCAATCCAGCTATAGTTCCTCCATTCTCAGAAAGTGGGCACATCTCTGAATCCCTGCATTCCATGCAGTAGGCAAAGATCCTATTAGGTGCAATAGAAAAAGTACTGGGCTCCATACTTGGAGTGGCCAACATGATAATCACCAGAAAGTCCTTCTTGCCTGACTCTATAGCTGAATGTGCAGTGTGAAGAGTCATAGCTGTGATCCACTGACCCAGGAGAAGGGCAATTACGTTTCCAAGGCTTTCCAGCTCATTGCACTATCTAAGCCCAGTTGCCTAAGAAATAACTGTAGGTTTAGGGGCTAGAGAGAGACTTGTTGGCCTAAGTCTCATAATGAAAGAGATGGGACACATAACCTGAGGAAGCGTCCAATGTCAACCGGGGATTCAGAGGTTGGTAGGCTGGATAACAGGTTAAAAACACAAGACCTTTCTATTGCTAAATAGTATTTCATTGTAAAGATGAGCTACATATTCTTGATCTATTCACTACTTAATGCACATATGGAAATCCCACTCAGCAATAAAAGAGAACAAAGTGCTAATACACACAAGGGCATGGATACATCTCAAAATACTGGGCTAAGTAAAAGACACAGACACAAAAGACTGCATGGATGGTTGCCTGGCCTGAGGCTGTGGTGGGAGTGGAGACTGACTGCATTGATACAGGAGGGAGATGTTGGGGTGACAGAAGTGCTCTAAACCTTGAAAATTATAGTGATTTTGTGACTGTACACACATACTAAAAACCATTAAAATTTAAACTTAAAAGAAGTGAATTTTTCAGATATTTTAAATATACTTCATTAAAGTTTTATTGGTATGTGCAAGTGTGTGCACACCCACTCCCATACACACAAGTCCAAATTCAAGAGAAAGTTCTAAAGCACATATCTGAAACCAGGGAATGAATAAAAAGGCATTAAGGGCCAGATTAAAAAAGAATAGAAGAGACTACAGCTACAGGCTAAAAGTGTGCCTAGAGTTCTCTCCTGGAGAGCTAGATGTGGCCTACAGTACTTATGTTCAACTCCAATATGCAAAAACTACTGGAAACTGATTTGAACTCACTTGACAGCCAAACCAGACCTGAACTAACATTACACTACTTACATAAAATGAACATTAAGAGGTTTTACTCCAGAATACAACTGTGTGTTTATAGGTTTATTAAGATTCCACTGTATATATTATACTATCTTTGTAAAATCCAACAATTCGGAAACCTATCTGGCCCCAAGATTTTCAGATAAAAGATTGTGGGTGCATATCACATTATGGAAATTCAGTAGCCTTAAGGGCCACAGTAGAGCTTCCCTAACCTACACTGATGAGTAACTGGGCTATGGTGTGTGTATTCAGTCTCTGACAGCTTTGTCTAGTCACACATACACATACACACACACACACACACACACACACACACTTTGACAAATTCTGAAGAAGCACAAGGGCACTGAATTAGTGGATTTGATAATGAAGAGTGAAGGAAAGATGAAGATAAAAAGAGAGGCAGTGGAGGGAGGGAGGATGAGGCAGGGTAAAGGCTGACCTGATAAACATTGCCACAGGTCAGATCTAATTTAGTCCTCCAAAGAATGGTCACTGGCTCTTAAATTTTCTAAAGAGCAACGGTGTCAGATTGGAAAGGGAAGGCACATTTTGTCTCAATGAAAATCATGACTTAATATATATCAATTATGGTGCCATTCAAACATGTGATTGGCTTTGGTCTCCCCATGTCGTATCTGGTTTCTATTGCTGACTATGTCTCCACAGTGAGAAACAGAATCTAGCGCTTTCACCCACCATGAATGAGATCTGCACTGCTCTCTGTCAGCACTCTGTCGCTTCAAGGAAACAGATCAGATTAGCACATGACAAATACAGCTGATGGGTAAAACGGGAGAGAGAGCATGGTGCAGAAGGAAGCATATATGCCTCATCTAACGAACTCTCTCCATCCAATTACAATCTGTATGTTCTTGGACAAGTCACTTGGTCACTCAAAGTTATAGTTCTCTTGACTGTCCCAAACCTTACTTGAAAATGCATGCTATTATCATGCAACTGAAATTAAATAATGAATGTAAAACTGCTCCCAGTATGTTTACATATCAATTGTTATATATCTACATCATCATTTTAATGACTGCATTTTATGTATATACCAATCTTACTGAGACAATCCATTATTATTAATAATGTATATTGTCTTCAGGTTGATCTCTCATATAATGGGATAAAGTTTTATATATATTATTACGTACTTATCTAATTACTTTCTTCAGGAAAAAAATGTAAAAATAGGATTAGTATGTAAAAGAACTTTTCATTTCAATCAACTTTATCCAGGTAAAATTAAATAATATAAAATGCACAAGTTATAAATATATATACTACACTGACTTTTGACAAATGTATGTGTCCATGTAACCACCATGACAAGTAAGATACAGAATAATTCTAAAACCTTAAAGATTTGGGGGCCAATTCATAGTCAATTCTCATCCCCTATCCCTGGCCCCAGGTAACAGCTGATCCCCTTTCTACCACTAAAGTTTAGATTTATGTTTCTTAAGTTTTATAATTAAGTGGAAGCATACAGTACAAACTTTCTTGTGACTGGCTTCCTTTGCTCAGCAAAATACCTTTGAGATGTATGTATGTTTTTGCATTTATTTTGAGTCTATTCTTCTCACTACAGGGTAGAAGCTCATTGAATGAATATACCACAGTCTGTTTATCCATTTACTTATTTAATGAGCTCTTACAAGTAAAGCTGTTATGAACATTCATGTACAAATCTCTGAATAGGTATGTTTTCATTTCTCTTGGGACAATATCAAGGAATAAAATTATAAAGCCATATAGTATATGTATAACTTTATAAGAAACTGCTCAATTATTTTCTAGAATGGTTGTATTATTATGCATTTTTCACCAACGGTGTGTGAGAGTTCAAGTCACTCCTCATCTTCACCAAAACTTGGCTTTACAAGGCATTTTGTTCATATTAGCCATTCTAATTGACTGTAGAGCTATCTTATCGTGGTGTAAATTTTTATTTCCCTGATGACCAAGGATGTTAAGCATCATTTTATATGCTTATTGGTCATTCCTATCCTCTTTCTGAAATGTCTTTTCAAATTCTCTGCACATTTTTAACTAGGTTATTTGTCTTCTTGGATTATTTAGGATCTTTATATACTCTGGATACAAGTACTTTTTTCAGACATAAGAATTGTGAGTTTCTTAGCCTGAAGGCTTGCTTCTTCATATACTTAAATGTGTCTTTCAAAAAGCAGAATTTTGATCAATTGGTGATAGAAACAAATACATGATAGATAGATAGAATCTGTTTTATCAAATTATTTTTTTCAAGTTTTGTGATTTTTATGAGTTAATGAATCTTTGCTATCTCTAAGTTAGCAAGAATTTTCTGTTTTCATTAATAAATTTTAATTTGGTTTTTAATCATTCCACATTAACGTTTGTGTATGCCAACCTCTTCCTTCCATAAAAGTTAGAAGAACCAGTAAGAAAAAATTTCTAAACTTAAAATTTTTATCCACCCAAGCTATTATTCAAATATAAGAGCTATAAAAATATTACTAGGTAAATAAGGCTTAAGAAGCTTTGCTACACAAAGTACCATACAGAAAATAGTTAGAGATGAAGAATTTAAATAACAGGGAGGACTAATCCAAGTGATAATATCACACACACAATGCCATATATGAAAAATGTCATACATGAAAAATATAGATATTATATAGGATATATGTATATAACATGATGTGTACAATGTTATATATATCTCATAGTTTGATACTGGCAGTTGTTGCTTTTTAAAGTAACTAGAGCAAAGCAAAAGAAAGCAAATATATTCATAACAGCCTAGAATTAAAAGCCTTGTTAAGTTCAATATGACAGAAGTTGGAGCAGACAGACCAAGAGATGTGAAAACATACTAAAGTATTTGTTATCCATTAGAAGATGCAGATATCACTTTAAGGAAATTATTAAAATAATACACACGAGTGGCACAACACAAAAAAAAGACAGTACATTTGAACACAGACTTTTCAATTACTGATCGAACAGGTAGATAACTAAAATAATTTGAAAGATAAAAACAATATAATAAATAACCTCGAACTAATGGCCATTTATGGAGTTTTGCAAGCAACAATTACAAAGTACACATTTCTCTCAAGTACTAATAGAACATTTACAAAAATTTAATAATGTGCCAAGCCATCAGAAAGCTTTAATAAATTTCAAGAAACAAATATAATTCCCATAAACACATGGTTTTGTATACTCATATTTTCCTCTTTACAACTCTAGATCAGAGTTCTGAGTCATCAAAAGTAAGGGTAAAGACACCCTTGTTCTCAATATAGTACAGGAAGATAGAAAAACACAAAGAGACTCCAACTGTTCCTCTCATCTTTTTATGTCCTGTAGACATACCTGGTAACCAACAGGCTTATGCCAAAGCCACTACTCTCACTATGCATCTGTCTAAAATAGCCTGGTATGAGTTTCTACAGTTGGCTATGACAGGGCAACTTGAAGCAGAACAACATTTTTTTTTTCTGAAAGCAACCAAAAAAGCTGAATAAAATGCTGCCAAATAATTGCATTGCCAAATAATATCTATGCAAACACACTGGAGAGCTTCTGAGGAAGCCAAGACATGTGAGGCCAAGATCTTAGAAAGGGAGCTCCGGGAATTTGTGGAATTTTAAGTAGTGAGGAGTAAGAGCCTGAAGATCTAACCATTTGTCTGTAAGAGACAGAAGGCAGTTGGGCTTTCAGCAACCTGACAGAGCTACAAATGCCAACACTGAACATGGGCTCTCAAGGAAGCTGGGCGTAGGGGTTTAGAATCCTTGTGAAAAGCAAGGAGAGAACGTGAGACTGACACCTCTGCTTGCCAGTGGATGAGTAGAAAGTAGCTAAAGAGTTCAACAGAACACCCCATAGCCACATGGTTCTGTGGAGGAAAACTAGAGTTCATACACTTCCCAGGAAGAGGTTCCCTGCTGATCACCCCAGGATCTCAGTGGTAAATCCTGGAGAACTACAACTAGAAGTTGGGGGCAACTGAGAGACATAGCAAAACTTACAAAGTCTGATATCCAGCTTTCAGTCAGCTACATTGATGATTGAATAGAGGTAACATGCTCTCACTCTTACGCCTGCCAAAAATAAGTTTTATTCTCTTTGGAGGAATATAATATTACCGAGAGCCTCTGCAAGTTTTTTCTTTTTTTTATTTTTAGAGACAGACTCTCACTCTGTCGCCCAGGCTGGAGTGCAGTGGTGTGCTCATCTCACTGCAACCTTCGCCTCCCGTGTTCAAGCAATTCTCCTGCCTCAGCCTCCCAAGTAGCTGGGACTACCGGCTGCACCACCACACAAGCTGGTCTCAAACTCCTGACCTCAGGTGATCTGCCTGCCTCAGCCTCCCAAAGTGCTGTGATTACAGGCATAAGCCACCACACCTGGCCTTTATTTTATTTATTTATTTATTTATTTATTTTTGGCAATTTTTTTAATAGAAAAGTTCATCACTTAATCAAAAATTACCATGCATTTCAAGAATTTGGACCAAGAAGAAAAACAGACAATACGAATAGCCATATAGTTATTTCATATATTAGAGTTATCTGTCAGATGTGGACATTAAAATAACTGTGATATATTCAGAAAAAATAGATGACAGGATGGGGTATTTCACCATAGAACTGGAAACTATAAAAAAGAGTTAAATGAACATTCTAGAATTGACAATTGTAGTATCTGAAATTAAGAACTCAATGGATGAGGTAAACAGCCATTGAATCATCACTGCTAAGAATAAAATAAAATGAAAGATGGATTAGTAGAAAATAATGGAATCAAAGAGAGAATAGAAAATATTAGAGAGAGAGAAATGTGTCATGATAAAAAGATGTAATATATGAGTAATCATAACCCAGAAAGCAAACAGGAGAGAATGAGATAACAGAAATACAAAGGAATAATTTCCAAGAGTTTTCCAAGAATTATAAGAACCTTGAAGGCACAGATTCAAAAGCTCAACAAAACCCTAAGCAACACAGTTATAAAAACAATACACCTAACATATGTCATAGTAAAAGTTTTGAAAACAAAAGCCCAAAAACAAAACCCTAAAAAGTAGTCAGAGGAAAAAGGACATTACCTTTGAAAGAAAAATAATGAGTGAACACTGACTTCTCCTCAGAACATACAGAAGCCAGATAATGATATCCATAATGATCTCCTTGAAGTGCCAAAGAAAACACCTGCCAACATAAAATTCTAAACTGAATGTAAATGTGCTTTAAAACTGAAAGTAAAAAAGTGAGATGTCTAATCGAACAAAAGTTGAGAGAATTGTTAATGAACACCTGTGCAAAAGGATATATTAAAGAGTATTGGATGCAGAAAAGGCCTTCAATAAAATTCAACATCCCTCCGTGGCAAAAACTCTCAATAAACTAAGTATTGAAGGAATATACCTCAAAATAATAAAAGCCATCTATGACAGAACCACAGCTAATATCATATTGAATGGGCAAAAGCTGGAAGCATTCCCCTTGAAAACCGGCATAAGACAAGGATGCCCTCTCTTGTCACTCCTATTCAACATAGTATTGGAAGTTCTGGCCAGAGCAACAGGCAAGAGAAAGAATGAAAGTGTATTCAAATAGGAAAAGAGGAAGGCAAATTGTCTTCATTTGCAGATGACATTATCCTATACCTAGAAACCCCCATTGCCTCAGCCCAAAAGCTTCTTATGCTGATAAACAACTTCAGCAAAATCTCAGGATACAAAATCAATGTGCAAAAGTCATAAGTATTCCTACACACCAACAGCAGGCAAGCAGAGAGCCAAATCATGAATGAACTCCCATTCACAATTGCTACAAAGAGAATAAAATACCTAGGAATACAGCTAACAAGGGAAGTGAAGGACCTCTTCAAGGAAAACTACAAACCACTACCCATTCCATGCTCATGGATAGGAAGAATCAATATAATGAAAATAGCCATACTACCCAAAGTAATTTATAGATTCAATGCTATTCCCATTAAACTACTATTGACACTCTTCACAGAATTAGAAGAAACTATTTTAAAATTCATATGGAACCAAAACAGAGCTCATGTAACCAGGACAATCCTAAGCAAAAGGAACAAAGCTGGAGGCATCACGCTATTTGACTTCAAACTATACTACAAGGCTTCAGTAACCAAAATAGCATGGTACTGGTACAAAAACAGACACATAGACCAATGGAACAGAATAGAGAACTCAGGAATAAGACTGCACGTCTACAACCATCTGATCTTCGACAAACCTAGTAAAACAAGCAATGGGGAAAGAATTTCCTATTTAATAAATGGTGCTGGGAAAACTGGCTAGACACATGCAGAAAATTAAAACTGGACCCCTTCCTTACACTTTCTACAAACATTAACTCAAGATGGATTCAAGACTTAAATGTGAAGCCCAAAACTACAAAAACTCTAAAAGAAAATCTAGGCAATACCATTCAGGACATAAGCACGGGCAAAGATCTCATGATGAAATCACCAAAGGCAATTCAACAAAAGCAAAAATTGACAAATGGGATCTAATTAAACTAAAGAGCTTCTGCACAGTTTAAAAAAAAAAAACTATCAGAGTGAACAAGCAACCTACAGAGTGGGAGAAAATTTTTGCAATCTATCCATCTGACAAAGGCCTAATATCCAGAATCTACAAGTGACTTAAACAAATTTACAAGAAAAAAAAATTAAAAAGTGACCAAAGGACAGGAACAGACACTTCTCAAAAGAATACATTCATGCAGCCAATAAACAAACAAAAAAAAAACTCAACATCACTGATTATTAGAGAATTGCAAATCAAAACCACAATAAGATACCATCTCATCCCAGTCAGAATGGCAATTATTAAAAAGTCAAGAAACAAAGCCGGGCGCGGTGGCTCACGCTTGTAATCCCAGCACTTTGGGGGGCTGAGGCGGGCGGATCACGAGGTCAGGAGATCGAGACCACGGTGAAACCCCGTCTCTACTAAAAATACAAAAACAAAATTAGACGGGCGTGGTGGCGGGCGCCTGTAGTCCCAGCTACTCGGAGAGGCTGAGGCAGGAGAATGGCGTGAACCCGGGAGGCGGAGCTTGCAGTGAGCCGAGATTGTGCCACTGCACTCCAGCCTGGGTGACAGAGCGAGACTCCATCTCAAAAAAAAAAAAAAAAAAAAAAAGTCAAGAAACGACAGAATCTGGCAAAGTTATGAAGAAATAGGAACACTTTTACACTGTTGGCAAGAATGTGAATTAGTTCAACCATTGTGGAAGATGGTGGGGTGATTCTTCAAAGATCTAGAAGCAGAAATACCATTTGACCCAGTATTCCCATTACTGGGTATATACCCCCCAAAATTTAAATCATTCTATTACAAAGATACATGCACGTGTATGTTCATTGCAGCACTATTCACAATAGCAAAGACATGGAATCAACCCAAATGCCTATCAATGATACATGGGATAAAGAAAATGTGGTACACATATACCGTGGAATACTATGCAGCCATGAAAAGGAATGAGATCATGTCCTTTGCAGGGTCATGGATGGAGCTGGAAGCCATTATCTTCAGCAAACTAATGCAGGAACAGAAAACCAAACACCTGCATGTTCTCACTTATAAGTGGGAGCTGAACAATGAGAACACATGGACACAGGGAGAGGAACAACACACAGTGGAGCCTGTCTGGGGGTGAGGTGGAGGGAAAGACAGCATTAGGAAAAATAGCTAATGCATGCTGGGCTTAATACCTAGGTGATGGATTGATGGGTGCAGCAAACCATCATGGCACACAATTACCTATGTAACAAACCTGCATATCCTGCACACGTACCCCAGAACTTAAAATTTTTTTTAAAGACCAAAAAAAAAAAAAAAAAAAAAAAAAAAAAAAAAAAAAAAAAAACAGAAAAGAGACTACTGGAGAAGAAAAGTATTAAAGATGGACAAAAAAAGAAAAAAAAGAAAAGTATAAAGAAAGGGTAAATATGCGTATAAATACAAATGAACCCCACTTTGTCCCCTTAATTTCTAGACTTTGCACCATTATCATGACTATCTCTAAACTGTACTTGTAAATCTTGCTCTTAAAGTGGAAGGCTCACTAGTGGGTAAGATGTGACAGATCCGATTTGTCTTACTGCAATATAGAAGTTCTGCTTCACAAATATAGTCTTCATCTGAATGAGTTCTATGTTAAGTCAAACCTCCTGATGGCTTCCTATTTTAGGATAGGCATTTACCTAAGAACAGCAGGTCTTTTAAATGAACTAGTGATGCCAATCCATGACTTCTCACACTGCCACAGCCTCATCCTATGAGTCCCACATTTATATCGTTAGATTTCTCATCCTGACAACTTCATGTCATTAAATGTTATTGATGCCAACTTATGTCAGTTTGGCATGGTTCTAACCTCTTGGGTTTGAGGAAAACTAAAAAGTTCCCAGAACTTACATTACAGACTTCCCATTGCAGCATAGTATTCTGGGGCACTATCCTCTCTCTCTGTGTGTGGTATGCCATCAGAAAAAGCGGAGACAAGTATAAGTCACATAACTAATAAAATTCTATTCCAAATATCAATTTATTATGCAAAGAGTAATTGTGTCAGTTACTTACCTAGTGCCTCCCAGTCCCACATTGATAGTTCTCTCTTTTCTGGAATGCTGAGGCTGGGTGTCTTTAATTAAATTTCCAGTTTCCTTTGCCAACCAATTTTCTATTAGTTTTTCCCAAAGGAGGCATTAGTTAGAGACCAGAAGAGAAGGGGAGAGAAGAAATTCTTCTTACTTGATTTCTCTCTGCTGCTGGCAGGATTTTTGGAAGTGTATGTGCCTCTTCAATGATCTTCATTGGACTTTGATTGATACAGTGTTTGGTACCAAGAAGAAACTTGATATTTGCAGAAGTCATAAGTTGTTTCATACTGCCATTTAACTAGTCTTGTTTACTATGCAGAAGATTACTAGGTCTGGGAAATGAATGTGGAGTTCCAGGAAATAAATCAGGTGGTAGCTTAGACTGTAGCTGCTATTCCTGTGTTAGTATCTTTCCTCAAACAAAGCAAAATCCCCTGGCACCTGGCATGCAGCTATTTATATATCATATTTGTCCTCCTATATAACAATTTCCAAAGGTGATGTGAAGCAGGAAGCTTTTGCCTCACGGGGTAGCAATACTCTTCAACTGACTTGTTCCAGAGCCACATAAACCTTCCTGACGTCTGTCATAACCTTGTTTGCAGGGACCTTGAGCATCTTGTTACCCCAAGAACATCATGCTGGTCCACTACCTTGATAGTATCATGCTGATGGGACTTGCTGAGTAGAAAGTGGCAACTACCTTAGTTGCCTTAGTAGCATTCAAGAGTGCCAGAAGTTAGGAGATAAACCCCATAAAAATATATGGACTTGACACCTCGGTAACATTTCTAAGAGTCCAGTGGAGTTTCCCCTTATACAGCCTACCACTAAGAAATAAGCACAACGCATGTTTGGCTTCTTTGGATTTTGGAGGCAACATATACTTTTTTTGAAGGTACTGTTCCAGTGTATTTACTGACTTGCTGAAAGGCTTTCAGTTGTGAGTGAATTTTGAAGTTGATCCAGGTTATAATGGATGCTGTTCTGACACAGTAACTTTAGTATCCAGCCTCTCCAAAGGAACACAGAATAACTATGGTGAACAACAATCCTGGAAGAAGTCTATGGAATTCACCAATAGACAGATCATAGTGCAGTTCCCCAAGATTTTGGAACACAATAATGCCCCTTTCTGAGGATACTGTTAGCTTCTAGAATAAAAAGTTAATACTGGGCCCTGGTAGAAATTTACTATCTGGTCGCAGTGTGTCCGGAATTGGTGGGTTCTTGGTCTCACTGACTTCAAGAATGAAGCCGCGGACCCTCACGGTGAGTGTTACAGTTCTTAAAGGCGGCATGTCCGGAGTTTGTTCCTTCTGATGTTCAGATGTGTTCAGAGTTTCTTCCTTCTGGTGGGTTCGTGGTCTCGCTGGCTCAGGAGTGAAGCTGCAGACCTTCGCGGTGAGTGTTACAGCTCTTAACGCGGTGCACCTGGAGTTGTTCGTTCCTCCCGGTGGGCTCATGTGTCGCTGGCTTCAGGAGTGAAGCTGCAGACCTTCGTGGTGAGTGTTACAGCTCTTCAGGCGGCGTGTCTGGAGTTGTTCGTTCCTTCGGTTGGGCTTGTGGTCTCGCTGGCTTTAGGAGTGAAGCTGCAGACCTTTGCAGTGAGTGTTACAGCTCATAAATGCAGTGTGCACCCAAAGAGTGAGCAGTAGCAAGATTTATTGCAAAGAGCAAAAGAACAAAGCTTCCACAGTGCGGAAGCGGACCTGAGCGGGTTGCCACTGCTGGCTCGGGCAGCCTGCTTTTATTCTCTTATCTGGCCCCACCCACGTCCTGCTGATTGGTAGAGCGGAATGGTCTGTTTTGACAGGGCGCTGATTGGTGCGTTTACCATCCCTGAGCTAGGCATAAAATTCTCCACGTCCCCATCAGATCAGTTAGATACAGAGTATGGACACAAAGGTTCTCCAAGGCCCCACCAGAGCAGCCAGACACAGTGTCGATCGGTGCATCCACAAACCTCGAGCTAGACACAGGGTGCTGATTGGTGTGTTTACAATCCCTGAGCTAGACAGAAAGGTTCTCCACATCTCCACCAGACTCAGGAGCCCAGCTGGCTTCACTCAGTGGATCCTGCACCTGGGCTGCAGGTGGAGCTGCTTGCCAGTCCTGCGCCCTGTGCTCGCGCTCCTCAGCCCTGGGTGGTTGATGGGACCGGGCGCTGTGGAGCAGGGGGTGGCGCTCGTCAGGGAGGATCCGGCCGCACAGGAGCCCGTGGAGGGGGTGGGAGGCTCAGGCATGGCGGGCTGCAGGTCCCGAGCCCTGCCCCGTGGGAAGGCAGCTAAGGCCCGGTGAGAAATCGAGCACAGCACCGGTGGGCTGGCACTGCTGGGGAACCCAGTACACCCTCCGCAGCCGCTGACCTGGGTGCTAAGCCCCTCATTGCCCAGGGCCGGCAGGGCCGGCCGGCTGCTCTGAGTGAGGGGACCGCCAAGCCCACGCCCACCCGGAACTCCAGCTGGCCCGCAAGCACAGCGTGCAGCCCCGGTTCCCGCTCGTGCCTCTCGCTCCACACCTCCCTGCAAGCTGAGGGAGCCGGCTCCCGCCTTGGCCAGCCCAGAAGGGGGCCCCCACAGTGCAGCGGTGGGCTGAAGGGCTCCTCAAGTGCCACCAAAGTGGGAGCCCAGGCAGAGGGGGCTCTGAGAGCGAGCGAGGGCTGTGAGGACTGCCATTACGCTGTCACCTCTCAGCAGGACAACTGACCTAGCAACTTGAACTGTATCTTGAACTAGGTGTTTCCTTATTCACTAAATCACAAATTTAGGGATGTAGAGCAGCACTCTCCCATCAAGTAGAAGTGTTATCTACTAGGAGAGATTTTGGAAGGGTCTAATGGCACAAGTAAATTACAGAAGAGGAGGCTGAGAACTTCCTGGCACCTCCACAAATGCACTTTCTCTTACCACTCCTTTAAATGACTCCTATGGCCTTATGGAGTGATCCCCACAAGCAGTATTTTGTAGTATACAAAGCAAAAAGTAACTCAGACCTAGTTTGCAAATAGTTCTATATAATATTCTGTCACTAGCCATAAGTGTCATTTGTCAGCCCCAATCAGAAATATCGCAGAAAGACAGCATGAGGAGATAATCTACATTGTTTTCTTTTTCTTTTCTTTCTTTCTTTACTTTTTTTTTTTTTTTTTTTTTTTGAGAGAGAGACAAGGTCTAGCTCTGGCACCTAGGCTCATGCAATCATAGCCCATTGCAGCTTCAAATTTCCAGTCTCAAGTGATCCTCCTGCCTCAGCCTCTTTAGTTGCTAGGATTACAGGCATAAGACACCATACCCAGCCGAACTTTGCATAAAAGGAAATAGGGCCAGAATTGTAAGTCTATACTAATTCGCAAGCAACAGATAACTATTTGACTTGAGAGTCAGGTATTTATGAAGTAAGAAAGATTCAAAGATTAATTCTAAGAAGTTCAGGGGGAAAATCATGAGTTGACCCTTTCAGGATGGGCATAGCAAAGAGCATATATTTGTTCTATGTTATTGATTATCATAGGATATTCCAAGAAGAGTAAGTTCTCAAATATTAGGCAGAAAAGATGACTGGGCCAGTTAGTGCCTCTGAGCCTCATGCCTGCCCTTCTTAATTCTATTCAGTAATGGCAAGGCTGGGAGTCTTTTTATCAGGCTTCCCGGTAGGTGTAACCATTAGGAGGTATTGGTGGGATGAGAGACAGGAGTAGGGAAGAAGCAGCGCGTCTTCTTTGCTTCTCCCTTAATCTCTAGTGGCATCTGCATAAGTGTCTGCAGCCCTGGTTTCAGCCAGGAGCCTCTTCATGGTTCCAGCACCGTCCACGTGGCCTTTGCTCGGTATTTTTGGACTCCGATAACACCACTTCCTCCCTTTCCTTCCACCAGCTCTAGGAGTGGTGGATGTTTCCTACATTCACTAATTCCTGAGTTACCACCCCAACCCCATTTACTTTCTCTGTTTGAAACAGATACAATGTTTTCAATTCCCTGCCTTACATACCCTTCCTTTTCCCATTCTGTCCTTGTCTCCTGGACCTTCAACTATCTCACTTCTTCACCTGAATCAGTGATTTTCACAGTTTCCTGGGGTCTTAGGGGTTTTCAGAAGCCCCCCCACAGGGTTACTAATTTAAATTAAGAAAAAGAGAAGGAGGAGAAAGATCTAAATTGTTTGTAAAACACCCTGCTCACTTTAACCATATTATTTCCATTCCTATATGTTTTATTTGTTTACATTTCTTAGAAAGATTTCATTAGAACAAAGGATTTTGCTTATAGTAAGTGTTTGAAATCATGAATCCTTGCCACTGATACACATGTTAAATAGAACTTGGTCAAGGATAAAATTATGGCTATGGCCTCAGTGGACGTTGCTTTATTCTAACTAGAAGGAGTAGGGAAGACACCATCCCAGCCTGTTTCCTCCCTTTCCTCCCTCTTATCCCACATCATCAATTATAATTTTCTTCCATGGCCCTGACCTTCTGCCCTTGTTTCTGGAATATTCTAACCCTCAGAAACTCAGCTGAAAAAAACTCCCTGAATACACTGCATATCAAAGGGTAAATGCATCTAGAAAGCCTGCAATAAAAATAACCCAAACAAATGACTAACACATCACATGTCCTATTAGCAAAGTACTTGTGTGGGAACAAAATGTTGTTGTTGGTTTTGTTTTCATTTTTTTAATACAGTCAAGGCCCCAGTGGGGCATGAATGTAGAATATCATCCCATTTTATAATATATGCACCATAATCTTCTTAAAATGAGTTTTCACTTCAAGAAACATAAGGACTTAAATATGAGCAGCCTGTTTTGTGCATTTGTGTGTTTGGCATCTCATTACACTTCAGACCATTTTGTCTTCTTAGAACAATTGAATATCATTAGTGGAGGCATATTTTGTTGCCAGAACTTGCTTGGTTGCGATTGTGCTCGTTAAAATGTGTCCATTTGCCAGCTGATGGATGGGAGTTCTGAAGGGTGCCTGGTGGGTGAGCATTTGAATATCAGAAGTTTCATCTCTTTCTTCCAGAGAGAAAAATAGCTTTGCTACCAACCAACACAAAGCATGAATTGTCCTTGACTTTCCCTCCCTCCTTCTGTCTTCTTTGCATAGCACTCAATTTAGCTCACTGACTTTCAGGCACCCAGAACTGTGCAAAAACATAAAAGCTTCAGGGCCAAGCAAACCTGGGAGCAAATGCAGGTTCCTTAGCATGATTTGCACAGTGACCTTGGGCAAATCGCTTAACCTCTCAGGGCAACAGAGTTTGAATTTGTAAAATGGCTTCCAAATATCTACTTTTCAGGGTCCTGACAATGAAAATCCCTAACCCGTTTTGGGAATATAGTAGATGCTCAATAATTGACAGCTGATCAAAGTGATGGTGGACCAAAACACTGCATAAAACAATTAGAGAAGAGGTCAGAAGCAAATGTAGCACATAATTAATTAGAGCATAATCAAGTACTAAAATGTAACGTACCTCAAAATAAATTATTTTAGAGACAAGACCTAGAAGATATCATTGATTCTCATTACTCACAGGTGTATAAAATTGTATAAAGTCACCAGGAACGCTGCATTGGCACTGAATTAACAAAAACACAGAACCATTTTGCTCCTAGGGTAAAAACAGGATTAGGTTCCTGTGAGCCCCTAGCCACAACATTTTTGTCAACTAATCAATATATAACATTTTTTCATGTATGTTTCTGTTTAAAGATACCTCATTTAATATATTTCATTGATTCATTAACATTGAATTCACAACCAACAGCATTATAACTCATGCCTGAATGAAGCTTACCTAATGCACTTATTTTCACCAGAAAGTACATCCCAGCTTTCTTGCTTGACTTGCTGCAGAACATCAGACAGCAATTTAGCACTGTGTTTGAAACCCATTTTAAACAGCTAAATTACCACCAAAAAGCATTAAAAATCACAAAAATGTGAAAAATGTCACACCAAATAGATGACAACCAGGACCCTTGTTTACCATAGGAGAGCTGAAGCAAGAAAGCAGAGTATCTCTTTGTTCAACCTCTGCTGGAAAGTACACATAGGGTGACTCAAATTTTTCTTCATTCTGCATGCCCATGTTCTCAAATGACCACGGAAACACCGTGAGTATTGATTTGGGCATTACAAATAATGTTAGTAAGTAGGGAAATTTGCAAAAATGGAACCTGCAAATAATGAACATCAACTGTAAATACCAAAGAGGGTTCTTGAACAAAGGAGGGGATGACTCAAAATGAGTGATGAGAGGAGACAGTCTGGGCAGAAAAAGCCACATTAGCATAAGGAAGAAGATAACTAATATTTGGGAACAGTGTATGACAAAAATTCATATCGGCCAGGAACCAGCCTGACTTAGATCTCATGTAACATACCTGCTCAGTTCCTTCAGATCTGATCGAATGTTCCCTATTCAGAGGGGCCTTCTCTGGCCTCCCCATTTAAAAAGCATCCACCTCTGGTCATTTGCACTCTTGCTTTTCCCCTTGCTTTATTGTTCTCCAGAGTACACTTTTACAAGCTGATATATGTGGGGTTTTTTTGTTGTTAATTGTCAGCCTGTCTTTGCCAGAACGCAGACTCTATGAGGACAGGGATGTTGTCTGCTGTGTTCACAAACTCTGACATCTACACAGTGCCTGCACCACCATGTCATTATCTATTGAATGAAGAGATAAATTGAATGGCCTGAATAACACATTAAGAAATATATCTCTCATCTAAGAGGGAATAGTCATTTGGGCAAAGAATCCAATCAGATATGGAAGATTTATAGTCTAACACTGTATGCAAAATGAAAGAAGAGAAAAATCATTCCTACCCCCATGGGGTAAGCAATTCAGGGAGAGGAGAGAAATGAGCTGAAGATAGAACTGTGGATATTGTTCTAAGCTTGCATCAAGCATTATAGCTAAGCAAGATCATTTATTTTTTAAAAAAACGTTTTGAATGAGATAGGAGTCTATGGGGCTGTGGAGCAGGGGGAAGGAGAATGTGGATTAATGTTCAGAGTACATATGCAGAGTGGTGACAACTATGTGCCAAAACCAAGTAGGCACAGGTTTCTCTGTCTCAAAATCTTTTGGAGTGGTTTACACATAAAAGCACCAACCCCTCCACTAAATCTCAGCATGTAAAGCATGTCTGATTACTCATGCCCGCTTAAGGTTCTTCCCTACTCAAAATCCTCACAGAAATTATAGAAAACATCTATCCTTAACAAAAACATTTTTCTGTTTTCTGACCATTTTTCTGCCTGCCTCAATTGCAACTGCATTCGAAATGATGATTTGAAGGAAATCGGGAAGCTCTCTGCATTGACAATGGTGACTAAAGTGAGACTGCTGCAGAACCTCTAGGGTCTAAGGGCTTTCAAATTTCACTGTTCCTGGATAACTAACAAATTAAGCCACTGTCAGTCATTAATACTTCAGTATAAATTAGCTTATTCTGCATTTCAAGCAGTAATGATGTAATTCCAAACCTTAATTTTATAGAATGAGAAAACTGAGATCGATAATGGGAAAACAATTTTATAGCTAATTTAGTAATTTGAGACAGGACAAAAACCCAGGTCTCCTGTCATTTAATTAACTGTAGAATTCTGATCCAAAACCGTTCCAAATGTGACAGCTTGCAGAGGTGGTTGAAACTATCTCCTAATGAAATTTCCAATTAGTGAATCCTTGTGAGGAAAGAGTATAGAACCCCCATAAGAGGCAAATAATTGAAAAAAATTCAAATAACTAGTAAAGATATTATCTTCGATTGGTTTATTAAACTCGTTATTCCCAGAAGTCAAGTCCCTTCTTAGGGCACAGTATTCTCCTTTGGAAGATAAACTGGGCTTCAGTTTTGTTTTGTTTTGTTTAAAAAGGGAGCCCAAGAAAGGCCTGTACTTCTATAAAGACTTAGGACCAATGTGTCAAAACAACAAAATACGGGAAGCTCAAAAGAGACGGAGGGGAAGTCACAGAGCTAGACTTAAAAGCACCCCAAAACAAACATCAGGTTTGCCACTTGTCTACATTTGACTGTGGCATGTGCACAGGAGTCATGGGCCCACTGAGGCTGGCCAGCAGTTACAGGGAGCCGGCTCTCCCTGAGCTCACAGTGACTCTGAGTCATGTAGAAGCAACTTCAAATCCTGTGACAGCAAATGCTAATCAGGAAACTGATTACACCCCACCCAGAGGCGAAAGATGAGCTGATTCCTTAATGGAGGAGCTGGGTTTGACTAGAATGTCTTTGGGAACATTTCATTTAAATGCTGCTCGTTTCTTTAACACATGCTATCATTGCCTTCACAACCATGTCCTACACAACACACATACACACACACAGAAAGCCTGCCTAAACTAAACATTAAATCTACGTTCCTCTTCCCTCTGTCCCACATCCCAATAAACCCTTGTCTCACTGAAAAGGACTTTATAAACAATCTCATTTAGCTGTTAATCCTGGATGCTAGCCTAGAATAATCTCCATAGTTTTGTCTTCAAATCATTTTTCCTCTCAATAAATAAATATTGCTTACATTCTCAGAAGTCTTTAAATTGTCAGACAGAAATTTGCTCTGCTTCCTCCATGAAGGTAGGAATAAATATTCTCTTCTTTAATTTGCATACTGTTTCAGGAATCGTATTTTTGCTACGAATGGAATTGACCTGCTAAAGGTGGAACTTCTAACATGAGAGCAGGTAAGTGAGTGAGTTACTTGGAGAACCAGGATCCTTTTCCAGTAGCTTCCAAAACAAACTATATTTGCCACCACATTTTTGTACATCCATCTCTTGACAACGTTTAAACACAGAGATATTGAGCACCAATAATAACATTATCTGCAAAACTACATAGATCATTAAGAGAAACAGTTGGCTTTCTATTTTGAAGCCACCATGTTTTGCTAATTTCTTTTCAAGATGTATTAGATTACTATGTTGGGGAAAGGAATAATACTGTTCTAAACCACAAGTCAGCAAAACGGTCTTTGGGCCAGTTCTGGCATACTGCCTTTTTTATAAAGATTTGTTAGTTGGACACAGCCACGTTCACTTATTTACATATTATGTATAGCTGTTCTTGTGCTAGATGAGCAGAGATGATAAGTCGCAATAGAGATCATGTGGCTCACAATGCCAAATATATTTACTATTGTTACTTTATACAAAAAAATTACCAATTCTTGCCCTAAACCAGTATTTTAGGCTTTGGACAAGGACATTTATGCCTTTAACAAGGCTTCCTGGAAAGTCTACTATTAACCAATGTTTGAGAAATCCCACAAAAAATCAAAGTGCCAGGCTCCAGGAAACTGCCTGTGGTACAAGTGCAGAAGGGACACATTTAGGGACAGTTGTCCAATGTCAGACTCTAAGGAAATACCACACCATAGCTTCCTCTTAACTTTTTCAGTCTCAGGTTCCCTCCAACTTCCTGATTTAGCCTCATATTTCCTGATACAAATCTTGGTACTTTTCCACTTGGCTCTTGGCATCCTCTTTTTAGACAGCCAGTTTTCATTCTTGGCATCAGTCTTTAGTTCCACTCTTGCCACTCATATTGTGTATGTTTATCTGTTCCCGCTCCACTGATGATCCCAGACATCCAATTCCCATCTCAGTTCAAGTACAAGCAGAACAACAACAAACAGTCTTCTCAGTCAAATGATTTGTCTCTCAGGAGGTCTCTAACTCTTGATGTTGGATCCCAAGAAAAACAGAAAATTGAGACACCAAAGCATGATTTTCACCCCATATTTCAAGGTTAATCAGTGCTCAAGGAGTTGTTACATGGGATTTTCCAAGGATACATTAATTCCATGGCCTCAGGAAAAGCTATATCACCGAGTCATGGAATGGGATGCCTGGTACATTGATTAAATGTATAATCAGTCTTGTGTTCAGATTTTTAAAAAGCAATATTTTTCCCCAACTGTATCGATTTTTTCCAAAGACTTGGAACAGAATCTGTGCCTGGATTTGCCTGTTGACAATGAAAAGGTGGGTGATAACATTTTCTCTGTGGACAGCCCACAACCTCTATGAGATTGAATGGTCTGAACTTCTTTGGCCACTGAGCTACCCCAACATTTATTTTGACTGGAAATAATAACATACTAAAAATTATAACATTAAGTTGAAAGTATTGATCTTAGAAGATTTAAAGACTCATAATTAGGGACATATCTATTTTTAATAAACTGAAAGAGGTAGTTTAAAAGCTTATGTAGGTCACTATATATTGTATATAGTCATACACATGCATAAACACATATGGTATTATTGTGAGATATATGTGTATATGTATTATATAAATACTGCAGTAAAACAATGAAAAGTTGTTGTAGAAAGCCAAGCATCACTATAATTTGAAGTCATTAATAGTAAAGGCAGATAGCCTTTTTTTTTTATCATAAAAGCTCGCAATAATGCCACAAAATTAAAAATATAAAATAATATATATTTGTTATGATGACTTTGAAAAGCTACAAATTTTAATTATGCTCAATATCTCCTCTTAAAAATTTAAAACATTCGTAAGTTTTACAAACATATTCATTAAACTATTAAGACGGGAACTTCTGTAGCAATAGAATATAGCTTTTCTTATGGGGATTCATTTCCATAAGGTTTCCAAAACCAGGATTCTTGTGGGTATTTAGATGGAGGCTGATCATGATGTTCTGAAAGCTCCATGCAACCTGATGTGTGTTGCATACATTACTGCATACTAACATCTCGTGTGATACCTGGAATCCAACTACTTTCAGGAAATTTTTACAGCTTTGTCCTCTTGGATTCAAACTTCAGTTTGCATCAGGTAGAATTATTCTCCACCTTTGAATGCTGGGCCTTAGGACTTTAGGGTCAACTCAACTTCTTTCAGCTCAACGGACCCCTCTGCCTTTTCTCAAGGGCAGAGGGCCAGTGTGACAGCTTTCTGTATCCCAAGCTCTTGCCCAACATCCCAGAAGAATCAGGTCACACATGGGCCTGAAGGATGAATGCAGGGTTTTACTGAGTGTGGAGGTGGTTCTCAGCAGGATGCATGGGGAGCTGGAAGCGGGTATGGAGTGGGAAGATGATCTTCTCCCAGAGCTTCAGTCCAGTGGTCAAACTCCTCTCCAACTGCCCCCAGCTGAACTCTTGGCACTCAGGAGTTCCTCCTCTTCTCTTTCTCTGCTGTGTCGTTCTGCCATCTGTCTGCTTGTCTCCTCATCTCCTCACCTGCTCATCTGAAGGCATGGCAGGCCAAAAGGTAACTTTTTGGGTGTGAAAACAGCAATGCCTGTCCCCATTTAGGGCCACAGGTCTCCAGACTTGAGTGTGGGGTCTTTGCCAGGGAACCGCCCTCTTCTACCCAGTATCTCCCTGTCTCCTGTCCATGTCAACAGCACACACAAAATCTTATCCAAATTCATGAACAAACTTGTCCAAAGTAACATGGCTCATGAATATCAGAACTCTTTGACCCTAGAGTTTTATTGACCTACCTAGATCAAATGTACCCTTTTTATATGCTATGTATTTTATATATGCTTCATTCTTGGCTTCATTTTAAATCTCTTTTGTTGTTAATTTTTCTTTCTTACCTTCTCTTAATGTGTTATACAATTATAGTTGATTAATCTCTATAAGCCATCCTATGTCCTTTCAAGTACAAAGCAGTTAACTGAATCAACAAGGAATATTATTTATTTGATACACACAAAGACGCAGACACATATGCATGTGTGTATTTCCCCTTAGGTGAAATGATTTGCACTGTGTAGTTATAAGTTGGTTAACTTGCCCTTCAATCTCTGGGAATCCTTAAAGCAAAATTCTATCTTTTTACATTGCTTAATACAAAAATTACTTAGGAACCCAAGTAAAGGTAAACCCCTATTGAAGTCTGGGGTCCCTCTTTAATATCCTTCTCTTTCAAATCATCTCTCCCAAATACTTTCCTGGTTGCCCACCTGTGTGTCTCCTTTCCTACCAAGTCTCCACTCCATCACACCAAGTTCAAAGGACGCAGAATGAAGACAAAGGGACCCCCTAAGGGTCTTAAGGCAAGCATTTCTGTTATTTAATGCAGTTTCATTACTTTTTATCACTGGGAGGCATCTTGGCATATGGGAATGGAAATTTAGATTTAGTAACTTTCAGCAATGTCAAAGGAGCTATTAACAGAACCAAATTCTATGGTGTCCTAGTTGCTCTTGGAATATAGGTTTCAGAGTCTCAGCACCACAAGATGACCTCTGAGTTTAATAGAAGTCTACCAATAAAAAATAAATAGGAAATAATAAAAATGACATACTGAGGAATTTAAAATCATAAATGCATGCAAATTCATCTCAAAGATGATTAATCAATCATTAAATAATTAATGAGGACTTAATGTTTTCTCAGAACTGTCCTAGGCACTGTTGTGAATGAAAAAATGGGGGAACTTTGAGGCATAATTGCTGAAAACAGGGAAGCCATATGAAATGTTACATTAAAAGGGTGAAGGGAGAAAAATAAAAGTGCTAATGTACACAGTAAATTTTACATATATACATAGTATAGACAATATATATATATAGGTCTCATTATTCTAAGAAGTGGTGTAAAAAAAGTATAAATGTCTTTGAAATGAAACACTAGAACAAGCACTAGATTAGGAAACAGGATACTAGGACCAGCTCTGGCTTGACACCCAGAAAGTTGTGTGTCTCTGGGAAAGTGAGTGTCTACGCCTGGCTCTTCGTTCATCTATGAAAAAAAGAGAATTGGATTATTTATAAACTGAAATCGTATTTTATGTTATGAATATATAATACATTTCTTTATATTAAACACTGACTTATTGATCAAATGAAATTAGAAATATTTTGGAGTTGCCGTTAAATTAAGAGGATAGTGTCAACAGAGGAAATCGTGGTCCTCTGAAAGTGTCCCTCAATAAACTGAAATAGAGCCCAGAGCAGAAGGACAATGAGAACAAGCTCAAGAAGACTATTTTTAAAGTGCTTATATTCTGCAAGAATATGAGTGATGGTATTAGTGAAAAATCATGCTATTCCAATAATTAGAACTTTTCTAACACACTTCTACATTGCATTTTTCAGAGAAGATGCAAAGCATTGTGACTAAGGCTCCAGGATGTGAAGATGAGAAAAGGCCCTGAACCAAAACCCAGCTCTTGCATTTATTAGCTGTTTCACTTGGAGCAAGTTAACCTCTCTAGAAATGAATGACCCGGACAAAGAAACAAAGGTAACATTATCATGTAAATCATCCTTGTGGGGGAGGATTAAGTCAAAAAGCATTTAATAAAATGTAAACATTCTGATATTCATATTTACCCAGATATGGAAAAAATAAAAAGACAAGTTTATGATTGAATTAGAAGAGGTATCACCACATCTTGGAAAACTTAGTTGTTATAAGTATCTTGAGAATGCTAACACAGTCATACCAGCTGATGCCCGTGTAAGTACTACTGAACTTTTATTCCTAAAATTAATATTACCCAAAAGTTGTAGTCTTCATTTGAGTCCATCTTTCTGGGAGGAGAAATCTCCATGGTTGGTAATATCCATTCACCCTCTGGCCCATGCCTTATTGTCTCTCCTTAATGCACAGGTAAAGGTGATTTCTTCAACTGAAAGAGTCTGCGGATTTTTTTTTTTCTTTTCCTGTCAACTCTTTGAGGGCGCTGGGCTGACAGTTCTGGGTCGGGCTGAGTTTAATCTTTTCCTTTCAAATCAAATTATGGGGAAAATGCCAGGGAAATGGCTCCCTAACAGCTGGCATTGTTCAGAAATCACCGAGCTTGGTGAATTTGTAAGATAAGTGTCTAAATTGTGGGGAGAGGCAGACAGCTTCCCCTCTTGGGCTTGTATCTGAGGAACTAATGACTAAATGACTCCATTTTGCTCTCCACACAATGGCCTGTCCTGGAAGACTTGAGAGGCTCTCAGGGTTCAGGGCGCTCTCCAAAAATCAGCCTGCCTAAAAGCTGGCTTGGGATCTTCTCTACTTTCTTTGCTCCCTATTTAATAAACTTAGAACTTTTTAAACTAGTGAGAGTAGAAGAGGATAGATTCTTGCCTGGAGTAATATTAAATCCATGGAAACCTCCCTATCAGCATACTCAGAAAAACGGCTAAAAAAACAGAAAGAACTTGTAGGACAAAAGCCAAAGAGTGAGAAACAACTTTTAAAATGTTATGAGAGGCACCACATTCGCATTAAATACTAAAATATTAAAATTGATTGAGGTTGTGAAATAAGTGAATTACTTAGTCTCCCATGCATTAAAATTAATTTTTCATCTCCTACTACAGGCCACTTCCCACTGGCTTTCCTTGAGCCCACTTAATATTTTATTTGCTGAAGGGAAAAGGTTTCCTTTTGACATATTGGCATTTCTGGGGTTGGTAGACTATCTCACTGCCAACTCCATGAGCAGATTTCTCAGTCCAAGTGAAGCAACAACAAAGAATAAAATATTTGCTACACATCCTAAGCCTGACACATTTGTTTCCTCCAACCAGATCCTTCCCTAAATACTTTTATCCATGGATCCACTCTTTTTGATTGTTACAATGCCCAGTGCTCCCTTTCTGATTCTCCCTCCAACATCCCCAACGATTAGCCTATTAGTAATATATCCAGGAGAACCACCAAAAAGCAAAAAATAATAAAACAACAAAAAGGAAAGTTGTGATCCCTACAGTTGAGCTGCTGAAACTAGCTCTTACTTTTCTTTTCTTCTTCTTTCCTTTTTTTTTTTCTTTTGAGGCAGGATTTTACTCTGTCGCTGAGGCTGGAGTGCAGTGGTGTGATCACAGCTCACTACCACCTTGCCCTCCTGGGCTCAAGCGACCCTCCCACCTCAGCTTCTTGAGTACCTGGGACTACAAGCATGCACAATCAGGCCCAGCTAATTTTTTGTATTTTTTGTATTTTTTTTTTTTTTTTTTTTTGAGACGTAGTCTTGCTCTGTCGCCCAGGCTGGAGTGCAGTGGCGCAATCTCGGCTCGCTGCCAAGCTCCGCCTCCTGGGTTCACGGCATTCTCCTGCCTCAGGCTCTCCGAGTAGCTGGGACTACAGGCGCCCGCCACCACGCCCGGCTAATTTTTTTTTTTTTTTTTTTTTTTTTTTTAGTAGAGTCGGGGTTTCACCGTGGTCTCGATCTCCTGACTTCGTGATCCGCCAGCCTCAGCCTCCCAAAGTGCTGGGATTACAAGCATGAGCCACCGCGCCCGGCCATTTTTTTGTATTTTTTGTAGAGACGGGGTTTCACCATGTTGCCCAGGCTGGTCTCAAATTTTGGGCTCAAGTGATTCTCCCACCTTGGCCTCCCATCTTACTTTTCTTTACTGGGGCTCTGGGAAGGGGGCTTACCTTCTTGGAAATTTAGATCAGCCACAGCATGATAGTCCCTAATCTCTGGAGCTCAGGAATTAATATGGCAGATCCTCTGTAGTTAGGAGGTGAATTCTAAGCTGATAACCAGGTATCAGAACAGATGCTAAAGGTAGTGTGGATAAATGTACCAAAGGAGTCCAACAGGTACTCACTGGGCTTTGGAAACTTACCAGGAAATTAAACATTAAAAACCCCAACTTTCCAATAGTACATTTACATACTGAATCTGGATTCTTTCCTGTAAGAAAAGTCTACACTTGTGAGAAAATAAGATCAGAAATCCTCAACGTCTCTTCAGAATAAGAGAGGATTTGAAATCCTCCATCACTCTTTAATGTGTCCCTTCTTCATGATCACAAAAGTGGAGCAGTGCTTTTGTGCACTAATATGATCGTCGGTGCTAGATCCAGAGATGACTTTGACCTTAGCCTAGTCAAAAATCCTCCTTCCAAATATCATGAAGTAGCAGGAACGAAAGATAACTGGCTCGCCCCAGTCAAATCAGAATAAATGTCTGTTTCTGCATTAGAATCCTGTTTCTCACGTTTCCAATGTAGGACCTTTGCACATTTAGAAGAATAAAACATTTTCCCCTGCCCTCTCAGGTTCTGCAGCAGGGGGGCCAGCAAATTAAACAGATGAAATATAAACAGAAGAAAAGGCATATGTTTCTGTATTGATGTTAATATTTTTACACACATAGGGGCTTCACAGAAGATATGTAAAAGCTCAAAGAGACAGCTGGTTCTGAGGGCTTATATGCTATTTTAACCAATGGTAATAAACTGACTAAGTGACTAAGTGGATATAAAGGTAGTTTGGGCTCCTACAGATGGTAAACTATGAGGAGGTGACTAGGAAATGTGTAGTAGATAAGAGTGGTTTGGTAAGGTTCGTTATGAAGACCCAAGCTATCTCTAGTGATGAGAGTTGTTCAGCACTTCCTGGTATGGGATGAGGAGGCCCCTTTACAAAGGAAAATTTATGCCCTGCTTTTAGGCAGAAAGCTCCTCTTGCATCTGCTGCTTCCGTATCGCCTTCAGCTCAAAACAATCGATATACCAAAGTGACATATTTTGAGGGGCATATCCTGAGCCCCTTCACACAGATCATTTTTAGGGCAATTGGCAGCCAGACTATGTCTCCTTATTCTTAAAATTAATTCCTCTTTTATGAGATTACTCAAGATTAGGGGCCAATATTGAAACCATATTATTTCAGATCACTTGAGTTTAGAGAAAATGGTACAAATAAATTATCTGATTATAATATTAACACACTCCTGACCTGGTTCAGTATTCAGACTAAAACCCTGGGGATAAAACCAGTAGCCCTCCCTGTATATATGAAACACTATCAACCTGTTAGCTCACTCCATTCCTGTGATGCTTGTAGGAGAGAAGACAGGAGTCATCAGCCCCACTCAGCCTATGGGAAAATATTGATTCAACTCCATTATTCATCCAAAATCACACTGTTGGTCAGTCCTGAAGGACAGAGCTAAGCTGCCCCGGTGTGAGTTCTGTGTTCTGTCTACTGTTCCCAAATTGGAGGAGAAGATGCATTGCAGCATTTATTTCATCAAAGACATAACTTAGGTAGAAGATTCCCAAAGCTCCAACAGAAGGGAACACTAACCCATGAGATAATAACAGTGTTTGCAGGAATCAAGGTAAATTGCATAACAACTAGTTTGGGAAACTAAGCTAAATAGAGCTAAACACATTTTTGTGCTGCAGAACTTTTTGGAGTCTTTAATATCTTGTTTGGCTTTGCAAATATATAAGAAGAGTATATACTAGGCCTATCATAAACATTGCGACCCTGGAAAGCATCAACTGAGGAGAATTTCAAGTGAATACTGAACCCTGGAATGCACCTCAGGAAACACGAGTTATTGCCTGCGGCATCTCACTATTCTTTATCAGGTTTGCCAGGATGCCAGGGAGCCAGGTAGTAACAGGGAACTGAAGGATTAGTCCTTTCTAACTCTAGTTACTTTTGCTAGTCTACAGTCATATCCTCACAATTCTCAAGATTCCAACAATCAGCTCACTGTGAATGTACTAAAATCACAATATGCAATTTCTCTTCTCAGACCAGACCTATCACTTCATATCTAAACCTCTTACCTGTCCACAACTTCAGGATTATTTTTCACATTCATTGCAATCATACCCCTTGCTTTTATCATACTTGTCCATTTACTGTTCCTATAATGGCCATGGTGCTTTTAAGATCTTGTCTTGGCTTATAGTGTTCTTCTTATCTGTAATGAATTGTTTTCTTTTTCCTCTTGGTCCAGCAGAATCCTCATTCGGGCATCTTATAACCAACTCCTCTTCATGTCAGAAGTGAATTTCTTCTGCTATAAATGTTTACAGTGTCATTTACTTTCTGCCTAGTTTTGCTGGTTATATTTCACAGATTTGGGTTTCACCTGCTATTTAGTTTACAGTCTTTTACTCATCTTCATTTCACTGTCAGCACAGAGCCTGATGTCTGGCATATAAAACATTTCAAGTAATTGATTGTTAAAGTTAAATGAGACATGGGAGTTGAAGTTCTATCAATATGTTGAGATCAGATTACAGAGGGCCTTGAAAGCCACATAGAAGACTTTGGTTTAATTTGATAGGTATTTGGAGGTGTTCTGGATTTCTTCTTAAAGAGAAGGAATAAGAGAAAAACACCATGCCTAGCAGGCCAAGCAATGTAGCTTGGTGGTCATAGGCAAAGCTTTCTGAATCTCAGCTCTTGGGTCTGAATCCCAGCCCTCTTCTGCCTCTGTGACCTTGGGAAAGTTACAAATTTTTCTGGCTTTCAGTGTCCTCATTTGTAAAATTAGAATAGCCTTACTCTTAGGGTCATTGTGAATTTTCGATAAGGTTATCCATGGAAAGCCTTTAAAGCAATGTCTGGTACCTAGTGAGCCTTCAGGAAACATTAGCTAGTATTATAATTAACAACAAGGAGAAGTGAAAAGAGCATTGCTTTGTGCATCAGGGATCTGAACTCTGCTGCAGTTTGAAGACAAGGTACAAATGAGGTCAAGTATTACCAGTCAAAGAGCCTGATTGGCACTTAAAGAGGATGTGTGTTTGGTGAATTCACCATTCTTTTCACTCCAGGCTCAAAATCAAACGAGTAGCATAACAAATGCATTAATCAAGCTTACAGAGACAATCTATAAAACACAGAAGCTCAATTCATTAATATACAATAAGAAATATAACTATTAAATAGATGAGATGTTGGTGATGGATAAGCATGTTCTTCCTTATAGACAAATATATCCAGGAAGCCAAATCATAATCCAAGCGTTGTTTGATGAAAAGGGAACAGAGCAAGGAGAGAAAGTGGGTAAATTTGAGCACATGATCAAGCTCACAGCCAGATGCATCCCACTCTGCGGCAGGCACATACCCACCACTTAAGAGATGCCCTGACACACTCTGCACCTCACTCTCCCAGTGACAGTGCCTCTCTTTCTTTTGCTTCTGAGAGCCCCCTCTATAAAAACAATGCATACCATTGTTTTCTTGTTACAATGCAATCATTTGGAGGGATGTTTTCTAAGTGCAATCAAAATGTACTCGGAGTTTTGCCTGACTGTATTCTTGATGCTCATGGACCATTTATTAGGACAGTTTTAAGATAGTTCATCTTTTCTCTTAAACTCCGTTAGTGGTCCTCCAGTAGCCCCGAGAGACTCTGCAGAATATATTTCTGTATCCTTTCTATTTTGAGTCTTCTTAAATTTATCTTTAAATGGTATATCAATTAGCTTGGGTTACATAATAAACTACCCAAAACTTACTGTCTTAAAATGTCTATTATGAGTCCTTTTGTTCATGAAGGACTCCGTGGGTCAGCATTTTGGGCTGGGCTCAGCGGAGCTCATCTCTTCCTCTTCACATGATGTTGGCTGTGCTCGAACACATGCTTTGGTTCAGACACTGCCAAGATGACTAGGACAGTCAGGGACTCTCGCTACATGTTTCTCCACATGTCTCTCTCTCATATTCCCTGTTCTGTTAGGCCAGGTCAGGAGCCGAATCAGGGTGAAACAGACTCCATTTTTTGATGGGAGAAGTCGTGAAGAATCTGTAGACAGATTTCCTGAAACCTACTATGGATGGAAGTAACTTATGAGTGAACAAATTAATGAATAAATGAATATATCTTCAGGGAGAAAGGTCATAGTAATAAAATACATTAGGCAGGTGAGTTGGCATCACTGTAACCCATGAGTCCAGGAAACTCACTCATGTAGGCCACAGTGAAAGGGATCCCAGTGTCGCATGCATTATTCTCTCCCGACACTAAAATTTTGTGATCCTAAGAAGGTAATCAGCAGGGAAGGTCAAAGTCCCTGAAAGGGGGCTGGCATCGAGTGACCCTTCCTGAGGAAGCTGACGCTGACCACTTCTGCCCAGTGATCGAATTTGATGGGTTTCATCATCTTCCTTCCCTGTCCGCTCCAGCTCTATCGATTGCATCGCCTTCAATATCTCTTTTGTGGTTAAAGGCTGCTCCTGAGACTGCCCTGTCTGAGTTGCCTAGTTTTGTCAATTCCAATTCAGCCAGACATCCTTTTACCCTTTCCTAGACAACAAAGCTTTCTGGTCGATGTTTTTTTTACAAAAAAAAAAAAAAAAAAAAAAAAAAAAAAGAAAGAAAACTCATGGAAGACTTAGAAGCCTCAGAAAGTCTTACTAAACCCTTCCTTCCTTTAGACCAATTCTCCCTGCCTGGGTTGAGAGCAATTCTTCTTCTCTGATGAGAGCTCATATTTATCTTCTCTTCCAGCCTTTTACCTCTGCCTTGGGACCTCAGACAGAAGTCTCCTTGTTATTCTTCCCTTTCTTTCTTCTTTGTGAAAATTAAAAATGATTTGGTAAACATAAAGTTAACCTGTACATTTTAACCTTTACGTGTCTTTCACCTTATTTTCTAGATCAGAAAAATACCTTTTGAGAATTCTCATTAGGCCTAAATTATGGAACAGGGACACTTTATTTTATGCTTCAAATCCTATATATTTCTTTAAGATTTTCTGCAGAAATACCTCCTGAAACAGGGAATTTATGAAACTGATACCCTCAGAAGAATGTTCCAGTTACCAAGTGTCTCTTGTGCCATCCCATCTGTAACTTTGTGATAGACATGAATCAGATTGTCAAAAGTCAATATTAGAAAAAAGCACTCAAATAGAGTAAAATCCAATCACCTTATTTTAAATAAAAGCAAAAAAAAAAAAAAAAAGCTCATCCCTGCCAATTTGTCCTCCTTTAACCTCAGCCACCCCACCCTGTCTGCTCTGTTCAGAAGCCACATAAAACCACTAGTCAGAACTCTCCTTTTTCTGCCTCCCTGAGATTGCACCTGTTATTCTGCCTAGAATTTCCTCTCCATTAGTTTGCCTGGAAAATTCCTTCCTAAATAGTTGTTTATTTCCTCATTTATATCATCACTATATGTATTTTACCTCCATTAACCTCACTGCACTAAAAATGTTGTGCTTTTCTATAGATCTATAAATAGAGTCTCTTCTTGAAGAAGTTGCAGAATCTTGTCTTAGTGTTTTTACAGATCCCTACCTTTCTGTCAGAGCTTTCTCTGCTCTTCCAGGGGGCTGATGTTTGTACAATCTGCCTTTGTTTTTGTAGCACCTCCTCTCCATCACCTCTCTACATCCTATTTCCTCTTCATCTTCCAATGTCTCTCTCCATCAGCATACTGCTCTCACACCAGAAACATGATCTTGTCTTCTGTGTGCTAAAATCTTGTCAATCTCTTCTTGCTCCTCCATTAATTTCCCTATCATTCTCTTTTACCTGTGTACCTAATTTCTCAAAAGAATAGTTTTCACCTGCTATCAACTGCCGCACCATTCAGACACTCCTTGATTCTTTACAATCTGATCTCTAACTTCACCACTGTTTTTGTAATTGCCTTCAAAAACAGATATAACTGGTCAGGCATGGTGGCTTACACCTGTAATTCCAGGACTTTGGGAGGCTGAGGCGGGTGGACAACCTGAGGTCAGGAGTTCGAGACCAGCCTACCCAACATGGTGAAACCCCCGTCTCTACTAAAAATACAAAAATTGGCCGGGCACGGTGGCTCAAGCCTGTAATCCCAGCACTTTGGGAGGCCAAGGCGGGCGGATCACAAGGTCAGGAGATCGAGACCATCCTGGCTAACACGGTGAAACCCCGTCTCTACTAAAAATACAAAAATTTAGCCGGGCGTGGTAGTGGGCACCTGTAGTCCCAGCTACTCGGAAGGCTGAGGCAGGAGAATGGCATGAACCCGGGAGGCGGAGCTTGCAGTGAGCCGAGATCGTGCCACTGCACCCCAGCCTGGGCGACAGAGCGAGACTCCTTCTCAAAAAATAAAAATAAAAAATAAGTAAATAAATAAATAATAAATAAATACAAAAATTATCCGGGCATGGCAGCAGGCACCTGTAATCCCAGCTACTCGGTGGGGCTGAGGCAGGAGAATCACTTGAACCAGGAGGTGGAGGTTGCAGTAAGCCAAGATCATGCCACTACACTCCAGCCTGAGCAACAAGAGCGACACTGTGTTTCAAAAAAACAACAACAAAAAAAAGATACAACTTATTTTTTGCCAAAAAGTCCCACCTGCACACACACAAACACACATAGGTATATAAAAATATAAGATTTTAAGCAATTTTTACTATCCTTAATCTTTCAGTAGCACTCACTCCTTGAACTCTCATCTTTCATGACCTTGCATTCTTCCTCTTCCAGCTGAGAGATAGTCTGGTGAGGGATGGTAGTTGACACTGAAGCACCACACTTTGGATTAACTGATGTTCTCTCTTACGTGCAAGGCATACTGAAAGCACTAGGAGTCAGTCCTTGGTTTTCCTACATATTCCTGTTCCCATTTATGAGGTTCATACACACTGAGGGTCAGTCATGTTTATGACCAACATATTTTTGCCATTTGGGCTTTCTATTATAATGACAGATTTTAAATAATATGTAGGCCATAAATAATAATGTAAGCCAATATGAATGCAAGAAACAAAATTATTTCTTTCATGAAAACTCAATTGTAAACATTTGATGAGGGCAATGTGAGGAAAACAGCACAACAAACCCTGTTGAATTAGAGTGAGATGTTAGTTGTAGGGAGAAAAACATCACAAAACTCTTAAGTGTCATCTTTCATGACATTTAGCATTACTTTAAAGAAATCAAAATGGGAAAGTAGATGAGGCATCATAGTTATGGTTTACTCAGAGAAAAAGAGCAGAGTGCTTCTTGCCTGAAAACAAAATGCTAGTGGAGAGAGAGAGAGATGTCAGAATCCAGACAAAGATTTTTTACTCCTGGAAAGAGCATTTAAGTATTTTGATTAATCTACAATGACCAGTTCCCTTTACACTACATAAGAGGGCTTCTAGTAGAGGTAAGTGCTCATAGCTCACATTAGACAAATGTGACATTAAATCCAGCTCAGCTGCTTATTATCTGTGCATTCCTAGGCAAATTACTTACCCTCTCCAAGCTTCAATTACCTTACATAAATAGAGGAAACAATAATATTTTACTTACAGTACTGTTATGAGGAGTTGAAACATAAAACAACCAATCATATAAAAAGATGTTTAACCTCATTAGTATGTAAAGTTTATTACGTAATATCTGACACTAAGTGTTATAGTGTCAGCTATGATTTTTGTAGAAAGTGCTCAATAAGTTATCATCATCATCACTAACATCATGAATGCTGTTCTTTGATGCTTTTCTCTTCCCTCCATCCATCTTCATCATGGGAATTCCACATGGTCGGTATTCACTTCTCTTTTCTCTTCATAATAAAATTTCTCCTTTAGCAAGAGCACCCATTGCAATAGCATCAAGACGCTGCTCTGCCCATCATTCCCCGGTGTGGAAAGGTGTGGATTACATATCTATTATGTGCAAGGTCCTGAGAGTAAAGTCTGGAAATGATATTGACCTCAGGAAGCTCAACCTCTCTATGACTGGCTAGCTCAGCCCACAGTTATTTCTTGTGACTCTGGAAGTGCTATCTATACCTCTCATTTACAAATTATATGATATCTCGTATTGTTTTGAAACCAGACATTTTATATATATGTATATACATGATTTTCTGTTGGCTTTGTTTCTCTGGAAAACTCCAACTGATACTCCAACTAAAGCTGAACACAGCTTTCACTGTGTGTTGAAATTATTGAGTCCTCTTGACTTCCTATTTTTGAAGCATAGCTGGAGTTTAGGCTTTGGATCTATTTTCTAATAGGCAGCAACATGGGCCTGTCAACCTAGGCAAATCCTGCTGCTTTGAGGTAAGAATGAAGTTGTATTCATTCCAACATTGGACAATGCTAGCATCAAATTTGTGGGTTCACATCCACCAGTAAGTGACTCTAGACTTGGTTGTGCTACCTACCATGTAGTATTTCCCAAATACCTATATGCCTCCTATATGCCTCCTTATAAGCCCCTGCTGTGCTTGCTCACTCTCAGTGATGACACCTTAGCTTGGGTTTCCAGTACTTCCTAGCTGACATTGAAGGACCACACTTTATAGGCCTGGGCCTATAACCTCAACCACCTTGTCTTGAATTTTTACATACTATGTTGTTTTATGTTCCTGCTCTTCCTGCCCTTCCAACACCTCATCCCACCATATACTCCTTTGCTGCTATTTGTGTTTCATGTGCAATATCTCCAAGAGTCAACACATTTTGACTTTCTTGAAATAACACCACTACCCAAAATTCCCTACTAATGGGTCCTTTTACCAGACTGAGACTTTTGCATATGCATTCTGGCCTAAATGTGAAATGAGGTCACTATTGCTTTTTGGATTCCAGATGGAGGACTGCCTGCTCCCTTCTCTCATCTAGCTAGGTTGATATCCCACATTATGATCCACCCTATTCTATCTTCTTCTCCTTCTCCCTATCCGTCACTGCTTGTGAGGGGACAGCATGACTCTTACCTGTGTTAACTCATGCTATGGTAGTATGCTGCCGTTAAATTATTGATGATGAATTGGTTGATCCCCTTTGATAAGCCCCAAGGGCAAGCAATACATGGGACAGCTGCATTGAACAGCAGGAGGAGAGGGAAAACAGGGGTCAGCTGCAGCTTGAAATTGACAGAAAGCCTGAGATCTTGGTTAGCTCATGGTGATCTTGAGAGCCAAGAGGTGGGGTAGTATGGGGTCCTCAAGGGATAGTGGCTATAAAAGAGAAAGTACAGTGGCATCAAAATCAACCATCCCTACAACTCTAGGATATGTGTTAACATTTCCTGTTAATAAGAAGACAAACAAGAAAGAAGAAAGGATGAACATATGGAAAAATCAGCAGGGAAAACACAGCGATTCTTTCCTCACAAGGAGCTGAATAATTAATGGTAGGAGGTGGGTGTTTTGTTCATGAAGAAAATAGTGAAAAACCTTATGGAAAGTGTTGATAAGGTCAGTGATAGGAGATGAAGGGACTTTCTAATCAACCCAGATTCTCATGGACATTGAAGTCAGGAATAAGAGCTTAGGAACCACACAGAGTGCAATTATGTGTGATACTAATTGAAAAGGAAAAAGCAATCTTTTGGGGGTGATTCACACAGTGAGTAATTGACTCTGGGTTTAGAGAGTAATTGCAGCAATGGCACCTCTGGACAAAATGATGAGGCTTTAGGGGTTGCAATTAGGCAGGTTCCAGATCCAGTGGCTTCCTGGGGGATCCAGGAGAGCTTGGAAGGGCAGAGCCATGCCCTATCCTTATCTGTCCTCCTGAACCCTGAGCCTGAAAGCCAAACTTCCTGACATAGCCTCCTGAAGGTAGGTCAAGATGGGCATGGGCAGAGGCAGACCCTCACAATAGGGAGGGAAACAGTAATTTCTGTGTATATAATGGGGCTGGGTCCATGCTCACAGCAGCTCAACAATGCATAGACTCCCATGGATCTCCGTAATCTCTGCTGCAGGATGGCTGCAGCTCCTAGCTGCCCTCTGAAATCCACTTAGTACCTCGGCTCACCTCCCCAGTCTAAAATGCACTCCATTCCTCCAGCATCCGTCTCTCAAGGTCAAGCAGAACTGTAATTCCTTCAGTAAGCTTTTCCTAGCTATTCTAACCTACAAAGCCTCTCTCTTCCCTGGTTGTCCACAGCCCTTGGGGTCTAGTAAACTGTAGTACTGTCATTGATTACAGTTTGAGCCTTATCACCCTAAAAGATCATATAAGCTTCTTAAAAGCCAGAGCTGTATACCCAACAATATCCAGCACAGACTAGAGGCATTAATTGCCTAGTGAATACATATTGATCAATTGATTATTTAACTCACTTAACACTTTCACATGACTTGGCTTAGGTATCTGATGGTTAAAAAAATTCAGTGGAAATCAAACAGATTTAATTCTAATTAATGAGGAATAGAGATGAGACAAATGGCTTCTTTGGGACAATAAAAATAGACTTAAAAATAAAATGAACAATCACATAAAAAGATGTTAAACTCACTAGTAACCAAGAAAATATATTTTAAAACAGTAATGAAGTAAAATTTTTCACACATTAATTTTGCAAACACTGATGTGGGAGAGTAGTTACTAACACACAGTATATGCTTTGGTGGAATATAAATAGATAGAATCTTTATGGGACTTAAACCATTGGCTTTTTAAAAATTAGTAATCCTGCTTTTGTAAATCTATCCTATAGACAAATGTATATTTAAACCAAAATTCTAAGTATCAATATACTTTTTAATGCCCATAAGGAAAAACTGGAAACACCTGAATGTCCACCAGTAACATATTGCTTCAACAAATTCTGAGGCTTCCTTATTATAGGACACCATCAAGCTAAAAACAATGAAGGCAACTGACAGGGAAGGATCCCATCAAGGTCCATGTTTAAGCAATACATTAAACAACTCATTAGAATCATATGTATATAGATGATCTCATTTAGGTTTAAAATTCATATGAATATATGTACACACATGAATATGTATCTCTATCTACCTATCTATCTCTGCATAGAAAAGGGCAGGAGGGATACACAACAAATTACCCATAGTTTTTAGCACCCTTGAGCAGAATGGAATTAAGTAGGAGGAAAAATGAAGAGGTATTCTATGTGCTTACATACAAAATATAGACTTGAACACAAAATAGAAGACTCAATTTGGGCACTTCAGTCCAAATCTCACGAAAAGGTTTCTGCATGTGCGATGTGCACACATACAAATGTGGGATGTATGTGCTTCAGCCAGCTGTCTGCATGATTGGGATTAACAAGGAACTGCAACTTCACATCACCCAGAGGACACCACTGCCTTCCACCTTTGCAGCGCTGTTCCTCCCATTCCACACTTCAGCACTATTCTTCTCTCAGGGCCCTTTGTGCTGCCTCAATCCACATTGATCTCATCCCCTCAGAACTCCTATGGCATATGTCTGTGTCAGTCAATTGATAATTAATTGTGAATGATTTTGTGACTTTGGAAAGGATAACTTTCAAATGAGCTATGAAGCAATTCCTATATTGTAATGTTTAGTTTTGTTATCTGACTTTCCAGCAAGTGGCAGAATTACAGAAGCCTGTTTTCTCTCTTTTTTTGTCTTCATTCCCTTTTTGCTTAATTTCCCTCTCTCTCCTCCCCCATTCTGGAGATGCTCTGCTCAAAATAAGAACACCGAATACTCAGCTAGGTAGAGAGCATGGGGCCTTCTCTCTCCCAGCGTACTATGTCACACTTCCCCCCAAGGTCCAAAGGCAATGTGGCACTTTAATTAACATAAAGGCCTTTTTCTCTGATGGACTTCATGGCAATACAGTAAATACCTGCCTGTGGCAAACCGACCTTCGCAAATGAGACAGCCTACAATCTTATAGGTGAGCTCGCCTAGAGTTATATAACCATATGAAAAATAAACACTGCAATAACAAGAGTCCCATTTCAAGTGTTGATTCTGGGTATTGTGCCTCTGTGTTTAAAAAGCTGGGAAAATAGCTCTTAAGTGCCAGTCAATCTATTTGCATCCATTACTCAGTCTCCATTCAAAGGAAGGTCAGGCCATCTAGGATTGCAACTGGTCTCAGGGCAGAGTGGCCTCTGTTCAGCAGAACTATTCCCCAGGGCTTCTGATTGCTGTGCTCTTGGAAAGACAGGGGGGTTGCTTAAAGACTCTGGGAATCCTCTGGGTCTTCTCTGTTTTCCCATCCTCTCTGCTTTTACTCAAGTGCGCCTTCACTCCCCAACTTCCCCAACTCCTAGAATTTCATAAAAGATGCACAATACATTTTTAATGAATTAAATTAACATTTTTAGCAACATCACAGAAATAAAAGCTCTGCCTCTGGCTGAATGTGAAAAAGGAGTTACTGCCTAAAATTTAGGTTTTATAGTAGAGAAAAATAGAGGGGGGGATTGAAAGAGAGAGATGTTTGATTTGAATTCAAGAAATGTATAGTTGAAAAGTAGAAGATAATAGAAAGCTAGCAAAGGAGAAGATATGGAGTTTTATATATACCATGCCGAAAAATATGAATTTATCATACCAGGTGCCAGTGAAGAATTTTAAGTAAGGAAAATGACATGACCAAAGGTTGGTTTTAGAAAGCCCGCTCTATGGCAGTATAGATGGTAGACTGGGAGCAAATACCTTCAGCAAAAGAACCAGCAAAGAGCCCACTGCAATGACCCAGGAGTGAGAGCCTGCACTATGGCAAGTCCCAGACATTGCAAGTGACAAACTATCTGGGAGATACTGGATAGCACTGTGAGGGCCTGCAGCCCAGAGGTGGCAGATGAAGTAGAAACACTCACAAGATGGTGTTTAGAGGGCTGGATGAATGACAGTGCCATGCACAGAGACAGAAAGTCCATGGAGTTGTTTGGATGGAGAAGAAGGTGAGTTCTGTTTGAGACACTGTAATTTCCAGGCACTGTGTGGGAATTGTAAGGAGGCAGAAACTGTGGCATGGCAGGGAGGAGAGAAGCTTGGGAACACAGCCCTGAGCTCTGGAGAGTATGCTTAGAGATGCCAGTCATCAGTTAAGAGACGGGGCTGATGCCCAGTGAGTAATGAGGTCACCCAACAGGTGAGTCAAGTAAGAAAAAACTGAGGACCCATTCCTTAAGAAGGCTCAATTTTAATGGTTGGGCAGAGGAAAACAGAGTCTCTTTTGACTTTTCATTTCATCACCTGTATTTAATTTTAGTTTAATTAATGGCCTGGGTTTTTTTACACTGGAGATGAATCACCTCTCCTTTCAAGTCCCCATGCTACCTCCTGCATTTCTCAGTCTTGATTCTTTTCATTCCTGCCCAGAGGCCCTGTCTTGACACATTATTTTTCTTTGTACCCCCTCTGGCATGGCAGGAGGCTCCTCTGCATGTTTTGTAGGAGCACTTGCCTTTGGAGGGCATCAGGGTTGGAGACCTATGAGGCTGGGGAGGATAAGACGGGAAGTGGGCCCAAGGCCTTAGAAATAAGCATCAAATGAAAATTCCCATCAATCCTCCATGGTGATATTTTAGAGTCTATAGTCAATGTCTCCTCAATTGTTTAGGTACCATTATGTCCACAATCAACAGTTTCTTACCCCAAGCAGCTAAAACCTCAAATGTTTCCAGTGTGCTCAAGGTTTTAGACATAATTTCAACACATTCTCTATATAAATGAATGCAATTCATCTCAGTCTATACCAGTAGGAATAAAAACACATTAATAAAATAAATACTAAAATACATAAAATAGTAAAATAAATAAAATGATATCACATTTCATTATAACATTTTTAAATGTCTTATATATTCAGAAGACACCCAGGAATGTACATAGATCGGGAATTATTCTCCCTCAAAAGAGGTACCCGAGGCAGAACCAGAACCACCACACAAGATCCAAGCATAATATCAAACCCGCCCATGCTAATTTCCAATAAAATAACTTGTGAACATCCTGCCCATCTCTCTGCTTCTCCAGCCAAGAGAGAGTATAAGTCTTTCTGTTTCACATGCATCAGAAAGCAGCTGGTATCTAAATGTACTATAATGAAAAACTTTCCCCTTGGGGGGGCCAAGAAGGTGGAGAGGGGGTGGCAGGAAGCTGTAACTGCAGAGAGAAATTGGCATTGCTTTGTTGGAGTTAAGGAGAAAGAGCGTTTCTAAAGGAAACAGAAATGCCAAGACACAGAAGCAAGGAGCAAAGAGAGGAACGGGCTGAAAATCTCAACACAGGATGAAAAACAGGAAGGCAAACAAGAGACAATGAGAAGGACCAGAGAATCTGAAAACCTGATTTGAGAAAGCATTTGGAAATTGGGCTTATTTCATAGTAAAAAGAAATACACTTTTTGGTAAATAGATGTGATAAAAATTTTAAAAATGAGGCTATAAGGATAAAAGCATTTCAAGCATGGGCAAGTAGTTGGAAAGTATAAAGCACCGTAGGTAGAATTGCAGAAACTGAAAAAGAGCAGGCTCATTTAGGGTGGAGTCTGATACCAGGGAGCAGCCCTGAGCCCTGACTGAGCCATCCGGGGTTTGCCCTTCACCAGTCACTTAATTCCCCTTTGAAGTTGCCTGTCAATCACACCCCTGAGGGAGCCCAACGGTGTTAGAACCATTCTTCCCAAGGCACTCCTTCCATTATCCTCGCTAAACCTGCCTCTGCCGTAGGGATGCACGCAGATTGCTCACATTAAGAAGCAAATTGATTATGAACTGAGTTTTGTCTACCAACAATTTTTAATATGTAATCTTGTCATGAGTGAACGAAAGTCATTAATAATACAGTAAGCAAAATGTGCTACAGTTAACCTTAAATTATAACTTACAAAGAGCATTCTTGCAGTTTCTTCTTTGATTTATGAGCTCAGTTTATTCTATGCAAATTCATGCACAGTTTCTAATAAGAGGGAGGAGGAAAGATAAAGGAGCTTTGTATATTTTATAAGCTTTTTCCACTTACCTTAATTTAGAATTATGAGGCTGAATATGTAAGTAGAGAATAATTACCTATTACTAGTCTCCCACATAGTTTATCTATTTCAGCTCTGAACATCCTGAGCAATGCAAAGCATAACTGTTTTACTACCTGTACCACTGTGAATATGATAATTAGGCCTCCTTCAGCATTACTTGTTGCTGACACATGAGAAGATAGACACTGTAATATAACCAGACAGTCCTGCACTGTTGTTTGATATCCCTTTTTAAAATAATATACAGGATGTTCAGTATTTCATTCATTGTACATTGTTAGTGAACTTTTTAAAGAGGTTCGTGCCCTGAAAAAAAATTTCCCTGCCTTTCTTCCCCCATTGCTGTGTTCTGTGAACTCCAGGAATATGGGATTAAGTATTGCAAGAGGTAAGATTGATGGCCTGGAAGACAGAAGGCTCATTCCAGGAGCAGCATGGGAGCTCTGTTCTTTCTCTCACCCTTCTCCTCAACCGCCTCCCCACCCCCTTCTCACACACCAATTCTGTGCCTCTGACTCCCTACCCACCACCCACAGTCTCAGGGTTTTAGACCACATGGATGTCCAGGTGAAATGGGTGAAGAGAAACAGAAAGAAAGCTCAGTGTTTAGGAGATATGGCAAAGAAAAGTTGAAATGATGCCTCAAGGTATAAAAGTGGCTGCTCAATTGTTAACTATAAGGAAAAGGAAATGGCTTTCCAGGGTCACCAGAACTTGATTAGGTCAATAGCAGGACTGGGTGACTAGTAGAAGACTCCCCAGTGAGGCAATTTCTGAAGAGAAGCAGTAATTCTTAGGCGTAGGCTTAGGAACTGCAGTCCAGACCAGGTGACAATTGGTCATGCTCAGACTTCAGGATTCACACACACTTTCTCAGGGAAGTCACTGGTAATGGTGGCTTTGCTTTTTCAGAAATCTGGACTTGGGTAGAATATTGAAACTGACCAGCCCATTTAATTTAGGAAATAGGATGGAATGGACGGCCACCTCTTTAGTACTTGGACACACAAATAGATTCAGAGCTCACAGGAGGAAGAAGGTGCTGGCCTCTGCCTGCTCATCATTCGAGTCAGCTGGACTCTTCATTTGAAGGGATGCAGGATCTCAAATTTGTTTTGTCTTCTTTTATTACCAATAGAAACTCTTAAGCACCCAGTGATGTGCTGAATTATCTGAAAAATAACATAAATTGAGAATGAATGGTCCTTTGCTTTAGTTAGGGCTCAAGGCTAGTGCGAGGCAGTGGTCTCCTCTTCTATCATAGTAAACGCTGATCAAATTTAAGAGAGGGAGCAAGAAGCTTCCAATAATAAGGGAAATAAAGGTTTTTCTTTCACAGTAAATTGTATCATTGGATTTCAGGATAATTAGCACTTCATATTGTATTATGGTGATGGTGTCAGACCGACAGCCAAACAGAACAAATGAGTTAAATATCTGTCAGCAGGATGTTTCAGGTCTGATTAAGGCCACTGCAGGTGTATCTGTCTGTGTCTTTTCTTTTTTTTCGTGGTGGACAGTATATTGAATTGTCAGAGAAACCATCGTTCTATTAACATCAATTATCAATGAGTCAAGAAAATTACAATCCCTTCTCTTGACCATAGGAAGAAAACTTCAGAAGATAATCATTAATATATTAAGAAGAGGGGAAGGCACACTAAAATGAAAATTTATAACCTGCTCTTTAGTGCCTAATATAAGTGAATAAAGGAATGACGTATGCCTCAAAGCATTCATTCCTTCCGGCTGCTGCTTCGCAACAACCAGGTAGCTTTGTGACATAAAAGTCACTAGTGAGTTAATCCTGGAGAATATAAAACGTACAGAGATTTACCAAGTGGCGTGCACTCTGCCTTTAACTTTACATACATTGTTCATTTAATCCTTATATCAGCTCAATGATAATATTTTGTTATTCTAATTTTAAGTAAGGAAATGCAACATCAAACGGCAGTGTTTGTCTTTTATTATAACAACTAATATTTATACACACCTCTCTGAGTCTCATTACATGCTGAGCACAGACTAAGGAAGACTATAACAGAAGGGGGAAATATCATCCCATCATGGAGGATTTTTGGGTGAAGTTACAGTTATAAAGCAAAAGATGAAGAAAAATAGAAAAAAAAAAACTTAAAAACAGAAGAGAGGAATAACGATAGGGTACAATGTAATATCAGAGCTGTCACAATGCATTATATAGTTGATTGTCAAATGAGTGGCAAAGATAGAAACTGCTATTAGTTTAGAAAGGAAAGAGAAAATTATGGGCTAAAGTGGTCTGAAGATTGTAGGAGAAGGAAGGGAGCTGACTTTGGTCATGAAGGATGTGTGGGAATTGGATACAGCAAGAAGGTCAATGGGACACTGTAGGGCATTTCAGATGTTTCAGATGAAGAGTAGGAAAGAAACGTTTGAGGGAATTGAGCAAGTACCAGCTCAATTTGGGAGGCAAAGAGGTGTTCAGTCAGGTTGGAGAGGAAGATTCAGACAAACAGACAATGAGTAGTAAAGTTGAAGGGTTTATTCAGTAAGGCATTGAAGAGGATAGAGAAGAACTTGGATGGCATTCTTTTTAAAAAATTGAACTATCCTCATTTTAATCAAATCTATTGTTGGCACTGGCTTGCAGTTAATTGCCCTAACTGATCATGTTGGCCAGTAGCCTTGTACTTTGCCTCTCCACTATTTTCTATCATTACTATTATGCTTGCAGAAAATATTTTCAAAAGAAGTTTTACATCTGTGCTATAATTCCTTATAAACCTTGAACCTCAAGTCTAGTGGCCGCCAACATTTTTTGGTCATACATATCTATCAGGAAAAAAATTTATACACACACATATATATATATATAATGAATTAATGTGCTACATTCATTATAAGATATAATTAAAATATAACTTGTAAAACATATGAGAAATGAAATAACCAATATTTACATTTTAATTTTATTATGTAATTGTAATATGTTAGCCTTTTTGCTGAAATTGAAATCATTATTCATAATAATATTTTCAATGAATGCAATGAGACTGAATATTCTTCACATTTCAGAAAGTCTTGCTTTAGTGCCTTGTGACAGAACAATTGTGAGGTCCGGCACCAACTGCAGTTTATTTTGGTCCTTGGTTTTCACAGCTGCTCTAACTGTAAAAGGGACCCCATGAAGACGCATGATGACCATGAATAAAGTCAGAATTGCCTACGCTGACTAGTCATGGGCTTACTTTCCAATCCAATGTATCCATAGAACAAAATTATTTGTTGGAGTTTTGCTAGTCAATTTCTAGCTTATTAAATCAAGCAGGTTAGAAAATGTTTTTTCTGATATTTTCAATGTGCTTATAGGAGAGCTTTCGTCATTACTTTTGGCAATAATATCACACAGATTGGAAACCTCCTTTCTAACCATTCACTTCAAATGGAGTTATTTCCTGCTCACTGGCTGACCCCTCTCCAGGTCTAAGTAGGTAGCCCTTGCTTCTATCTGGCAATGGGGCTGAGGAAAAGAAAGAGAAGTGTTGGCGCCACCATTTCCTAATGAGACAATTCTCGTGGGCTGGCATTGTGAGAGTTATCTTCGGTCTACAGTTTCTTACAGGAATATCAGAAGCCACTTGGCTATTGTTTGAAGGTTGTTTTAATTAAAAGAAGATTATACAATTTACAAATTCACTTTACCTGGATGCATATAAACCACAAGAGAGCAAAAGAGTGGTCATGCCCCACCAAACTCTGCATTATGGAAACTTCACCCTCCCCTCCAGACACCTCAACTCACTGTGAGTCATGAGACTGTCTGGCTTAAGCACCAAAAGAAAGGGCTCCTATGACAAATTAAAAATTGAATGTTACTCATTTCATCCTTTCACTAATACAAGTTTCTGATGTTCTCTTTCCACACCTCAGTGAATCATCTTTTTCATCCTCTGATTATGAGTATCATTCTAGAAGCAATTATTTTGCCCTGTTTTGAGTGTATGGCATCTAAAGGCCAAGGAGTGTGTGATTTGACCCAAGTGCCACACCCATACCACGTGGATGCTCACATTAGAAACAGGTCTGTACACTCACAGACCCTGTGCCCACAAGGGAGTGTCTGTTTGTTAGGCATTCACAAGAAGTACACACAGAGAAGTCAGAATCTCAAATGTGATTTCAGATTCATTTGTGTAATTTCTTCCTTCACTCCCTGACCACCTCTCCACAAAACACACAACTTAACAACATATATGTTAGACTCAAATTTAATCCAAAGCACTTCCCTAGAGTAATGAGTGGTTAATACAAACAAGTGCTTACAGGCATATACACAAACTAATGTACAGATGCAAGCTGTTCTTGAGACAGAAATGTCATCTAAGAGAACCCTAGCCCAAATATAACCCCTAAAGACCCAATATAATGTCAGAAATGTCTACCATCAAAGTTATTCTTAACAAGCTCTTTTCATTATGCCTTGCTGCTTGGGATATGAGCTTTGTGTACTTGAGGCAATAGTGCCGAACACATGTCATGTTAAAATCATATTATTAATACCAACAGAATGGGCTATAATTCAGAGTTTAATTACAAGGCTTAAGTTTTAAATGCCATAGGAATTAGCAAAAGAAGGGATGCAAATGGGCTGGAGAACCAAGGGGGGTTTTTCTGAAGAAGGAAAAAATTAATCTGAATTTTGAGAGACTCACAGAGCTAGTCTGCTAGTCTGACAGGGACTCGCACTTGAAAAAGGTTTGAGGCAGGCAGCTCAGCAGCTGCGGTGTGATCTAGGTGTGTGTAGGGCCAGTGAGAGGGTCAGTGAGTCAGGATGAGCCTCATGGAGTCCAGCACACAATGTGCTCACATGGGCCTTTTCTCCTAGAGATGGCTTTAGTGCCTATTTCATATGGAAATACCCTCCTGGAAGCGTCAGCTCTGTCAACTGAATTTTCATATCTCCCCATTAAACAATCAGGATGTGATTGGGTTGTTACATTTATGAGGCAGTTTTTGAAACCTCTTTGAAGATAATTGTCAGTTACTGCAGTAAAAAATGTGCCCTTCATGCGTTTTCCCCCCAAAAGTTCCCCAACTTCACAATCTAGTGGGTTTGCAATTCTTGGCTGTATTATCAAGTCCCATAAAGGCTAAAATATAGGTTGATTCCAAGGGGCCCAACGAGTGGGGCAGAAAATAAAGATATGATGTTCTAATTGCTATTTAATATTATAGTATTAGAAGAAAGAAGGTTAATGACCCACCCCAATGCATATGCAACCTTCCTCATTCTGAATGGTTCCCTGGCTTCTCTGATTAACCGCTGAAGGAACGTAGCCTCCTCAGGAGGTTAATAGCATTCCCAGAAGCCTCTTTGCCTACCCTGTGACTAAGCCATAATTTTAGCCTGTGCAGAACACACATCCAACCTCTTCTCAGCCTTAAAAATGATCTTTCTAGCTTTTGCCTTGCCCTTAGCATGGCTGTGAGCGTGGTATCACATGACTGTTTTCTAAGATAGTCACTATGTCCTATGTCCTGTGCCATCATAAAACCAAGTACAAAGAACACCAGCTGGAAAGCTGGAAAAATATGGCCAATGCACTTAAGGGAAACTGCTTCCAATGTGCTAAAAAAATAAATTTTATTTTACCACTAACATAAGCCCACAACTAGACCAAGGTATTCCCCATCATGACAAGTTCCTCTGCTTCTGAGTCCTGTGCACACATCATGCATGGGTTCAGAATCATTACACACAGTGCTCCCCTCCTTGATAAAATTCCTCAAGGATCAACACAAGACTTCTTGGACACTCCAACATACCCAGGCCTGGTCCCTCCCTTTGTTCTTTCCTTTAAGCCCATCTTAGTTAGTCCCTTTCCCTTCACTTTTAACCAAGGTCTGTAGTTCGTTTGCTTGTTTAATGTGTGTGTTTCTGCTTCCACTCTATTGCCTGTATTCTGAGACCATATGCAAATTTTTAGTCTTTTTAGTTCACATTTCTCTGAATCGAGAATACAGTTGAGATAATATAAGCAAGGACTCCCATAGACATTTGTACTTAAGGCAGATCATAATATCATGGACTCCCAGCCATGTTCTGCGATTAAATGAAACTTTTAAGATATTAGAAAGAGTGAGTTTATTTTTGTATGGGAGAGCCATGAATTACTGGGGCCAGAGGATAGACTGTTGCAATGATTTAAATGTGGTTTGCCCCTGCCAAAACTCATGTTGAATTTGATTCCCAATGTGGTGGTGTTGGGATGTGGGGCCTAGTGGGAAGTGTTTGGATCATAAGATCACTTCCCTCTTGAATAGATTAATGCTGTCTCTAAGGAGTGAATTAATTGTCACTTTCACAGGAATGAATTAGTTATTGAGAGAGTGGATTGTTATAAGTGAATCCAGCCTCTCCTGTGAGTCTCTTTGCATGCACCAACTTCCCTTTCTTCCATGAGTTGGAACACCAAAAGGCCCTCACCACATGGGTTGTCCTATCTTGGACTTAGCCTCCAGAACTGTGAGTGAAATTTTTTTTTTTTTATAAATTATAGTCTCAGGTGTTCTGTTATAGCAACACGAAACAGACTAAGACAACAAAAATAGATTGTTGTGAATCATGCATCCTGGTTTTCTTGCACCTTTCTAGTGTCCTTCCATATTAATTTTTGGCTTTGACATGTAATTTTCTTTGGCCAACACGACATCAATAAACATGACACAAAGCTTGAAAAACTTGCAAAATGGTGCTTACTTTCTTGTAATCCTGCCACCATCATATTAAAAGGTCCAGAATCATTTGTTTGAAAATATATGGCCCAGCTGACAGCAAAAACAAAAAAACAGATGTGAGAAGCTACTCAAAAGAATCAAGCCCCAATTAGCCATCAGATGAGTACAGCCACAGTGAGACCAAGTGAGACCAGCAGAAGAATCATCCAGCTGAGCCTAACACAGATTTCTGACCCACAAATAAAATGGTTGATGCTTTAAGCCCCTAGGTTCAGGAATGGTTTGTTTTGCAACAGTGGATAACTAACACATATTTTAAGCAAAATTGTGGTATAATCTAACTAAAGTTATAAAAGACTTTCTTGGGCTACTGTATGGAGATTATAACATAGAGAAATAGGGCAAAAGCAAAAAGACAGTAATAATGCAATTGCAGTAGTTAGGATTGATGTGGGATAGGAGAGAGACTCTTGGACTAAAAGGGACTGAGATAATTCTGAAACCCATCTGGGCACAACGACTTCTTTGAGGATTAGAAATGTTTCTCAACTGGGACCCAGCTCTGCTGGACTATAACTAGGATATGGTTCTGCTTCCCACCCTTTGAAGTTTGGGGTTCAGAGCTTTCTTTTTATTTTGAATTATCTCGGCCTCTCTGAGTCCAAACTGGCAGTGCTTCACTAATTGTAATAATGCAATCCTTTGAAAAACCTTTGGGGTTTCCTAGAAATCCTATTGATCTTCAACCAATGTCCCAAAGCCGCATTTAGAATTCTTTTTAAAACAAACATTTTCAAAACTTGGGTGGGTCAGACTACTGTGAGATAGCTCACTTAAGGTACATATGCTTTTTCTTAGTAAAGTTATAGAAAACACTGACTTAAATATTTTTGAGGTCATTATAGAATTTGACAAATTCTTTGAGCTTTACTGAGGCACTTTTCACTTTGAGAATCATTGGTCAGCTGAGAAACTGGAGATGTGATACAGCTTTATTTTCCAGCCTAACAAGTCCTAACTCCTCTACATTTCATCAAAATTTTACTTAAAAATTAAATAGTCATGATTTTAGCTCATCTCTTTCTTCCTATATCTTATACATAGTTAAAAGAAGCAAGTTGACACTGTTAAAATTCTGTTTGTAATTATACTTAGCCAAATCCACAAGGTCATCAGGTACCTTTTCAATTTTCCAAGTTACCACAGGTGACATTTTGGCCAATATTTTATACCTTCATAGACCACAAGTTTTTAAGCATCTAAAATCACTTTCTCAATATTTTTTCAGTCTTAACTCTTTCATTCACTTTTCTTCAAATTTCCTCAAAAGATTTATTCCCACATGTCTAGACCTCTCTTGCTGTCCAATCCCAAAGCCAATGCCACGTTTAGCATTTTTGTTGCAATAACACCTTGCTTGTAGGTACTTCAGTAAACTAGTAATGTTACCCATATCACTGATATCCATCACAGCCTTATATCGTCCCTTCACACATAAACTCTGGAGTTGGTTATTTGACTTCTTTGACCAATGGGATATCAACAAACATGATGCAGCACTTTGAAAGTGCTTATGCATTGAAGATGGTGCTCTTAAAATGTTGTTGTTACCATATGAAGCATCTGACTTTCATATTGGAAACATGTGGCCCAGGTGACATCTCTAGCCATCTACCAGATATGTGAAACCATCTAAGATCATTCAGCCTGACATAACTTGTCATATTACTATAGCCATAACAGAGACCCCAAGAAAAACTAGTATAAGAAATATCCACCTGATTCCATCCAAAATTTCTGAACCACAGAATCAAAAGTAAATAAAATTATTGTTATTTTAAGCTACTATGATTTGCACTGGTTTTATATACATTAAATAACTGAAAGAGAGGTTAATACCAGAAGTGAGATACTGTCATATTAAATACAAAAACACATGTCACTGGCTAGGGAACTGGGCAACAGATAGAATCTGGAAAAAAAAAAAAGAGAAACTTATGACATATAGTGGCAGAACAATTGACAAAAATATTGTTGGCAAGGACTTGGAACATAGAAAATGTACTTAATAAATTTGTGATTCTGACTAAAGCAATATCAAGCTAGAATGTTAAAAACATCAGTTGGATCTTTCTAGCTGTGTATGATAATGTGTTGCAAGAAAGAATAAGCTAAAGAAAGACTGTTCTGTTTGTCAGCAAATTTGACAGGCATATGGAAGGCAGCATATGGCAGACTGGAAAATAAAACTATCTTTTATCCTCAGTTACTCTAGCCAGACGAAGACTCTTAAAGAAAGAAATGGTCTCTGTGTAAATACCAATTCAAGAGTGTAGCCATAACAGCATTCATTAAAACTTCAGAAAGGTAGAAGTGGCACCTAACAGATCCTCTCTGGTAGAACACATGTCTTCCATGAATATAAAGGTTGGGCCCCTCACCAGCCTAACATGGCCCAAATAGAGAGAGGTTTGTCTCAAAAATAAATTTGAGTGTGGCTTTTCTCACATATAATGACAAGAAATTAATCTTATACTTAAGAAACCCACAAGTTTTTTAAAGGAATTTTATTAGCTTGTACTAAGTTGACCAGAGACAGTTCACAATAGAGCCCAGAGGGATGAGCTACACCTGCAGTTAAAAAAAAAAAAAAAAATAGACAAAGATACTACCACTAGAAGCAGAATTGTTCCCTAAGTGAGAAGTATCTCTGGCCCAAAACAAAAGAAGCCTAACACCATGTGCCTGGTTTAGTTTCAGAATTACAATAGATTAGTGAGATATTCAGGAATTTAATACATTGATCGTTAAACCACTGGTTGCTTGAAATCAACTATGGTTGGAATATTTACACAAAAAGCATTAGCAAATGCTACAAATCAGAGATTTTAATTTTTTTCAGTCACCCAACTGATCAGAATACTATGGCTGCCAGGTGAAGAGCCCAGTCTTATTTATTGGAAGATGAGAGGCTACCTGGAACAGAGATGTGTGATCACAGATGAAGCTGCCTAGACCAACAAGACCAACAACTGTAAGATGTTTTTTAAGTTAGGCCATCCAGGATCATCCACACCCAGCTGACCTGGCATATGACTTTAGAACGTGGGCAAGGACTTCATGTCTAAAACACCAAAAGCAATGGCAAAAAAAAAAGCCAAAATTGACGAATGGGATCTAATTAAACTAAAGAGCTTCTGCACAGCAAAAGAAACTACCATCAGAGTGAACAGGCAACCCACAAAATGGGAGAAAATTTTCGCAACCTACTCATCTGACAAAGGGCTAATATCCAGAATCTACAATGAACTCAAACAAATTTACAAGAAAAAAACAAACAACCCCATCAAAAAGTGGGCGAAGGATATGAACAGACACTTCTCAAAAGAGGACATTTATGCAGCCAAAAAACACATGAAAAAAATGCTCATCATCACTGGCCATCAGAGAAATGCACACCAAAACCACAATGAGATACCGTCTCACACCAGTTAGAATGGCAATCATTAAAAAGTCAGGAAACAATAGGTGCTGGAGAGGATGTGGAGAAATAGGAACACTTTTACACTGTTGGTGGGACTGTAAACTACTTCAACCATTGTGGAAGTCAGTGTGGCAATTCCTCAGGGATCTAGAACTAGAAATACCATTTGACCCAGCCATCCCATTACTGGGTATATACCCAAAAGACTATAAATCATGCTGCTATAAAGACACATGCACACGTATGTTTATTGCGGCACTATTCACAATAGCAAAGACTTGGAACCAACCCAAACATCCAACAAAAATAGACTGGATTAAGAAAACGTGGCACATATACACCATGGAATACTATGCAGCCATAAAAAATGATGAGTTCATGTCCTTTGTAGGGACATGGATGAAACTGGAAATCATCATTCTCAGTAAACTATCGCAAGGACAAAAAACCAAACACCGCATGTTCTTACTCATGGGTGGGAATTGAACAATGAGAACACTTGGACACAGGAAGGGGAACATCACAGTCCGGGGCCTGTTGTGGGGTGAGGGGAGGGGGGAGGGATAGCATTAGGAGATACACCTAATGCTAAATGACGAGTTAATGGGTGCAACACACCAACATGGCACATGGATACATATGTAACAAACCTGCACATTGTGCACATGTACCCTAAAACTTAAAGTACAATAAAAAAAAAAAAAAAAGAATGTCCCACCTAGTTTGCAGATTTGTGGGCAATAATAAAATGATCACTGTTTTAGACCACCACGTTTGGGGTGGTTTGTTTTGAAGCAACAGATAACTGACACAGCAAGTTAATAGTTTCCTATCCCACTCAGTGAAATTTATAATTCTTGCCATGATCTAGGAGGCCTATATGCGCTAAATTCCTCCCAGGTGCTAATCTTACTTCTTACTAGTCTTCCCTTTTGCCTTGCCTGCTCAGGCCACACTGGCTTCTCTGCCATTACTCAAACAAGACAAAACACTTTCCAACTTTAGAGACTGTGTGAACTCCAGTTCTCTCTACCTGGAACACTATTCCACCAGTTATCATGTGGCTATCTCTTTTGGGTTTCCTATCAAGCATCACCTTATCAGACAGGTCTTCCCTCACTGCCCTGTATAAAATAGGCCCCTTCACTTCATTCTCTTTTACATTGCTATATTTTCCTTCGTAGCATATGTAGTCACTTGTATCATTACATACTACATCTTATACTATATATTATTACCTACTCCATATATACCTTTAAAAACGTGCTATTGCAATGGTCTATATGACTATATGTACTATATAACATATTAAATACACAGTTATACACACAGTTACAATTACATGTAATATGTTAAACATTACACAATTATTACTTATCTTCCATCAATAAAATATAAATTATTTGAAAGCAGGGCATTGTCTCTTTGGTTTTCTTCTGTATCTTGAGCCCTTAGAATTGACCTGACACCTAGAAGGTGATTAATAAATATTTGTTGCATAAATAAAGTGCACGAAACATATTAGTTACATATGTGTCTGGCACTTTGCTGTGTACTTGGAAGAGAAGATGGAGAAACAGCAACAATCAGCCTATACTCTGATAAAAATAATAACAGTATATACATATGCAGTGCTTATATATATAACTGGCATTGATCTAAGTGCTTTACACATACTCATTTAATCTCCACTTAAGCTGGTATGTATGCATTATTATTATCTCCATTTTACAGATGAGGAAAGTGAGGGTTGTAGGATTTAAGTGCTTGCCCAAGATCCCACAGCTAATAAGTATCAGAATCAGGTGCCAAGCAGCAGCTGACTCCAGTGTTCAAGCCTTTTGTCACTATTCTATATATCTCTCAATTAATTTATGGTAGTCGCAGAAACAAAGACAACATTCTTAAAACAGAAAATAGTTAAATGATGCACTGTGAAGCTTAATTGCAATTACAATAATAATTCAGGGAACCCGAGTGTCTATCAAAACTGGGATGGCCAGAAGGGGATTCCTGGAAAAGGCAGGGCTTGGCCAGCGCTAAAGAGCCAGTCAAGAGACAACCACTTTAGAAGGAAGATTCAACTTGAATAGTGGTGCAGTAGAAAGAAGGAACTCAGTAGGAGAGGAACATGTTGAGGACCAGTGGTGACCTAATGAATTGACCTTATATTTTGTTGTAAGGGAATCACAGGGCCTAATGAGACTTGGAAGAAGGATCAAGCAGAGCATCTCCTAGGTGGAGAAATGATTTGTTCAAAAAATCAATTTTCTGATTATTAATTAATTTCTTCTCTAAAAAGAGTACTTTTTTTGTTGTTGTTGTTGACACAGTCTCACTCCGTTGCCCAGGCTGGAGTGCAGTGGCACGATCTTGGCTCACTGCAATCACTGCCTCCCGGGTTCAAGCGATTCTTCTGCCTCAGTCTCCCCAGTAGCTGGGACTATAGGCATGCGCCACCATGCCCAGCTAATTTTTGTATTTTTAGTAGAGACAGGGTTTCCGCATATTGGCCAGGCTAGTCTCGAACTCCTGACCTCATGATCCGCACACCTCGGCCTCCCAAAGTGCTGGGATTACAGGCGTGATCCACCATGCCTGGCCACAAAGAGTACTTTCTGGGCACCTGCTCAGTAAGAAAGACCCTGCTAGGTACTGGGGGAAGTGTGAAGCAGTGTTAAGAGATGATCCTCAACTTCGAGAAAGCACATCCTAGTAAAGGAGATAAAGCATGAATTCAAAGACCTGCAGTAGGAGGCAGATCTGTTGAACATCCTTGTGTTATTCAAGGGGCAGTGCAATTTGATAGAAAGGTGAGATTCCTTTCTGCTGAGAAGGTTAGAAAGGACATTTTGTAGTAGTGGTGCTGGACTTGAGTCTTGAAAGGCAATTAGATTTCTCATACAGTGAAGTGAGTGAAGATGGGTTCCAGGCAGAAAAAGAGGGGTGACCAAAGGCACATGGGTCATTTTAGCAGAAGGGAGAAAATGGGTTTGAAGAACAATGAGTAGATTAAGTTTAAAAACAAAAGAAGCATTTTCTCAGATTATATTCCCAGAAACACCAGACTCCCAAGATGTTAAATGGAAGAAAAACAGGTTCTTTCCATTGAGTGTGTGCATGCTCTTGAGTTCATACATATGTGAGTGTGTTTGTTCTTGTGCATGTATGTGCACATGTGTATGTTGAGTAAACATTAAACACACCAGAAAACTGAAATAGAAGAACCAAGTAGTGCAAATATGGCTGCAAAGGTAAGTTGAGAACAGATTGTAGAAGTCCTTGGAAAGAATATGAACAAAGAGGTCACATGAAAATAGCAGCATACCAAGATCCGCCTGGGTGAGAGACTACAGGAAGAATGAGCTGCTGCTTCATACACTACATAGGGAGCAACAAAGGTTTGTTTTTATAAAAAAGTCTTACCAGAGGGTGATGCAAAGCAGTCTGTGTATGTTTCATTTCAAAAACCTCACCTCAAGCTTTTTTTTCTCCTAAAATAAATGTATTACATAAAATAGAGTAACATTTTAAATTCTCATTGCCTAGACTACTGATACTCTGAAAATTCGTATTTTTCTAAGGTTGGAGGCAGTAAGAGATGCCCCCTGGAGATACTGGGAGCAAGACAAGAGATCACTGGTTTCCGCTCCAGTGATGCAAGCCCCCAACTCTGAGTAGCTCAAATGATGTGCAGCGCCGGAGCCTGAAACTAAGAGAACATCTTGCTCTTTGGACTTCTCATTCTCAGCTAGTTCTCAAGATTATCTCATTTTCTTCTCCCAGAGCCATTAATGCTATCACCCTGAATGCCGGTTAAAGGGCATCCTTTGCATGGCTTGGCATACTTCCCAGATATGTATTTCATCCAAAATATAGAGAACAAATTACCAATAAAGAAATTATGAGTGACTACCGCTGCTCTGTCTCTGTCATTTTCCTCTACAGTTGAATACTCTTCATTGTTAGGGACTCGTTTTTTCTTGCAATTCAGCTTAAATTTTCCCTCACTTGGCTTCATGTCATCACTCCTAATTACAGACTAATAAAGCCTTTGGATTACTGTGAGCAATTTTCTTCCCTCCGTTCTCCCACCTCAACTTTTCTCCAGAGGTTTTCTGGACCCAGCCCCGGACTGCACAAAATTGTAACCAAACCATACAAGTTCATCCACAGAATTAAGATCTGGAGTTTGAGACTTAATGCTCAAGGGTTGCCTTTATCCTCATTCATTCTCCCTACTCTTAGTTTAAGAAAAGTATCCATTATACAGCCTGTCTGAGCTAAAGGCTTCCTGGAACAAAGTGGAAGGCACAGAAATGGATCTGTGGAAGGTGCTTGCAGGTCAAATTTCCATGAAGGGGAACACTTTTTTTTTTTTTTTGAGAGGAAGTCTCACACTGTTGCCCAGGCTGGAGTGCAATGGTGCGATCTCGGCTCACTGCAAGCTCTGCCTCCCGGGTTAACGCCATTCTCCTGCCTCAGCCTCCCAAGTAGCTGGGACTACAGGCACCTGCTATCACGCCCAGCTAATTTATTATGTTTTTAGTAGAGATGGGGCTTTACCCTGTTAGCCAGGATGGTCTCGATCTCCTGACCCATGATCCGCCCGCCTTGGCCTCCCAAAGTGCTGGGATTACAGGTGTGAGCCACTGCACCCAGCCGGGATCACTCTACTGTATTGGTGAACCGAGATATTCAGCTTCAACACAGCCTGTCTGCCTGCACTGGCTGGAGGGCCATTGCTAGAGACTTCCCGTAGGATCATTGCTAGAGACTTAACCGGAGGGCCCATGAGCTTTTCCTAGCCCCAGAAACAGGAATACAGCACAGTTCACATAGTATTCCCAAGCCAATCTCTAGCCCACTCCAACTCACATCCTTAATGAAGTTTCTTTCCCATCAAGATCAAATTACCCCATGGAATAAAACATTGAAATAGAGTTTAGGAACAAGCATTAATTACTAATTGTGTGATCTTGGGCAAGTTACTGGATCTCTCCACATATTTATTTTGAAATTTCAGGGAAACATTTTGTAAAAGAGACTCATCAAAGTACAATGTGATAATTGTCAAGCCAAGTGTTATTAATATTCACTGGGGCAGAAGTTCTATGGAAGAAAAGCTAAGGACTGGAATATTAAAGGAGGGCTTCTTAAAAGGAGAGGAGATTTAGGCTAGACCTCCAAGGAGGATTAGAAGTTAGCACCTGCAGACCCGGAGATAGGGCATTTCAAGCAGCTGAGCATTATAAACAAAGCTTAATTCTGTTAAAGAATAAGGCCTTAGTTAGCCTTGGCCTTTTTCCGTCATTTTATGTATATGCCCACATGAAATACAACCCTAAACCTTACTAGATTTTGTGGATCATTCCAGGTAATTTGGGAATAAAGGTCTACTATTACCTGCCCTATTTACACTTCAGTACTTAAAAGTATTCAATCCCAACCTCCCAGCCCTGCCACTGCCACCATCATTATCTACCACTCTACCCTACTTATCCCACTCAGCCATAAATCATAAAGACCTGCTTAAATTGTACTTTGTAGAATGAATAACTCGAGAGAAATAAAGTTGGTTTTATGAATGACCCCAGATTGGGGGCAATGACATGGGCCTTCTAGTGCCATGGAAATCAATCAGTATGGCCTGACTCTGGGGACAGCCTGACTGGCTTACAGACACCTCTGGATGACAGGGGAGGTGAGGTGAAAGCCCTCTCATTGGCTACCTCTGGCCTGGAAATCAAACATGATTTATCTACATTAGTGGGCTTCATCTTTGTCTTATTATCTCAGCCACAGCTTGCGACCCAGGCCGACTCTCCTGCCTTTTAATAAACAGATTTAATAGGACTGATAGTTTGGTAATTTGTAGAGTAAATTAGATTTAATTTGGCCTGAATGCCACTGATTTCTCATATTGTTCAAAACAATCTTATCCAGGGATGCATGTCATCCCAACACGTTCTCTTCTGATGCAGCTGAAAATAGCCAACTGACAGACTTAAATGAGTGTATATTCTCCAAGAAATCTGTGGCTTTTCCCTTTGCTTCTTGTGTCTTAATTCACTTAGAGATAAGGTGCAGTGGGGGTACAGTGACTATGATAATGACAAAACCAGTAATAATCCCATTGTGTCTTCACTATAAGGCATCTTTGCAGAATAAAGACCTGAACATAGTGTCCCTTTACATATAGAATATCAACATTTTAGGGATTTGGTATGGAAATAATTCTAATGTCACATAAATGCCCAAACCTTCTTAAAGAATGTACACAACACAATGTTACCTTTCCTTGATGACTACAAGCTTATCTGAGCATCATTTTCTACACTGTGCTGGAAAGCAATGAGTAACTCAAGTCTGTGTGTCTAACCATCTGCCCCTAAACTATATGGTTCCAGTCTTACACCTTGACTTCTAGCCTTTTCTTTGTTTCTTCCTTCACAAGTAATTGTCATTCTTCAGTGCTGTGAGGGACCCTAACAGCTACCACATTCTCTCACCTCTGGAGTACTCATTAATTCTGACCACCAAAATCTTTTTGGCTTTGACAGCATTGACTTTTCTGGCTCCCTTGGAGTTGAAGGCATGTTGCCTGGACCTGTCATTTTTATCTGAATATAAGACCACCCCATCAGTTTTTCTCTCTGCCATCATAACAGGCAGCATGTGGATAGACTTATCTGAATGTACACCCAGTATGGAATATTTGTGATCAATCAGAGGTGGCTGATTTGTCAACCAGGGCCCTGAATCAGAGCCCCCAGCCAACTTACAATGACAGCAAAGAGAAAGAAATGTTGTATTAGGCAATCAGGAGTTTGAGACTGTTTGTTAGTACAATTTAATCTAAACTAACCTGGGAGTCTTACTTTCCTGCTTCCTAATTTGAACATTCTGACATGATATGAACATAGACATACAATAACCAACTTGTGGTTTGTTTTTTAATTGTACATAAAATTGTAACCTTTCAGTGGGCTCTTATCCACAGGTAAAATGCATCAAAATGCACTAAATTTATGACTTTTGTTGATGTTTAGAATTTTTTTTAACTTATCTATTACCCGTGGCAAATTCATATGGAGGGTGAATGTCTTTTCCAGTAAGAACAATGTGCTACACCTTCCATGATGGAATTAAGCCAATGTAATCAACCTGCCTCCAGGTAGCTGGCTGGTCACTCTGGGGAATGATGCCATGTCAGTGTTGGTCCTTGCTACTGGCAGATTGAGCACTCAGCAGTGGTCCTAGCCAGGTCATCCTTGGTGAGTGGGAGTGCATGTTGCTGAGCCTATGTATACCCTCCATCCCTGCCACCATGGCCACTTTGTTGATGAACATATTAGACAATGACAGGAATGGGTAGGGAAGGGAGCTGACTGTTACAGAACAGGTCATTCTATCTGCATGACTATTAAAATCCTACTCTTCTGGGATCACCCTTTGGTAAGCATTAACATGGGTCACAAATACTCCATACTGGGCGCACACTCAGATAAGTCTACCCACATGCCTCTTCCCCAGAGTTTGTTATAACAAATTTTCCATTCATGATATTTCCAAGTCCCTGACCAACCAGCTAAACCGTTCATAGTCCATGAATTGGTATGAACACATAACTCTTGCTGTCTCTCCTTCTGGGCACTGCCCAACGTTTTGCCACTGGGAAGGTTTCCCTTTATTATTGTTTTCAGGGCCACCTGGAATAGGGCTACAGTGTAGCAGCCATATAATTTTTGATGGTGCCTGAATATAATGCAGAATTATCAGTAAAACACAAGATCAAGATTTTCATCAGTGAGCTGGTCATAGAGAGCTCCTTGTGAGGCCATAGGTTAAGAGAAGACAGTGTAGTAGGGATAGGGGTCATAGGCATCTGGGCCACTTCCTCATGCAACTTACTTGTGCTTTCAGGCCCTGCTTGAGCCCAATCTCATATATATCACTTCTATTTGGTAATAAAGAACTTCTGTGCATGACCAATTTTATGGCTTGGGTGATAAGGCAGTATCAGTTTATGATGGGAAGCTCAGTTGCATGGTAACTTGGCGGCCCAGGGTCAAGCATTCAGTCTCTACTAAAACCCAGCATAAAGTGACAAATGTGTATCTCAACAGAAGAGTTGTTACATGAAGAGATAATATGGTTTTATTCCAAAATACTGAGGGTCTGTTTAGTGATTCACCTACAAGGGCTTGCCAAAGACTCCAAACAGCATCTCTATCTGCCAGGGACACTTCGAGTACTATTGAATCTGCTAGGTCAGATGGCCCAAGTGGCAGAGTAGTTTTCATGGCAGCCTAGACCTGTTACAGAACCTTCTCTTATCCTGAACCCCACTCCAAATTAGCAGTTTTTTGTATCATTCAGTAAACAGGTCAGAAAAGCACACCCAAATGAGGTATATATTGCCTCAAAAAAACAAAGAGGCTCTGTAGGCATCGCGCCTCTTTCTTAGCAGTAGAAGAGATAAGATGCAGCAACTTATCCTTCACCTTGAAAGAGATACTTTGACCTGCTCCAGACCACTGGACATTTAGAAATTTTACCATGGCAGTAGGCTCTTGAATTTTTATAGGATTTATTTTATACTCTCTAGCATGCAAGTGTCTTATTAATGTGTATAGAGTAGTGGTTACTTCCTGATTGCAGGGTTCAAAAAGCATAATACTATCCATTTAATGAACCAACATGGTGTCCTGTGAAAGGGAAAGTCAAGGTCTCTGTGGGCTAGATTATGACACAGGGATAGACAGCAAGAACAAGTTCGATTGTACAAGCATGAGCTGGAGGCCATGAAGATAGACTGAAACTCATGTGAGTTCTTGCCTATGACTTTGAGGGCATCCTGCAGAGGCCAGAGCCCTGTATCACAGAGCTAAACATACACACCTGGCCTAGGATTTCAGGGAAGGAAGGGCAGTTGCAGGCCCAACTATTGTTTCACAACAAGGTGAGTCAGCAGAGAGTGATAATGTGTGTAAGATACTAAATGACTGTTTCTTCTCTTTAGCCCTTCAAACCTCCTATAAGAATCTCTTTTGTGGCCCAGCCAAACCAGAAACATAGGAAATGGAGTTCAGCCTAATTAAATTGGCACATTATAAAGCCACTGTGGCTTATAGATATTCTGGGTGTATGTTTTCTTCTCACATGAGTTGGTCAAAAAGGGATGCATGGTGTGAAGCAGATTCATTCTAAGGACGTCACCATCATTTCGTAATGGAAATTTTGTCTCCATTATTGTCTGGGCAACCTGCCTGTCACACTTTGGGCTGAAGCATGATTGTTTGGACCACATGGTGGCAACCAAGTTCCCAACACCCATCTAGGAGAGTATATGCTGATTCTGCTAGCAAAGTGCTGGTCCTTAGAGTTCTGGATCTGCAATGTAGCACATTTTAATTTATATCAAGGATAGGTTGCATGCTACTAGAATCTCTTCAAGAGAGACAAAGAGAGAGAGAGAGAGAGAAGGGATGGAAAGGGGAAAGGGGAGGGAGGGAGGAAGGAAGGAAAGAAGGAAAGAAGGGAGGGAGGGAGGGAGGGAGGAAGGGAGGGAAAAAAGAGACAGAGAGAGAGAAAAAAAGAGAAAAAAAAAGAAAATGACTTATATATGATTCTGCGCAGGTTTCTTCTAGTTACCCAAACAGGACTAGGATCTCAGGTTGCTCTACAGTAAGTTTCTTAATTTATTAGCACTCACCAAAGAATCTCTCCAGACTGAAGTATTTTAGAATATGATGCACAGTGGGTTCTAAGACGGGATAGTCTTCTTCAGCAATCAACTCTATGAGGAGATGACCTTGAACCTTGGATTGGGTGACTTAGAGACCCTCTAAAAAGGAACATAAGGGAGTGCATATAGGCAAGCTGGCTTCAGGATTCCTCTGTGACTGTCACTCACAGGATGAAGAGCTGGTATTCTACCAGTTCTGCCACTGAGCAGCTCTTTGATTTTGAAATCATTCCTGTGACCCTTGGGAATTGGGACTCAGGACTCCTTATATGAAAGCAATGTCTCTTCTAGTTTCTGCCCAGTGACACCATCAGAGACTGAAAAGAGTGCAAAAATTATCAGAGGAAATCTGTCGGGAAAACTTCAAATCTATGATGGAGCTCTGGAGCTCAGGAGGGCATCCTTGCACTACTGTATTCTTGCACAGAGCAATGGGTCTGGGACATGCAGAGAAGGGCAAGTTATCCTCTCCATCCTCTCTTACTGAAGAAAGAAAAATATTGAGAACAAAATATTAAATACAATGAAAAAATTCCAAGACAATATGCATAATATTTCAAACTTTAGAATAAAATTCAGTTTGGGGATTCGTAAGTAGAATTCAGTTATTTAGAAGATTTAGCTCCGCAGAATCCCTCATCCCTCAGGATCCCTAAATGTGAAGCTATGCAGTGAATAAATCAGAACAACTTTCTTTTGTCATCTCTTCTCCATAAGTCACCATTATTATTTTTAATACCAATTGCCATCTTGTGCATTGAGACAGGCCTGTTGGTAGGGGCTGAGACAAGCCACCTGATGTCAGGACTGAGGAGACCCTGCCCACAAACTGTGGCCCCTTCGTTTTCCAGATGAGGTGCCAAGGCCACACAGGTGGGGTGCCTTGCCCAAGGCAGTCCAAGTAGGTCTGTGGCCCTAGAGCCAGGCCAGTGTTTCTGCTGTTACCCTGGACTCAGTTGATGGGGACCCTCAGATCCTGTGTCATCAGAAACTCTTGTCACTTTGACAAGCTCAGGCTTTCCAATACATTGTTCACTTGTTTCCCACCTCCAGAAGTGTCTAGGGGGCCATAAGTGACTCTACCTCAGGAAAGTATTCTATGGTCAGTCTTACATCCTCTGCACCAGAAAAAAGGAGATGGAAGTCCCGCCTGCCAAGGAGTTAGTGGCTTCTGCTTTGCCACCACTACTTTGGTGACTGATATGGTTTGGATATGTGTCCCCACCCAAATCTCATGTCAAATTGTAGTCTCCACATATTGAAAGAGGGGCCTGGTGGGAGGTGATTGGATCATGGAGGTGGTTTCTAATGCTTTAACACCATCACTCTAGTGCTGTCTTGCAATGGCATTCTCAAGAGATCTGGTTGTTTAAAAGTATGTAGCACTTCCCACTTTGCTTGCTGTCTCTCCTACTGCCACGTGAAAATGTGCTTGCTTCCCCTTCACCTTCTGCCATGATTGTAGTTTTCCTGAGGCCTCTCAGTCATGCTTCCTATTAAGCCTGCAGAACTGTGAGTCAATTAAACCTCTTTTCTTCGTAATTTACCCAGTATCAGGTAATTCTTTATAGCAGTGCAAGAATGGACTGATACGGTCACATCATAAAATTAAGGTCTTTTTCTACTCCCAAACATTGTCCTGTTGAGAACACTCCCTGATGACTTCCTGCTGAGTTTTTCATTTTAGATGTTCGCTTCAGAAGATTGCTACTTCTAAAGAAGAGGGTGTATAAGAAAGAAACAAACATTGGGAATGATTAAAACAAAGTCAGTGTCTTTATTTATTTTAACCCCCATCCTTTCTTTTCTTTATTTCTGTGTGTGTGTGTGTGTGTGTGTGTGTGTGTGTGTGTGTTATCTATAAAACAAACCCTCCCAAGGAGGAGCTCAGAGACTCAGATCTATGACTTTAACAAGATGACTACCAAAAACAGTTGTCCAGGTAACATGTGGCAGAGGACAAAGAGAATCAGTATGTACTCTAATACCAGGCTGTGGTATTTCAGGTAAAATGAGCTGGGAATAAAGGAGAGAAGAGCAGCAGGATGGTCTGTGGCAGCTACTGTGCTCAGGATTACTGAGGGCAATATCTCATCTCAACATCATGGGGACTTTCAAGGGTGTGCTATTGCTATATGATCCCCATTTTACAGATAAGAAAGCTGAGGCCCTGTGCCTGCAGCAATCTGCCCAAGGTCACAGTGCATATAGACACAGTAAAACAGGGCACAAACTCGAGTGGTCAGACCTTGGCTCCTTACCAACATGCTGCCCAGTATCCAGGCTGAGAGTCCGGGTGGAGCACCATGTAGGAGGGCAAGGACAAGAGCAGCTAGGGTCAGATTTCCAGGGCTCTCAAGAAAGCCCAGCCCTCTTCACACTGGCTGCTTTGTCTGAGCCTGATCCACCCCCTCTGTGTACGGCTTGGCCCCATCCGGGCTGTCAACACTGGGAGCAGATGCTCACTTAATCCTTGGGATTAGCTCCAGATCCTGGAGAATAATCAGCAGTCCGCCAAGGTGCAATGCAGGTGGTACCTCGTGTGCACACACTTTCAGATCCAGTTTCCTAAATGTTATGCTGATACCCAGTTTCATCCCTAAATTCTCCTCCACAATGCATAGAAGAAACAGAAAGCTGAGACAAGCCTGCCAAAAGTTCAAGCTATCATACCTGACAAAGGAGATGTCGTCTTTTTATTTGGAAAATGCTTCTAAACCTATAAATGAATGACTGAGTATGTCTGTGTCTATGTTTCTATGTGTATCTGTGTATGTGAGAGAGGGACAGAAAGAAACAGAGAGAGACAGAGAAGAACAGAGATAGATGAAAAAAGGGAAGATAAAATGCACTCCAAACTTGATAGCACTGTAATTTAAAATACAATAACTCAACTTTTGATGTATGGAATATATTATACCTGTGAATGTGGAAAGAAATACCAGTCCTTCAGATGAACCAAATATGTAATTGAGGAACAGATCTACTGACCAATAGATGCCAGGGTTCCTTAATGAGCCATGACCCAGGATGAGGGAACTGCACATTTTACCTGCACTCCTCATCTCCAAGATGGGTTGAGCAGTGTCTGCCCTTCTGCCTTCTAGGCTTGAGGTGAAGGGATATATGTGTAAGTATTTTAGAAGGTAAAAAATGCCATGTAAATGAAAGGGATAATTATCAATAATCACCATCAACATCATAATTTGATCCTGAGGATGACAGGATGGTCAGGGAGAAACAGACTCCAATATAATTATGTGGCAGATACCATCAAAAGCAAATTTCAGCCATATTTCCCACCTTCCACATTTCCTACTTCTGTGCTTTCTGTTCTGAATCCCAGAGATTGATCAGGGAGCACTGCTGCTTTGTTGCTGTAAGGCTGTTACTGGCATAAAATCCACAAATTAAAAAAGCCTTTTTTCCCCCTGTATTTGTTGAACTACCTCTAGGCTGAAAAAGCTTGCATGGATGTGAAAAGTCTTATTTGCCTTATTTTTCATAGAACATGTATGCCTTCCCAGGTACAGAGCCTTAGTCAATCTCATCCCTTCCTTCCCTGAGGACCTACTCCCCTTTGGGGAGCTCTTAGTAACCCCCAGCCCCTCTCAGTAAAGCACACTTGCTTGGGAAATTAACCTGGGCTAACCAAATGGAAAAGCCACCAAAATTAAGCAAACTTACTTTTAGACTCCCTTAGGGGGACACATGCCCACCCTGGCTAAAGTGCACTAGTTAGCTAATTGTTGGCTCCTTCTAGGAATTGGTCTCAAGCCTCCTTCTCCAGTTGAGTTCCTTGTCTGGAGTTCCTTCTCTGTTTACTTCTTCTCCCAACCTTTTCACCCACTAATATGGTTTGGATACCTGTCACCACCCAAATCTCATAATGGAATGTAATCCCCAATATTGGAGATGAGGCCTCATTGGAGGTGATTGGATCATGAGGCTGGTTTCTCATGAATAGTTTATCACCATCCCCCTTGGTACTGTCCTTGCTGATAAGTGAGTGAGTTCTCCCGAGATCTGGTCATTTAAAAGTGTGTGGCACCCCCCTCCTTGCTGTCTTGCTCCTGCTCCTGCCATATGACTGCCTGTTCCCCCTTCCCCTTTCACCATGATTGTAAGTTTCCTGAGGCCTCCCCAGAAGCTGAGCAGATGCCGGCATTATGTTTCCTGCACAGCCTGCAGAACCATGAGCCAATTAAACCTCCTTTCTTTATCGATTACCCAGTCTCACATATTTATTTATAACAATGTGAAAACAGCCTAATGCACCCATCTCAAATCCCTTTATCCCCTCCCCATCCTGCAACTTTCTCTTCTTTCTCCTACTTTTCTAAAGGCTGGCACAGAAAGTCACAAATGAGATTCTGGCTTTTTTTCCTCCTCTTGTCTCCCCCTTGATCTTTGCTACTTCCTTAGATTTATTTTCTCTGATGGTTTTGTAGGTCCTCTGATTTTTGTAATCTAATGTGACTGCTATTTTAAAACTAAAATAAGAAGCCTGTGCATCATTCTTCTTCTTTTCCCTTTTCCTAATTGAATTATTGCACCCTGCTCAGTTACGCTGGGTACTGGAGGGGAATAGACAGAAGCTGAGAACAAAATCCCTGTTTCCAGACATTATGGCTGAGGTAAGAGAAAGGGGATACATAATGACCTAGTCACCACGCTCACTTCTCGGTTGGTTCTTCTCCCTGTTGGATATTCCTGGGTCACTTTCTACTGCCTCCACTCTCACAGGCCTGATACAAGGTCCGGTCATCTCTAAGACTGCAGAACACCCTAGAGGAAAATATACTGTTAAAGGAGAAGCTATCTCAGGCCTGTGGGATTGTGGGCAGCTTTTGATTTCTTCTACATCACTTTTCTTTATTTTCCAAATGTTCTATCTGGAACCTGTGTTGGTTTTAAAGAAAAAATACAATAAAATACATATTTTTAACTTACCCTTGACAAACATCTCTGCTATTTACTGTACCTTTTCTCTCCTTCCCTTCATATCCAGCTGATATCCACAGAAGATTCCACTAGGACAGTTGTCTACACTTCCTCACACTGTTAATTCCTTTGAAAGTAATGTTTTCACATCAAATAAACCCTCTTCGACCATTACTTAATGCTTTTTGCTTTAATTATGCATAGACCGATATTAATATTTACAGAACTGATTTCCTTTCTTTGTGTTTTTCTGTTTTATCTTTATCCAACTTTTTTATTTCTAACTTTCCTTTCTTGGTCATCTTGTGTAGGTGATTCTTTCTCTTACATTTATTACTATTGCAACAGGAAATTTATCACTTTTAATATTGAATATTATGGCATGTATAATTATGGGAGAAACATATATTTTGCCCTATTTATTTCATCCTGTAAGCTGTCTATTGTTTCAACATTCTTGCTATAACTTTGGTTTTCTATCTTTAACTCTATAGATGCAATCGATCTGCTCATTGTTTCTGTAGTTATTTGTAAATGAAAATTATGGTTTTTTCTAATAGTTCACCAAATGTACATTTAAATTTCTCTCTAATTATCAAAGTTGATATCAAATCAATATATTTTGAGCTGATTCTCACTACTCTCACATTCTCTCCCCTTCTTTTTTCAAGAATTATTTCCTGACTTTTGCAACTTGAGCTCTTGTGCATTCTCATTTCTAATATTTCCTTATTTCCATTTGCTCCTCAGTTCCTGATGTCCCCTGTTCCTATTGTGTGGATGACAGGTTCTTTTGTGTCTAAAACAGGACATGTTTACTTCCATCAGAATAAGCAGCAAACTGGAAGAATTTGCGGTTAACTCAGGAAGACAGAAAGCATTTTGAGAGGGCATGGACTAGAGTTAGGGGTGGTGGTGGTAGAGAAATAGCTTCTGCCCATGATCTGATTGCAGGGCAGATCCTGGTCACCTCTGGAGAACTGAAGGGACAGAGATAAATGTAGCTTCTCAAGAAGATGTTTTTGAGGCTCTGCGTCAATCGCAGCTGCTTTGAAACCAGTGTGGCCCTGAACTGGGAAGAAACCTTTCTTCCTCTGAGTGTGGTCCTTTTCAGGTCTGTGTCTCCGAAGCCTAAAGCACAAGGATTCCCAGACACCGTTGCCTGACTCTGTGTCCCCACAATGGGTGAGGCAGTAGGCATGGACATACCAATGGACATCAGAGCAGAGCAGCCGAAGGGGGCAGGAGCCATGAGGTGATCCTGAGGTGAGCAACAGCTCTGCTCACCCATGAGTTACTCTCTTGGGACTCTCAAAAATAATCAGTGACCTTTGCACAGCAGTCTGAGGTTCTACTATACACACAAAAGGGGATCAATAGCAAGTTCTGGACTGCAAATTTCTTGACTAAATTGTCTGTATTTTTCTAAGTTATTTATCTTTTTCATGTTTAAAATAATATTTATAGCTATGCCACTTCTTAAAATATTCAAAGCACTATTTGTTATAAAATTACAGGCTTTAAACCTATACACACACACACACACACACACACACACTTGGCATCTAGTGGTTCCCACTGCCTGCATGTTGCTCTGCATACTTTGGCCTCTGCCTTTCTATCAGTCTGTTTCTGGCCCCCATGGGCTCTGGCTTGCAGTTCCTGTTTCCACTGCAGTCATTACCCCTCTTTTTCTTATTTGTAACACTGCTTCCAGCCAGAGGGACTCCTCCACAGTTACATGGTAACACCGTGGAGCCACCTCTTCCACAAAACCTATCTAGTCCATTTTCCCACCCCATTCCTGAGCAAAATGGAGCTCCTGCTTCTTGTACCCTTCCTCTGCCCTAAGCAGACCTCCACGACAGCATTATAGTGGTTTACATCTTTGTATTTTTCCTATGGAATATTAAACCTTTAAGAACAAAAGCCTGTGTTTTTCTTGTTTGCACGCCCAGAACCTAAGACAGGTGTAGTGGAAGAGGCAGTGAATCCATTTTTATGGCACAAAGAGTAAAATGAATGAATGAATAAGACAGATGGATGCTGAGAGAGCACTTGCAAACTAACTGCAAAGGGAAATGGCAGGCCCAGCTGAGGCTCTCAGTTTACTGGCAGTAGGGAGCCACTGCGAGCTCCTGACAGCAAATGTTGTAAGTGTGCTTCATAAAGCATCAATAAAGGGCAATCTCCTGGGCCCCTGTGTACTCTGACCTCAAGTGTACTTGATGCATGGAAATGGCACCCTGTAAAACAAGCATGTGGGCAACACCCCTTCTCTGCAGTCTCCAGGGAAATTATGCCAGTTAGAGAGATAGAAACAAAGTGGAAATCATAGACTCATGGACCATGGGGGCCTTTTTTCCTATAATCATAGAGGTCATGATCTCAGGAGTTGTGTCTAACTGAATAGGAAATTCAAAATATAATACTGGAACCAGGAAAATAATTTAAAACCCCTCCACTTTTTCTTATAATTACCAATAACCCACTATTAGACTTCAAGGACAAAAATAACTCTTAAAGCCCCAGATAGAGGAGCTAAACTACTCTTTTTCACCCTGGAAGCATTTGGGAAAGATGATTTCTTTGGGCCTCAAGGGTCTGTAATTGTCAGCATCCTCAAGTCATGGAAGCAGGGGGTCTCCACTCTATAATTATGCCTTGCCTAGGAGCCATATCCTGACACCTTTGGGGCTGTCAGTCTGGCAGTATTTGCCCAAGGAGAAGGGAACAGGAAGGAGAGGAAGGCAGGGGTAGTCTGGCAAAGCAGAGGTTGGCCTGGGGTCCAAACAAGAAGCTCATGGTTAACAACAGTGGCTGGAGAACAGTGGAAAAGAAAAGCAGAAGTACAGGCTCAGCAAGGAGAAGTCCAGCTTGTCCCTACTTAAGGGACTGAAAGAGCCATTGTATGCTTGCAAACTGTTCAGGCCTGCCTCTCAACTGCTACTGGGGAAGAGTGGTTATGGGAAGCTGCTGACCACTCCACCACCGACAAACCACTTCTTGTACTTCTCACACATGGAATTGCTGTGTGAGAAAGAAATCCTTCCTTTCCCGTGATGTGCAATGTCTTTCCCCAGGCTAACATGGACAAATTCTGTTCAGTAGAGATGTGCTAATTGTGTAAGTAAGGACCATGTTTTGTCAGAGCCATCGAGATTGAGCAGACGGGGAGATGGGTAGTAAGCAGCAAGGGACCACACTGCCGGTGGGGACAGCAGCGGTTCAGGAACAAGGGCACGTGAGGGCTTTATTCTGGAATAAGCACTATGACTTGGGTGACAGCAGACATGTCCTCAATATTTGTGATGCTCCAGTTTCCCCTGTCACAGGCTTTGTAGCACACTTGCCAGAATAAAGGGTATATGAAATCAGAAGGCCCTGCTTGGACTGTGGAAGCACAACTCAGGCTTTCTGTGAGATATGACTTCTAAGAAGAGAAGACAAAACTTACACTGAGCCAGCTACCAGTGTGATAGGGGAAACAGGATTCTCAGCATGAGGCAATGAATGAAGGAGGCAGAGCCTTGGCCCTTGAGGAGCCCAGACTCTGAAATGGAGAAGGTCAGAAAGGTATTTCTTATGGAAGCCAGGTCGAGGTGTTCAACCTAGATCAGAAAGGTTTCCTGACTACCTGCAGACTCTGGCCTGTACTGTCTCTGCCTCATTTTGTATTCCTGCCACAAAGGAGTGGCTGAAGGTGAGAAGACCTGGAGAGAGGTGGCCCCCAGCCAGGGCATCCGAGAGCTGGATCCCTGCTCAGAATACCCAAACCCACAGGGAAGGTTCAAGCAGCAGCAGTGAGCACTGCCATCAGTAGTATGCTTCCCTTTCATTCATGCACCGAGTGCATGAAAAGACAGCACTTGGCTACAGCTTGTTGTATCTGGAGAATACTGTTCTGTGAGGTCCAATTTGCAGAAGACTCTACTTGCTGATATTGTCCTTCAGTATCTGAGGCTAGATCCCAGCTGCTGCACTTTAATCAGACAGAATGACACCAGCATAGCCTCTCTCTCTTCATCCTATACCCTCCCTTGGCCCACAGCAGGTAGGAGAAGGACAGCCAAGGCAGGAGACCCAGGATCTAAGAGCCAATTCAAATCCTTTACTTTCAGGAAAGCAAATACAATGAGGCTCCGAGCTGTGAGTAGGTAGAGGGGAAGAAGAAGGGAAAACACACTGGAGCTCCTAGGTCACTGCCAGGAATAAGATGGGGATAGAAGTGAGGAGCCCTGGTTGGACTTGGACTCTCACTCAAACATGGGGAGCCACAGAGTGACCTCGGACTCAGGAAGAATTTCCCTTCTCCGTATGTCTTCTTGCCCTATGTACAGCCAAGCTCCCTCTTTCAGACGTGATTAGGAAGACTACATTCACCCTTTATTCATATCATCACAGATTTACAGTGGTGCACATTGGGGTTACAGATGTGAACAAGTGGGAGTAAGCAACCAAGAATGGTTACCCAGTTTGTTTGCAACCTACACAGCCTTCCATAATAGTTCAGCAGGGAGGTATCCAGCAGAAAGTCCTGATGCATGCTGTAGGGAATGTCTGAACAGAGAACTGCAGGGCTCTTTCTGCCTGAATGACTCAGGGAGCATTTCCAAAAGGAGGTGAAATTTGAGTAAGTAGAAATTCTCCAGGTCATGAAGTGGAAACATACAAATACAAGGAGCCATGAAAAAGCCCTAAGTGATTGTGCAAAATGAAAAGTGTGATGGGGCTCCAGCATGGAATGGTGGGGATGGAAGGGACGGTTGGCAAAGGAGTGGCACCGGTGTCATTGGAAGGTAAGAAGCCACATCTAAGTGTAAAGGGGAAGAGCCCAAGGGCAGAGAAAAATAAACATGCGGTTTCTTATGTCAGTGATATAAACAGATTATTAAGTCAACAGCACCCATTTAGCATCTACCATGTGCTAGATACTGCACAGGGTGTGGGACCATGGAGACAAATAAGATTTGATCCTCATCCACGAGGAACTCACTATCCAGTAAAGGAGGTATGGAAAGAATCATATAATCCAGTATAATGTGGTACAAGAGCAAACTAACTAGGAGACTTAAGGGCCCCTCCCTCAATTTTATATTCATTTATAATTATTTTTTATTTTAAAGAGGGTCCTCCAATTATACAAGCTTCAGACTCTCCAAAATCTAGATCCATCCATTATTGCTGAGTTACTTGATAACAATATCACACAAGGAATGTGCATGTAACTGATTTAGGCTGAGAGAGGGTCAAAGAAGCTGTTACAATGAGTCATCACCTGGCTTAATTAAGCAAGGCTAGGTCATTAATTAAGAAAAAGCTCAGAAGATAATGGAAGGAAGAGTAAAAGGAATCTTTTGAACTCAGAGAAGAGGCAAAAAACAACGAGGTCCAAGACCAGTGGTTTTTAAAGGTGAGGAGTAGGGCCTTCAGATCAGAAACATCATCTTCTGCGAACTTTGAAATGCAAGTTCTTTGGGTCACTCAGATATATTGAATTGGAAGCTCTGAGAGTGAGCCTAGGAATCTGTGGTTTAACAAGCCCTCCAGGTGCTTCTAGATACCTGTCAACGTGAGAGAACCACTGCCTTACACTAAGGGGTGGGAAATAAGGATGGCTTCCCTAAGAACTCTTCTTAAACTGCAGTCTAGTTCAGATAAGAAAGGAATCCTGTCACCAAGAAAAAGTGATTTCATATGATAAAGAAGAAAGGGAGGAATCTACACTCAGGATTGTGGTAGATTTTGCAGGGGGGGAACCCATTAGTATATTCTGTCAAGACCAAACTTTCCACTGTTTGATCACACCTCATTTGCATTTTTAATAGCCCCCATTAGACAGCCTCTGAGCTAATTAGGCAGGCGTCTATAATAGAAGACTTCTGTTTCCTGTTTTCAGAACTCAGAAACTAATGGCTGAAGCACTGCTAAAACAATTAAGTAATAAGAAAAATACTGTGTAAGATTGGCAAAAGCACAGCTGCCATAAATCATTACAAATGACTCGCAGCTCCAAATGTTTAATTAGGGAAGAAAAGTAACCTATTGCATGTTGGGATGGGAGGGGCAAGCTGACGGAGAGGGACCATGGAGCAGAGAGTTCCTTGCCCTCTGCCAAGTGGGGATGAAGAGGGGGCTCGAGAATCTAGGAATTCTAGAATTGACAACAAAACCCCAGGCCTTAGGGGATATGCAGAGGCAGCTTTCACTAAATCTAACTAGCAGAAAACGAAAACTACAGCAACCCGATAAAATCAGGACTACTGAAGACTCAGACTTATGGAACTGTAACGTGGGTTAGCCAACAGGAAAAGAACGCCAGTAAACTGAGATCCTGGCTGAGGGCAAAGAAAATATGCAATGAATAGGTAGTAAAATAAGGAAGTTATAAATATCAACTACAGATTCATGATTACTTTTGGAATTGAGAACAGTATTTCCTTTCTGTTTTTTATGCACATATTTGTACATGTTAATTAGTTTCCTACTCCCTCTTTCCCCTGTGTTTTTGTATCAGGAGGGTGGGTGATGGTTAGTCCTGCAATTTAGTCTTCAGGTTATATCCAGATGGAATTGTGACTGAAAGCTTAATATTACCCAAAGATAGATAGGTGATTGATAGGACATCATATCTCTACTTTTTAGGAAAGGGCCAGCCAATCTTCATCAGTGTGAGATTCATTTGCTGTCTCCTAGGTGGAAGAAAGACGGTCTTAATATCGTTATATGAAAACTTAACTATAAGCAGAAGAGGATGGGTGTAGATGCTGAGAAATCAAAGGGGTGGACTGTGTCAGTGAGTATCTCTTACTCCTATCTGCACACTTGCTCTCATATTTCTCTTCTCTATTTTCATGACAGAGGCTCTGCAAATTATATTTCCAAGTTTGTTTTCCTTTCCTTTATGAAATACCTAGAATAGTTTCTGTTTTTCCTGACAGGGCATTGAATGAAACATAGGACTTGATTGATTAGAATGTAATCTATATGCAGATCTATTTTGTTTGCTAGTGTCACTGTAAATAGGCTCACCTACATTCTAAATGCTGTTCATTTGTATTGTTTAAGGATGAACTCCTGTAATTCATATTGAGTAACGTATAAGTTTAATATAATTTCAAGACAAATTACACACAATTTAAAAAAAGAATTATTTTGGTTGTTTCAGAATAAACTTCAATTTGTATTTATTCTTTCATGAATTACATTTACTATTTGTAGACCATAGACCATGCATTCTGCACTGCGCTAGGCACTGTGAGGGAAATAAGGAAGGATAGCATTTTTCTAGGTCTTCATTAAAAGAGATGTTACGAGGCAATAATTGAATGAAAAGAATAAAAACACATGATTAATATACATTTAGGGAGTTATATGTTCATAGGAAAGAAAAGTAACATAACAGCATATTAAAGTAAAAATTCAGCTGAATCTTGAAGGAGCATTTAGAAAACAAAGAGAAAAGAAGTTAGTCTACACCAAGTTAACATTTCAAAATGTATTCTCAGTTTTACTCACTTTACCCATTCTTCTATCCTCTCATAGTCACTTAACACACGGGTGAAAAACTATGGTCTTTGGGTCGAGTCTGAACCACTGTCTGTTTTTGTTCATTCATGAGCTGTGAATAGTCTTAACTATTTGGGGAAAAAATTAAAAGAAGAATAATATTTTATGATAAAAATAAATTACCAAATTTTAGTGTTTATAAATACAATTTTATTGAAACACAGCCATACATATTTGTTTACATATTGTGTATGGCTGCTTTCGCCCTATGAAGGAAGAGTTGAATACTTGCAACAGAAACTGTATGGCCTGCAAAGCCTAAAATATTTATTATCTGGCTCTTTACAGAAAAAGTTTGCTGACTCCTGACAATACATTATCTTGCAATTCAATTTCATCATCTCAGTTCAAAGCTCAAAACATAGAAGGCATTTCCAGAAGCTTTGTGCTTGACATCCAATGTGGCTCCTCACCTGTTAGTTCTCATCTCTGTCTTGTCATTCACTTGTCTCTTCCTCCCCATTTTTTCCCACGTCAAGGTTCTTACCTTGTATTCAAATGGCTGGCTCACAGACCCCTGTGCACCAATTCTCCTGTTCTCACTGAAAATCTCTTCTCTCTGCTTTTTTATTTTCTTTGTTTTGAGAGGGTGATAAAATATTGAGTAGATAGAAAAGAATAGACATGAAATGTCTCTCAGTTATAAACAATAACAATAAAATGAACATGTATCTTCTGTCTAGTTCAAGAGACAAAACAAACGTATCCTCTCTCTACCTCAAGAGACAAAACTCTATCATGATTTCCATAGCTCCCAGGACACCTGTGACTCCTTTTGTATCTTTCATTCTCAAGTCTCACTTCCTTAGGAAAACCCTCCTAGGTAGCTCCTGCCAACACTGATGGTGCATGTAGCTTACCATCAGCACCACATACTTTAGTGATAGTTTGGAAATTCAAAAGTTAAAAATTAGGCTTAGAAGCTCGATGCATAATTTTAAGTATATTCAAACCCTCCCACAAAATATATGCAATTTCATATATAACTCTGCCTGTAATATTCTGTATCCCAAATACATTCATCCATATTTTGGGCTCTTTTTCAACCAAGAGAGTAGACAGTTTCAATATGCCAGCTATGATTTTTATTTTCCACTTTTCCTGAATCCTTTTAGACATTTGGAAGATGGGTGCTCCTGCTTTTCTCATGCTACCATCTAATGGTGATTAAAATCAGTGAAAGCATGTGAAAAAGGAACTGGGTCAACTTCACAATTTTATGTAAGTCCAAAGGTGACTCTTTATTAAACTATCCAGATTAGTGAAGTAAGAATCTAAACACTCCCTGTATCTTCCCTGCCCAAAGTGATAAATTTCAACCTCTTATGCATGTAATAGTGCTTAAACTCACAGAAACTAGTGCAGAGAAAAAAGTTCTGGGCTAACAGATAGTGGTATTAAGGTCTAATTCTAATTCATTGTGAAGTCTCTCTGAGATCCTTGGGGAAAAGAATTACTACGGTCTTGTCCTCAGTTTCTTCGTCGGTAATTTCTGAGGTACCTTCTCTCTAACATTCTCTGCATTCATGGGTCATGGCAAACATCAACTGATAACAAGTCCAAAGCTCCCTTCTCTATACTCCTCCCTTCTTCTAAACTTCTCTCACCAACACAGCCTTCTACTCTGACAGCTGAATATTACTAACCAAGAAATTGATTTCCAACATTCCATCAGCTACAGAATTTAGGCTTGGAAATCTATGTCCTCACCATGACCCAGCTGCTCATATGAAGCCCAGCCATTAAGAAATGCTCCAAAAAATATAAAAATAAAAAAAAAAGAGTAAAACTGCTCCTGTGAACCACCATGCCAACAACTTCAGCTGTAACGACCATCGGGGGAGAGTGAGATTGGTTTTGTTATTACCAGAAGGGAATTGGCACCAAAATTGCCAACCTCACTTGTTCATGGAGCACAAGAGCCTGTTCAGAGGAACTGCCTGCCTCCCAACACAGCCTCAACACATTGTTTTGATAGGCAGCAGGCCTCCATAATTATCTCATTCTTTTGGCCAGACCTTTTCTTCCTTTCCTCTTGGGTAGGTGCTCGTGGCTACTTACAAGCCAACCATATCACAGTTCTACCTACATATGCCTTACTCTCAATTCAGTACTTTTCCCTATGA